>NC_059174.1:48000449-48636239 GCF_019923935.1 Bubalus bubalis
GTCATTATCATCCCTAACTGAAAACAAAGCAATGAAGACAAATGAAAAAGATCCATAGCTCATTAAATCATCAAATGTCTGGTCTGTGTTCTAATTTCCAGATCTTCAAAATATCACATATAACTTTTTGTCATTTCTTTGAAGCAGCATCCAAACAAGGTCACCTAGTGCTATTGATTGCTAATTCTTCTCTTTTAAAAAAAACCAGCTTTATTTCTGTCTTTATTTTTCGGCCATGCGGGGTCTACGTTGCTGTGCGGGCTTTTCTCTAGCAGCAGCGAGTGTGGACTACTCTCTAGTTGGGGTGTGAGGGCTTCTCTTGGTGCGGAGCACAGGCTCTAGAGCGCATGGGTGTCAGTAGTTGTGGTTCCCGGGCTCTAGAGCACAGGCTCAATAGCTGAGGTGCACGGGCTTCATTGCTCCGTGGCATTTGGGACCTTCCTGGACCAGGGATTGAACCTGTGTCTCCTGCATTGCAGGTGGATTCTTCTCCACTGAGCCACTATCACCAGGGAGGCCTGGTTGCTATTTCGTTAAACCTCCTTCTATTGACTGCTGTCCCTCCTTCACTTTTTCCTTTCCTGGCATTTTCTCTGCTAGAGACCCAGGTTGCTGACCCAGTAGAGCAGCAATGCCTCATAGAAACACAGGGACTTCCCTAGTGGCCCAGTGGCTAAGACTCTGTGCTTCCAATGCAGGGGGCCCAGGTTCAATCTCTGGTCAGGGAACCAGATCCTACATGCTGCAACTAAGACCCAGCACAGCCAAATAAGTAAATAAATGTTTTTTAGAAAGAGATACAATAGGAGCAACACATACAGCTAAGGAATTTCTGGTACCTGCACTTTTTAAAAAAGGGAAAAGAAACACATGAAATTATTTTAAACAATATATTTTATTTAACCTCCTCCACCAAAATTATATTTTGACATATAATCAATTTAAAAATTATTAGATATTTTAAATTCTTTTGTTTACACTGTCATCAAAATCCATAAGTATATACTGTTGCCACATCTCACTTGGCACTGGCCACGATTCTATGGCTCAGTAGCCACATGTAGCTCATGGCTATCCGTAGATACGTCTCTGTTAATTGTAGAGTTTCCTGCCTTTGGATCTGGCTGATGTAACCTTATGGTGTCATTTAATCTGTTCCTCTGGCCCCTGCATTTCCTGCAAACTGGGACTTAGGTCACGAAGCTTGATCAAACTCAGGTTGGAGTTTTGGTTTTTATTTTTTTTTGCCAGCACCTTCCTTTATGGTGCTTCATACATCCATTAAGAAGCACAGCCTGTCTCCTCATCACTCCTTTTGTGATGTCAGCAACCATCAGTGCTTGATGTCCAGACACATTAGTTCATTAGAAACTGCAAAATAGCGATATTCTCATTTCTAAATTTCAGACTGTTACCCAGCTTCACATGGTTTCCCAAACCCAAAGCATCATATGATTTCCCAAACTGTACAGATCTTTATATTTTACAACAGGCTTTTCAATTATTTTTATGATTTAAAAGATAAAGTCAGCCTTCTTTTAAAAAAGGACTTCTTGATTTTCCAAAATTGTAACAGAGTTAAAAAGTCTTCTCGGTTTTCAAAATGCTTAATTCATTTGACAAGTATGTGCTGAGTGCCTACTGTGTGTAGCAGTGAGCAAAGCATAGACCCCCACCCTCAGAGCTGATAGCCCAGTGGGCAGGGACAGATGAAAATAAGTAAACAAGATAATTTCAGGTTATAACCTGTGGTCTGAAGTAAATGAGCAAGGTGGTGTGCAACAAAGCGTGGTGTAGTCAGCCCTGTAAATTGGGTGGTCAGGCAGGGCCGAGGACATCGAAGCCGAGAGCTGAATGCTACCCTGTGAAGGTAGGAGAGTTTGTAGCCTCCCCAGCAAAGGGAACAGCAAGTGTAAAGGCTGAAAAATGGGAACAAGAGGGGTGCAGAGGAAGCCAGCATGGCTGTTGAGAGGGAGAGAGGCAAAAATAAAGTCTAAGAGGTGATGGGGGGGATGTGCTGAGCCTGGCTGTCTGTGGGGAGGACTCTGACTCTTAACCTTAATGAAATGGAGCTAAGGGAGGATTCTGAGCAGGGGAGGGATGGGATCTGATTCGGATGTTTACAGGGTCCCTCCAGCTGTGTATGGGGGGTGGGGGAGAGACTCTGGGGAGAGAAGAGGAGGAGAAACCAGGGAAGAGTTGCTGTGACCCTCTACTGGGGGATAGAATCGTGGAGGGGGCAGAAGTGTTGTGTCCTAGATCTTTTGAAAGCAGAGCTGACAGATTTGCTGATGGATTCGGTGTGGGTAGTGAGATAAAAGGGAGGAATCAGGGATGACTCAAAGATTTTAACTTAAGCACCTGGGTGGGTGGTGATGCTATTCCTGAGATGGGTAAGACTGTGGGAGGAGAGGTTTTGAAATCAAGAGTTCAGTCTGGCCTTTTCCACACAGAGATGTCAGATAAGGCTTCATCTGTCAAGTGTATGGATTCTGGGGAGCAGTCAGGGCTGGGATGTAGACTTCACAATCATTGGCATGGGATGGCTTTCCGAGGCTTGAGCCTCAAGGCTCTCTCCATGGAGTGTGTATATCTCATGAAAAGAGTGAAGATTTCAGACCTGGGGCCCCTTTAACCTTTAGGTCTGAAAGAGGAGACTCCAGCAGAGGAAACTGACAAGAGTCAGAGAGGAAGGTGTTTCGAAAGAAGGGGGCAGGCAAATGGACAATGACAAAGAGAGAGCAGCAGATCACAAGAGCATGCATAGTCCAGGACGAATGGAGGGGATGGAGTCCCGGGCCCCATGCAGAGCCGGGTGGGGGAGTCAGATTTTCCGAGGGGCAGTGTCACACTATCATAAGAAAAGGAGTCAGGTCGATGGAGCGACAGTAGAAGGTGAAGAGTTCCTGTGTGATTATGTCTCCACGCTCTGTGGTTTCTAGAGCCCTTCATGATTTGCAAAGCATGTTACTCATTTAGAAAGCATTTTTGCAAAGTTCTTGGCTACAAAGCACTTTTTAGAGCCAGAAAATTTCGCTTCTGTTCATACCCAGAGCAACGTTTCTCAGACTGCATGTGGCAAACCATCTGTTGGTCATGAAATTAATTTAGTTAAGTCATGACCAGCATTTTTAAAAATAAAAGAGAACATTGCCGAGCGCGTTACATAGCGAAAGTCAGAGTTGTGTCCCGAAATCTTTTTTTTTTTTTTGTCACATTATAAAATGCATTCTTACTGTGGGTGCTGTCAAAACATTTAAAAGATTTCCCCAGAGAACCTTTTGCAAAAAGTGCAGCAGAGAGCAGTATGAGAATATTCAATGAAAGTGTCTGTAAAGTAAAAAACTGGAAATCATCTAAATGTCTTGTCATCAAACCTTCTTCTATGATGGTTGTCGATTTTCTTTCCTGGAGTCTCCTTCTCTTCCGGATAGAAGGCTGTATTTATAAAACAGGAATACTACACAGCAGTGAAAATGCATTCATCTGACCTATACATCAACATGGATAGATCTTGAAAACACACAGTTGCATGAAAAAATTACATGATTATAATAGCAATCTTTGTATCAAAATAATGTACAGGATACCAAATAAACAACAGGATATAGACAGTAGAAGTACTGACACATACTTCTTTTTTTATTGAAGTAGAGTTGACCTACAATATTATGTTAGTTTCAGGTGTACAACATAGCTATTCAATGTTTTTGTAGATTATACTCCATTTAAAGTTATTATAAAATATTGGCTATATTCTCCTTGCTGTACAATATGTACTTGTAGCTTATTTATTTTATATGTGTTTTGTACCTCTTAATCACCTCCCCGCTGCCCTCTCCTCACTGGTTTGTTCTAGTTTGTCCTCTTTATCTGTGAGTCTGTTTCTGTTTTCTCCTGTGTTAATTTGGTTTTTTTTTTTTTAGATTCCACATAGAAGTGAAAACATCAATATTCCTCTTTGATCTATTTCACTAAGCATAATACCCTCTGGGCCCATCCTTGTGACACACAATTCTTTCTTAAAAATTAATTAATTTTCTTTTTGGCTGCACTGGCTCTTCTTTGCTTTTCCCAAGGCTTTCCCTCGTTGGGGTGAGCAGGGGCTACTCATCATGGTGGTTTGCAGGCTTCTCAATGCAGTGGCTTCTCTTGTTGCAGAGACAGGCTCAAGGCCTGCGGGCCTCAGTCGCTGTGGTGCACAGGCTTAGTTGCTCCAAGGCATGTGGAATCTTCCCAGACCAGGGATTGCACTGACGTCCGCTGCATTGGCAGGCAGATTCTTAACCACCGCACCACCAGGAATGCCCTGACACATAGTTCTTGGGAAGGATACACCAACTCCAGGATAGTGGTTACCTTGGGGGAGGGTGGGGAAATGGAGTAAGAGAAGGGTACACAGAGGGCTCCAATCACTGCTGGCATGTTTCAGTTCTTAAAAATATAGTAGTTGAAAATGTGTCATCGTGAGCGTTTGTTAATTCTGGGGTGATGAGTATATGACTCTTTATTCCCGGCTGAGATTTGGAGGCCTCCATTGTGTCTGGTACCAATTATCTAGATTCTGAAAATGGAAGGATGGGGGACCAAAGGGTCTTGGGGAAGGGGTAGAGGTGGTGGCATGTATTGCTATCAGTCAGGGCCCTGGCCTTGAGGGGGCTGGCCTGGAGGAAAGAGTGAGGATCTAACTGGGTGATAGAGGGAGCTGTTTGGACAGGATGGCAGGACTGACCTTTGAGGGAGAGATACAACCAGCACAGGGAGGGAGCCAAGGAGAGAAACGCCGCAACTCCGTTCTCCTCCTGCTCCCTGACCCCACCTGGGTGGCTCCCAGCTGCAGCCAGAGGGTCAAGAGAGCCTCTGGTACAGACCACAGGTGCCACTGTAAGGGGTGAGGGTGGGAGGATGGGTGGAGAGCAGGATGGCCAACAGGGAGCTTGGGACAGCATCCCTTTACCAGCTGCTACCTAAGTGCTAGGAGGCTTCCCAGGTGGCTCAGTGGTAAAGAACCCTCCTGCCAATGCAGGAGACATGAGATGCAGGTTCAATCCCTAGGTCGAGAAGATGCCCTGGAGGAGGGCATGACAACCCACTCCAGTATTCCTGCCTGGAGAATCCATGGGCAGAGGAGCCTGGTGGGCGACAGTCCATAGGGTCACAAAGAGTTGGACAGGACTGAGCAACTAAGTGTGCACACGAGTGCTGAGTTTCATCAATTCACATCTTCAGATCAGATCAGTCGCTCAGTCGTGTCCAACTCTTTGTGACCCCATGAATCGCAGCATGCCAGGCCTCCCTGTCCATCACCAACTCCCGGAGTTCGTTGAGACTCATGTCCATTGAGTCAGTGATGCCATCCAGCCATCTCATCCTCTGTCGTCCCCTTCTCCTCTTGTCCCCAATCCCTCCCAGCATCAGAGTCTTTTCCAATGAGTCAACTCTTCCAATGAGTCAGCATGAGGTGGCCAAAGTACTGGATTTTCAGCTTCAGCATCATTCCTTCCAAAGAAATCCCAGGGCTGATCTTCAGAATGGACTGGTTGGATCTCCTTGCAGTCCAAGGGACTCTCAAGAGTCTTCTCCAACACCACAGTTCAAAAGCATCAATTCTTCGGTGCTCAGCCTTCTTCACAGTCCAACTCTCACATCCATACATGACCACAGGAAAAACCATAGCCTTGACTAGACAAACCCTTGTTGGCAAAGTAATGTCTCTGCTTTTGAATATGCTATCTAGGTTGGTCATAACTTTCCTTCCAAGGAGTAAGCGTCTTTTAATTTTATGGCTGCGGTCACCATCTGCAGTCATTGTGGAGCCCAGAAAAATAAAGTCTGACACTGTTTCCACTGTTTCCCCATCTATTTCCCATGAAGTGATGGGACCGGATGCCATGAACTTCGTTTTCTAAATGTTGAGCTTTAAGCCAACTTTTTCACTCTCCACTTTCACCTTCATCAAGAGGCTTTTTAGTTCCTCTTCACTTTCTGCCATAAGGGTGGTGTCATCTGCATATCTGAGGTTATTGATATTTCTCCCAGCAATCTTGATTCCAGCTTGTGTTTCTTCCAGTCCAGCGTTTCTCATGATGTACTCTGCACAGAAGTTAAATAAGCAGGGTGGCAATATACAGCCTTGACGTACTCCTTTTCCTTGAACCAGTCTGTTGCTTACCACCAATGAAAAATGGACTCACTCTGACAGAGGATGTGTGGCTCAGCTTTGTGGAAATGCAGCATTCAGTAATTTTTAAAATATTTATTTATCAGCCGCGTTGGGTCTTTGTTGTGGTGCATAGACTTAGTTTCCCCAGTTCTCCCACCAGGGATGGAACCACTGTCCCCTTGCATTGGAAGACGGATTCTTAACCAGTGGACCACCAGGGGAGTCCTAGCATTCAGTATTTTAATAACTGGTACAGTCTCACCCATGTCAACCTCTGGGTGTCAGCCTTGGGTGGTGATTATATGATCCTGGACTTTTCTGCCTTTATGAAAAGTCCATAGTGGTTTCAGGAAGAGCATCGGGGCTCCCCAGGCCACCCTTCTGACCTCTCCTCCTTCTCCACGCACCCCCCCCCGCCCCCTCGCCCCCTGCCAGGCCATGGACAGTCAGAAGCAATTCACCGGTCCGGAAATCCAGTTCCTGCTTTCGTGCTCCGAAGCGGATGAGAATGAGATGATCGACTGTGAGGAGTTCGCCAACCGCTTCCAGGAGCCAGCCCGCGACATCGGCTTTAACGTGGCGGTGCTGCTGACCAACCTGTCAGAGCACGTGCCGCACGACCCGCGCCTGCGCAACTTCCTCGAGCTCGCGGAGAGCATCCTCGAGTACTTCCGGCCCTACCTGGGCCGCATCGAGATCATGGGGGCCTCCCGCCGCATCGAGCGTATCTACTTCGAGATCTCGGAGACCAACCGCGCTCAGTGGGAGATGCCCCAGGTCAGCAGACCCATGCACGTGCATGCTCGCCTCCCGGGGCTTCTGGGGCATGCCCCTCGCATGCCTGGACCCCACATGGGGCTGTGCAGGCTTTGCACATCTCCTTTGCAGACCCCATTGCGCCCCTGCTCCATTCGTGTAAGCCCATGCCCACCCTTTTGCACACGTTGTATGGGTACTGCTGTGCCCTTGCAGACCTTGCAGACCTCTGGCTCTCCCATGCCCACCTTGTGCAGACATGGACATACCCTGATATGGGGCTTCCCCTGTAGCTCAGTAGTAAAGAATCTGCCTGCAATGCAGCAGACGAGGGTTCGATGCCTGGGTTGGGAAGATCCCCTAGAGGAGGGCATGGCAATCCACTCCAGTGTTCTTGCCTGAAGAATCTGCATGGGCAGAGAAGCCTGTGGGGGGCTACAGTCCATGAGGTCACAAAGAGTTGGACACAACTGAAGCGACTGAGCACACAGCATACATACCCTGAGGCAACACCAGCAGCATTGGCATGCCCTCAGTGTGGCTGCTCACAGCACGCCTGCCTCTTGCACACTCACCCTGGGAGCTCTTAATAGTCCGGATGCAACTGTACCCACACGGTGTCCTTGAACCCACGTGGTTACACCCGCCTTGCTCACCTTCCCAGCAGCTCCTGATATGCTCTCTCTCGACATTGACCTGCCCATGCCCACTCTTTTGCACATTCACTCTGAGGGCTCCGGGATGCCCTAATGATGGCCCACCCCTCACCAGTCACCACGTGCATGCATGCTAAGTCGCTTCAGTCGTATCTGACTCTTTGCAACCCTATGCAATGTAGCCCACCAGGCTCCTCTGCCCATGGGATTCTCCAGGCAAGAACACTGGAGTGGGCTGCCATTTCCTTTTCCACACCAGTCACCACGTGTGCCCCCAAATGCCCTCTGAATTCCTAACACACAATTCCCATCTCACTTGTTGTGGGCCCACCTGTGGGTGCACCTGTCTTGCACACTCATTCTGAGGATGCCAGTGTGCCTTCCTGAAGCGCTAGCATGCCACATGGTTGCCTGCCCCTCACTTATTCACCCACACATGCCCTGGCACACCCATGCTTATCCATAAGCCCTTGGACCGCCCTCTCCAACATGTTCACAAGAGCCCCCCTCGCCCGTGTCCTTGGTGGCCAAGCCTACCCCTTGACCTGATGTGCTCCTAATATGCCCAGCCCACAGTACTTGTCCCTTACATCCTTGCTTGCTCCAAGAGCACACTCACATGGCCCTGGCATGCCCCCAGTCCACCTCACACACTTAGCCAGCATGTGGTTCCCATCCCCCGTTCTCTCACACGCCCACGTGCCCTTCCTGCAGGTTCAGCCCCTGTTGTCCAAGTGGCCCTCCTGCTCACAATCACAATGCACACCAAGACTGTGTGCCCCTTGCACTCAGACTTCCTTTTTTTGTTGTTGTATTTTGGCCATGCTATGCAGCATGCAGGATGGTTCCCCAATCAGGGACGGAACCCAGGCCTCTGCAGTGAAAGCACAGAATCCTAACCCCAGGGTCATCAAGGAACTCCCCCCACTTCCCTTTGGTTTCCCAGATGCTCCCCCCCCAGGAACCCACACACTCCTCCTACTTGCTCTTGCACACCTTTCCCACATCACACAGTATATAAGGCTTGCACTCCCATCAACTCCTCAGCCCTGGGCCCCTCAACTCTCCTCCATGAGACCTGGCTCATGCACTCCCAGGCCTGTACCCCACCCTGAACCCTGCCCTCATGTTCCAGGTGCTCTTACCCTTATTCCTGGGTCCCCCTGTGTGAGGCGTGAGCATCGTGGTGCATACACACAGCCTGTATGAACTGTAGGCCCCTCCCACATTTACAGGACTTCCCAGGTGGCACAGGGGTAAAGAATCCACTGCCAATGCAGGAGACACAGGTTCAATCCCTGGGTCAGGAAGATCCCCTGGAGAAGGAAATGGCAACCCACACCAGTATTCTTGCCTGGGAAATCTCATGGACAGAGGATCCTGGTGGGCTACAGTCCATGGGGTCGCAAAAGAGTTGGACACGACTTAGTGACTAAACAGCAACAGCTCACACCTACAGCCTCCATCCCCGGTTTTGCCCAGGTCCACACACACCTCCCCCATATTCCCATGTCCACAGAGCGCACTGAGCCCAGCATGGTCACCTTCTCCCCCACATTCTACCATGCCACCTTGGCCCCCTCACACCCGATACCTCCCTAAGCCCCTGTGCCCTCTCACAAGGCTTTTGCACATCGACCCCCATCACAAACTCCACCAGAACCCCCAAGATATTGCTCACTCATCTGTATCCCTTGAAGCATCACTGTACATTCATCCTGCTCTCCAATCTGGCTTAAAAGCCACTGCATCATCCTTGCACCCAGGATGGCCGCACATCCCTTCATCTGCAGGAAACCGTGGCTCATCACTGGTCCTTCACACTCTGGAACCTGCTGTGGGAGCTCCAGCCCCCCACCTCTGCCCCTCAAATGCACTCCACGGGCACACTCTTTGTTAGCGTTATTCCTCCAAACACTCACTTCCTCCTGCTCACTCCTTGCCATTCCCACCTTCTCATGGTCCCAGGAGTCCATGTCTGTCTGCATGGCCCTCCAGTGCTCAAACAGCAATACCGAGATAGCAGGCACGTAGGGCATTTCGTAGGCGCCAGGCCCTGTTCTAAGCACTCAGCATCTATTAACTCATAAGGGGAAACTGAGGCCCAGAGAGTTCCATCTAACAGTGGTACAATTGGGATTGGAACCCAGACAGGCTGGCTGCAGAACCTTTGCCCTCAACCACCACGCCCCCTTTCTCAAAGAAGCCAAAAACATCGATTCTGGAGCCAGCTTGTTGGGAATTCAAATTCCACCCCTGTCACCTTTTGGCTGCGTCACCCTGATCAAGTGACTTTCTGGGCCTCCACTTCTTCATCTGTAAAATGGGGATAACAGCCCATACTTCTGGGATGGTTTGTAAGGATTAATTTTGATTACTATACACAAAATGCCAGGATACTGGCCCTGGCCCAGTTGAAATTCATACAAGTGCACCTACAGCGAGCGCAAGACAGGTGCACTCCTCGAGAAATAAAAACCACGATGATGCTTAGAACAGCAGCGAGCGCCCGGCCGCCTTCGCTGTGGTCCCAAGTGCCCGCCGACGGCGCCCCCATCATGTCCCCTCCGCCCCGCGCTGCAGGTGAAGGAGTCGAAGCGTCAGTTCATCTTCGACGTGGTGAACGAGGGCGGCGAGTCGGAGAAGATGGAGCTCTTCGTGAGCTTCTGCGAGGACACCATCTTCGAGATGCAGATCGCCGCGCAGATCTCGGAGCCCGACGGCGAGCCGGAGGAGGACGAGGACGAGGGCGCGGGCGCGGCGGAGGCGGGCGCCGAGAGCGGGGATGAGGGCGCCGCGGGGCCCGAGGGCGCGGCGGCCACGGCGGCGGCGGGCGCCACGGCGCGGCTGGTGGCGGCCGCGAACCGGGCCATGCGGGGCCTCAGCTACCGCAGCCTGCGGCGGCGCGTGCGACGGCTGCGGCGGCTCACGGCGCGCGAGGCGGCAACCGCGGTGGCCGCACTCCTCTGGGCCGTGCTGGCGCGCGCGGGCGCGGCGGGCGCGGGGGCCGCGGCGGGCGCGCTGCGCCTGCTCTGGGGCTCTCTCTTCGGCGGCGGCCTGGTGGAGGGCGCCAAGAAGGTGACGGTGACCGAGCTCCTGGCGGGCATGCCCGACCCCACGAGCGACGAGGTGCACGGAGAGCAGCCAGCCGGGTCTGGGGGCGACGTGGACGGCGAGGGCGCGGGCGAGGGCGCGGGCGATGCCGCCGAGGGTGCGGGCGACGAGGAGGTGGCGGACCAGGAGGACCCGGGAGTCGCCGACGGGACGGTTGCTGTGGCCGATGGGGGGCCCTTCCGACCCGAAGGGGCCGGCCTCGGGGACATGGGTGACACGACGCCGGCGGAGCCGCCCACGCCCGAGGGCTCGCCCATCCTCAAGAGGAAGCTGGGGGTAAGAGTGCGGGCGAGGGCTTCAGGGCTTTGGAATGACTGAAGTAGGAAGGAGGGTGAGAAAGGGGAAGAGAGACTCTAATAGAGGGTGGGTGGAAGTGCACAGAGAGAAGGAAAACAAAAAACGACGGTGAGAGGGCCTGAGAGATGCACAGAGACGCACAAAGAGAGAGACACACTCAAAGACCGACACAGAGATGGAGACCTGGAGAAAGGCTCCCGGTAATACGCGCAGTGTTTCTGGGAGCCACGGAGAAAAAGACATCTGGAAACAAATAGAGCCAGCGATCCAGAGACCAAATTAGAGGGGAAGGGCGATCAAGTCCTAAAAAGACCCAAGATGGGGTCAGAGACACTGAGGGAAAGACCCTCAGAGATACAGGCGATTGTGGGGAATTAAGTAGCCCACTTGACAGAAGCCCCTAAAGCATTCTCAGGCCCTCAGTGCAGAGTGCAGGTAGGGGTGCCGTTGTCAAGGTGATGAGAGGCCCTGTGGGATGAAGCGCTCCACTGGGAGTCAGCCTGACTCTGCACAGTGCTTTGGTCATGGCTGCTCCATTTTTCTGAGCCTCAGTTTCCCTCTGTAAAATGAGAATTATACTCCTTTTCTGGTGAGGGTGGAAGGAGAGTACACCTCAGACTGCCTAGGAGAAAAGTGCAGAAAGGACATGGAGAGGAATAGGCAGGTCTGAGGGGCACCGAGGGAGCGGGCTCTGCCCTGATACTTGCCCGGCCGTCAGGTGGATGGAGAGGAAGAAGAGCTGCCTCCAGAGCCAGAGCCGGAGCCGGAGCCCGAGCCGGAGAAAGCTGAGTGAGTGGCCTCAGGTGCAAGGGCCCAGCCCCTATCACTCCCTCATGGACTGGGAGCCTCCTGAGGTCAGGGCCTGAGGCTGTCCTGGTCACCCTGTGACCTCAGCATCACTCAGCCCAAGCCCAGACCCAGAGGAGGGCCTCTGTGAAAGATGGTAGAGGAAGAAATGCTCCTCTCTTCCCCACAAGCCTTTCTACCAGCCGTTCCCTCCGCCTGCAGCACCCTTCCCCATGCTTGGTCTCAGCCTTCCTCCTCCTTCCCATGTTGGCTCACCCATCTCCTTCTCCTGGAAGCCTACCTTGATTCCCCTGCTAAGATGAAGGGGTGTTTCCTCCTCAGGGTTCCCATGAACCTCTGAGCTTCCCCCATCCCAGCCCTGACTGCTCTGGGCTGTGACTGTCTGGTGATGGGTCTGAACCCCATTGGACCCGCACCCCTTGAAGACAGGGCCAGAGGTTGGTCTCACCACTATGTCCACAACACCATCTAGACCTGGGCCAGGCATGGGAGGGGCCCCACACTTGGCTTTGAATGAATACATGCATGCATTTCCCAGGCACCTTCTCATTCTTTGTGTGTCCTGCCCTGCAGTGCTGAGAATGGGGAGAAGGAAGAAGTCCCCGAGACCCCACAAGAACCTCCCAAGAAGGCAGCTCCCCCTGCACCCCCTCCAAAGAAGGAGGGAGCTGGCGGTGCAGGCCTGGAATTCTGGGGAGAACTGGAAGTACAGCGGGTGAAGTTCTTGGTGAGGACCCAGCAAGGGCATCCGAAGCCCCCTCTCAGGGAAACCCAGCATTCACACGACCTCTGCCCCCACCCTGTTCTTGAGCCCACCTGTGCCCAGCTCACCTCTGAGGGGAAGCCAGTCGGGGCAGAGGGCAGAGATGTCCCCAGAGAGAGCAGGACCTGGGCACAGGGCAGCATTTTCAGGTGGTCCTCCCTTGGCTCCTCAGCCTCTCCCTGCTCACAGTCCTTATTCCCACCTCCATGCCTTTGCACACCTGGGACTACCTGCTTCGATTTCCCCCTCCATCCTCTATCCAGAGCTAAATCCAACTGAAGCCATGGCCTATTCCTTGGCTCTCAGCCTTCAGGTGGGAGCTGCCACACAAGCCCCAGCTCCTCCTGTGCAGGGGGTGGGGGGAGGTGTGAGGGAGACTCACCTCCTCATCCAGGCCCAGAAGAAGGGAGGGTGAAATTTGGGAGGGCAGGGCCCAGGGCTCCACCTGTCCTGTCTCCTCTCCAGGCCAGTCTGACATGAGGGGCTGAGGAAAACATGCTGGACAAAAGGGGGGTCCTGTGAGGATTTGGGGAAAGAACAGGGAATGGAGAGAGCAATGGAGAGGAAAAAAGGAAAGGAGAGTTAGGAATAGATGTCCTCTTCCCGGGGTAAAGCAGACCAGGCCACCTTGTCCTGGAAGCAGCATGGCAGAGGGGATGGGAGGGTAGACTCTGGAGCTGGACTGCCTGGCTTCAAAGCCCAGGCCTGCCACTTCTTACCAACATGACCTTGAACAAGACAGCTCACTCCCTGAGCCTCCGTTTCCTCATCCAGAAAGTGGGCACATCAGCGCAGAACTAAACAGTTCATGTAGATAAAGCACTTAGCCCAGGTCTTGGTATACAGTAAGCACTCAATAAATGGGAAGTTGTGGGACGAGTTATTCAGGACGCCAGTGCTTGGGTTGTGGGTGAATGTTGGGATAAATTCTCCAAGGGAGAGGATGGACTGTGAGCTCTGTCTTTTTCTTTCTCTCTGCATCTTAGAACTACCTCTCAAGGAATTTTTACACCCTGCGATTCCTTGCCCTCTTCTTGGCATTTGCCATCAACTTCATCCTGCTGTTTTATAAGGTGCTGGTCAAGAGGGGCTGGGAGGATCAAGTGCTGATCTGGACTGTGGGATGGGAGGTTCAGTCCCAACAGGTCCCCAGGGCCCTTGAAATTCACTAGGGACAAAGGATTGGGCTCAGGGTCCTGGGGAAGGGTCAGGCCGGACACGTGGATCTTAAGACCCTATAGGGGTGAGTATAGGTATCTGGGTCCATCTGGAACACATGCCTGAGGGCCCGGGGGAGTTAGAACAGCGAACAGGTTGTGGGTTCCACATTCAGCTCTGCCACTGGCCAGCCCTGTGCCTCTGGGTGCAGGCCTTGCCCTCTCTGCAGCACCCACCAATTCAGTTACTTCTCTTTGCTTTCACATAAGCTAAAGAGAAATCTGTGGGGAGGAGGCAATGGGAAGCTTATGGGAATTCTTTTAATTAAATTAATTCTCAATTCTCACAGTTCAGGGACTAAGATCCTACATGCCATACAGTGCTGCCAAAACAAACAAACAAACAAAAAAACACATGTAAAGCTCTCAGAATAGTACCTGGCATATAAAGATGCTGTATGAATAGATGATAGCGACCACTAATTTTAGTATTGGTATTAATGTTAGTGTTAAGGGAATTCCCTGTCAGTCCCTGGTTAGGCCTCCTCTTTTGCTGCCAAGAGCCTGGGTTCAATCCCAGGTTGGGGAACTAAGATCTCACAAGGTGATATATATATGCATGTGTGCTAAGTCGTTTAAGTCCAACTCTTTGCGACCCCATGAATTGTAGCCTGCCAGGCTCCTCTGTCCATGGGATTCTCCAGGCAAGAATACTGGAGTGGGTTGCCATGCCCTCCTCCAGGAAAATCTTCCTGACCCAGGGATTGAACCTGTGTCTCTTATGTCTCCTGCATCTATAGGTGGGTTCTTTACCACTAGTGACACCTGGGAAGACCCTGATATATCTGTGTGTGTGCACATTAAAATTAGCCTCTCTTTAAGGCTCTACTATCAAGACAAATCAACTCTGTTTTCAGTTCTCCTGTCACTCAGTTCAATAGTCAAGATTCCCAGAACAGAGTCTGATTTGCTAGCTAGGATCCTGGACCTGCCCCTTGATCTTGATTGACAGTCCTGTGGAGACTGCCTCTGACAGGGGCCCAGACCAAACCTCAGGCATGGAGGCTGTTCATTTGCTTTGTGGGTTCAGGCTGTGGTGGACCAGGTACCAGGACCCCTGGTCCCCACCCTGACTGACCTGTTCCCCCCGCTTTAGGTCTCTGACTCTCCACCCGGGGAGGATGACATGGAGGGGTCAGCAGCTGGGGGCCTGCCAGGAGCAGGGTCTAGTGGCGGCTCTGGCTGGGGCTCGGGGGCTGGAGAGGAAGCAGAGGGCGACGAGGATGAGAACATGGTGTACTACTTCCTGGAAGAGAGCACGGGTTACATGGAGCCTGCCTTGCGGTGCTTGAGCCTTCTGCATACGCTGGTGGCCTTTCTCTGTATCATTGGCTACAACTGCCTCAAGGTGGGTCATGACCACAGCCTTGGGGCCAGGACCTGTGTGTGTGTGTGTGTGTGTGTGTGTGTGTGTGTGCGCGGTGGAGAGGGGAGAACATGAACTGGGGCCCTGGCTGAGAGGATCTGGGACGGGGGCTGGGGAATGGTGCACAGCATTGGGACAAAGGGGACCTAGGGCTGGGGTAAGGCCAGGGGCTGAATACAGGATTGGGCTCTTTAGCAAGTGTGATATTCAAACTGGGAACTGATGCAGCTCACACTGAAGAGATGGGTCCCATGTTGATGTTAATTTCTGGATCAAGAAGCACAATTTGTCATTTGGGACTACGTGTCATACTCTACGTGTTGGTCAGCTGGTGAATCTGTGAGGGTGTGCAGGCCTCAGACGCAGCCTGGGTGCCAACAGGGGGATGTGGATTCTGACATAACTGTGCCCGAAGCTTCGTGATGCCCCATAAGTTGTGTTACAAAAATTTCCACTTGAGTTCCATGGGAGCTGACTGTCCAGCTAATCTTGATACTTTACAATTGGACGAACAGAGTTCTTTGGGCTTCGAACGTCTGCATGTGCAGTTCCCTCTGCCTGGAAGGCTCTGCCCTACTTTGATCTCCTCTCACCTGCCTGATTCATTCCTCCTCCTTCCCTTGGGAGGCCACCGACTGCAGCAGGCACCAGTTCTGGGCCCTCCTGGGTTTTTTGCGCATCCCAGCCCTGACCTTATCATTGCATTTCCCCACCGCTACTACCCTGATCACTCTGGGAGCGCAGCTCTGCTGTGGGGTCTCATGAAGGCTCCAGCAAGACATCCCTGTTCCTGCCGAGGCTGTGGTCTCCTGACACTCCCCCCCCACAACCCTGTTTGCCTCCGTGCACTAGGTGCCCTTGGTGATCTTTAAGCGGGAGAAGGAACTGGCCCGGAAGCTGGAGTTTGACGGCCTCTATATCACGGAGCAGCCTGAGGACGATGACGTGAAAGGCCAGTGGGACCGGCTGGTGCTCAACACTCCGTAAGGGCTCAGCAGCCCCCATAGTGGGTGGGGGAAGCAGAACTGGGGTACCACTCCATCCCCAGCCCAGGCCTGGAAAGCCTGGGGTTCCAGGTGCTGCCGATCCTGACTCATTCTCTCCAAGCCTCCACCTTCCTCTTTGTAATACACACCGGTTGCCTGTGCATTAAAGTACCTGTGGGGGTGCTGGTGACACGTAGAGATTCCCGGGGCCCCAGCCCAGGAGATTCTGGTTCAGTGAGTCTCCAGAGGCGCCCAGGAGCTGCATTTTAAACTCCGTCCTCACGCAGGATTCTCACCAGGTGTCATGAATGGGAAACTGATGAAATCATTTGGGTTTTGAACTGAGCCCAGAGAGGAAATGAGGGTTGTGCGGGCAATGTGGTGGGACACTGGACCCCCAAAGAGCACTCCCAGCCCATCCCATTCTCCCCAGGTGAAGTCCCGTCTTCCGTGTTCATACAGCCAGGCTGCATCCTGAGAGGGAGGCATGTCTAGAATAAGAACACCAGGTCAGGACTTCCCTGGCAGTCCAGTGGTTAAGACTCCATGCTTCCAATGCAGGCAGCGTGGGTTTGATCCCTGGTCAGGGAATTAAGATGCCTCATGCTGCGGGAGCCAAAAACAAAAAACAAAACAAAACCTGGTAAATAAAGGGCCAGAAGCATCAAATAAAATTAAATGAAACAGCATGAGAAAGCCCTCTGCTCCCTGGACGCCAGAGCGGGGCCAGGCTGCTGGCTTCAATTCCCCCCGACCCCCATCACACACTCTTGCCTCCCCGTCTCCCCTCTGAGTGCAGTTCAGGTCTTTGTACATCCCCGTCACCTGGGCTCCACCGATGACAGCGGCGGGTCCTGGGGTGGGGGCAGGATGTTAAGGTTGACCTTGGACAAGCGTCACCTGGCCTGGGGTCTTTAGAGCCTGATCCTGAGTGAGAGGTTGACCCCACTGTCTGGGATCCCCTGTGAGAAAAGCATTGGAATTCCAACCCCACCCCACCCCTACCCCACTCCCACCCCAGTCTGGCTGGCAGTTCCTGTTCCTTCCTCCCCTAACATCTTGTGGCTTCTTTCTCTTGGCAGGTCTTTCCCCAGCAACTACTGGGACAAGTTTGTCAAGCGGAAGGTGAGACGCTGCGAAAGGGGAGGTCGAAGGTCCTCCCCAGCTGGGTCCCTTGATGCCACCAGCCCATCCGAGCCCAGTCAAGCACTTGCTTTGTGTGCAGCCTTGGGCAAGGGGCTTTGCCTCTCTGAGAAGCACCTCAGTTTGCCCATCTGGAAATGGGCATGATAATCACCCCCCACGCCCCCCTGTAATGAGACGATGCATGTGACAATCTCAGCAGTGCCTGCCGCAGAGTAAATACTTCATGAATATTACTTTTGAGGGAGGAGCTAAGGCATCTTGTCTTCAGTACATAGACTCTGGTGCTGGATTGTCTGCTTTTCTCTTTCTTGTTAATATTTCATTAATTAATTTGACCACATTGGGTCATTGTTGCGGCACCTGGGATCTTCATCGCTGTACTCAGGCTTCTCTAGTTGCGGCGCCCAGGCTTAGCTGCTCTGCGGTCTTGGGAACTGAGTTCCTCTACTCGAGACAGAACCCATGTCCCCTGCATTGGAAGGCAGATTCTTATCCGCTGGATCATGAGGGAAGTCCCTTGTCTGCTTTTCCATTCCTGGGTGTGTCACCCTTTCTGTGCCTCAATTTCCATCATGTTGAGTGAAGTACTAAGAGGGCTGACCCCACTGGGTTGTTGTAAAGATTGTTTGACCTGCTTCGTGAACAGTATCTGGCGCAAAAAAAGACATTAGACAAGTGTTGGCTGTTAGAATCATTCATTCACTCAACAAAAGTTTATTGAGTACCTCCTGGGTATCTAGTCAGTCCTACCTACTAGGAACTGTACTAGGGTTCCTAGCAGTAAACACATCTTGGCCCTTAAGTTGGAAAGACAGATGAGGAACACATTTATAATGTTCAGATGGTGATAAGTGTTGTAGGAGAGAAAAAGACGGCACGGGGCGGGGAGGAGTGTGTGGGGGTTGGCCCAGAGAGATTACTCTTTTGTGCAGGGTGATTAGGAGGTGAGGGAGTGAGGCAGGTGAAAATCCGGGGGAAGTGTGTCCTGGGCAGGGCGAGAATGGCAGCTGTAAAGGTCCTGGGGCAGGGATGTGCCTGGAGTATTTGAGGAGCTGTGGGGAAGCTAGTGTGGCTGGAGCAGAGTGAGTGAGAGGGTGAGCAGGAGGAGAAAAATTCATCAGTGATGGGGTTGGGGGGCAGTTATATAGGATTATATAGGGTTATATAGGTTATATAGTTATATAGAATTCCTTGCCTACCTGCCTAATTATAATAAATTATCCCAATTAATTTGGCTAATGAGCTAACTGGTGGGGAGCACTTTATTACTTTTGGACCCTACCCCTGAGGATCTGAAGAAAGCTCTGGCCCTTCTCCCCAGAAAAATGCACCCCCAATCTCTCACACAAAGTTCAGAATGTCCCCAGACCTCCCCCCGACAGAGCAGACCACCACCTACCCCACTCCAGTCGTGTCTGCACAGCTCCATGCTCCCCGTGCAGGTCTTGGACAAGCATGGGGACATCTATGGGCGGGAGCGGATCGCCGAGCTGCTGGGCATGGATCTGGCCACGCTGGAGATCACAGCCCACAACGAGCGCAAGCCTGAACCACCCCCGGGGCTGCTCACCTGGTGAGCCAGGGAGGACTGCCCCCACCCCCAGGCCTGGGGCAGGTGGCCGTGGTCTGACTCTCCAGCATCTGGCCATCCTTGTTTTCTCTGCCCTACAGGCTTATGTCCATCGATGTGAAGTACCAGATCTGGAAGTTCGGGGTCATCTTCACAGACAATGTGAGGAGGGCCCCGTAGGTGGGGGAGGGGCCTGCAGGTGAAGGGCGCTAGGAGGGTTGGGGGCTCTGCCCCCAGGTATCCCTGACCAGGGACCCACTCCTGAGCTCTGCGCACTTCTGGTCCTAGGGCACCCTCAGTCCTGCCTAAGGCTCCTTACCCTCCACACACTCTTTGTTTTGTTTTCCTTAATTCATTTTCTTTCATATTTAATCATTAATTTGGCTGCACTGGGTCTTTGCTACTGCACACAGGCTTTCTCTAGCTGTGGCGAGTAGGGATACTGCTCTCCAGTTGCAGGGTAGTTTGCAGCACGTGGGCTCAGTAGTTGTGGTGGACAAGCTTAGCTGCCCCCACAGAATGTGGAATCTTCCTAGACCAGGGATCAAACCTGTGTCTCCTGCATTGGCAAGTGGATTCTTAGCCACTAGACCTCCACGGAAGACCCAGAACACACTTACATTCCCAGACTACATCCTTCTGCAGAGGGTTCCCCAGCTCCTCGAAGAATGGCTTCCCACACCGAGTGCTCCATTGTTCTAGAGTGTTCCTGATCCTTCAAATAATTGCTAGCCAGAGATGGCACCCTGACCACCAGAGCACTCCCGATGCTCTTGAATGGTCCTGGGCCTCCAGAGTGCTCCTTGACCCTCATGCATGCCCGCTGACCCCTGGTTTGTGTGCCTACAGTCTTTCCTGTACCTGGGCTGGTACATGGTAATGTCCCTCCTCGGGCACTACAACAACTTCTTCTTTGCCGCCCACCTCCTGGACATCGCCATGGGGGTCAAGACGCTGCGCACCATCCTCTCCTCCGTCACCCACAATGGGAAGCAGGTGTGGAGGGATCTGCCCGAGTGGAGTGAACCTGGCAGGGGCCACCTTAGCTGTCCCTTAGGAGGGATGGAGGGTGAAGGCTGGGCAGCTCGGATGAGGGGGGCGCAGGGTTGGGTGAGGAGGGGCAAGGCTGGGCTGGCTGAGCCAGGGTGGATGTGGGTCATGAGACCCCGGCAGGAGGGCCATCTGGGCTGAAGTGGGGCAACAGTAGAGAAGGTGGGCATGGGGGAGCGGCAAGCCGAGCGTGGAGCTGACCCGCCCCCTGCCCGCCCCCAGCTGGTGATGACCGTGGGCCTCCTGGCGGTGGTGGTCTACCTGTACACCGTGGTGGCCTTCAACTTCTTCCGCAAGTTCTACAACAAGAGCGAGGATGAGGATGAACCTGACATGAAGTGTGACGACATGATGACAGTGAGCTCCACCCCCCCACGCTCTTGGATCTGTTACCAGCCATCCCTGACCCTTAGTTTTCCCATCTGTAAAGGGGGTTAGTAGTAGGACCTACCTTGGGACTTCCTGGGCTGTCCAGTGGTTGACTCCCCCTTCCAAAGTAGTGGGCGTGGGTTCAATTCCTGGTCAGGGAGCTAAGATCCCACATGCCAGAGAGTGCAACCAAATTAAAAAAAAAAAAGTAATAGAACCTACCTTGCAGACTTATTTCCGGGGTTAAGTGATCTGACCCTTGTGAGGTACTTGGAACACTGCCTCAAGGAATGGTAGCCACCGTTGTAGTATTTGAGCTTTTCAAGGTATTATCATTGGAAAGGTGCTCAAGCACAGTGCCTGGGGTTGATAGTTCTACCTCCCACGCTCTGGTGTCCTCACCTGTGGAATGGTTGCATAATAATAGAGCCTATATCCCAGGGTTGCTTTTAGAACTCAGTGATGCTCCCTGGTAGCCCAGCGGTAAAGAACCCACCTGCCAATGCAGGAGAGACGGGTTTGATCCCCGGGCTGGGAAGATCCTCTGGAGAAGGAAATGGCAACCCACTCCAGTATTCTTGCCTGGGAAATCCCATGGGCAGAGAAGCCTGGTGGGCTACAGTCCATGGGGTCGCAGAGAGTTGGACATAGCTGAGCACATACGATGCTCCCTGACCATCAAAGACTTAAAAGTTTAGAATAGTGCTTGACAGGTATTAAGGATTCCATAGACATGAGCTACTATCATCATTATCTATCAGGAAAAGTTTTATGCCATGCATGTTTCTATTTTCTCTTCTCTTCTAATAAGTGGTGGTCATCACCCAAATTGAGTTTAACCTACTATAGGCAGGGGTCACAGTTGAAAGAATCATTCCAGTGCTCTATCTCAGAATGGCCTGTAATCTGGCACTATGCTCACGGGACCCATCTGGTCCCTCAGTCTGATATTTGAGGCCCCACCAGACTTGGTCTTGTCACTCAGCCTTGTTCCCACCAGTCACTGGTCTTAGCTCTTACCCAAGGCCACTGGGTTCTCTCACTTCCTAGAGACACAGAAAAAAAAAGTGTAAGGTCTTTTCCAAGTCTCAGGCAGACCATGTCCTTCCCTCTGCTCAGAACCTTCTTGTGGTTCCCCAGTGCCTTCATGGTGTACAAAGCCAGGGGAAAACTAGCCTGGCCTGAGTCTAACCACAGTCCTTGCCTTTTGCTCTCTGGCTGCCTGGGCCTCCCTCAGTTCCCCTAAAATCATGTGTTTCCTCCCAACCCAAGCCCTTTGCATCTGACAGTCTCTCCACCCGCCCTCTCCCTGGCCCTACGTACACACGCCTATTCACTTGATGCCTCATCTTCAACTTAAATGCTGCCTCTTACAGGAAGCCCTCCGTGACCATTAGCTGGCCCTTATTTCTCTCCTTGCTCTTGCTCACAGGAACTCTATTTCCAGCCTCACTGAACCTCTTTTCAGTTCCTCACAGGAGCAAGATGTATTCTTTCCTCCCCAGCAGTGACGAAACACATGTGGTTTTCTCTGCCTGGAACTCTCTCTCCCACCTAACATTTTCTTCACGTTTCCAGTTCACACATGTCCTCTCTTCTAGGAAGCCTTACCCTATCACCCAGGCGGGGTCAGGCTTTCAAAACTTCAACGTTTCCTGTGCTTCCCCCATCTTGCCCATGATTACACTGTGCTTTCCTGGCCCTGAGCCCTCCCTATCACAACCCTGATCATTTCTGGGCTGTCTCTATCTGATGCCAAGCTTGTGAGCCCTGTAAGAGCAGCGTGCAGGGCTGTCTCAGTCATTGCCGTGTGCCCTGCTCCAGCCAATCTGGCGCCCTGTAGGTTCTCAGTGAATGTCAAAGACTGAACCCGCGACTCATGTTTCTCACCCTGCCCCTGCAGTGTTACCTCTTCCACATGTACGTGGGTGTCCGAGCTGGTGGGGGCATTGGGGACGAGATAGAGGACCCAGCAGGCGATGAATACGAGCTGTACCGGGTGGTCTTCGACATCACCTTCTTTTTCTTCGTCATCGTCATCCTGTTGGCCATTATCCAGGGTCAGTGCTCATCAGGGTCTTGGGAGTGGGGGCTGTGTCCAGAGGCAGGCTAGCTCTTTAGCGTACAAATCCAGGATCTGTCAGCCTGGATTCATGTCCTCACTCTACCTCCCTCTACTGTGAGACTTTGGGCAAGTGACCTCTCTGAGACTCAGTTTCTCCATCTATAAGATGAGGATATTAATTATACTAGCCACATAAAGTTGCTGCGAGAATTACGTTAATTCATAGGTGGTAAGTATCTGGCTCATGGTAAGTGCTCAGTAAACACTAGGTATTATTTTTAGTAAGTGGGGTGAAATTAGAGAGATGGGGTACAAGACTCAAAGGCAGATAGCTAGAAGAGGGGGAAGCCTGAATTAGGTGAGAAGTTAGACACTGATGTGCGCCCTGCAACTCCCCCCAACCCCCTAGGTCTGATCATTGACGCTTTTGGCGAGCTCCGAGACCAACAAGAGCAAGTGAAGGAAGATATGGAGGTAGGTCATGTCTGAGGGGCGACCCTGAGGGATTACAGGACCCTAGGGGGTGGAACGGACCTCGATTCTGATGTCTCCTGCCATGCACAGACCAAGTGCTTCATCTGCGGTATCGGCAGTGATTACTTTGACTCGACACCGCATGGGTTCGAGACTCACACACTGGAGGAACACAACCTGGCCAATTACATGTGAGTGTGGGCCCATTGGCCAAACAGGAGGGTGGGGCGTGGCCCCCAACAGCGGGGAGGGGAGGGAGATACTATTGACTAGTCTGGGGCGAGGGTGTGGTGTCCATGTGGGTGGACTCCCAGCCAGCTAATCAGGAGAAAGTAAGGGAAATCGTGACCTGTCTACTGCTGCCTCCCATCCCCAGGTTTTTCCTGATGTATCTGATAAACAAGGACGAGACAGAACACACGGGCCAGGTAAGGGTGTGTTATTGGAAGGACAATGGGCAGGGACGTGGTGAATTTTAATATAAGGCCAGGCAGCAGGTGGCAGTGAAAAGCTCATGTCAATATGAAGCATTTGAAGATGTGACCAACTACCTCTTCCCCATCCCCCACCGCTAGGAGTCTTACGTCTGGAAGATGTACCAAGAGAGATGTTGGGATTTCTTCCCGGCTGGCGATTGTTTCCGCAAGCAGTATGAGGACCAGCTTAGCTGAGACACCCCCAGCTGGCCCTTCACCCCCCACCTCAAGTGCCTTATTCTCACAGCAAACCCCATAGCCCTCAAACCCCTCCCCACAAGGCAGCTGGGGGGGAGGGGTGACCATGTACTGACAAATAAAGTCTGTGCTACACCCCTGACATCATTGTATTGGATTGCTGATGGGGGGGGGGTGGGTAGCATCCAGGAATTCTGCTCTCCTCTCCTCCCCCCAACCCCAAAACCAAGATGAAAGCAGAGACTGAAGTCATGTTTATTGGGAGACAGGGGCATGCTAGGATCAGGAGTGTGTGTCCGTTGGGGAGGGAGGTGTCGAGACTGGTTCCTAACACCCCCTCGGGGACTCATTCCTGGATGTAGAGGTTGCTGGGGGCAGTGGGATCGTCTGCTGGGCGCGTCTCCACCACCACAGGCCTGGGGAAGGAAAAGAGAAGTCAGTTCATTCACTCATTTGTTCATTCACTCATTTGCAGAGAAGTTGATAGAGTTTGTGCCAGCATAGTGCTGGGTAGAGCAGTGGATGAGCAGACACGGCCCCTGCCCTCAGGAGACCAACATGAACCAGTGAATTAGATGAGTACAAAGAAGCTTGAAGCACACAGCAGGGAAACCCAGCTCAAGGGGTCAGCCAAGGTGTCCCTAAAGAATGGATGGTGGAGCCTGAAAGAAGCTCAGGAGGGAACCTGGTGAAAGGGCAGGGATGAGTGTTCTGGGCAGAGAGAACAGCCTGGGTAAAGGGCTTAGATGGGAGAGGGCGTGAGTGCACAAGTCATGGTTTGTGAGCTGTGACCAGAATTGGGTATTTATCTTGAGGCCACAGGAAGCTTTTAACCAGGTGGAGAGTGACACAATCAGATCTGGATTTTAAAAGGCCCCTCTGACATATTGAGAGATCAGAGAGATCCTTGAAGAAGCTCTCACTGGCTAAATCTGTGAGTATTTGTGCCTCAAAACAGATAATGATAGTAATAGATTATAACCCATAGAATAAAATGAAAACCAGCTTTCCTGGTGGTCCAGCAGTTAAGAATCTGCTTTGCAATACAAGGGACACCAGTTTGATCCCTGGCCCAGGAAAATCCCACTTCCCACAGAGCAGCTAAGCCCATGAGCCACAGCTGCTGAGCCTGTGTGTCCAGAGCCTGTGCTCCACCACGAGAGAAGCCACGACAATGAGAAGCCCACACACTGCAACGAAGAAGAGTGGCCCCCGCTCTCGGCAACTAGAGAAAAGTCTGTGTGTAACAACAAAGACCCACCACAGCCAAAAATAAACAATAAATCTTTAAAAACAAATAAAGTGGAGGATCCTTTTTTAAAAAAGAATAAACTAAAAACCCTTGAGACTATGCTGAAATACACACAAACACACAGTCATATATACACACATACATACAAATATACATACACACATACATGGTGGAGAAGGGACAGCTCTTTCCTACAGTAGAATGCCAACTTATAAATGTAGAAAGAATGATAGAAATAGGAAACTCACCATTTAATAGGCTCAGGCAAAAATCATCAAGTCATGGTAAAATTAGGTGAAACAATAGTTTTACATTGTTTCAAGAAATTACCCTAAAGGATACTTATTTATACAGAGGAAAGAAGAGTAGCATTATAGTCAAGAAAGCTGGCTCATTCCATTTTAACCAAGTGACCGACCAAAGATAACCTCACCAGTAGCGGGACAAAGTGATACACACTTCCTGATCTGATGCAGTGAGAAGGACACCCCATCACTTCTGTGGTATTCCTGCCCCAAACGTGTAGCCTGGAAACCTCAAACCCAACTAAGGGACATTCTGAAAAACAAATTTCCTGTGCTCTTCACAAGCGTCAAGGTCACGAAAAGCACAGAAAGTCTGAAGAACGTTCCAGGCACAAGACTAAAGAAACATGACCCCAAAATGCAGCCTATAATCCTGGATGATATCATGGACCAAAAAAAAAAAAAAATAGTATTATTTTTTGGTTACAAAGAGCATCATTGGAAAAACTGGTGAGACTTGAGTGGGTGTGTGAAATTAGAAGATAGTGCTATCTCCGTGCTCTTTTCTTGATTTTGACAGCTGTATTGTGGTTTGTAAGAGTATGTCCTTGCCTTGATTTAGGAAACACACACTGAAGTATTTTGGGGTAAACTGGCATCAGGCTTGCAATTCATGTGCCAAAAGAAAAAAATTACACATATATCCAAGGCAAGAATAAAGCAAATGTGGTTAAAAATAATATACAGGGAATCTGGGTGAAGGGGATACAGAATTCTTAAATTTATTTTGGCAACTTCTCTGAGTCTAAATTTGTATCAACATATCAATAAAAAGTTAAAAAAAGAATGAAAATTCCACCTTCGGGCTTCCCTGGTGGCTCAGTGGTGAAGAACCTGCCTGCCAATGTGAGAGACACGGATCCAGCCCCTGATCTGGGAAGATCCCACGCACCATGAGGCAACTAAGCCCGTGCACCACAACTATTGAGCCCGTGCTCTAGAGCCCGGGAGCCACCACACAGCCGAAGCACAGCCAAAAATAAATTGATTAATTAAAAAAGTTTTAACAAAAGAAAATTCCACCTTGGCTGCTCTGTGGGGAATAGACTATAGGGGACAAAGATAGAAGCAGGGAGACCAGGCAAGAGGATGTCCAGGCCAAAGATACAGAGGACTGGGGACACCTCAAGATACCCTCTTTACCTCCAAAGCACCCCCCCTCCCTGGTCCTCTGTCCTCTTCCCCAAGTTCATACCTGGGGGAGCCAAGCAGACGGAAGGTGAGGGTGGGGTCTCTGAGCTCCTGCAGCAGCTGGGGGAAAAGGTGCTGTATCAGTGTCTAGAAGACTCCTCCCCTCTCCCTTAAAGAGAGTAAGGGGCAAGGTCTCTGAACTCCTCAGGTCCAGAAATAATCTTGGCTGCTAACACCACTCATCAACTGTGTGACCTCAGGCAAGATACTTAACCTCTCTGCACCTCAGAGAACTAACCTTTGAAATCATAATACCTACCTGACAGGTGATCCCGAAGATTAAGAATACAAAAGTGTAAGGGCAGAGCCTGACACATGGTGTTCTGTGAATTAAGCATCATTTTCACTCCATTTTCCGGATGAGAAAAGTGAGGCACAGAAAGATTAAGTCATTTGCCTAAAATCATTCAGCTGGACTCCAACCCAGGCAGTCTGGTCCATGCTTTTAACCCGCTTGTCTCTATCTGTGACCCCATTTTACAGTTGGGAGCCGGAGGGAGTCTCAGAAAGATGCAAAGTCACACAATGACCCTGGATGAGCTCTGGTCCCAAGAGACACTGGAGCAGAGAAGGGGACCTGTCTGAACTGAGCCTAGAGGAAGCGTCACCTCCAGGGACTTTACACGCTGAGTTTGTTCTCCCAATCGATCTGATGCGTGAGATGACTGACGTGGGAGTGGCTTGCGGGTGCTAGGAGGGAGGAGCTTACCTGGTCCGAGCCTAGAGCCCACACCTGCACTCCATGCTTCCAGAAGGCCTGGAGCCGACCCCCGACCATAGCTGGGAGAAAAGCAGTGCCTGTTACCCTTGGGTTTCACTTAAGCCTCCAACCTGGACCCCGGACCCCGGAATTATCATTCCGGCACATACCCACGGCCTCCACTGCTTCAGTCATGGGGATCTCTGGAGTTCGAAGCCCCCGGACAGGGGCCCCCTCTGGGGTTACCAGCTTCAGGGACCCTAGAAGGAGGTAGAGAAGGGACTTTAAGAGCAGTAAGCGGGCTTGAGAAGGTTATCGAGGGACCGGACAATACGTTCAGTGTAAGAAGCAAAACAGGACGAATAAGGACTGGAGGCGCTCAGCGTTTCTGAGAGGTGCGGGGCCTGGGGGTCGGTATCTAGGAACAGTGGAGGCAAGGGAGGAAGGAAAGTTCTTACCATCCATCAACACCATCACCTTGTCTTCCTCGACCTGAGTCACCTGTACTGGTCCCTTGTGCTCTGCTTGAGAGATCCGGGTTCAGGGACCAATTTCACCGCATTACGCCTTCCTCCGCTAGGCTCCCCTCTTCATTCCCAAGCAATCGGGCTAAACCGCGCCCATCACAGAATTCCCCACTCCCCATCATCAATCTCACTAATTATATATACCCAATGTTCTCCCGCCCCGCTCTCGGTTCATCCCCTTTCCCAGTTACGCCTCAGGCTAAGCACCGCCCAGCCACTCAGACCCAACTCAACCCAACTGATAAGCCTCACCCGTCCCAGAGCCTGCCCGACTCACCCGTGCTCATCTCGCCCAGCCAGCAGGAGAGCGCACCGAAGCGCACGGTGTGGAAGAGCACCGACTTCGCCGGCCTTCCGGGGCTCACGCCGATGCACACTGAGGGCAGCTCGGAGCCTGGCCCGGTCAGCAGTGCAAACACCGGCAGAGGCGTAGGGAGCGGGAACAGCACCTGCTGCGGGCCACGCAGGGAGGGGCGGGCTCAGAGGAGGACGGGGCGGGGCCTGGGGCGGGGCCTGAGGGGCGGGGTCTTGGAGGACAGTGGGCTTGGGGCTTCCGAAGTATTTCCCCTCCCCACCAAGTATTTCTTGAGCCCTCAGTTTTGGGAAGCACCATCTAGAAACTTCACGGGGGTGAGGCCTCAAAAGGCTTAGAAAATTACGGGTGGAGTGAGGGCCGGAGCTTAAGGATCAGAAAGACTTCAGGGGAGAAGCCTCCAGGTGGGCGGAGCCTTGGGGAGATTGTGGGAGGCCTCGGGTGGAAGCCCAGGTTCGCGGAGCTCGCTGCAGAAGCGTAGAGTGGACGGCCCCAGCCACCCAAACTGACAAAGCCCCTAGCGTCTCCAGGCTCCCTACCCGGACCAGCAGGAACTTGTTCATGGGCTGGTACCACTGAAGCAGGACCACGGATGTCTCCAAAGCCCCACACAGGAACGGGCCTCCGGAGCTGGTGCCCTCCGCTGTGGAGGCGGGTAAGCAGCGGTCAATGCTCTCTCCTGCGACCCCTCGCCCCCAAAGGCCACACACCTCTCCCCAGGCTCTACTTACCCTGCCTTAACTCTGCAACCCTCTCCCGTGGTAAGGGAGTCCAAGTCCCACCCTTGGTCCTGCCCGCTGTCTGCCCACCCCTGGGGTTCTCACCCACACAGCACGCCCGGCAGCCTTTGGTGTCTGGGATCTTAGTGGAGACTATGTTCTTCCTGCGGCAGAAGGTAGGCATGAATGGGGGCGAGGGACGGCAGGAATGGGGCATTAGAGGGGTCAGTGGTACCACTAGGGGCTGGTACCTTGCCAGTAGCCGGTGGGGGCTAATGTGAGCGATGGGGCTTCCTGCTCTGCCCTCTTTCCGTTCCAGCAGGCCCAGGATGCTATGAGAATACAGGTAGGGGGTCTTTCCTGCAGTGTGTGTGTACATAGGGAAAGCAGGCAGTTATAGGCTACTGCACACTCCCACCCTTCCCTCAGCCCATCACTTGGCCCCGTCCCTTTTAAATGCCCAAGTCTTCAAGTCTCAAGCACCTTTATTTATTCATTTTTTCATGCAACATGTTTAAAAATTTTTTTTTGGCTGTGCCCCATGGCATGTGGGATCTTAGTTCCCTGACCAGGGATTGAACCCATGCACACTGCTGTGGAAGTGTGGAGGCTTAAACACTGGACCACCAGGAAGTGCCGGTGCAACATATTTTAAATGTGCGCTATAGGCCAGGCACTGTGCTTGGCTCTGGTGAACAATGGTAAGTAAAATAAATATGTTCCCTACCCTCATAGTACTTGTGGCCACATGAGAAATGACAGACACTGAACAATCAGATGAAGTTACACATATTACAAAGTTCAAGAAGGAACATCTAGAAATTCTGCAAAAGTCTGTCATCACAGATGTGATATGAATGAGCTCACTCATTCTATTTGGCTCGGGGTCTCCTCATAAATTAGAAATTCTTTTACACAAAGTGTTTATAGAACAATGACACAAAATTTTAATCCACAACCTGCTTACTCCATTTTAGTAAAGCATGGACCAAGTATTGTCAAAGAAAGGCAAAGACTGACTTCTTGTGAAAATTACCTCAAAACTGACTTGAGAGGTGGGCACTATTGTGAGCCCCATTTTAAAGATGGGGAAACAGAGGCCTAGGAAGAAGTGTCTTGCCCCAAGTCCCACAGTGAAAAGGTGGCTGGAATTTGAACTGTAGTCTCTGCGCAGGGGGAGCCTAATTGTTTTCTCTGTGCCCACCTATTTCCCAACCTCCTGACCTTTGACCCCTTAAGTTCTGACCCCCAGCCCTCCCACCCAAGCCACAGCCAGACCTGAGAGAGACATGAGGACATTGTTGATGGAGTACACCCAGGTAGTCCGGCCAGAAAATAGCTGCAGGGCAAGGGGGAGATGGCTCCTGTAAGACCCCAGCAACCCCAACTCCAGCCCCCACCCTTGGCCCCCCTTGACCCACCCCAGGGACTGCCTCTCACCATCTCCAGCGTAGCCTCCTGGTCATTTCGGTTCAGGATAAAAATGCCTTCCTCAGCCCCCAGGAGCAGGTGCTGGTCTAGGGGGCAGACATGATGATGCTGGGATCTGCTTCATCACATGGGCCCTCCCAGACCTCATATGACCCCAAACACTGATGCTGTTCTTCGATTCTCTACTCTCCCCCACCACACTGACATTTCCAGCCTTTGTTTTCACAAATCTGAACTCAAACCCTGACCAGTTCCCTTGAGCTGGTCTCATTCTCACCAGCCTCTGACTTTCCCTGTTCTGGTGGTTCTCCCATCTCTGACCTGCAAACCTGACCATCTGTCCCCTCAATTCTGACCCCAACATCAGACATGTCTTCCCCAGTAGTCCTCTCAATTCTATCTGTTTTTCTCCCCAGTTTTGGTCCCTGAATGCTAATCCTATCTCATCACTGATGCTCAAATTCAAATAACCTTACATATGGCTCTTTGTGTCCAGTGTGACCCCACAAGCTCTAATACTGTTTCCTTAACATTTACCCCTCACTGACTTGGATCCCAAAACTCTGTCCCTTTCTGCTACATTCTAATCCCTAAAACTCCTGACCCCAAATTGCTGATCCCAGTCTCTCTACCATTAACCTCCAACTAAGGCTGTGTGTGTGCGCGCGCGCGCGTGTGTGTGTGTGTGTGTGTGTACACACGCAGTTGTGTCTGACTCTTTGAGACCTCATGGACTATAGCTCACCAGGCTCCTCTGACCATGGGATTTTCCAGGCAAGCATACTGCAGTGGGTTGCCATTTCCTTCTCTGGGGCAACTGAGGTTAATGGGGTCCAACTGTCCCAGATCTTATACACTGAACTCTGACCTTTCTGGTTTATCTGACACTCCTTTTTAAAATTCCTATTTTATTTATCTATTTTTTTTTGTGGCCACACTGTGCAGCATGTGGGATCTTAGTTCCCCAGCCAGGGATCAAACCTGTGCCCCCCTGCAGTGGAAGCTCAGAGTCTTAACCACTAGACCCTCAGGGAAATTCCATATCTGACACTCTTGACCTCCAAACTAATTTCCCTAATCTTCACTCTCAAACTCTGCTTCAGTCTACCCAGCTTTGATCCCTAAACCCCAGCTGTAACTCCTGGCTCTGCCCCTGCCTTCACTCTGCCACTCCCTACTGTATTAAGACACTTCCCCTCTCCCTGACTTTCTGCCTTCCACTAAGAGTCCTCCCCAACCCTGCCACATTCTCCATGGCCCTCCTGAGTACTCACCCTTGGTGGAGGGGTGCGTCCAGGCCGCCGTGCTGTGGATCCGGAGGGGGCAGCCATTGAACAACTTGACGAGAAGGGCACATCCCTGGGTGGGCCATGGGGGGACGGGGCAGCAGCAGATCCAGCAAAAGGGGGAGGGGACAGGAAGGCATAGTGGTTAAGACTCAGAAGCAAGAGTGGCAAGGTTCAAATCCCGCCTCTGCCTGCTCAAAGGTTTATGACCTTGGAAACTGTTTAACCCCTCTGTGCTTCAGTTTCCCCATTTTGAAATGGCAGATAATATGTGTTTCTGCAGTATCTGCAGGATGGCATCCCTGACTCACAGGACATGAGTTTGAGCAAACTCCAGCAGAGAGCGAAGGACAAGGCAGCCTAGCATGCTGTAGTCCACGGGGTCACAAAGAGTCGGCATGACTTAGTGACTGAACAACAACTGCGGTATCTAGCTCTATCTGTGCAGGTACACACCACGTAAAGACACGACATCAGGGTCTTGCACAGAGGCTCTGCTCAGCTAATGTCACCTGTCATTAGTCTTCCCTGCCCCACCCCCGACTCCCACCAGGCATCCCCAGCTGCATCCGGAGATATCAATCCTCAGCATCACTGGCCTCACCTTTCTCTTCATCTTTTCCTTCTTGGGGGGCAACAGTGGGGGCTGGTCAGGCTCTCGAGGGGCTGGGTTCCAGAGTGAGGGTTCTGAGATGGGGAGGGGAAAATCAGCCCCCAAAGCCCCCCGATCCCTGCCCAACCCCCACCTTCACCCACCTCCCACCCCAGCCTGCCCTGTTACCTGAGTGGGCAGTGAGGTGGGGGCTTCGGGTGGCTGGGGGAGGCCCGAGATGGGGGGTTCGTGGGGGAGGCCCACTGGCACAGCGGACCAGCACCCCCGGGCTCAGCTGGCCATCATCCCCAGTCCCCCCGGGACCCTCATCTGATGGAGAACGGAACTTGGGCTTTGGAGAGAGAGGAGGAGGGTGGGGAATACATTAGATCAACTCAGAGAGAAGGCACCTTGCCAACCACCTCTGCCAGAACCGACATTAGGTCATGGCTCTGTGACATCTAACCACCCCTCCAACCTTCCCCTCTGACCCATGCCCCAGAATCAACATACTCCAGCAACTAAAGGGGAAGGGTTGGGTGCAGCGGGGTTTCCAACGACCAGCTACTGACCAGCATCCATTGGGCTAAATATTCTGAGTCCCACCCCTAGGGTCAGGGATGCCATTTCCAGATCCCAGTCATCCCAGTCTCTCAGATCTCAAAGGACCTGGTGTCCCAGACTCCAGCCCAAGAGAGCTTAGTATCTCAGTGCCTATGGGCCCTGGCCTCCTGGCCCCCTGCCCCCCATCTCTGTCCCAGGGCCTTACCTTGGGGGGCAGTGGAGGAGGTGTGTCTTCTGCAGGGGCAGGGCTGGAACACAAAGATGGGGTCAGTAGGCGGGGGGTGTGGCAACAAGGCCTGGGGACGGTTGGGGCTAGAGGTCTGAGCTCAGGAGGGTCAGAGGGTGACTTGATCTGGGGCTCGAGCTGAGGGCTAAAGGACTGATGACCATGATGATAATGGTACCAGTAACTCTTAGATATCAAGTGCTGACTGCATCAAGTCTCTGCAACTTCACACCCACCTAGGAACACAGACTATACGGTGCTCCCGGGGGTCAGGTTCTCACCTGGTGCACGTGAGTCTATTACAGACGAGAGGTGTGCAATGGACAGGTGGGCCCTGAGGCTGACACAGGCCTGGGGCTGGGGGAGATGGGGGCCTGGGCCAACTGCTGGGGTTGAGGTTGGGTCTGGGGCTGAGGGCCTGACATGGGGGAAGGTTTGGTCTGAGGGTGGGTGAGAAGATGAAGAAAGATGAGGGCCCCAGGGGTTAAAGGTTAGGGCAGCAGTTGAGGCCTGGGGGTGAGAGGAACATCTGGCAGGAGCTGGGGACTGGAAGGTAGCAGAGGACCCAGGGTTGAGTTGGCTGGGATTGGAGAGGAAGGAAAGGGGAGTCAGGGGTTGGAGGTGAAGGAAGGTGGGGATATTGAGGGTCCGGTCAGGGGTCAGGGGTCAAGGATCAGCACTGAGTAGTAGAAGGGAAGCAGGGCTGAGGCTGGGATCGGGGGAAGGAAGATGGGTTGTAGGAAGGCGAGGGCTGGGTGGGGGCCTGCAGAGCTCTTACATGTCCACGTCGTCATAGTCATCATCAGACTCTGATAGGTTCCTCCTGAGAAGGAACAGGCATGAGCCTTGGGTGGTCCCCACGCACATCCCTGCCCCACTCCCACCCTGAGGGTCCCTGACCTAGGACTGCTGCTCTTGAAGTCTTCAGGGGGCTGTAGGAGAGCCTGCGGGATAGTAAAGGGTCAGCAGTGGCCCAGGGGGAGAGGAGGGCGGCTGGGCAGTCAGGGAGGATCTCACCGTGTCCACCGGGGGCCTGGACTCCATGCCTCTGAGCTTCCTGAACTCCATGTGCCGCCCTGGGGGATTGGTGGGGGTGGGTCACACAGTGAGCTGGGTATGAGGATTTGGGAACAGAAAAAATAGAAGTGGGGGTGGGCTCTGGGGTCAGGATCTTAGCACTGGAGCAGTCCCTATAGGGAAGGGATCCTGGTTTACAGGGGTCTCATCTGGGGGCTCCCGAGGTAGCACCAGTGATAAAGAATCCACCTGCCATCGCAGGGGATGTGGGTTGGATCCCTGGGTCGGGAAGATCCCCTGGAGGAGGGCATGGCAAGCTGCTCCAGTATTCTTGCCTGGAGAATCCCATGGACAGAGGATCCAGGTGGGCTAGTCCACGGGGTCACAGAGAGTCGGACACAGCTGAGCCTATACAGCATTTAGGGGTCAGGAATGGAGATCAGGGAGGTGGGGGTTCAAAATGGGTATAGAGTGGTTGCTTTTAGGTTCCATTTGGGGATCAGGGAACAAAGATTCCTGAGGTCTCTGGGAGTCCTGGTGGTTACGGGAAGCCTCATGAGGTCTGTTTGCAGGACAGAGAGGTGGGGGTCTCCAGAGGCATTTTGTAGACCAGGTAGTGGTGAGGCCCTCTGGGGTCTCCTGCAGAGTCAGATGGTGATGGGGGTCTCTGAGGGTCTATTTGGAAGTGATGAGGGTCTCTAGGGCAATCTGACGAGAGGGCATCTCCTGGATTGTAGAGTCAGGTGTCCAGAAACGTAAAGATTCTCTACTCACGACAGCAATCTGCATCTGGGATCCCCAGAGAGCTGGCCCGATGGGTGGATCGGATCCGCCGAGGGATGGCCGGGGGGAGCTGGGCAGAGCGGCAGCTGCATCAGACCCAAGGTCCTCCAGCAGCAGCCCCCCCACCCTGTGGGTCCAGCCCAGAGTCCTGGGCCCTCCCATAACCCATGTGCCCCCAAAGCCCTGTGCCAAGCCACCACCCCATCCTCCCTGGCTCTTTTCTGAGAGAGGCAGCAAGGGGGCGCTCCAGGCAGGGAAACAGGCTGAGCAAAGGCGAGCTGGTCCCTCACCTCAGGGTCTTCATCTTCAATCTCGCCCACAGGGGCCCCCTTCCCGGGGTTCCTCAGTTTGTCCAGAAGATCTAGGATCAGGCCCCTGTTGAGCCCAGGCTGGGATACCAGTTGATGCTGGAGGAGGGAAGGAGGGTGTCAGCAGATAGGGGGCGGGACTGGAAGGAGGGGGTTGGGATGGGGCTGGAGAACTCGTCTAAGAGGAAACTGGGGGGGAAGTTGCCAACAGAGGAAGAAGGCAGGGAATTCTGGGGAGCAGCAACCTGGGGGATTCTGAGGTGTCTGAAGAGATTAGAAGAATGTGAGGTATTTTGCAAAACTCTAGAAGTGTCTCAGAGGGGACTGGAGTTCCCCTGGAATTCCGGAGCACACCCAGGAATGGGTCCTGAGGCCCTTAGGAATTTGTGAGATTTAAGAACTCAGTGTAGGGAACTTTGCTGGCGGTTCAGGGGTTGAGAATCTGCCTGCCAATGCAGGGGACACAGGTTCTATCCCTGGTATGGAAAGATCCCACAAGTCGCAGAGCAGCGGAGCCCCTGAGCCACGACTACTGAGCCCCTGTGCCCTAGAGCCCGTGCTCCACAGTGAGAAGCCACCCCAGCGAGAAGCCCGTGCGCTGTGGTGAAGAGAGGAAAGGCCACGGGCAGCAGTGAAGACCCAGCACAAAGAAAGCAAAAAAGGGGGCCTGGGAATCAATTTGGAGAGTCTCGAGGGTCCTGGGGAATTCAGAGGGACCAGCGACTTTGAAAGGGCCATGGGGGTTCCGTGAAATGAAATGATCAGCGTTGTAGAGGCCCTGGGGAATTCCGGGGGTGAGTTTGGGAAGGCTTCTCAGGGGAGGGAGGCTTACAGTGAGCATCTTGGTGGCACTGGGTCGCTTCTTGGGGCTCTTAGTGAGGGTGACTTTGACGAAGTTGTGGAAAGCAGCCGACCTTGGGAGGAAGAAGGTGAATTCTGGGGTGAGGGGACCAGAGGCCCTCCCATCTGACCATCACCCTCGGCCCCGCCCTCCCTCCTCCACGTGCCCCTCTCCTACCATTTGCCTTTATCCTTTAGCCTGGGCGGCTGGTAGCCACTCTTGGTCATGAGGAAGAGAACCCTGGAAGAGTAAGGACAGAGCATGGGGCTTAGACTTCCAGTGGCGGCCAGACCTCGCGGCTGCAGGGGCCCCTAATAGCACTGAGGTCGGCAGGGAGCAAAGGGAGGGACAGAACAAGAATGACGGGTATGTTTCACAAGGCATGGGGTGCCCCTTTGAGGGGACACCAGCAGGCTCAGGGGGAGCCTCAAGATGGGGCTCCCTAAATCGGGGCCCCTAGTATGGAGGGATGGAGAAAAGGCTTTCTGGGTTGAGGGGCTCCTGAGGGTCTCAGATTGGGCTCAGAGTAAGCGGGGGGTTCTCCTCTAGGGGGTCTTGAGGTGGAGAAACAGGCTGGGGGGCTGGTGTTCAGGGTCAGAGTTGAGTGGGGTCTCTGGGACCAGGGGGACCTGCCACATCTACCTACCTGAGAGGGTGCACGTCAAAGAGTGGTGGCTGTAGCTCGGCTAATTCGATGGCTGTGATGCCCAGGGACCAGATATCACACAGTTCATTGTATCCCCCCTTCAGGGCCACGGCCGCCACTTCCGGAGCCATCCTAGGGGCAGAGACCCTCGGAGAACCAAGGAGTGACACAAGAAGGGGAAGGGGAGAAGAGGAGAATGGGCAGGCATAGAGAGAGCCAGATGCAGAGGGAAACATAAAGGTGGAGAGAGACAGAAATCAAGACTTCCCTGGTGGACCAGTGGCTGAGACTCCACACTCCCAGTGCAGGGGGCCTGAGTTCGATCCCTGGTCAGGGAACTAGATCCCACATGCTGCAACTAAGACCCAGCACAATCAAATAAATATTAAAAAAATAAAAAGATGGAGAGAGATAAAGGCAGAGAGATAGAGACAGGCTGGAAGATGGAGACTAAGAGAGAGACAGTGAGACAAATGTGGACAGATATGGAAAGACAGACAGACCAGGATAAAAATCAACATAAACACTGGGAGGAATGGCCGGAGGGTGCACAGAGAGACCTAGGTAAATGGAAAACTCCAAAAAGACCCAAAGAGCAGATACACCGTTCGTTTACCGTCTGAGCTACCAGGGAAGTCCGGTCCAGAGAAAGGTAGAGGTGGGCAAAAAAGCCAGTACAGAGATTCCCAGAGATCTGGGCTGGTGAAAGCCAAGCCACCCCACACCACTCCTAGCTGCCAGCCAGGCATCCCTCACCAGTAGGGCGTCCCAATGAAAGAGAGGCGTCGAGCTAGCGTTGCCCCGATCTGGGCCGAGATACCAAAGTCAGCTGGAGACAGAAGGAGAGACATAGTGACCTGGGGTCCCCTGTCCCCTCAGTCTCCCCTCAGGCCCTCAGTCAGCCCCTCTCCCCATCCCCACCAGCCACACTCACCCAGTTTGACCTCCCCAGCATCGTTGATGAGGATGTTGGCTCCCTGGGGAAGAGGGAGGGATTCGAGGCTGTCAGAGATACCCCCAAGTCCAACGCTGCTGACACTCCCTGGCCCCACGACACCCTGACCCTCCTGACTCCTGTCTCCCGGGTCCCCCACCCACCAAGGCCATCTCTCTGCCCCTAGATCACCTTGATGTCCCGGTGGATCTTCTTCTGTGAGTGCAGATAGGCCAGTCCCTGGGGAGGAGGGCAGAAGTGGGGGCTATGAGCATCCAGAGGCAGGAGCAGGGCCCTGCCCCACCCCAAGCCCAGAGAGCATCCCCTTACCTGGAGCACTTCCCGGCAGACGTAGCTGATCTGGAGCTCCGACAGGGAGCCTGTCACTGCAAAGGTCACCCAGGCACTGTGTTGGGTGCAGGCCAGACCCCTGGCCACCACCCACACCAGCTGAGAGGGTACCACGTAGGGAGGGGAGAACTGGGATGGGACAGGTGGAAGGAGGAGGCAGAGAGGCAGTCAGCAACAGATAGAGGCAGCGATGCAGGGAACCAGAGAGACTCATTCAACGTGATTATCTGCTGCATGTCTACTGTGTGCCAGCCACTGCGGCAGGCAGCAGGGATACAGCTGTGGACAAAAGAGGCAGAGATCCGTGCCCCCACGGAGAGAACGTTCTAGCCCAGGAGACAATGGCAGACAAGATAAACAGGTAAGATACATGATACACGAGACGCCAATAAATAGTAAGAAGAAAAATTAAGCAAGAAAAGATAACAGGAAATATGTGTGGGAAATATGTGTGGGAAGGAGTATGACATTTTACACAGGTTGATCAGCGAAGGTGACCCGGAGAAGGTGGCGGGGGTGGAGATGGGGAACAGTCCCACTCGGAAAGGGAAAGGCAAGTGCAAAGGCCCAGAAGCAGGGGAGTGCCCCCGGTGGGGCTGGAAAGCAGAGGAGTGGGTGGAGCAGGGTTGAGAGCGCCAGCCTGGGATTGCCAGTGGGGGCCAGACTCATGGGCGGTGTTGAGAAATGTGGGCTTTGCTCTGGGGGGAGGTGGAGGGCATGGGACAGCTCTGAGTGATGTCACCCTGTAGAACGAGGAAAGGCAGAGAGAGACGGGAAGAGACATAGAGAATCAGGAACAGACTCAAGCTGAGGCAAAGAAAGACAGACATGGCCAGAGACACCCCAAACTGGGAAAACAGACACAGTGAGAAAGAGAGACACAAAGGGGTGAGGAGAATACACCAGAGAGAGACAGCAGACTCAGGGGGTCAGAGACTCGGTCTGACGGGCTGGTGGGGTGAGTCACTTCCTCTCTGTGGGCCTCAGTTTCCCCCACCCGCCCTGAGGACTTCTTCATGAAGTCCTTCCTTTCCTGACATTTGAGGTCTAGGGTTGGAGGGAGACTGGGAGATGGTCAAAGATAGAGGTGCACATCAGAAATCTGATCAAGGCCCACCCCGCCCCCACCCTCCAGTGCTCCAAAAAAGTGAAAAGCAGGCTGAGTGAATCAGAAATGCATTCACTCATTAAATGAACAGATGGGCACTGACGATGAGTTAGAAACGCAGAAATACTCAAAGGCATGAATAGACCTCGGTGAGAAAATGCAGGCACGGGGGAAGACGGGGCAGGGAAAGTCAAGGGGATCGTTGCAGAAAAACCAGAGCTGGACTCTCAGGTCCTGAAGGATATAGGGTTCAGGGCCCACTTGGGTACCACAGTCTCCCCAGCATCTTCCAGGCCAGGCCTGGTGCAGAGGAGGGGCTCTGTGTGAAATATAGACCAGAAAGACAGTCCCTGGAGACACAAGGGTAGAGGGACAGGACAGGTGGATTGGAGGGCCAAGGGCTGCCTGGATCTCCTCTCCCCGCCACTCACCTTGGTAGATGTCCTGGAGAGAACCAGCCCCACAGAATTCCATGCAGATCCAGAGTTTCTGCAGCCTACAACGGTTCAAGAGCAATAATAATAATAACCATAATAAATCATTACTAGGACAGTTCCTGGCTCACTGTCCATCCTATCCTAGTTCAACAAGAACTTGAATGTAAGAGCTGTCATCTCTCTATTGCCTACCAGAGTGAGATCATCCCATTTTACAGATGGGGAGGCTGAGGCTCAGAGAAGAAAATATATATTTAGGTCCCTGGGCTCCTACCATGACGTTCTCTGTTGTCCCATGCTAACCTAGGAGACAGGGCAGAGACTTCACAGGTTGTGGACGTTCAAAGGGGACAGAGGAGCCCAGGATGCCGGGTCTCGGGGGCATAGATCATTCCTGGGGCATCTGGGATATTCAAGGGTCAGGGAAATTAGGGGTTCATATTAAAGGAACAGAAAGTGAAACTGGGGGACCTGCAAGTCAGAACGATTATCAGTTTTAGGGGGACTTGGTTTCACATTTGATTACCACAAAGGGATCAATTTAGTGAGAAATGCTAGTTAGTTATTGGAGATGAGATTTGGAGGTGCTCTGGTCAAACAAGTGGGACTTCGGGCTGGGGATCAAGTTAGGAGGCCTCAGTTAAAAATGGAGGTCCGGGATTAGAGGTTAGGTTGGGGGGGCCTGGTCAGGAATGGGAGTTGGGGGCTGGGCTGGGGGGCAGGGCAGGTCTGCGGCTCATCACCAGAGATAACTCCCATGGTAGGCCACGATGTTGGCGTGCCGACAAGTTTTCAAGATGAGGATTTCCTTCTGAAGGGTGGAAACATCATCGTCTGCGAGGAGGGGCAGAAGAGAAAAGGCTACTGCAGGGAGGGAGTATGGGGGAGATCCCAGGGTCCCAGGAGGTGGGGGCAGGGGAATGAGGGCCTGGGTCCTCTCCTCACCAGGCTCCATCTTCACCATCTTCAGTGCCACCAGGTCCCCTGTCACCTTCTCTCGAGCCTTGTAAAGGGGAAGTTGGCAGTCAGGCAGGCTCCATTTGCCCGAGGTCTTCCTCAGCATCCCTGAACCCAAGCCGAGGACTGGGACCCTCTCGCATCCCTATTCCTTCTTGGGGCTCACCCCCAAGGTCACGGGTTTGAGGGTGTCGGAGAATGAGGGGGGTTCCTCACCTTGAAAACTTCCCCATAGGTGCCGCCACCCAGCCGCTGCAGCAGGTCATAGTGGTCCCGGGGGTCCCTGTTAAAGATGTCAGGGTCTACGAGGTCCATTCCTGGGGGCCGGAGCTGGGCCTGCGCCCAGGGGCCAGCAGGGCCTCAGGGCTCCGAATGCTGGCACCTCCCTCCCTCCCCACACGCCCTGCACCCGCCTTGCCTCCACCGGCTGTGGGCTCCCCCCTCCCCACTCTCGCTTCCTGCCCCAGCACAGAGCTGTGCAGCCGGCGGCTCCACCCCCTGTCCCCTGAGCCCTGGCAGCCTGTGAGGGGCAGCTTGCCTTGGGACCCAGGGGACCCCCCCCCTCCACCTCCGGGGCCCTGGGCTGCATGTAAACCAGATGCAAACTATCTTCACTGTGACCTGGAGGGTGCCCTCACCCTCCCCCGTTCTGGGCAGCGGCTAAAAACTACACTTGAACCTCTGCTGAGTGCTGAGTGTTGGGCCACAACCTGGAGATGGCAGGTCTACACCGGGATGACCATGCAGCGTACATTATTGTTCACCCATACAGGGACACATACAGGCACTTGGCGGTAACTCCCTGTGTGGCGCGCAGGCCAGTCGACGTGCACACACCTGGATACCCGTGTGCACGTATGTGGATGTACCCAGAGCATATACACATAATGACACAAGCATGTGCAGCCATGCCTGCTGTGGACACATGCAGGGCGCTCGCCTTCACCCGCAAAACTGGAGCCTATGGGGACCGGGCGTGATCTGGCGGGGTCCACGAGCCCCTCCGTCCGCCCCTGCCGGGCTGAGCACAACAGCTTTGCGGGCCACTACCCTCGGCGTTAGGGTGAAGTGGGGGGGGACCAGCGTGGGGGACCTGCGAAGCTCAGGATCCTGCCTCAGGGGCCGAGGCCTGGGGCCAAGGGGACCTCAGAGAGCACCTTCTTCGGCACATGCCCATGGACCAAAAGGATTGTACTGATGGAACCCCAGCAGTTTTGAGTTCACAGCCGCGCGCATCGCAACGTGCGTCCACGCCGCCACGGATCAGTCTACTTCCCGGTAAGTCCACGCTCACGCGCCTGGGACTATAACTGGATACGCTAGGCCCGGGAAAAGCTTAGTCCCGCCCCCTCGCCGCGAGAAGGCGCCTGCGCACTTGGTTAGGCTAGGTCTTTTCTCGCGCCGTAGCTTCTGCTCGAGTAGAGCGTATGCGCACGCGCTAACTGAGCCGGCTGGGAAGAAGTCACGCGGCAGCCGGAAAGCGTGGCAGCCGCCGCAAGACCCAAAGCACGATTCACCGCCCCCGGGGCTGGAGAGAAAATAATTACGTAGTTTCCGTTTCCACCAACTCTTCCTCTTCCGGTCCTCGAGGACGCTTTGCCGGCAGGGTCTTCGGCTATAAACCTGGTGTGGGAGGCGGCAGCAGTCATGGCGATGTTTGAGCAGATGAGAGCGAACGTGGGCAAGTTGCTCAAGGGGATCGACAGGTCTGAGCCCGGTCGGAGGGAGCATTTCTGTCCAAGAGGGGTGGAGGAGAGCGTTTTCTGGAGTCAGCAAGAGGTGGTCAGCATCCTGGGCTTGCCCAGGGGTGGGATTTTTCAGTCAATTTAGAGCAGTTGTTTAAGAAAACAGCATTGTATAGGCCTAAAGGCAGGAGGTGGCCTTGCCTGCCGCTCAGTCCGCTTTAATACCTTAAGGCCCCCTCTCTGCTTAACTTACCCTCTCTCAGCCCCTCAATTTTCTCTCTCTGCTCCTCAGTCTCCCTGAGCCTCTTAGTGCCTCTTTGTGTCTCCCCTTCCCCCCCTCATTTCATTCATCGAACACATGTTTACTAAAAGCTACACTGTGAATTCTGGGCAATGGTGCGGACCAGAGATAACCAAAGACAGCCACTGGCCATGCTTTCATGGAGTTTCTAGTTCAGACAAACTGGACTGTAGACAGTGATAGCCAGGAGTGGTCAAGGCCATGATGGGGGAAGCACAGGTAGATTGGTGGGGGCTGGGATGGGGAAAACTAGGCAGGAGAGGATGGGCTGGACCAGAGTGGGGTTTGGGTATGGGAGGAAGGGGTGGATATCAAAGATGTCCAGGAGGCCAGATATACAGGCCGCAAGGGCTGGTTGGCTGAGAGATTGAGGAGGCATTTTTCAGAAAAAAAACCCAGGGCTCTAAACCCAACCCAGGGTTTAGAGCTGGGGCTTAGGTCTGGGATATGGATAAGTTTCATCAGAGGTTATAGAGCTGATTCAATATATGAATAGAGCAAGTGGCCAGTGACAGAGGGAGGGAGGAAAGGAAGAGAAGGAGGAGCAGGCTACATTCCCCCCACTCCCACCCCATGGAGTGACTGGCCTCAGCTCTTGTCTCTGCTCACTCATCTTGTTTCTCCTCTAGGTACAACCCTGAGAACCTGGCCACCCTGGAGCGCTATGTGGAGACACAGGCCAAAGAAAATGCCTATGATCTGGAAGCCAACCTGGCTGTCCTGAAACTGTGAGTGTCTGCCTCCATTCCCACCCTGTTCCCATAGTCAGCAGCCTGCCACTCCCAGCACTGGATGGGGTGGGAGTGAGGGGTAAGCTGCAGGATGTGACTTCTCTCTCGTTTTTAAAAATTGGAGTATAGTTGACTTACAATGTTATATTAGTTTTATATGTACAACATAGTGTTTGAGTATTTTTATAGGTTATACTCCGTTTAGAGTTATTATATAATGGGGGTTATAGCTTCTGTGCTGTTCATTGTGACTTTGTATCTTACTTATTTCATATATATTTTGTATCTCTTAATCCCCTTCCATTATCTTGCCTCTCCCCCACCCCATTCCCATCTACAACCACTAGTTTGGTCTCTGTTTCTGTTTTGTTGCTTTCATTTTATTCTTTAGATTCTACATATAAGTGAAAACATGTGGTATTTGCCTTTCCCTGTCTGACTTAACTTCACTAAGCATAGTATTCTCCAGGTCCATCCATGTTGTTGCAAAAGGCTAATTTTCATTCTTTTTCCTTTTTTTTTTTAAATGGCTGAATGATATTCCATTGTGTGTCTGTGTTACATGTACCACATCTTCTTTATCCATTCATTTGTCAGTGGACACTTAGGTTGCTTCCAGATCTTGGCTACTGAAAATAATGCTCCTGTGAACACTGGGGTGCATGTATCATTTCAAATTAGTGTTTGTTTTCTTTATATATATATATATATACACACACACACACACACACACACATACCCAGGAGTGGAATTGCTGGATCACGTGGTAGTTCTAGTTTTAATTTTACGGGGACCCTCCCTACTGTTTTCCGTGGTGGCTGCACCAGTTGACATGACACTGCCAAGCGTTCTCTCCTCCACATCCTTGCCGGTGTTTTGTTATCTGTTGTCTCTGGTTGATAGCCATTTTGTCAGGTGTGTGATTCTGATTTGCATTTTCCTGATGTTTAGTGATGTTGAGCATCTTCTCATGTGCCTGTTGGCCATCTCTGTGTCTTCTTTGGAAAAAAAAAAAGTCTATTCAGAAGTTTCTGACAGGGTTTTGGGGGATTTTTGGTATTGAATTGTATGACCTCTTTATCTACTTTGGATAGAATGTGCAAGACTAAGGAGCCAGGAAGTAGGGGCAGGAGGAGGGATGGTTTTTGCAAACTTAGTTACAGGGGCTGCAGTCCAGCAGTTACGACTCCAGCCTTCCACTGCAGGGGACACGAGTTAGATCCCTGGTTGGGGAACTAAGATTCCACGTGCCTTGAGGTGCAACCAAAAAGTAAAAAAAATAATAAAAATCATAACAAGGTGCACATAACAGGCTGCTGCTGCTGTTGCTAAGTCGCTTCAGTCGTGTCCAACTCTGTGCAACCCCAGAGACAGCAGCCCACCAGGCTCCCCCGTCCCTGGGACTCTCCAGGCAAGAACACTGGAGCGGGTTGCCATTTCCTTCTCCAATGCATGAAAGTGAAAAGTGAAAGTGAAGTCACTCAGTCGTGTCCGACTCTTAGCGACCCCATGGACTGCAGCGCACCAGGCTTCTCCATCCATGGGATTTTCCAGGCAAGAGTACTGGAGTGGGGTGCCATTGCCTTCTCTGTAACAGGCTGCTGCTACTGCCAAGTCACTTCAGTCGTGTCCGACTCTGTGCGACCCCAGAGATGGCAGCCCACCAGGCTCCCCTGTCCTGGGATTCTCCAGGCAAGAACACTGGAGTAGGTTGCCATTTCCTTCTCCAGTGCATGAAAGTGAAAAGTGAAAGGGAAGTTACTCTGTCGTGTCCAACTCTTCGTGACCCCATGGACTGCAGCCTACCAGGCTCCTCCATCCATGGGAGTTCTCAGGCAGGAGTACTGGAGTGGGGTGCCATTGCCTTCTCCGTAACAGACTGCTGCAGAAAGCAAATCTATGGTTTAACGTGGCGTTATAAACACCTGTGTAATCAGCATCCCAATTGCAAATGGGTGTTGCTAGCAGCCCTGTCCTTTGCCCCGTGTGTTTTGTGCCAACCACCCTGACCCTGGTGACCACTCCTGTGCTCTCATGGCTGGCTTTGTGTGAATTTACCACACGCTTGCAGGCGTATGTACACACAAACACATCCTGATTCGCTTAGCTCAGATTTGCCTGCTTTGAACCGAACATAAGAGTAGCCATACGACTGGAGCTCTTCTGCGTCTGGCAGCTTGCACTCAGCCCTGGGTTGTGAGCGCCACGCTTTTCCTGTGTGGCTGCAGTTGGTTGTCATTGCTGTGTAGTGTTCCATGTGGAACCAGGTCCTAATTATCTGTGACCCTGTCGGTGGAGATTTGGTTTCTTCTTTCTAGATGCTTTATGGACACACCGTTATTGTTCCTTGTTTTAGTCACTAAGTCATGTCCAACTCTTTTTCAACCCCAAGAGCTGTAGCCTGCCAGGCTCCTCTTGTCCATGGGATTCTCCAGGCAAGAATACTGGAGTGGGTTGCCATTTCCTTCTCCAGGGGATCTTCATGACCCAGGGATTGAACCTGTGTCTCCTGCATTGGCGGGCAGGTTCTTTACCACCGAGCCGCCAGGGAAGCCCAACTACCAGCTTTGTAATGTTTAGAGCTTTCGTGACCTCGATTTTGCCATCTGTAAGATGGAGACAGTGTGTGTGTTGGTGAGGTCGTTAGCTTGTTAGTGGTGATAACCACTGCCTAGTGAGCACTCCCCGTGTGGTACCTACTGTGCTATAACCTTTGTATTAACTCACTTTGAGGCTATGTTTTGTTTGTGAGGTAGATACAGTTGGGTTTTTAAATTTGTTTTGGTTTTTTTGTGGCAGCACCACACTGACACGCAAGATCTTAGTTTCCTGAACCCCCCGCAGTGGAAGCACAGAGTCTTAACCATTGAACCACCAGGGAAGTCCCGATACAGTGGTTTATTCTCACCTCTTGCAAGAGAAGAAACTGATGCACAGAGCATTTATTATTTTTTAGAATCTTACTTCATTATTTATATTTTTGGCTCTGCTGGGTCTTCGATGCTGTGCAAGCACTTTCTCTGGTTGTGGGGGGCTTGTCTAGCTGAGCTGCACAGGCTTCTCATTGCCCTGGCTTCTCTCATTGTGGAGCACAGGCTCTAGGGCGCATGGGCTTTAGTAGTTGTGGTGCATGTGGGATCTTTCCAGACCAGGGAAGTCTACTTATTTTAAATGCTCCATGCCGGGGCTTCCCTGGTGGTCCTATGGTTAAGAATCTGCCTTGCAGTGCAGGGGGACACAGGTTCGATCCCAGGTACAGAAAGATCCCACATACCACAGGGCAGCTAAGCCTGTGTGCCACATCTACTGAGCCTGAGAGCTTTAGAGCCTGTGCTCTGCAACAAGAGAAGCCTGTCCATGGGGATTCTCCAGGCAAGAACACTGGAGTGGGTTGCCATGCCCTGCTCCAGGGGATCTTCCCAACCCAGAGATCGAACCCAGGTCCCCCGCATTGCAGGTGGATTCTTTACCATCTGAGCCACCAGGGAAGCCCAACAAGAGAAGCCAGCATACCGCAACTAGAGAGTGGCCCCTGCTTTCTGCAACTAGCGAAAGTCCACGCACAGCCACAAAGACCCAGCACAGCCAAAAATAAAGTTGTTGTTTTTTTAAAGTAGTCCAGGGCCACTCAGCGGTGAGGTTTAAATCCAGGCAATTGGCTCCAGAGGCTTGACCACTGCTACTTATGTACTCATTTGTGAATCACTTAACACTGTCTGCCTTACTGAGTGGTTGTGAGGATTAACTGTCTCCGTCTACAGAGCAGGAAAGTAAGGGTCAGGGAGCTTAAAGTCCCAGCCAGACAGTGGGGTGGTTGGTATCAGAGCGCAGACATGTCCAGCTCCCAGACTCCGGGCGGAAGCAGCGAGCAGCCTTCCTGGTACCTGGTGAGGCCCAGGGACAAGGAGATGGCACTGCTCCTGCATCTCTGTTTCCCTTCTCAGGTACCAGTTCAACCCGGCCTTCTTCCAGACCACGGTCACCGCCCAGATCCTGCTGAAGGCCCTCACCAACCTGCCCCACACCGACTTCACGCTGTGCAAGTGCATGATCGACCAGGCCCACGTATCCTTCCCGCTTCATGCTGGGACTGGGGGAAGAGGGGGAGTAAGGGAGACGGATTCACAGGGGCGTGCTCCTGAGTTCGGACACAGACACCGATTGCCTGCTCTGGTCTTGGCCCCGGGCTGGCCGCGGCTGGGGCAGTACCGTCACAGAGCTCACAGTCTAGCGGGGGAGACCTGTCCTCTCTGGAGTAGTCAGGACTTGCGGTGTGAGGGGCCAGAGGAGGCACCTGAACTTGCCTGGAAGCCAGGAAATCTTCCTGGAGGAGGGAGCAGATGCAAGATGAGGAATTAGGTGGTTCATAGGGAAGGGTGATCCAGGCAGAGGGGAGCGTGTGTGGGGAAAGAGGAAGAAAAGAGCTCAGTGCCGTGTTAAAGTCAGTAGAGGACGTCCGGCTTAGCCACAGAGTTGGTCAGACTCAAAGAGCACTGGGGAGCTGAAGAAGGCATTAAGGCTGCAGAGTGATGGGGGAGAAACATGCTTTAGAAAGATTCCCATGAGGCTTCCTAGCTGAGCAAAGACCACCAGGCCAAAGGTCGGAGCCATGAAGAGCTGGCTTGTCGGCTTCCCTTCATTCTTCATATCCCCAGGGACTGGCCAGTGTCTGTTTGGTACAGCGCTGTTCTCCAGTGAAGAGATGTTGAGTGAGATACCACTGAGCTGGCCTACTCATTGGCGGCTGGGCTGAGAAATGTCTTCCTCATTGAACCTGCTCTGCCAGGTGTGTCCACGGGGGTACCCACCTTCTGACAGACAGTCCACCTCCCCCAGAGGTCTGTTCTGGTGGCTTAAAAACCACATAGGATCCACTGTTCAAAGTACAGCAAAGTGTACCATGAAAAAACCAAGGCTTCCTCCCTCCTTGGCCCACGGCCACCCGCTCCCCTCCCTGAAGGCCACAGTTGGTTACAGTCCTCTGCCTTTCCACAGATAGCCTGCGGATACACAGGTGCAGGTGTGCACGTTTGTATACACCCGTTCCTCCCTACCCAGTGACGGGCTGTTACACACGTCTTTCTGCATCTTGCTTTTTTCATCTTACTAGAAGTGTGTCTCATCACATTTTCCACGTCAGTTCTGTAAGGGCTGACTCGATCTCAGTGTGTGAGGCGGCCCCTGTTGAGTTGTCCCCATCTCTGGATCCTTAGGTTCTTGCTCATGTTTGCCGTGACAGACAGGCTGTGGTGAGCAGGAGGTGGGCGGGGCGGTTGTGGGCGGGGCAGTCTTGGGCGCAGCAGCGGCCTCCTCTGTCTGGAAGGCCTTTTGCCCTTAACACCTCCCCCCAGCAAGAAGAACGGCCCATCCGGCAGATTTTGTACCTTGGAGACCTGCTGGAGACCTGCCACTTCCAAGCCTTCTGGGTAATTTCCCTGGGGCCCCGGGGTAGGGTGGTGACTGGGCCGTGCAGAAAAGACTGCTGGAAGTCAAAACCACGCACATTTATTGGCTTCCTCCACGGCAGTGGGCCCTGGTTTCAGAACTCTGCGTGTGGGATGGCATGGAATGGTCATCCCCATCTGGAGCCAGGACACTCTGGTCCTCTCCTCTGCTGACAAAGTTCAGGCTTTCTCTCTCTCTCTCTCACTCTCTCACACACACACAGGCACCTGTTCTTCCAGCAAAAGTCCTCTGTGCTCTAAATACTCTACCCCCACGGGACTTCCCTGGTGTCCAGTGTTTAAGATTCTGTTCTTTCACTGCAGTGGAACCCGAACCAGGAATGGGTTCAAACCCTGGCTGGGGAACTAAGATCCTGCATGCCATGGGACATGGCCACATAACAGTTGAATAAAGAGTAAATACTGTTCCCCCTTTCTTGTCCTAACTGGACCTGGTGTCCCAAGGGGGAGTCCACATGGCCTCCTAGCTCTCACCTCCACTCCCAGACCCATCTCCTCCCCCAGCCCCCCAGTCCTGAAGCTCCTATCTTATCATACCCCACCGCACTCCATGACTGCTCATTTTTCTGAAGAATGTAATTCACAGCTACTCTTTATTCTTAGATGCTTGAAAGGGCAGGTCTGTGATCCTTCCATCACCCTGACTTCTTAGTTTCCAGATTTCTTGTTCTCCCTGGGCCCTGAGCCCCTCACTCCCTCCCCTCACATCCAAGATGAGACCAGTTCTCAGCACATTGAATCCCTAAGAAGTTTAAAAAAAAAAAAGAAAGAAACAACAAATATGATACTAGTATTTGAATTGTGCCTTCATGAAATCTGACGTCATTAGTCTGGGTGTGGTCTAGGCTTAGTGATTTTAAGCAATTATCCCTGGTGATTTTGCTACCCGGGTAAGTCCGGGAGTTACTGACCTGTACTTGTCTTCATCAGCAATTGCCTCATCTGCCCGTGAAGGTCAAACATTTCCAGCCTCTGACCACTTCCTCCTTGCCCCTCGCTTCCCAGCTCGCCCCCATGAGGCCTCCGACCCGACATTCTTGGGCCTGATCGGCAGCCCCAGTCCTCTGTTCTGCTTCCTCCACAAACCGTGCGCTCCTCACCTGGGGCTGCGGGGCTGCAGGAGGCTGGAGAGGAGATGTCAGTGCCCACCCACAGCCGGTCCGTGCTTCCCTCCCTGTGTTCCTGGATGGCTCTCCGCAGCTCCTCACCACCGCCTTTCTCCTCACCTCAGCCTATGACCTGGCTTCTCATTTCATGTGAAAATAGAAGTGGCCAAAGCAGAACTTCCCAACCATGACCCAACATCTCCTGGCAGCTCACCAAGCCCTGTTCTGCTCTAGTGGGTGACCCGTCCCTCCTCCTCCAGTGCCCTGACCCCCTGCCCTCTCACCCACTCAGTGGCGTCACACCAGCCATTCTCCCCACTCTGCAAACTTGACCTTCCCACACTATTTCCATCCCCATGCAGCACGTCCACACTGCAGTGGGTTCTAACATAAAAAAGAACTCCCCCTGCACCTCCACACTCCCCACCAGCTCTGCCACTGCCCCCTCCCTCCGCTCCCCTTCCAGCCTTGCTCCTGGCTGGGACCCCAGCTGTCCCAGTCTGCCCGGGGCTTTCCCAGTTTTAAAGCACAAAGTCTCACATCCCAGGCAAATCAGGGCTGTGGGTCAGCCCACCCCAGGACAGGTTGCCTATGTTCAGCCTCATCTTATCCTTCTGCTCACATGAACCCATGCCATTCAGGCTTTTGTGGCCAGCCCTCTGACGCCTGACTCAGGCACAGGCCACTGAAGTGCTCTTGTTGAGACCCACAGCGACACCCCCATTGCTAGATCCTGTGGGAAGTTCTCAGGCCCCGGCTCACCTGCCCGGCCAGTGTCTCTTGGCTTCCACGACAGCTGCTCTCCCACATTCCTCCTGCTGAGCTGGCCGCTCCCTCTCGTGGTCCTAGTGAGTTCCTCGGCTCCCTCCCTGATGTTGGGGGAGCCCTTGCTGGGAGGGTGACATTTGAGCAGAGGCCTCGAGGAGGTGGGAGTGCTAGCCATGGGGGAAGAGAGTTCCAGACCCCGAAACAGCCAGTGCTGAGACCTTGAGGTGGGCGGATGTCTGGCAAGTCTGAGGGGCAGCGAGAAGCCCCTGTGGTTGGAGTGAGGCGGTAAGTGGGAGGAGGTGACGGGTAGTTCCCAGGGGGTTGGGGAGGGTGGGCTCATGGGCCATGGTAGGGCTGTTGCCCTTTTCTCTGAATTAGGTGAGATCCGAGAAGAGGTGGTTGAGTGCAGGTACCTCATCTGTCTCCTCTTGTGTCATTTCATGGGAAAATAGAAGCGGCCAAAGCTGAATTTCCCGCCCCCGGCCAGTGCTGAGGGCTTGAGGTGGCTGAGTGTCGGGCATGTCTGAGGGGCAGTGAGGAGCCCCTGTGGTTGGAGTGAGGGGGTGAGTGGGAGGAGGTGATGGGCAGATCCAGGGGAGCCTGCTAGGTGCAAACCCCACTCTGTGATTTTGGGCAAATCTCTTGGCTGCTCTGAGCCTTGGTTTCCCCATCTCTAAAATAGGAGAAAAACCAGCATTGTTACATCATAAGGTTGCATACCGAAGAAGGGCGGACCTGTGGGGTGAATGCTGGAGTGTTCGCTTCTCTTATTTTATTATCGGGGTTAATTTTCTTGGCATTATTTATAACTTTTTTCTTTGGCCACATGGCTTGTGATCTTAGTTCCCTGACCAGGGATTGAATCCAGGCCCTTGGCAATGAAAGTGCCGAGTCCTAACCACTGGACTGCCGAGGGGTCCCCTTGACGTTACTGATAATTAACATTATTGTGAACATCGTCTTTCCCCTCACAGCAAGCCCTGGATGAAAACATGGACCTCCTGGAAGGTATAACCGGCTTTGAAGACTCTGTCCGAAAATGTAAGTTCCTCTCTGAGCTTGGGCTCCCTGAGGGGAGGGAGTGGCAGCAGGTTCTGAGAGTGGCCCTTCGTCTTTGTCCCTCATTTCTGCAGTTATCTGCCATGTCGTGGGCATCACGTATCAACACATCGATCGCTGGCTGCTGGCTGAGATGCTCGGGGATCTGACAGGTAAGGCCTTCTCTGGGTCCCTAGTGCCATCTAGGAGGTCAGAGTGAGCAGGGCAGTGGGCCTCAGCCAGCTCCTCAAATGGGCCCACTCCTGCCTTACCAGGTCATTATTAAAGGCCCAGTCCAGAGAGGAAATAAGGAATTAATATAACACCTCCCTTGCCTTTTCAGACATCCTACAGCATTCATTCATTATTCTGCACAAATTAGTTGAATGCCCACTCTGCACTGTTCAAGGCCCTGGGGACACGGCGGTGAACAGCACAGAATGGCTTAGATTCATTCTCATGGAGGTAGCAAAACATGACAAATGAAGCTGTTCATGTCTAGTGGGATTCATGCATGACAGCCCCTGGAGAGGGCCGGGAGGGTGGGGAGTGAGGGAGCAGGAGGCACCTGGAGGTGGAGGCGGGCAGCCTGAGGGCAGAGTGAATGTGAGGATGCAGTGCTCAGAGAGCAGCCAGGAAGCCCTTGGCCGGGGCTGGGTGAGCCAGGGGGCAGAGCCAGGGCAGAGAGGTGGTGTGGGGAGGGGTTTCAGGCACTGAAGGGCCTCCTGCCTGAGGACTTTGTCCTTTATCCTGAGTGAGATGGAGCCACTGGAGGGTCTGAGCAGAGGAAAACATGATTAGATTTATATATCTAAAGATCCCTCTAAAAAGAAAAAAAAAAAGTATGTGTATTTGCTCATTTTTCAAAAAGAAATACAGAAGGGAAAAATTTTTAAACAAGGAAAATGGTTACTTCTTGGGAGCTGAGGGTGAGAACAGGGAGGAGAGTTGGGGGATTGGGGGTGAGATTTCTCTGAGCACCTTCTTGGATAGTTTTGCCTTTTAAGCCAGATGAAACATTGTTTGTTTTCAGTGAAAGCTAACTTTTTCTGGACACTTTGTGTCGGGCACTATACTAAGTGCTTTACATCGTGTGGATATTTTATGTGTTTAAAAGTGAAATTAAATCAGAAAGGGATGAAACAGCCCTTAGAGTTGAACGTAAAGAGAAACAGATGAATCTGTATCAAATTGATAGTAGTCACACAGAAAAGAATTATTTCAAGTTATAGAACACTTCCCTGGCCAGAAAATATCTTATTTTTTTTTTTTTGGTGTTGTTCACTCGCTAAGTCCTGTCTGGCTCTTTGAGACCCCATGGACTGCAGCATGCCAGGCTCCCCTGTTCTTCATTGTCTCCTGGAGTTTGCTCAAACTCACATCCACTGAATCAGTGATGCTAGCTAACCATCTCATCCTCTGCCGCCCCCTTTCTAAAGGCAAGAAAGAGCTGCAAAGAAATTCTTAAACGTGGTGCCATAAGCTTACTGTTCTTGGAAATGATGAAATCATCATTTTGAAGCCATTTCAATGTAGATTGGGGGGAAAGCAGAGAAGTAAGTGCTCTGCTGTTTTTAGGAGCTGAGCTTTTACCCTGGGAGACATGAGAGATGAATAGAAAATGAAACTCAGAAGCCCTGTAGTGGGAAGGATGAGAAAGCTAAAGGGCTCCCCCTGGCGGCTGTTTGGAGAATGAACTGTAGGAGCCCCAGGCTGGCGCCCGAGGCCTGATCTGCCCAAGGCAGGCAAGGAGGACACCCTGAGCGCCCCCCATCCCCAGTACTGTGGGATCCCTGTGCAAAGCCCCTGCACTGCTGTGTCCTCTGCAGACAGCCAGCTAAAGATGTGGATGAGCAAGTACGGCTGGAGCGCCGACGAGTCGGGCCAGATCTTCATCTGCAGCCAGGAGGAGAGCATTAAGCCCAAGAACATTGTGGAGAAGATTGACTTTGACAGTGAGTAGTGGCCCGAGCCTCAGGCTGTGGGGCTGAGGAGGGGCCTTCTAAGAGAGCAGGGCTGGGTCCCCAAGGATTCAGGTAGATAAGTTCTGACTCAGGGCCAAGAAATGTGTATCTGCCACATTCCCCTGATCGCTTGTGTCCCAGGCAGGCTGCCTTCCCCAGGGAGAATGGGCGGAGGGTCCTGGTGTCCTTCCCTGGAATTCTGGGCACCGGATCCTGCCCTGAAATGCTCAGTAAGACTTCCCAGGGCCTGGAGGGACCCGGCAGGGTGTCCCCACACCCTCACTGGCCCCAGGGCCTCGGCCCTGGCATCTGTTAAAACGCAGCAGAATACCTACCAGGAAGTGCAGGCTCTGCGGCCAGGGCAGCTGGGTGGGATCCGGGTTCTTTATTCATCTGTAACTTCGGGCAGGCGACCTTACATCTCTGCCTCCAGTTTCTCATCTAGAAAGCGGGGGGTGACAGCCCAATAATTAGGACTAACTCCATATAGTTCTTTATACTTTTTATTATTAAAGTCATTGGTCCTCAGGTCAACCCCATAAGGCAGGTACCAGTACTGTAAGTAACTGAATAATACCGCAGTGCCCACCCCCTGGAGGTATGAGTGTGAAGTGAGACACTGCGTGTGCAACACTTAGCAAAGAACCAGTCCTGCAGTTCACTAAACGTTACCCTCGTTGCCACCATCACATTCACACACACTCCACTGGCTGCTCAGCTGGAGCGAACCTGCTGTCTCACCTTCCCACTGCGCAGGCGTCCTGGAGTAAGAGAGAACTGGGGCGGGGACGGGCTGCTTCCTTTAGGCCCTCCCTGCCCTCTTAAGTGTGGTTCTGGTGTGTTAAAGATAAGGACTGGTATGCTGTGGCCTCTGAGTACAAAATGACTACATTGCTATTTAATTGAGGAACAAGATTGAGCAGGCAGTCATCTCCACACCTGGGGCTGCGGACCTTCAGTCTAAATGAGATGTGCCCACCGAGTTGGGGTTCTATGTGAGAATTCCTTGGAGCAAAGGGTTCTGCGGATGAGATGCAAGTCCAGCGCTCAGAGCATCTCGCAAATTGTTGCTTAGTCGCTTCAGTCTTGTCCCGACTTTTGTGACCCAATGGACTGTAGCCTGCCAGGCTTTTCTGTCGTGGGGTTTCCCAGACAAGAATACTGGAGTGGGTTGCTATTTCCCTTTCCAGGGGATCTTCCCTACCCAGGGATCGAACCTTTGTCTCCTGCATTGGCAGATGGTGGATTCTTGACCACTGATCCACCAGGGAAGCCCATCTCGCAAATAGTCCCATAGTAAATGCTATCAGGATGGTGATGAAGATAGCAAATCATACTTTTAAAATCCAGGCATTGGGACTTCCCTGGTGTTCCAGTGGTTAAGACTGCCTTCCCATGCAGGGGTTTGCGGGTTTGATCCCTGATTGAGGAGCTAAGATCCCGCAGGTGTCATGGCCAAAAAACCAAAAAGCATAAAAGAAAAGAGAAGCAATATTATAATACGATTCAATAATGACTTTAAAAAAAGAAATAAAGGCATTGTTCTAAGCCCTGTTGTTTAAGTCTACAAGGCCCCTAAACAGTTGTGGGCACTGCGGCTGGTGGTTGGAGGTTCATCTTGTATCTTTCCCACATTGACCCTGGCCTTCCCTTTTCTTCTCAACAGGTGTGTCCAGCATCATGGCCTCCTCCCAGTAACTTTGCAGTCGTTTAATAAAGATGTGTTGACTTCTTAGCCTGTTGTCTGCCCTTTGACTTCCTGCCTCTGCCCCTCCCCGACCAGCGTCAGGGTCTTGCATCACCGGGTGCTGGGGCCACCTCTGATCTGTCTGCCCACCCCCACCCCTCAACCCAGCAGCAGAGCTTCTGTCTCCCCGGACCTGCTCCTCTGTGCAGACCCAGCGCTGACCTTCACCGCCCCCTTCCTGACCCGTCAGATCACAGGTGGAGGTCCTGCAGCCATGAGTCAGCACGGAGGGTATGAATGGGTTGTGGCTGAGTCAGCAAGGTGTGAGTAAGAGCTAGGAGCCCAGCCCTGCACCTGGGGCTAGCCAGGGCTCTCCTGTCCTTCCGAAAACCTATTTGAACAGGTGCGGCCCCTGGGTTCCTGGAGAGGGAGGAGCAGCACCTTTACCCTTGGGCCTCACAAGCAGCCCTAGGGCAGTGGCCGGAAGGGTGAGTGGGGGAGGATTCTGGTTGCTTGCTCAACCTGTGAAAGTAGTAGTCTCTCAGTCCTGTCCTTATGCGACCCCATGGACTGTAGCCCACCAGGCTCCTCTGTCCATGGAATTCTCCAGGCAAGAGTTACTGGAGTGGGCTGCCATTTCCTTCTCCAGGGGATCTTCCCCTCCCAGGGATTGAACCTGGGAATCCCTTGTCAGAATCATAAGGATTCCATGGGCTCTGGCCAGTGACATTTTCAGATCAAGACCTAGCCTGTTCTTGGCACTGAGCCAACCAGAGTCACTTCCTTTCAGAGTCAGGAGAGTTTGTTCCCCCACCCCCTCGGCCCCACATTGGGAACTAGTCCCCAACATTCTTTTTGGTGAGACTTTTAAAGAAAGTTGGGATTTGCAGCCAGGCCATTCTGCCCCTATCCTCAAGTCTTAGCCTTGGGTTGGTTATTCAAATTTGGTAAGGTATTCCACACATTCTGATGGAGTGACTGGTTGAGCTTTCACCTCTGAGCCTGTTGTCTGCAGGAAGGAGTGGGCACAACAGTGACTGCCTCTTAGGGAAAAGGAGAGGAAATCAGATGCTGCAATAGATGCATATCCTGCCCTGAGGGAGTGCCTCACTCTCATGCCCTTGAGTGTGGACTCTGCTTACAGAAAGGGCAGTGAAGAGCTGCCAGCCCTCCCTGCTGGCTGGCACTCACACCCGTCATTCTCTAAGCCAGGGCAGGACAGGATACCCTTTACGCAGAGATCCAGACCTGAGCAGGAGCCAGGAACGAGGGCGTGCCGGAATCCGGGGACAAAGGGTGCTATTGCAGCTCAGGACTTGGGAGCCAGCTCTATGGGTTGGGGGGAAGGAGGGGACACTGGATGCTGTCCCCCACCCATTTAGTCCATCAGCAGAAGAGCACCCACTCTGGGTGGGCATGCTCCCACTCCCCGACTTGGCAAGTGCCCCTGTGTAGGATACAAGCTGGTCACGGCCATTCCGCAAAGGGAGAGGAAACGACCTTTAAGTGTTTTGGAAGCCATGGCTTTTCCTGCTTTGACAACCTGCTTCTGTTCTAGGAAGATCACCCTTTGAGCAGCTAAGAGGCCTGGGTCTGCAGAAAGACTGAGTTTAGACACCAGCGCAGTGGCTTTTGGGTGTGTTAAGAAGGAGAGTACCTCTTCAGCCGTTGCACTCAGGGCTTTGAGATCATCGGCATGTCACCTGTCGTGGTGACTTGGGCTTTGATCTGCTGGTACAGCTGCTTCCACAGTCACCTCTAGCATCCCAGGACCTTCTCATGTCCCCACCCTGAGAGGTCACAGCCATCTCTCCTTTCTTTCTTCTAAGTAGGGTTAATAACGGGATAGAGTGTTATTTTTAATTCAAAATTTACTGTCTATTGTTTATTTTTGGCCATATGGCTTGCAGAATTAAGACACCTGTGGGGTCTTAGCTCCCTGGCCTGGGACTGAACCTAGGGCCACAGCCATGAAAGCGCCAAGTCCTAACCACTGGACTGCCAGGAAATTCCCAATAATGGGATATAGCATTTAATACGGAGAAGGCAATGGTACCCCACTCCAGTACTCTTGCCTGGAAAATCCCATGGACGGAGGAGCCTGGTGGGCTGCAGTCCATGGGGTCGCTGGGAGTCAGACACAACTGAGCAACTTCACTTTTCACTTTTCACTTTCATGCATTGGAAAAGGAAATGGAAACCCACTCCAGTGTTCTTGCCTGGAGAATCCCAGGGACGGGGGAGCCTGGTGGGCTGTCTGTCGTCTATGGGGTCTTACAGAGTCGGACACGACTGAAGCGACTTAGCAGCAGCAGCAACAGTAGCATTTAATAAGTTCTGACTGAAGTCACAAAAAAAGTCACAAGTTTTCCACCAAATGATGATGTGGAAATGGTGAACCTAACCCCAGGGCCCCCTGACCATACCCCTTCATGTAGGAATCACCCCCTGCCATCTGAGAGCCCCTGCCCACTGTCCCTCAACCCTCTGCAAACAGTAGCTATTATGAGTTCACTCTGCCTGGATGGCTTCTGGGAAGTGCCCTCAAAGCTGACAATTAAAGGGAGCCTTTCATTTAAACCCCACTGGCTGGGGACATCCTCTTCATCTCTGAGCCCTGTGTCTAGGGGTTTTCTCAGTGTCGACCGGGAGCAGGCAGGGAGGGGCAAAAGGTCCATTGTTGAAGAGGACTCTCCCTGCCCAGCAGGCCCAGCATGAGAGTCCTGGGCTTGTTCTCCAGGTCAGGCAGGAAGAGATGCCCGGCCCCAACCCAGCCTCGGCCCAGCCCTGCTTCGGAAATGGTCAGCACTGCCAGGCCTTTGGCCAGGTCATGGCCGTCCGTGGGAAAGTGGGCTGCCTCATCCTCTGGCTTCGCTTGTCCTTGGATCTCTCCCAGTGCCTTTGAGAGAAGATGAAAGAACCTGGGAGCTCCCGTACCTGGAGAAGTCGTGTCTTCTCATCCCCATTCCCCAGCAGGTGACTTTGACACAGTCCTTTTGTCCTGTGTCAGACCCTGCCTTTAGTCAAACCCTTACCTTCTTACTTTCCCTAACAACAGTTCCCCTCACGCCCGTCCCTGAATTCAATACAGTTCTTCATACTGTTGCTCAGGTCCATAACTTAGGAACCATCTTTTTTTTTTAAGAATTTATATTTATTTATCATTTTTAGCCGTGCTGGGTCTTCATTGCTGCGTGCAGGCTTTCTCTAGCTGCGGCGAGTGGGGCTACTCTCTCGTTGCGGTGCACAGGCTTCTCATCGTGGTGGTTTCTCATGGAGCACGGGCTCTAGGGCTGACGGGCTTCAGGAGTTGCGGCTTGTGGGCTCTAGAGCACTGCCTCAGTAGTTGCGGTGCACAGGCTTAGGTGCCCCACGGCATATGGGATCTTCCTGGACTAGAAATGGAACTGGTGTCCCCTGCATTGCAAGGCAGATTCTTACCCACTGGACCATCTGGGAAGCCCTAGGAGCCATTTTGAGTCTGGATTTTTTTTTTTTTTTTTCTTTTTCACCTCTGCATCCCACCCCCAACAAAGTCTAAAGTCGTAGAGGCTCCACTTTCTCATATCCCCCCACTGCCCTTCCTCCACAGCACTCTCCTCCTCTACCCTCCATCTCCCTGTCCAGCTTCATCCCGGCCACTGCAGCAGCCTCCTCTTGGAGCTCCCTGAGCACACTCCACCTTCTACAGTCTGTTCCCCTGGTGCGGCCAGAGGACCCAGGAGACCATTGAATCAGACCCCAGCCCTGCTTACAGTCTTCCTTAACTTCCCATTGTATTTAGAATAAAATTCACTATATGGCCCCACTGCACTTAGAATAAAATAAAAACTTCTTTTCAGGCAAATAATAATAATCAAATCATTATATGTCAATTATATATCAATAAAAAGACTCAAATTCCTCACCATGGTTTTAAGTCTATTCATTCATCTGGGGTTTATTAAGCTTCTATCTTTGATGTGAGTTCAATCCCTGGGTCAGGAAGTTCCCCTGGAGAAGGAAATGGCAACTCACTCTTGTATTCTTGCCTGGGAAATCCTATGGACAGAGGGTCACAGGAGTCTGACCCGACTTAGCAACTAAACAACAGACAATCTGTTTCACTGCCAGACACTGTTTCAGAGACTAGGAATATGACAAAACAAAGATTCCCACCATCGTGGGCTGACAGTCTTGAGAAAGAAACTAAATAAAGCAGTCATATTTGTATATTAGTGGTGATCAGTATTCTGGAAAAAATAAAGCTGGGAAGGTGTGGATGCTATTTATAAAAAAGTGGTCAGGGGAGGTCTCACTGAGGAGGTGGCATTTCCTCTAATCTTCAGGAGAGGAGGCTATGAGCCTTGGGGATCCAGTATCTGGGGAGAGTGTTCCAGGCAGTGGTAGCAAGGTATCACTATGTCCAAAGGCCTTGAGACTGGAGCATACCTAGTATGTTGGAGGAACAGTTAGGAGGCCTAAAGGCAGAAAGGGAAGAGGAACTAAAAAGCCTCATGATGAAGGTGAAAGAGGAGAGTGAAAAAGCTGTCTTAAAACTCAACATTCAAAAAATTAAGATCATGGCCTCTGGTCCCATCACTTCATGGCAAATAGATGGGGGAAATAGGTAAACAGTGGCAGGTTTTATTTTCTTGGGCTCCTGTATCACTGTGGACAGTGACTGCAGCCATGAAGTGAAAAGACCCTTGCTCCTTGGAAAGAAAGCTATGACAAACCTAGGCAGAGTATTAAAAAGCAGAGACATCACTTTGCCAACAAAGGTCTATGTAGTCAAAGCTGTGGTTTTTCCAGTAGTCATGTGTGGATATGAGAGTTGGACCATAAAGAAGGCTGAGCGCTGAAGAATTGATGCTTTTGAACTGTGGTGCTGGAGAAGACTCTCATTGAGAGTTCCTTCGACAGCAAGGAGATCAAATCAGTCAATCCTCAAGGAAATCAATCCCGAATATTCATTGGAAGGACTGAAGCTGAAGTTGAAGCTCCAATACTTTGGCCACCTGATGAGGAGAGTTGACTCACTGGAAAAGACCCAGATGCTGGGAAAAACTGAAGGCAGAAGGAGAAGGGGGCGACAGGATGAGATGGTTGGATGGTATCACTGACTCAATGGACATGAGTTTGAACAAACTCTGAGAGATAGTGAAGGACAGGGAATCCTGGTGTGCTACAGTCCATAGCGTTGCAAAGAGCTGGACCCAACTGTGGTGAACGTTCAGAAAGGAGGGGAGAGTAGGAGGTGAGCTGGGAGAGACATGAGGACCAGCATGATCAGGATGTGGAAGAAAGACCTTGTGGGTTTGGTTGAAACCCCAGGAGTCTCAGGGGTTTCAAAAGATGGGCCAGAAAAAAAAAAAAAAAAAAAACTAGGCCAGGCTGGGCCAGGGCAAGGAAGGCCCCAGCAGCCTTTCCTCCTTTCCTTGACTTTGACGTGTGGCACCAAGGAAAGGTTCTGAGCAAGCGAGGGAGGGATTTGACCTGATTCAGGTGTTCGCAGGCTCCTTCTGGTTTCTTGTGAGAAAGAGAGTTGGTGGTGAGTGGAGGAGCAGAGAGACGGTGAGGCTGCGGCAGAGGTCCGAGTGAAGACAGGAGAGGGTGGGCAGGACCAGGGCGTGGCCATGGGGAGAGAGAAGTGAGTGGATTCCATACATACTTTGAAGATGAAACTGACAGGATTTCCCGACTGTAGGGTGTGAGGACAAAGAGGACTACAAGTTCTGTTGCCTGCAAGCTGGGAGGATGGAGGCGCCATTCTCTGGGACAGGGATGATCATTGGGTGACCAGGTTTGAGAGGAAGATCAGGGGCTCAGCTTTGGATATTTACACTCGAGACACCTCTTAATGTGACAATATCATGTATCTGTATTTGTTTATTTATTGCTGCGCCCCACCCCCCGCATTAGCCACTTGAGAACTGATCACCCTTATGCTCAGAACCATACCGTCAGCACCTGAGAACAGTGCCTGGCACACAGTAGGTGCTCAATAAGTGTCTATTGAATGAATGAAGATAGATAAGTCCACAAAACCTTCTATTGATAACTTTCGAGTCAGCCAGTATCTATTCCAGTCTAACTCCCAGGTCCATTTCGTGAATCCCGCCGGTGATTGTTCAAATGTCCTCCTTCTCCGCAAAGCCTATCCTGACTACTCCATTTACATTTCAGCTTGATTTTTCTCCGTAACACTAATCCCCTTGGAATATATTAACATATATATTATGTACTGAAAATTTTTTGTTTGTTGTCTCCCTTCACTAGAAGCTTCCGAGAGGGCAGGGAGTTTTATCTATTTCGTTTAAGTGGCAACGCACACAGCAGGCGCTTAATAAATATTTGTTGAATTTTTCTTGCTGAATGGGATACATGCCACGCCTGAGCGGGTTTTCTTGGACTGCGAGACCCGCCTTACGAATCATCCGCGATCTGGCCCCGCCCACACGCAGAGGCCGGGCGCGCTCACGCGGGAACAGGGGGCGCGGCTCGTCCACGAGCTGAAGGGCGGCGGGGAAGCGCGCTCTGCGCAGGCTCCGAACGCCCCGAGGCGGAGTCTCAGGGTCTTTTGGGTTAGGAGGCGCGCGCGCGGGAGGGCGGCGGCGGCGGCGGCGCGGTGCGCAGGCGCGGCGGACAGTGCGCAGGCGCCGGCGGAGGGCGGGCTTGAAGCAGCTGAAGCGGCGGCGGCGGCGGCAGCGGCTCGGGCAGAGGGGCGGGAGCAGAGGCTGGAGCGGACGGGCTCGGGAGAGGCGGCGGAATGGTGGACTACCACGCGGCGAACCAGTCGTACCAGTACGGCCCCAGCAGCGGGAGCAATGGCGCTGGCGGCGGGGGTACCATGGGAGACTACATGGCCCAGGAGGACGACTGGGACCGGGACCTGCTGTTGGACCCGGCCTGGGAGAAGCAGCAGCGCAAGGTGCGCGGCCCTTGGGCCGGACGGGCTGGAGGAGGGGGGCTTCCGAGGGAGGCTGGAGGCCGGGAAGGGGCTCGGAGACCCTGAGACGGGATCGGAGGGTCTATGGTGAGAACTGGGCGTCCTGAGAAGGAATCGGCGGGTCTGGGAAGGGGTTTGGAGTCCTGGAAAGGAGTTGCAGAACTTGAGCGGGGAATTGGGAGTCTGAAAAAATAATTGGCGGCTGAGTAGGGGATATGGAAATCTAAGACTAGGAATCAAGGAGCCCGAGGCAGGAATTGGAGCGTCTGGCCTGGGAATGAGGGGAAATCGGCGAGATGATTGGAGGAGACTCAAGAACGGAATTAGGTCTGAGGCGGGATGGAAGGGTCAGGATGGACTGGAGATGGTCAGAGGGAAAAGGGGGAGTCTGGAATGTGTGGGTCAGGATAGAATTGGCATCAGGGGAGTCCGAGGAGGAGCTGGAGTATGGAGGGCGTTATTTGGATTACAGAATCCTCTGAAGAGGGTTGGAATTATGGGACCCCCAGGGATGAAGCCCCTTTCATTCTAAAGGGGATGAGGATTCTGGAAGTGGGTGTGAAGGGACCCAGGGCTTGGTGGGTGAGGATGGGGAGGCTGCTAAGGAGGTCTGGACTCTGGCACTGGTGGGAGAAGTCAGGGAGCTGTGAATAAGAGGTTTTGAAGGGGCGAGATATTATCAGGGGTGCCCTATCCTACAGGGAAGAGGAGAAGATTGGGAGATAGAAGAGGTATTGGTGAGGCCAAGGCCTCCTTGATGAGAGGCCGAAGGGGGATAAAGAGAATTTGGAGTATTCTGAGGAGGGGTTCTGAAGAATTGATGGAACGTAGACAAAGCTCAGCAAAGGGTTGGCGTTGCCGGAGGCAAAGGTAGCCTGAACGAGGTGAGAAGGGCGGGAGAGAACGGTCGGAATGGCGGATGGTGGGAGGGAGGTGTGCGGAGTAATGAAAGTCTCATTAGAAAGGGAGTGTGTGATGGATAGACCGAGAGAGAAATTTGGGGGTGAGGGCTTCTGGAGGTGCCGTCCCAGGACTGGAGAGTGTGTTTATGTGTTGTGAAGGGAGAACAAGTTGTTTGGGGAGGAGGGGCTGAGAGTGTCCAGAAGAATTGTCTTTTGGGGGTGGTGATGAGGAGCTCGTTCTAAAGCAGGGTCTGTGTTCAGGTGGCACGTTGGGGTGTGGAGGCAATTTGGGGGGCTCACAGTGGGGAAAGGGAGATCAAAAGGAGTGGGAGGTGCAGAGAGGGTGGGGTGTGTGTCTGTGTGTATCTGTGTATGTGTATAGGTGTATGTGTGTGCACATAATCCAAGGTGGTAGAGAGCAGGGAGCTCCAAGCTGCTAGAAGAGAGGGTTTAGCGTGCGCAGGAAGAGCTAAAGAAAGGAAGATGTTGAGGTGGGTGTGTGTCTTGGGAGGGGGCTATTTCAAAGTGTGTGAAGAGGGTGGGAGGTACTTACTATTAGAGGCATGTGGTAGGTTCTTCACACCTGAATTTTCTTGCCGGATTCATTACCAGTTCCATGGCCTTGGGCAAGACCCTTGATCTCAGTGTGGTTCTGTCATCTGTGGAATGAGGAGGGGTCGAGGGAGTCCCTTCTGTGATTCTACAAGGGTGGATGTGTATGGTGTTGGGAGAGTAGCAAGGGGTTTGAGTGTGGCTGGAAGCCTCTTGAGGGTGTGAGCTGTTGCTTTTGGGGGTTCCGTGCAGGCAGCCCAGGCTGGCGGGGAAAGGGTGAAAGGAACAGCTGTGCCAGGCAGCCTGGGGTGGGGCCTGGCTTAACCGTGGGGTAAATTACCAACCTCTGCTTGAATTTCCTCATCCGTAGTTGGGGGTGGGGGGGTGGCAGCTCTGTGGTGATGTCCTTATCTGTTGCCCCACCTACCTCCGGGTGGGCAGGTTGAGATAATCTGACATAAAAATTCTTTTTGAGGGGAGAGACCTAGCCTCCAGTCTCAACAATAATTTACTGCCAGAGGCAATGCCGGGTTGAAAAAGGTTAAGAGTTGCTCAGAGACCTGGGAAGTTGGGAAGGGAACAAGGCGGGGTCCATGGGGTCGTTTCTTTGAGAAAACCTGGGCTCCTTCTCCAGCTCCCGGTGCTGGGGGAGAATGAGCTGTGGAGTCTCTTGACTCAGGTGGTGGGGAGTAGGGACCTTCCCTCCCTGTCCCTTGCTGACTCCTACCCCTCCCACAGTGACTCCCTCTGCTTGCTTCCACTCCCTTCTGGGAGTCAGGGTGTGTGCTCCTCCGTGGTTATAGTCTCCCTTGCCCGCTGGGTGAGGCCAGGGCACCCTTCAGGCCGGAGCAGGAACCAGGACTCATCGGCATCCCCAGGCCTGGCTGCGGTTGTGTCATCCCCCCATCCCGTCCTCAGGGACCAGGCACGGTGGAAGGAAAGGGTGGCTCACAGCCCCTCTCAGACCAGCTGTTTTAGATTCTCAAGACGGGCCAGATCCTAGCGTGTCCGACTTTATACAACTGTAGCAAATATTTACACGCAACTGTACTTTGGGGGGAATATCATGTCACTGCTGTGCGCCTACCTGTTTTGGGGCGGGCATCTTCTCTGAAATGGGAGGAGTAATGGAAAGGAATATATAAAGCGAGTCTGTGCTGTTTTCTTCCTTAAGAGGACCCCCATCCCCATCCCCCCCCAGACTGGGTTTTCCCGTCAAGCATTGCCACTTTGGCAAGTGACGGATTGCCCTTCTTGCCCCTCTAGGGCTGAGCCACGGACCACAGAGAGGGTGGCGGTCCTGTGAGTGTGCTGTGCGTACTCTCCCGCTCTAAAAGGCTGTGTCCAGGACAGCTGTAGTCCCCTTAAAGCGCGTGGCAATTGAATTCTTCTAGGAATTAAGCAAGGCTTGGCCCAAGGCAGAGGGTGCCTGTGGTTCCCAATGGTTCTCACATCTACCTGAAGCCCTTCTGGGGACCCTTGTAACCAAGGCATTACCTGATAAGTAGGTTATGCAACAGTTCTGATCTGGGAAGGCTCTACATGTTTTCTCCAGGGGTGTGGGGGGAAGGACTGTTCTGGTCTTTGAGCAAATTCTTGAGCAATTATAGCTCTGGGCCAGAGCTCCCTCTCCCAGTTTCTGAAAGAGGCTTGAGTAGCCTTGCCACCCTTGCTCTGCTGGACAGGTGAGGGCACTTGGTAGCCACTCCCGAAGTTCTCATCACAGCGAGAGGAACTGCCTCCTTTGCTAAGTTGGCGTGGTCGTGGAAACATCCCTGACTGCTCACAAGGCCTCAGTGTTTAGACCCTGACCTTTGGCTTGGGCTCTATTGGATTTGAGTTAATTATTTGAACGTTCTGATGGTGTCTTGTTTTTCTCCAAGTAGGGTTGTTTTTCTTTCTTTTTTTTCCTTTTAGGCTGATGATAGAGACCTCAAAGTAGCCATCTGTTATTTTGTTCCATTACTCTTAATTGCTTGCCTCTTAGAAACTGGCTGAGACTAGCAGATCCTTAGCAGTTTTTAAAAATGGAATAAGTTACTTACTGAAAACCAAAACCAAAAAAAAAAAAAAAAAAAAAAGCACCCAGACTCAGTTGTCATCTAGAATTAAAGACTGTACCTATGTGAGGTGGAGAAGGAAATAGCAACCCACTCCAGTATTCTTGCCTGGAAAATTCCATGGACAGAGGAACTTGGCAGGCTACAGTCCATGGGGTCGCAACGAGTCGGACACGACTGAACGACTAACACACACACACACACACACACACACACACCCCTATGTGAGAAGGGGGGCAGGTATTGTTTGCCTTCCTGGGAGAGGGGTAGGGAAAGGTACTCAGCTGCTAGCTTCTGTCCTCGGTCACTCCCCGCTGCCCCAGGTTTTAAGAACAGGGCTTTTCTCAGAAATAGAGACACAGACGAAGGGAACTAATGTATGGATACCAAGGGGGGAAGGGGTGGGAGGAGTTGGGGGATTGGGCTTGACACATACACTGTTGGTGCGATGTAGAAAATAGATGACTAATGGGAACTTACTGCACAGCACAGGGAACTGCTTCATGCACTGTGGTGGCCTGAATGGGAAGGAAGTCCAAAAGAGAGTCGCTTTACAAAATGATTCATTTTTCTGTGCAGTAGAAACTAACACAACGTCGTAAAGCAGCCGTACTCCAGTGAAAATTAAAGAAAAGAGCAAGAAACAGGGCTTTCCTGATGCCTGCCTCAGAGGTGAGGTGAGGGAGGTTGGCCGCAGCGCAGTGCCCCTTGTAGCCACTCGCAGCCATTCAGCCGAGGGCTGCAATCCAGTTGGTGCCATGGAGTGGCGCCTACTGCTTCATCTAATTCGTTTCAATCTCTGCGCTCTGGGGCATGGGCAGGATTGCCTTCTGCCTTTTGAAGCACCCTCCCTGAGTCCAGCCAGGAGGCTCCTTTGGCAGTGGGGAGCTGACTCACCATGCCGTTGGAACTGGTGCTAAATAGTTCCATTTAATGGCAGCTGACGGCCTGGCCTCGAGCAGGCTGCCTCATGGGAAAAGTTTGGTGAGAAGTATTGGAGGAAAAGAACCCTGGAAATGAGGATGGGGTTTTAACATCCAGGTGCGGCTGGTGCTGTCTAACTCCTGAGATGCAGTCCAGGAGGTCAGTGAAAATGTAGGTTTGCACCCCCAAAGGGCTTCCTCGGTGGCACCGTTGGTAAAGAATCCGCCTGCCAGTGCAGGAGATGCCAGGGACGTGGGTTTGATTGCTGGGTCCGGAAGATCCTCTGGAGTAGGAAATGGCAACCCACTCAAGTTCTCTTGCCTAGAAAATTCCATGGACAGGGGAGTCCGGCTGGCTGTAGTCCATGGGGTCGCAGAGTCAGACACAACTGAGCACACACGACAGTCTCAACAACGACAGCCCCACAAAATGTCCTCTGAATCGGATGTCAGAGGATCAGGGACAAGGCTGGATTCCAGGCTCAAGTTCTGGTGTGGGGAGTTCTACTGTTTAAACATACACTCCAGTCACGGCTGAGTTTGGCCAGACAGCCCCCTTTTACAGAGTTAAGTGAGTGAGTAGTACAGTTAGCTGGCAGCGCGGGTCTAGCAGATGACAGCAGAGAGAATGAAGCCAGAAAGGCACCGATTTGGGAAGACTCAGGGAATTTCTGAGACGGTTGAGATGAACACTTCTGGCTTTCGACATATTGATTTATAATGTGCCGGGAATTGTACAAGCCTTTGACCAGACTTAGGGTTGTTCTTTTTTTTTTTTTTTAAAGGATTCCCTTTTATTTTGTGGGGGAGAAGGAGAGGGAAAGGGCAAAGATAATTAAGGAACAGCTGTTTGCTGTAGTGTCACTTGCTCATTCAAATTTTCTGAATGGCTGAATTAATCAGCATGTTTATCTCCTCTGGCATTCGGAATGTTCTAGATCAATGGTTTTCCCAGCTTTATCCTTATTTCCTTAACTTAGTGATGTCCCTGTTTTCATCTGTCTGGTCACTTCCCTTCAGTGGCTTTTATTTTATGTATTTATTGTACAGAATAACAAAAGCACTCATGTTACTTTAAGTCTTCCTCCCTGCCCCCCACCCCCGTCTTTTTTCATGGAAATAGGAGGTGAGTGAGAGCAAGTTGGTAATTCAATGGCAGCGGTAACTGAAACACTGACCTACTAAAAGGTGGCGGAAGCTTCCACTTGAATTGATACAGATCCTGTCATCCAGGGAGGTTTGAAAGACCTTTATGTCCCCGGTAGTTTGAGAACTCCAAATCAGTCTCCTTCAGGATGAAGTTCAACTTCCAAACATCAAAACCTCCAGCGCAATTATAAGGAAACTTAGTTTTACAGTGTTGCCCGTCTAGACGCCAGAATTTGTTATAAAGTGTCTGCAAGTGGCACAAGTAACACTTGCTTTTCTTCAGAAAGGTTTATGAGTTACATTTTAGTTAGTAACCCAGGTATCAGGAAGTATAAGGTTCAGTGAGTCAAGCAAAAACAGAAATCATTTAAAAAGTCCAGCCTCTGTTTAAAGAGTGATCTTATTGGGAGGAAAAATTAACCCACCGGTTGGGAGGAGAAGGATCCGCCTCCTCCAGAAAAGGGAAAACTCTGCATACATTTAACTGGCAAACATGTCCTCGTATCAGAAGTTTTGTCCAAGTAGCAGTCTCTCTGGGCTTATAAAAACCCCAGGGACGTTTGTCTTGGTGTTGTGCCTTTTTCGGTTGTGTTGTTCATTCATGTCCTTCCCCCTCCCCTTTCCCTCGTAAACAACAGATGCAGTAGCTTGGAATGTCCGCGTTAAAGTCTTTGAAAGCCGGTTGGTGTAACTTGGTTGCCATCTCTTTAGTCTGAGCAGCAGTTTCCAGAAGAGGCCAGTGGCCTTTTTTTCCTTAGATGTAATTTACTGAAGTAGTCTCGAAAAGCAAGTGAATTGAGCTTTAACTTGGGATTTGCTGTTTGCCACCTGTTTCTGTACTGGCTCCTGCCTTCCTGGGATGGGATTAGCCCCAGCTTCCCCAGGAGTGAGGACCATCCTGTGTTTCCAAGAAGGCACAGTGGTTCTCCAGCCAGAGCGGCCCTCCTCATCCCTGCATCATGCTTGGCTCCGTACTTGCTAAACTTCAGTCATTTGGGATTTTTTCCATGGCCCGCGTTTGCTTTTATATACTTAATAATATTCTTCTAAGTCAATTTTGCCTTTTTAAACTTAAGTTTTAAAGGGGAAATTTATATGAGTGTTGCCAGTGGAAACCCCAGCTTCCCTGGCCATAAATAGAAGGAAACTGCACAAATAAACAGGCTGGAAAGACAACAATGCTGTGAAGTTCTAGCCAGCTGCAGGGTCTAGGCCTGAGGCCTGCTCCTTTGTCAGAAGAAGATTGGCAGGTGTCAGGGAGGTGTTAGAGACCCAGAGAACCAAGCAGAGGCTTTCTCTTTGATGTGTTCAGAAGGTAGACAAGAGAATCAAAGGGAGAAACCTTCTCGAAGTCATTCAAGTTTCAGTGGAGAGCGTGGATAACTCTTAAAATCTCCCATGGTGTGCTTGCCATGTGTGGAAAAAACGTTATCTCACTTGACCCTGGCAACATTCCGAGAGTGGCAGGGCAGAGTGACTCAGCCAGGAACATGCCGCCTGTCCTGCCTGCCCGGCCTCCCACCGCACTACCCATGAACACGTCTCTCAGCACTGAGTGGCAGTGGGTTTTTCTCTGCATTCAAATATTATGGTTTCTTGTTTTTTGGTTTTTTTTTTTAAGTGGGGGCACATTCTAAATAAAAGAATTGTGGGTTTATCCCTTGTTCTTCATATTGCTTTTTCTTTTTTAAATTTTATTTATTCATTTATTTTTGGCTGCACCAGGCCCTTGTTGCCGCGTGGACTTTGCTCTAGTTGCGGAAGCAAGGGCCGCTCTCTAGTTGCGGCATGCAGGCTTCTCATCGCAGTGGCTTCTCTTGTTGGGGAGCACGGGCTTCAGTAGTTGCCGCTCCCGGGCTCTAGAGCACAAGCTCAATAGTTGGGGCACACCCATAGGCGTAGTTACTCCGTGTCAAGTTGGATCTTCCTGGACCAGGGATCGAACCCGTGTCTCCTGCATTGGCAGGCAGATTCTTTACCACGGAGTCACCAGGGAAGCCCTGCTTTCTCTTTTTAAGGCTCCAGCTTCCTTACACAAACACACTTGAAGTTTGGCTGCTCTTCTAAGTGTGAACCACCCTGCTGCCCCATCTGGGTATTTGCATCCTCAATTCGGAAAGGAAAGCAGTGCCCTCCTGCCGCATTAAGAAAGGCTGATTTCAATGTTCTGCTTCCAACTAAGAGAACAGAACAGATTCTCTGTCTCCGAGTGGAACTCTGGACATGGGTAGAAGTTACTGTAAGTGGCAGATTCTGCTCCACAGAACACAAGTGAAGTCATCTCGGGAAATATCGTCGATGGTGTTGAAACGATTGAATGGGATGCTGGAACACCAGCAATACAATAGCATTTGTGTCTTCAGCTTTGGGCAGGAATAAAGAAGACATTGTGGTTTGTTTTATGCTTTTTAAAGTTTCCCCCCTCCGCAAAAGGTGTGGGGCTGAGTGATGTATGTTACTGGCTTTCTAGTGGGTTTTTCTTTTCATCTTTTCCCCCCTCCCTGAGGGCTGGTGAGAGTGGGTGGAAGCCGCAGTCTAGGTGGATGGGAGGCAGCGCGGAAGGCAGGCCATACGCATTCCTTCTTGTTCCCCATGTGTGATGGGAACGCATTTGGTCTTTTAACCTCCAAAGAGCCCAAGATGAAGAGTTTCCATATCTTACCTCCTGACCAGTAAAGTCTCTGATTCCAGCTCCAAGAATGTCTTAATTAACAGCCATCCAGGATGGGGGCATGGCAGGAAGTCAAATAAATGCATTTCTTCTTTTTTTTTTTTTTCCCATACACATTTCATTTTGGTGGCAGAGAAGGCTAGTTCGAAGTTAGGGGAAACACCACAGGAGGAAGCCTGAAAGTGAGCAACCAGAGCCATCCTGGGAGGTTGCCTGAGGGGGTGTCACACCAAGAGTCTGTGGGTCTCCAGCTGGTGTTATTGAAAAAACAGGCCTCCCTTTACCAAGCACCGCGGGCAGTGCTGGAAGCTGGCGCTTCAGTCAGCGTCACCGGCTGCGGTATGCGCCCTCGGTATGGTGGGCACCCTCAATATGCCCGTGTGCAACCATCAACACGTCGGTGTGCTTTGATCGTCTCGGTCAAGGTGTGTGTGAAAGGTCTTTAGTTGATAACATCGTGGAAACCAAACTGCTTAGTACTTGAGAGATGTGCCTGTGTACTGGAGCCAGCGCCGGTGGACGAATGTGGGCTCTTGGGTAGAAACGTGGTGCTGCCAGCCGGCCTCCAGGAAAGTGTCCACATATGTGGTGGCCGTGCTGGGTCGGGGGACCTCTGTTCTCTGGGGCACGGGTCAGCCCAGTCTGTTTTATCGATGAGGAGTGTGTGTATTTGTAAGAGAGAGAGGAGAGTACACGTGAAAGCCGCTGTTGGCTTTGTGGCTGAGGCGAGTGCTTTTTCTCTAGGCATTTAGAGTTGGAATCTCAGCTATGTGACTTCTTAACAGCAGGGCAAAATGTGCCTGCATCTTTTGCCTGCTTTCGCAAACACTGACAAATTTAAAAAGAACTCTAAAGTTTCCAGCAAATCCCAAGCACAGTTCATCCCATGATAACATTTTTTTTTTTTTTAAACAAGCCACATCCTTCCTCCTCCAACTCTGCCAGTAAATAAACCTTTTTCTCCCCCGTTACTCCCACCTCTTTCCCCCGCTCTCTTTTCTTTAAGGAAATGGGTATCTTTACATTAAACCTTTGTGTCTGATGGAAATATTAAATGCCTCTTGGGCTGTTGCTGGCATGGATTATGTGGGGAAGAGTCAGATTTTAAAAGAAATTTTACAGGCTGGTATGATCTTCCAGTTCTGGCCTATGAAGTATAAACTCCATTTCAAAATTCAAAATGTCTGGAAGCAGCCAGCTTGCCAGGCTAGTTCAAGGGCAGTCTGATGAATCAACCCTCTTACAGGCTGTCTGCTAACCAGCCCTGGAAGGTATCCAGCCGGTAAACATCACCGGGATCGTCAGGCAGTTTTTCCTGTGTGGGGTTGGGGGCGGGAGGAGGAGGAAGGATCACTGGAGCTACGCGGCCAAGTCTGGTAGGATATGACTTTCTGTAAAACAGAAAGGTCTAGAAAGGTCTGTATCAAGATGTGTTTTTCCAAGATGTTAGGCCTGTAGTCACCCAGCACCGAGTGTACTGGTGGAGTGAGAGGAAATACCTAGACCAGTTGGGCCCGGGGGAAGCTTCTTAACCATTTTGGGAAGCAAGTTTTCCCTTTCCTTTTGTAACTTTCACTGACTCAGTGACTCAGGGACAACCCATGGAAGAGAATTCAGTCCGCTGGAGCAGTGAACCATTTCAAGAACAGTTGATTGATGGATCATGGCCCAGAGCCGTGGAAGGTCAGGGAGTGGCACTGGGCTCCTACCCGCCGTACGGAAACACCCCAGAGATTCAAAGGGAACCAGCTTTGACCATAAAAATACAAGACTCGCGACTCACAGTGCATTGAGTTCTCTTCACAGCTACCTTAGACTTGAGAAAGTTCTGGGCCTCTTTATAAACAGCCACAGAGCCGGCCTTGCCAAATACGGCCTGCTCCAGGGCCACCGGGTCAGCCTAGGAGACAACTTTCTTGCCTAAAAATAAGTCTATATTCCTATCGAACATTCCAAGCATTGTTTAAACATGAGACTTGTGAGTTGCAGTTCAGGCCTCGTGGGTTCAGTTACGTCACAGTGTGGGCAGTTGAGGGTCTTCGGGGAGCTTGGTTCCCCACTTTGGGATTGGCCCCTGGCCACCAAAGAAATCAGATGACCAAACAAAAACCATCTCCCAACTCATTTCTTTATGTTCCTGATCCTCTCACAGGCTGGTGGGGAGACAGCAAGCACGTGAATAAAACAAGGTAATTTCAGATGGGATTATGCCCTATGAATTTAATAATAATAATAGCAGCTAGTTAGGACTCAGCTTGGCACTATTCTAAGAGCTTTATGTGGATTGACTCATGTAATCCTGTGAGATAGGTATTGTCACCTCTACAGGACAAGTGTGGAAACGAATCCTTTGAAGTTGAAGCCACTTGCCCAAGTGACAGAGCTAGGATTTGAACCCAGGGGGTCTGGCTTTCAAGCCATGTCTACACTACACTACAGTCTGGTGATTGGGAATAGCCTGGGGAGAGGTCGGTCAGGGGAGAAGGGCAATGCTGGTACTTCGGATCGAGAGGAAGATCTCTGAAGACTTGACAGTTTAGCTGTTCCCTAAGGGATGAGATGGGGTCGCAAAGAGTTGGACACGACTGAGCAGCTGAGCTGAAGGGATGAGAAAGGTGGCTCAGTGGTAAAGAATCTACCAGCCAGTGCAAGAGACGCAGAAGACATGGGTTCAGTCCCTGGGTTGGGAAGATCCCCTGGAGAAGGAAATCGCAACCCACTCCAGTGGTCTTGCCTGGAAATTCCCATGGACAGAGGAGCCTGGCGGGCTACAGTCCGTGGGGTCACAAAAGAATCGGACACGACTTAGCAGCTGAACAGCAACAGTCACGGGAGATGAGAAAAAGGGAGCCAGGAGAGCACTGGGGGACGGCTGTTCCAAGCAGAGGGAAGGGAAGCATGGCGGCCCTGAGCAACAGAAAATTCAGGATGGTCAGAGCAGGGCATGTACGATAGAGAAGGTGGGCAGAGCCAGCTGTCTCGGAGCTTTGTTGGAAGTGGTGATGGGGCCCAGGGTCTGCCAGTGCAGTCTTCCTTAGACCCCAGTAGGGCAGGAGCCTCACGCTTCCAGACTTCTGGCCCTGCCCACGGTTTCCCCTCAGGCCCCCTAGACAGGCCAAACCAGACCTGACTTCTAAAGTGGGAACCCCAGACCACAGAACATTAAACCAAACAAAGGCTTCAATTATCTCCATGATCACTGCTCCAGTAGACACCTGTGTTTGATTAAAGCGTTGGTAACTTTTGAATCTGGAGTTTTATGGCACTGTGTTCTCATATGGCTTAGTCGTGTCTTTCTCAGAGAGCTTAACTTCTTTCCCCACCATCAAATTCCAGCTCCCTTCTGGCTCATCAAGAGGCCGCTGGATTCACGAGGTATCTTTGGTAAAAATGTTGTGTCTCCCTCTTTGAAGTGGGAAGCCAGGAAGCCCAATTTTTTTTTTTTTTTTTAAACTGGCTCTTCTAGGCACCCCCGTTTCGCTGTAAACCTCTTTCGTTTACTCAGTATTTCACCGTCGGCTCCTCTGGTCAGGTGGGGCTGTAGCTAGGACGCCTCTAGTTCAGAGGGGCGGACTTGCAGGCTGATTCATTCTCAGGCGTCCAGCTTTCTGTCCCCCGTTGGAGGCCGGTCCAGGAACCCCGTAGTTTGCATTTGGCCCGTGGCTCCCCTGTCAGAAGGTGCATCTTGTCAGACTAGTTGTGTGGTTTTGACTCAGCAAGGGAGGAACGCTGACAGCATTCGGGGCTAGCCATGGACACTCCTGACTCCATACACACGGCGCCAGGCAGGAAGCTAAGTTCAGGGATCATGCGGTATCCATCAGGTGAGCTTGGGCTGGAGTTCTCTCTGCCCTGCCCTAGCTGCAATCCAGCAGCAAAAACCATCCCTTCTGACAGAATTTAAAGGAGCAAGTGAATATGAAGGTGGCCTGCGATGGCCCGGCCAGCCCTGCTGCTTCTGCTGGAAAGAAGACGGCGAGGTTTCCGTTTTCCTGGCAGCACATCCATGTGAACCTGTTAAATCTTTTAAGTAGCCGTATAGGAGGGGAGATAAAGGTGTGTGTTTTTATCCTTATCCCCTTAAATATAAAAATAAAATTTCCCCCTTATAAAACTGATTCAGAGTGGGAAGAAAGTCTACGGCAAGTGGAAAATGGGTCCAGTTATATTGAACTCATACCCCGTGATTGGGAGACGGCTGTAAGTTTCCACGATGGGTGGGTGGCTTCTTACGCGTTTATGTTGAGGTAAACCTGCTCCAAGCTGTCCCCACAGATAGAAAGGGCTTTCTGAGGGAGGAGGCTGTCTCTTTCCACCATGCAGTAGAGACTTGGAAGGTCTCTTGAATGCCTTCACTCAGGTAGCAGTGTTAGGGGCCGCTGACTGAAGCAGGTCTGCTTTCGATAGCCAACCAGCATCTTGTGTAACATGAGTTGGGGCTTCAAGGGCCCTGGAGTCCGGCGCTCAGGTAGAAACATGACCGCCAGGGCCCTCAACAGCCTTCGCTGGGCCCCTGTGCAGAGCAGAGCTCTGCGCCGAGCCTTTGGGGGTATGAGAGAAACCGGAGACCCGGCCTGTGCTCTCAAGGAGCTGGCAGGGTAGCTGGGGCGAGAGCGGAGCCACATGAGACCTCAGGAGGACACCAAGCAGCCCACAGACAAGCCCACAGCACTCTAGCTGTGTCCTGGGAGAGGAGAAGGGTGAATAAGGGCAGGTGGGGTCAGTCATGGAAGCCTTCATAAAGGAGGTGAGTGTGGTGGCGGGCAGGCGTCTGGGGGCAGGCATTAGGGGATCCCATCCCTCGTGTGCAGTTGGAACAGCCTTCCTTAGCTGCCTCTTGTGAGCAGTCCCACCAGTTCCTCCCCTCACTGAGCCGTCTCTTTGGGGAGTTTCCCATTCGAGGCAAGGCACCATGTTCAGTATGTCTCAGCCATCCATGCCAACCTCTGCCTTGCAGGACCCCAGCTTCTGAGTCCCTATCCACTCAACAGGTCCTGTGGCTTTCAGGGATCTAGGGGGCAGGCCAGACCCTTCTCCCCAGGGGGCTTCAGCTCTGACTACTCCTTTTGAGGCATGTGCTTTCAGCTTGCTGACGGTCCCTTCTGAATAAGCACAGGCTTCAGGAAAGAGGAGCAGAGGAACATCCCCTTCTCCTGACCTCTTCTGTCCCAGGGTTTCTTCAGGCCTTGTTCCTTACCTCTGGGTAGGTGATGCTCGGCACTGCCTTCTAGTCCAGATGACACTCAAAGTGGGGAACAGCGGTTCTGTGCTGATCACGGAAATGAATGGGGTCGAGTCCTGCTGGCTGGCTGGCTTGGCACACCACAGTAAACACACTATTGCTGGCATGAGGGTAGCCTCCAAGTGTTCTGCCTCGAGAGTTTATTCTTGCCTGCCAGCTCAGCTTCCAGGTGCTATTCTTTTCTTTAAATAAATGCCTTCAACTGTCTTGTGCAAAGTAAGAGTTCCCATCCCAGGAAACACTCAAGTGTGTTTAAAAAAAAAAAAAGGAAAACCAACAAACTCTCCTCGTTCAGATGCTCTTGGGCCAAATGTGTGACTCAAATACTGAAGTGCCCTTCATTTGCTTTCCCAAAATTGACATATTCGAGTGGCACGCTGGCCTTACTGTGAGATAAGGTTGGGGTAGCTGGCCCAGGCCTCTTTCTTAGACTATGTGTGTGGTTTCAGGTTGGGCTTTTTCCTCCCTTCAGATGATGCTTGAGAGCCATGACAGCGCAGCTCATGCATATCGTGGCTGAAATCCTCCAGTAGAACCTGGCCACCATGTCTCCGATCTCGCTCGGGATCAGGAGGTTTGCCATGGAAGGATTTGGTGGGGTCAGTGAGGGTGGCAAGTGTCACCTGTCATGAGCCAGTCTCTGTAGCCTGGGCCCTGAAGCACTGCTTCTGCTGTCAGAGCTGCAGGCTGTTAGCATGGCCAGTTCCTGTTTCCTTATGGTTTCCAGGAGGAGTCTGTCTTAGTCCTTAAGAGGTGTCTCTTTCCCCGCTTTTCAAATGCAGAAGAGGGGAGGGAGGTGGACTTCCTTCCTGGAGAGAATAGGGGCTCATTCATTTGTAGTGGGGAATCTACATTGCTCTACCCACACTTGGGGAGAGGTTTCGGGGAGGGGGGGATGTTGCAGAATATTCAGGAACAGAAAGTTTGTTGCAGGAACCCAGGCTCTGGAAAGAGATGCCCGCTCAGCTAGTGGGTGAGCTGGTGGGTGGGTGAGCCGATAGCACCCAGCCCGCCCACCAGACGCCAGGAGGCAGCTCAGATGTCACTGGGATCCAGGCTGTCTCCTGTCTCCAGCAGCTGCAACCCGGGAGGGGGTGTCGAGAGCACTGCTGCTCCTGTGCGAGGGCGCTTCTGGCGACAGAAGCAGGAGGCAGTGAGAGGTGTGGGGTGGGAAGAGGGTCAGAGCAGAGCCTTCAGAGGGGGATAGAACTGGGCTCAGTACCCGACTCCTCCACCTACTGGTTGCGTGGCTGTGGGCTGGCTTAAGCCTGTGTCCTCCTTTGAAAAGGGCCACCATCCTACCTCACAGGATGATTCTAAGATTGAATAAGAGAAAGAGTGTGTCTGAAGCACTTGGCACAGTGCCTGGCACCTTGTCAGTCCTAATTCATGTAGCTTCTCAGAATTCTTTCGGCAGCTCACCATCCTACATCCAGGTGGGGTCTGCTGCTGGCCTCTCCTCTTCAAAGGAGTTGGAAGGGTCTGCTGAAATGTGCAGCTCATTGGAAAACCAAAATGTAATGTATCCCCTTTCCTAAAGCCCTCCCCTAGGGAGCTCTGAACCCTGAACCCAGCCAGGGACTTCAAAGCAGCATCCACTGTCAAGGGGCAACTGGAATGCGAGACGCAAGTGACATGACGAAGCCCTGTCCCCAGCCTCTGTGTCCATCTGGGCCTCGTTACCCGGGATGTCGCTCTGTGTTTCTGAGTTGCCAGCCCTAAACAGTTTTGTGTCTGCTTGAGCCACAGGCAGGGCTGGCAGGGCTTTTTTTTGTAAGTCAGCTTGTTACTAAGTTTAGGGTCAGCCTAGGGGCTGTCTATCAGGTCCTCTTCTTTCCCTGTCCCCTTCCCCACAAAGCAAAAAAAAAAAAAAAAATCCTTATCAACTCAAGTTAGAAACAGCCTCCAGCCAGTCAGGCCACCTTCTTTCAACTGGTGATCAAGTGGAAAGAAGAATGGCCTCCCACTGATAAGCCCCAAAATAACCGCCCCGAAGTGCAGTCAGACGGGAGCCTTGCTCAGCTGCTGGTCCAGAATGCTGGGCCTTCTAGAGCAGCGGTCCCCAACCTTTTGGACCCCAAGGACCGGTTTCTTGGAAGACAGTTTTTCCACAGACCGGGGAGGGAGGATGGTTTTGGGATGATTCAAACACGTTACATTTATTGCGCACTCTATTTCTATTATTATTATTAATACGTCAACTCCACCTCAGATCATCAGGCATCAGATCCCAGAGGTTGGGGACGCCTGTTCTAGAGGGCTTAGAGGAGTGCTACCGCCTCCTTCCCCCAAGCACTTCTCACGGCCAGCTCCATCCTCTTTTCCGCCTGCCTCCTGCCACCCCCCTCCCCTTCCCGAGGTCACTTCCTGATGCCATTCCTCAACTTAGCCCCTATCCCCCCCAAAAGCAATCAAATCCACAACCTAATAAGGAAAAAGAATGAGGAGAATGTCCGCCTCCCAGCCTCTCGCCTAACAGGGCGCAGGCCCGCAGCAAATTTGGAAAATGTTACAACGGGAGCGACAACCCACTGGTGGGAGGCGGGAGTGGGGCCCGTTTTCAAGAGCTGCCCATTGCCGGCCACAGGCGGGACCCTGCGGGAGGGCCACCTGGTTTGCTCTTTCCAAATCGGGTGGTTGACACCCAGCTCACACGCTGAAGTGAGAGGAAAGTAACATCAGCTGCACCTCCAGTTGGGACTCGCACGCCTGGGGTGGGGCTGGGACAACACGTGTGCTTGGAGATACCTCTCCTCCTTTGCAACTGGGACTCTGCAGATCCTAACCCTTTCTGCCTCTGAGATGAGCAGTTTTCTTCCCCTCCACCGTGCCAGAGTTAAATTAGCCCTGGCGTTAATGAAAACTTGTCGACGCTTAGAGTGGTCCCCCTCCCCCGAAACCTGTCACCCCTCCTACATCATTATCCCGGGGCACACCAACCCTTTCTATTCTCCCTTTTCTCCGTGGAAGGAGGGACAAACCCCTCTCCGTGGGGGAGCCCCGGGGAGGGGGGCCGGCTGAGCCAGACCTGCTTGTTTGGGAAGGTCAAGCTTAGTAATTAACCTGAACGCTTCAGGGAGGGGATGAAGAAGGAACCAGGCCTAAGGATGTGCCAGGCCTTTCAAATGGCTAATTATCAGCAGGCATGAGGTCATCCGTAAATACATCTAATTCTTTTGCTGTAATTAAGGTGCTCATTAAAAGTGCAGGGAGGTTCTATTTTATTATTATTTTTTTTTTATTAAAGGAAAAAAACACAAAAAAGCCTTTGTTTCGAATTGACAGGATGGCTTAGAACAGGCGGAGGACTCAAGGCACAGGACTAGTTTCCTGCCGAAAGAGCCTTTACAGGAAATTCACTGCAAACAATATTGGTGACCCTGCCAAGGAGGCAGACCTGGGTGATGTCATTGTTCGAAGCTGTCACCACCAAGCCTGGCCTTGGGGAGGAGGGCTGGTGAGATTAGAAAGTCTGTTTGTGTGTGTGTTGTCTAGAAGAGGCAAGTCAACTGAAAATCTGGGTGGGAGAGAAATCACAGGTGGGGGGAGGTCTTTGGAATATTCTTAGCTAGGTTCAACTTTCTTATTTTTCCAAATTTAAGAAAATTCTCTGTTACTATGTTTGCTCCTCAAAATGCTGTTGCTTTTTCAGAGACAGCCTTTTCTGAGCCATTCCTCGTTCTGTGCTTTCTTGGGTAATTGGCTGTTACACTCTGGGATTTGTGGCCCACAAGGCAGGAAGTTAGACACCAGGTAAATGCTTGCTACTGCTTTTCTCAGGAGAAGAGTCTCCATCGCTGAGTGTGGAAATGGAGCCACGGGACTAGATTACCATATCTGCTTCTGCCACAAAAACCATTTCGGAAAACCACCCAATGCCAGCAAGTGGGCATCTATGAGCCGCTAACCTTCCCATGTACCTCCAGGAAGTGTCTGGAGCATCTATGAAAAAAGGACAAAGCTTTGCATCTTGTCATTTTTTTCTGCTGGCCGGAAGTCTAACAGAGAGGCATAAACAGAGTCTTCAAATGAAAGCAACAAAAATAAACTCGAACCAGTCCTGCGTGAAGACGTTAATGCAAAATATACCAGCCGGCTTACTATTTATATGGCACAAGGCAGTCATCAGGAGATCTAGGCCTGGGCTAAGGAGGGTTATGTCTTTTGAGGTGCCTGTTCCTTAGAATTTCAAATAACCCAGGGGGTGATGTACTCAGACGGGGTTGTAATGCTGTGTCCCTTTTCATGCTTTGCCCAGTTCAGTCTCTGGCTAAAACCTCTGAAATGCTAATGCAGGATCAGGATACAGTTCAGAGTGGCCCCCACCCCCACCCCGCACCCTCCCCTCCTTCAAAAACATCCTAACAGCTTTAGAAGGAAGTTTGAGGATTGAATAAGATAGCGGTAAGTTTCCTGTGGTTCACATCCTGTAATCGCTTAGTGTTCTTTTTTTTTTCCTCCTCACTCAACTAACATTTACCCAGACACTCACAGGGTTAGGTTTAGAGATACAGCAGGAAAGAAAACCAGCCTAATTCCCAGCCTCATAGCAGTTCCATTGTGGACGGGAAGGTGGACCATAGGTAGAATGAGTTTGCAGTCTATAGGCCCGCTGACATTGCCTCCTTGGGTTCAGAAAGGATCTTCCCAACAAACCCTACGTGTCTTGGAGCTCAGGTGTTCCGGCTGCCTCCCTTAGAAACCCACTACCAGCTGAGTCCTGAATGTCTGGTTCTTGGTGTGTGGTTTTGTAAGTTTCCCAGGGCTGAGGAGTCACCTTGGGATCCTGCTTTTCCTGGAACTGTCCTGACGTGGGACACATTGCTAGAAACGGCCAAAACAGATCTAGGCAAGAAGGAGGCCCCTGCTGGCCAAGGAAACCAGAGTTGGCAGGCATTCCCCTAGTAGTGGCGTTTCTAGAACATCTATGTGGGAAAAGCTTCAGTGGCCTAGTCCGGTCCAAAGTGGGTGGATAGGGGCCAGGTCTGGAAGCTGCAGGCCTGCTGCTTTTGCCCAGATGGAGGATATGTATGAGGCAGCTGGGGAGAAGCTGGTGATGGGGCTGGTGGCCGACCACACCAGTGCCTGGGGAGATGGTTGCCTTTGGATGGCTCGAGCTACAGCTCCATTCCGGAGCTGACTTGTGCGCTTAGAGCCATGTTCTTGTGGTAACTGCCAGGAAGCTGAGCCCGCTGTGGCCTCAGGAAGCTGGTGAGGTTAGCACTGCTTGCTTTTCGAAGGGCAGGTTGACACTGCATGGGCGGAGCCCCTGGATTTTGTCCTTTGGGGACACTGTGGTGAAAATCCTCTTTTGGGTTGCTGGCTCCCTTGGTCGTTAGGTGTCTCGAAGCAGGAGTTGAGAGGAGGAGGGAGAGGTAATAAGTGCAGCCCAGCCAAAAAATCTCCAACGTATATGGAAAACTTCAGTGCTTTCCTGATCTTTTGTGGAAATAGCTGTTCGCTCTTTGCACCAACTGGAAAGTGTTGGCAGCTGAAGGGGATCGTTCCTCCAGGGCCCCTCGGAGCCAGTGTGTCTGGCGTTCCTAAAGTCTTCCTGACCTTACCTTTCTCTTGCGTGTCACCCATCTCAGCCTCCCATCCCCATCATTTGGGGCCTGGAAAGCGTGTGTCCTAGATCTCCCAGGAAATGTGGGGTTTCCACACCCTCTACCCCACCCGGAGTTTCAGGCTGTTTGTGGTGCATAGAAGATGCCGGGACTTGAGGGGGGTGGTCGGAGGAGGCTGGGAGCGGAGTCAGGGCAGCTTTGCTGTTGTCCTTTTTGAGGGGCAGGACGGGACTGGCTCTGTTGGGTCATGTAGGGTGTCCCTCTGGGTGGGTGGCCCTGTCTTTTGGGCCATTGGGGGCGGCGGGGGGCGGGATGTGAGTGCTCCTGGTTTTCTTCTGGAGCGGAGAGACTGCTGTCTGGGTTATCGAAGGGCAGGTGACAAAAACCAGTGAAGGAGCTTGGGTGGGGACCAGGGCTGCCACTACTCAGCTTCCGCTGATTGTGGGCCTGGAACTTCATTTTCCAGAAGTTTGGAAATCCGGAGTTTTACAGGGCAATTCATTCAGTTTAAAACATGACCCCCCAAACCTGGAGGCCATATGAAACGGGCCCCCAGAGCTAGGGATTTGTGACCTCTGACCTCGAACGTCTGCGCGGCCTCGTTTTCCTCTCTCTCCTTTAGTTCCTTCTTTCCTCTCAACTGGATTGCCGCTGCTAATCCTCTTACTGGGAAGGAGAAAATCCATTTTCTTTTGCTCCTTGGTGGTGACAGCCCTGATAAAAGGTGGTTGAAATGAATGGTGGTTAAAAAAGAGGCTTGCCCTGTCTGGTTTCCCCTCTCTGGACTCTTTTCCCCACTACTGTAGATAAAAGGATCGGCTCCTCAAAATTCCTCTCACCATATACGGATTTTTAGGATCTGGCTCCACATTTCTGTGAACAAAAATAGTGGAAAGTTGTTTTTTGTTTTTCATTTGTTTTTGTTTTAGAAGGCTCCAAACAACGTTCATACAAAGGCAGCTATTCTCACACACAATGACCTGGTGAACAGTGCCAACCTTCAGAATTAACTGCCAGTTCAAACTTTGCAGCCTAGTGGCAGTCGTACAGAAATACTCATTTAGAATTGTTCAGCTAAATTTGACTTCTGGAAGGTCTTGGCAGCCTGGGTTTTGTGAAAGAGATCAATTCTAAGATCTGTGTAGACAGAAAAGCCAGAACACAGCACTAGTCACTGATGAGAGAGTTGACGGATTTCAGAAAAATGGGACATAGGTGTGCAATAATAAATCTAACTTAAAAAAAAAAAATTGACACTTATCCCTGGAAAATTCATGCAGTTTTTTCCCTAAGCTCTAATTATGTCCCCTGTTTATTGGATTAATGGCCCCACAGAAGAAAAGATCCTTATCAAGGTTTGCATTTGGGAAAGCTTTGCATCTGTCTGGCTGGGAAAGGCCAGGAAACTCCCCATAAAGGCATTGCCCTCAACTTTAACTTTTTTGGGCTCCGTTACCTCCTCTCCGGTCTGAGTACTTCCTGGCTCGATTGTTTTCTCAAGCTGGCCTTGAGTCCTTAGATGTTATTTGTGTGCCTCGAAATAGCTGGAGGAAAAATGGTTGTAATGCTTTGCATTGCTCCCTGCCTGTCCGGTGGATGGAAATTCTCTCTCTCTTCAAGGATACGGGCTTCCCACCCAGGAACACGACTGGGTGGAGAAGACCTTATCACCTCGGCTGGTCTGCCATGTTATTCCAGTGGGCTCTTGCCATACCTCAGGGCCTGAGCTGAAAAAGTTTCCAGCTTTCCACTGGTCGGCAGCCCAAGGTGCTTTAGGATAGAGAGCAAGTCGGTAGGGGTTCTCATCAGTGGGCTTCACTGCCAGCCATACAGGCCACCCAGGGGTGTTTTTTACATGAGGCTCTGTTTGGTTTCTTTGATGTGTATCTTTTTTGGTGGATTTGGAATGAATGCAGGAAGAAGGAGATGAATTATGGAGGGGAAGGGAGGTCAAGCAGATAAGGAAGAGAAGCTCTCAACGCCAGTTTTAAGTAATCGATCCCAGCACGATTGATGAAGGAGGTGGCGTCGTCCACCCTTGCAGCCTTTACTGAGCATCTCTCCAGCTTGTGCCATAAACAAGGTACTGGGTGAAGAGAGGTGAGCGAGATAGTCCTTTCTGTCCTCGTGGAGCTCCTGTCCAATGGGGAAGATAGGCATTAAACAGCAGCAAAACAATAAAAATGCCAAACGTACAGTGTTCCAAATGGTGATCCTTGTTTTGAAGGAAAAGAGCAGAGCCCTTTAGGAGCGTGCCGTGCATTGGGCAGGAGCCACCCTGGGAGAAGAGTGTCCGGGGCAGGAGGACCTGAGAAGCGTGGGAGGAGAGAGAAGGAGACCAGGGCAGTGGGGCCCAGCGGGGAGGGTGGTGTGAGGTGAGAGCCTCACAGAAAGGTGACAGCCACCAGAACATGCCTCCAGTGAGGATCTTGGGTTTTCTTCTAAATGAACGAAAAAGCATTGGTTGCACAAAAATTTCCTTCACCACAGCCACTGTTTTGGCTACAGTCCATGGGGTCCCAAGGCTTCCCAGGTGGCGCTTGGTGGTAAAGAATCCACCTGTTCGATCCCTGGGTCAGGAAGATCCCCTGGAGAAGAAAGTGGCATCCCACTCCAGTATTCTTGCCTGGGAAATCCCATGGACCGAGGGACCTGGCAGGCTACAGTCCATAGGGGACTAAACAAGTCACCGTTTGGGGCACTGCGTTATATAGCTGCGTAAAAATAAAACAGAACCACCCCTGCCCTCCTGGGGCTCCCAGTCAAGTGGAACGCCATGGAAGCAAGCGTGTTCTTTTTTGATGCTGGGACAAATCGTGCGACAGCTCATAAAGCACATAGCACTTTAAAATAGAGTCCTTGGGAATTGCCTGGCGGTCCAGTGGTTAGGACTCTGTGCTTTCACTGCCAAGGGCATAGGTTTGATCCTTGGTCGGGGAACTAAGATCCTGCCAGCTGTGCCTCACAGCCAAAACAAAACTTTGCAGCAGCCTGTTTTTATCCCACCTTATGGATGAGGAGACTGGGGTTCAGAGAGGTTATGTGATTTGCCCAGGGTCATTCAGCCGATATACGACAGAACCAGGAATCAAACCGTACCCTTCTCCTTCGAGGTGATTTCTCCCCTGTCAGGGCTGAGGGATTGGTTCTCTCCTCTCTGTGACTTTACGCTCCTGGTGATATGAATCAGGGGCTCCTGGTGATCCCTGGACTTGAGGCAGGCAAGGGCATCAAGTCGCCTACGACGTGGGTCGTGCAGGATGCAGGACAAGGTTGGTGACGTCCCAGCTTCAGTAGCCCAGAGCTGTGCGTTTCACCTTGACCGTGGCGTCTTGGGTGGGAGCCAAGCATTCGTCTGACCCACATGTCTGGCGAAACTTGTCTGAATGGTGGCTCAGAGCTGGGGAGTTGATGTAGCACCCCAGCCAAACCTTCCGGGTTCCGTCTGCCTATATATGGCCTGGCCTCAGAGAACAGGTGATGGCAGGAGGAGTTGTTTTCTGTGTTGCTGGTGGGAGGTGCCCAGCTACATTCCTTTCCAGACAAGCACAAACTAGATATCTTTGAAACCGAAGGTCTGAAACCAGCCAAAGAATTAATCGTGGCCTGAAAAGCACAGGGTGAGGGTACAGCCAGCCTGGCTTGTGTGTCGCCTTCTCCACTTTGTTGCTTTTTAATAAGCCCAGAAATACCTCTTAAGAGAGGAGGATCTTTTGTGAACGCCTCCAGCCGCGTTCCTTCTGGCCGACAGCGAGGCCCCCAGCCCTCGAGGGCTCAAGTCCACCCTGCTGTCGGGCGCACTTTGGCTGATGAGGTGCTGGGCAGAGGTTGCAGCTGCCACCAGAGGGTTTGGTGATAAAAGGTCAGCTGGATGGACCCAGCTCTTCATCACTCAATCAAGAGGCCTCACAGCAGGGAGAGAGCAAGGCCAGGACGCAGGGACTCCTGCGGTGCATGGAGAGGCCAAAGCTGGGCCCACGTGTGCTCCCCGGCACCCCTGCCCTGTAGACATGGCGTCTCATAAACACAGGCCATGGAGCCACAGTAAGGCTCAGATGCTGACCCTGGTGCTGTACTTACTGCCCACTGGACCCTGGGCAAGGTCGCTCCAGTTTCCTCATCTACAGAATGGAGCCAGTGATGTGTTGACCTCAGGGTCAGGATTCAGTAAAGCGACGGGGTGGGGCATGTTTGCCGAGGTACAGAGATGGCAGCTCTTCTGCTTAGACTCTGTCTCCTGGGGTGGGCAGTCAGGACGGAGTCTTCGCGAGGTCTCTTCCTGTGGGGTCTGGAGTCCCACCAGGAGTGATGGTTTGGGGGTTGGGGTGGGGGGGGCTGCCGGGAACCTTTCTTCAACTCGGAAACAGCAGCCAGAGAATTAGGATGATAGCGCTTCTTATGGTCTCCAGTGTGAAGCCAGCTGCTCTTTGTTTTTAGTGTTTTTTTCCCACTAATATTCATTGTCTGACTTAAAATTTTTTTTTATTGAGATGAGGCCTTTAATTTAATTGGAGGATGATTGCTTTACAGTGTTGTGTTGGTTTCTGCCATACAACATTGCGAATCAGTCATAATTATACTTATATATTTATATCCTCTTCCTCTTGAGCCCCCACCCCCCCGCACCCCTGCTCTTTGAAGATGGACTCAGAGATCGAACAAGTTCAGTTGCTGAATATGGACGTGTTAAGCATTGAAGGGGGCCTGGGAAGTAAGAACCCTAGAAAGGGGCAGCAGTGTCTCGCTCATCCTTAATAGTCTCAGGCCCAGGGTGGAGGGTGGAGCCCCATGGTTTATGGGCGGACTCTGGGCGAGAAAGCAAAGGTAGGAGGGCCACGTGCTTACTACCTCGGTGTCCTGCGAGTGGGCCAAAGGGGCCCCGCGGGCCTCAGGGAGGCTCCCTGCGGCATCATGTGTCCTGCAGAGCGCCCCATGTGTCCTTCCCTCGGGGAAGCTTTCCACCTGGGCAGGGCCTCCGGGGCCGGATGTGAAAGGTAAACAGGCAGCCCTTATGCTCTTTACCACAGTGGAGCCCGGAAAGGCCCGGGTTGTGGCTTTTCATCTCAGGAAGCCCTGAGGTCCCACCGGCTCCCCTGAAGCAGCCTCGCTGTCCCTGTGCAGCAGCGGAACCCGTGTGGCCCCAGCGCCCGTCCTGAAGCCTGAGCAACGATAACCGCCCCCGCCCCCCGCTGTCCCATCTCCTCGTGGGAGACAGAAAATGCCCTGCTTGAAATCTTGATCCATATCCCAAGTCTGGAAGCCCCGGGGCCCCGGGGGTCTGTTGTTCCCTCCCCAGCCTTGTCTGTCTCCGCCCCCCGCTCGCTTTGCTGTGCTCAGGCACGCCAGCTGCCTCTGCGCCACGCTCTTTCCTACCTGCAGAGCTCTGTTTCCCTCACCGGGTTCCCACACAGCCCCTCCTGGTTCCTGAGATCTGCAGCTCTCCCCCGCCGTTTCAGCAAGTCACACTCGAGCCCTCCCGCCCAGGCTGAGTCTCTGCCTTAGGGGCGCGCCTCTCACCTCCGTTTCTCCTGATAGCTCTACCCGTGTTTTGATCTTTCCACCCTCCCATGACACCGAGGGCCGTGAGAGTAGACTCACCTTTGTCTCTTGCTGTGTGTATTCCTAGCATGTGGAACAGATACAGGTGCTCCGATAAACATATATTAGAGTATTACAGAGTATAAACGTATGTTTATCGGAGCACCTGTATCTGTGCCGCATGGATTACTAGCCAGTCCATCAGGCAGGTCAGATGGACCTGCCACCTGTCTGTTCACCCACTTACTTGAGTGCTTCCTGTGGAGCAGCTTGGTGTTAAGGGTAAAAAGATTGCTCACCCTCAGCTCCTCTGGGAAGGAAGTCCCTCTGCAGGCCCCGTGTAAGCCATGTGCTCTGGAAGGTCATAAGCTGTCCCCCAGACCCAGTGGGTCAGCCAGCTGTCCTGGCTGACTTCTGCATCAGTGCCTGCCAGATACGAAACACAAAGAGGATGCTTTTCAGGAGGGGAGACATCACTGTCACTGGAGAGTGGGAGAGACGTTGTTGGGACAGAATTCATCCCGTTTTGTGCAAACACTTCCCAAGCTAGGTGTCCACACGTTGTGTGCCAGGCAGTGGTCCAGGCCTCCGGATACAACACAGGAGAAGGCCCCTGCCCCGAAAAAATGCGGCTAAACACAGGGAGACCTTTTTTAAATTTTTCTTTTTTTAACTTTTCCCTTTTATACAGAGATTGCTACCTATAGGTCAAATTAACTCAGTATAGCAAGAGACAATAAAGTGTTTTGTTTCTCGAGATAGCTTCAGACGTTAAAAACCCAGCCCTGTGGTTTCGCTGCTGGCCGCCGTCCCGAAGCCCGGCTGACTGTGGTACCGGGTTCTGGGGCAGCCCACTCGCCCCCGTGTCCTGAGCGGAGCCCGGAGATGCGGGGTACCAGGAGAGGAAGCGCGGTCTGGGCTATCTTTGGTGGCCATTGTTATTTGTGGGACATTGGCAGAGAAGTCAGGACCATGGAAAATCTAGAGAAAGAGAGAGGCTCCTTGGTGCGGTCGGGCAGAATTCGATAGCTCCTCGGGGCTCTCGGGGCCACGGGACCCAGGGCGACCCAGCCGCCCGGTCTCTGCTGTCGGCCTCGGCCCTGGGCTTTGTCCACCCTCGTCCCTCCACACCTCCTTCGCTGCCCGTGTGAGCGACGCCTGGGGAATGAGCTGCTCCGTGTTCCGAGTTCAGGCCCCTGGGACCTCTCTGTTCTGGAGAACAAAACCTGAGATTGTTTCTCCTTTTAAATGCAACTTTGTTCCGCAGGAGAGGAGAAAAGTGAGAAAGAAGTGCCTGTTCGTTGGACGATAGTGAGGTGTCCTCGATACACCTTTGAAAAGGGCCCGTTTGCCCGGCAGCCTTTGCTGGATAATGAGAGGAGAGGAACACGGGGGACTTGGTGGGAATCTGAGGCTGGGAGTGGAGATGGGGCGGTGAGGGTAGGGGGAGAAGTTCACCTCAGAGCAGCCTGGTCGTCTCTCTCTTACAGGAAAGTAGAATAGTACTGGATGGTCCAACAGCTGGGTTCTATCCTGGGGGAAAGATATATGCTTGGCTATTGGCCTCGATGCACTTAAAAAATGTGTCAGCCTCTACTGGCTGATTCCATTTCCTCACTTCCCAAATACTGCCCAACCCCGGCCGCTCCCCCAAACAGTCCTCTCCGAGATCTCCAGAGACTGGCTAATTACCCCCCCTGAGGGTGTGGGCACAGCAGTGCCCATTCGGCATGTGTTAGGCGTCTCCTTAGTGCCAGGAGCTGTATCAGGTGCTGGGCCTGCGGCAGGGACCCCTGCCCTCTTTGTCCACCTCTCTGCAGTGCGTGGTCCTTTCAACTCCCCCCTATACCCAACACATTCATGAACATATACAAAAGCGGAGGGAATCCTTATGTACCCATCACCAGCATCAACAGTTACTAACCTTCTGCCAAACTTATTTCATCAGCTTCTCCCAGCACACAACCCCCTCAGACTGTTTTAAAGGCAACCCCAGACGTCACCCCTAACTGCTTCCGTATGTTTCTCTAATGGATACGGTGTCTGTGTTTTTGACGGAGCCACACACCATTGTACTGGATGGTTCTGAGTGTGTCTCAGGGAAAAAGAAAAACAAAAAGTTCTCCCCTTTGCTTTCCTCGACATCGCCTTCTCCCCTCTTCTACCCTAAGAGAAGCTCAGAACATGTTCGAATGAATGACTGAGTGAATGCATGTGCAAACAAATGGCCTTTCTGCTGAGTTTTTTTAAAGTTATTTTTATTTTGGCTGCACGGGTTCTTCGTGGCAGTATACAGGCTTTCTCTAGTTGCAGTGCACGAGCTCAGTTGCCACACGGCACGTGGGATCTTAATTCCCTGACCAGGGATCGAACCCGCATCCCCTGCGTTGAAAGGCATTTGAATTCTCAACCACTTCTTCTGAGTTTTAGATGAAAGTTGAAACTTACACGCCAAGTAGCTTTGCGGGCACATACTTCACATTCAGCGTGTCCCAAGGCAGACTCATTCTCGAGCCCCTCTCCCTGGGTTCTTCATATCCGGGTCTGATGTCCAAGTCAAAAACATTGGAATCATCTTTTGACTCCTCAGCCTGTCACAGGCACCAGATTTTACTTATTTATTTCTCTCAAGTATCAGAATCCTGACCCTCCTCCTGTCCTTAGCTCCTGCTGACGCAGGGCCGCTTAGTGAGCACTTGAGAAGTGCAGACTCTGGAATCAGACCAGCGGGGGTAAACTGCAAGGGCTGCTGCTCTCAGCACCTTGCGCTGGGTGACAGCAGGGGAACGCCTGGGCCACTGAGGGTACTGACTGCCTCCAAGGCCTGTGGGGAGTCTCCCGCGAGTTAGTGCTGTGCGCCCTTTGCACCCTGCCAGGCGCACAGGAAGTGCTCTGATGTTGGCTCCGTCATCAACACCCTGGCCACACCAGGCCAGGTCTCCCACAGCGGCCTCCTAACTGGCTTCGCTCCAGTCTCCCAGTTCATCTCGGTGGCTCCATGAACATGACTCATATCTAACCGGGTCACTCTGAGGAATCTTCCCAGAGGACAAATTCCGAGTTCCTCAGCCTCTCTACCTCCTGACCCCAGCTGCCACCGTCTCCTGCATCTTACCCTGAAAGGGAAAGTAGCTCAGTTGTGTCGGATTCTTGGCAACCCCATGGACTATGCAGTCCTTGGAATTCTCCAGGCCAGAATACTGAAATGGGTAGCGGCCAGAATACTGGAATGGGTAGCCTTTCCTTCCTCCAGGGGATATTCCCAATCCAAGGATTGAACCCAGGTCTCCTGCATTGGAGGCGGATTCTTTACCAGCTGAGCCACAAGAGAAGCCCATCTTTCCCTGAGGAGTTCCCCAAAGATCTCTTGCACATTAATGTTGTCTTGTTCTTGATGTTCCCACTATGTGGGATGACCCTCTTCCCAGGTCACTACCTATCAGAATAGCGCTCCTCTTTCAGGGCCTGGATCCGGTGTCGCCTGACCTCTGCTGTCCTCGGATCACACCGCTCCGCAGTGACTGGCTCACCGGTGTCCCTCTCCAGCCGGACCACGCCCCTCCTCCAGGGTAGAGCAGCAGGTTCTGTACGTCTCCCCAGACCGTCAGCTGTGATTCCCTTTACTTGTCCTGAATCTCTTTCTCCAGGAGATGGGAAGCTACCTGAAGGCCAGTGTGACCCTTGTTGATGTTTAATTACATAAACAGGGGATTTCTTATTTTCTCCACCTTCCATTACTTCCTTTTTTCTTTGTTTTCTTTTCCAAGAGGAGAGGATGCTATAGAAGTTAGAGACTCACGGCAAGGGTTCGCTCCCACTGGTGAGGGGGAACAGCTGCCCACTTTGGTCGCTCTGTTGTGAATTCAGGCTGCCTTTTCTCTGGTTCTATGCAACAGGTTCCATCTGTGGGCCGCAGGCCAGCTGCTAGGGGGGTGGTGGGGTGTACTTTGGGATATAGGCCTTCTTATCCTCCTTTTGTTTGTAGCCCCACCTTAGCGAAGGGAGCGGGCCCCAGTCATCTCAGACAGGACGGCAGCACATGGCGTGTCTGCCTTCCTGCAGCCGCCTGCCACCCACAGCGCAGAGAGGATCAAAGGCCCAGGCAGGGGAGGGGATGGGACTGACGGGGTCCGCGTCAGTGGAGCCGGAGCCACCTCCTGCCCCGTCCGCCCCCCTTCCCTCCCGTGGGATGCAGGGGCTACCGTGGAAGGGGCTGCAGCCATTCGGAATAGATTTTGCACGGGGGGTTTAAGATTTAAAGCAGTGACATTTTCCCAGTGGCACAGCTGTCTTTCAAGTCGAATCCCACATGGATCTGCCATGTTATAAAATCGAATAAATAGCTGCTGAGGTTAAATGTGAGTAGGGAGGCAGCTTCCCTCCCTACCCACCCATCCTCTGTCCGGCACCCCTCGCAGCTGAGCTCTTTCAGAATGCTGTTTGAAAATCGCCCCTGGGTATCATGTCTGCACCTCAGCTGAGAGAGGAGGTCCACTGTCCCGTTGTGAAGCCTCTTAGGGTTCACTCTCAGGCCTGTGTGTTTAAAGAAGATGACTTGGTGGGGGCGGTGGGGGGGGTCCGCGTCTGCACGAAGCTGTGGAGTAACCGTCACCTGAGTCTGGGAAGGAGGGGGCGTTGACACAGGATGGGCGCGTCCTGCCAGCTCTGCCTTCAGAGTTCTCTCCATCTTCACTGCTGTACCCTGCTGCCCCACGGCCACCAGGGGGTCTTCCCACAACCTAAATCCAGTCATGCTACAGCCCCCTCCCCCGCAAAAGCTTCCTGCCACTCTTAGAACGGGCTTCCCTGGTGGCTCAGCAGTAAAGAACACACCACCAACGCAGGAAATGTGGGTTCGATGCCTGGGTCAGGAAGATCCCCTGGAAGAGGCAATGGCTACCCACCCCAGTACTCTTGCCTGGAGAATTCCATGGACAGAGGAGCCTGGTGGGCTACAGTCCACGGGGATCACAAGAGTCGGACACGACTTAAGGACTAAACAGCAACTCTTAGACTCGTAGTCCCCACCCCTCCTCCAGGGGCCTGTTAGGCTTCTGCTCTTCCTCTCGGCTCTCTGTGCTCCAGCCACACCGTCCAGGCCTGTTCCCACCTGGGGCCTCTCCTCCTGGAATGATCTCCCTCCTGCTGTCAACTGGTTAGCCCCTCCTGTTGGTTCAGAGAGAGGTCTTCCTTGACTTGGCTGAATTCCCTCCCCGGTTACTCAGTTCTGTCTGTTGCGTAACCCTGTTTTACTGCACCACCACCATCTTCCTTCCTTCCATGTCATCCCCTCCACTAGAATGTAGACTCCGTGAGGGCAGGGATGTTTGTTTAATCCCAGTGCTGTGGAGTTGGCAGCATTTTTACTGGAAATGAACGAGTGAAGTTTGGGAGAAGCTCTTGAGCCGTGAGTCTCCCCCTCCTGGAGGAGGGGTCCAACGCCAGCAACATCAGCCCAGGCCCAGGCCCCAGGCCCAGATGACTCTCTGGGATCCTGGGTCCGGCCAGCTTCTCTGTTCTCGGGCAGTGTCGGGGCACTCAGACCTAGCCCTGTCATCCCTGGAGCCTCCAGCTCAGCCCCTGCCTCTCCTGTTTGGGGTTCCTCTGGGAGGAAGCAGGTGGTCCGGGTGCTCAGAGTCCAGGCAGGACTTACTGTTCTACCCCAGCCTGAAATTGATTCCCTCCGTGCCCTGCCTTGAGCCAAGCCCTGTGATCAGAGGGAAGCTTGGGAGCCAGGCCTCCCCGATCACGTGTCGGGGAGACAGCGATGGAGCCGCGTGGCCGGAGAACCACCAGCCTTCTCTTCCCTCCTCGTCAGGGCACACAATGGCTGCACCTTTGTATGAGTCACTGGCTATAGCCCGTCATAAATTGTTTTTTCCTATACTATCAGAGAGGCTTTTATCGGGCGCCTCCTATGCAGTCCGGGAACAGATTTGATATTTGATACAGGGTCAGTTAACACGTTGTCAAGTCGAAATCTGTCATTGTGCCCATATAAGGCAAACTCCTCGGGTTACTTTTTACCTTGGCAGAATCTCAGGAATGTCAAGGTAACCAGGCCACCTCAGCATAGCTCTGATTCTCGTGGGTCACCTGACCAGCCCTCCCTCTTCCGTGACTCACACAGCAGCCCGCGAGCTAGCCCTGCAATGCGGCGGTGGGGGAGCGGGGCACTGGTGGCCCCAGTGGCGGGTGAAATTGGTGGAAGGTCTCCAGGACTGCGCTCACTTGTGTGTCTGCTTTCAAAGGAGAGAAACTTAAGTGAGGTGCCTCACAGAGGGCCCTGCCCCTGCCAGAGTGAAAAGCAGAAACGGAAAACAGCCTTGGCCAGACTAGGTTGGTTAGGAGACGTGTGGGCCCCGGTTCTGACGCCTACCAGCTGTGTGACCACAGGCAGGTGGCTAATCTGTAAAATGCAGAGCACTCAGAGCAAGTCCTGGTACATAGTAAGCGCTCAGTAACTGTGAGTCATCCACGCAGTTGTGTCAGGGTAGACCCCACCCAACTGTACAAACACCTCTGCTGTTTTCCTTTGAGGCTCAGCTCCCTTAGTAGCTTTAATGGGGCAGATTGAGCTGGTCCTCAGAGTCCCTCCCTGGAAAACCAAACTCACAACTTCACAATGCCCCCTCATCCTCTGACTTCCCCCCGTGTGTACTCCCACACACACGCAGAGCAAGCCACTCTGTCGTTTCAGGGCCAGGAGTCAGCTGAGAGCGGCAGGGGCCCCTTTGTCCTGTGACGTCACACTGCTCCTGGAGACGCCGCCCCTTATGACTGCCTTGTGGTTCCGTGTGGTTCAGCCAGGCCTTTGTACCAGCCTCAGGAAGGCCTGTAGGTTGGGCGAGCCAGGGTGACAATCTAGCCCTGTCATTGCGCCAGGGCAAACGGTTTCACCATTTTTAATAGAGCAATTATGAGTCAGAGGTTTCAGTCTCTCTCTGCTGGTTCCTCCCAGTCCTGTAATTACCCTTTGGCTATAGAACCATATTTTGGTTTTTCTTTTTTTAAAATCTTCCTAAGACACTGTCCATCTTGTGTGTCCAAGGGGTCTGAGAAGGAGTGCCTATGGTAAAGAAAAAAAAAAGAAAAGAATCCAAATCCAGAGTGATTTCTTACCCTACAGAAATGATGCCTCCCCCTCCCACCCCCAGGACCATTCTAGTACCCTGCCAGGACACACAGCCAGCGAAGTAGGACGCAGGGCAAGAGTAGATAATTCTGAACACCTCCAACTGCCTCTTGGCAAACTTCAAACCCCAGGCCTGGAATTTCTGGTCTGAGGCACCTCCCAGATTGACCGATGGATTCATTCACTGTCTTATCCAGTATGAGCCTCAGCAAAAGGCAGGCGGGCTGACGAGCACCCAGCACCTTCACGGTCCCCCTGCCGGTGCTGGTCCACTCCGAGATGAGGAGAATGGGTCCTGCAGATAAATGCCTGCGTTCACGCAGCCTCAAGGCTTGCCCTGCTTCCCAAAGGGATCGTCTACTCCCAGGCTGTGAGAGCGAGAAGCCAGCGGGACAGAGCATATAGGATACAGTGCACGTCTGTGGGCACTGGCCCGGCTCCGGTTCCCCCGGTGTGTCCAGAGCAAAGGTTTCCAGCCCAACCCACTCCACCCTGGCTGTGTCGCCCACCTCCCTGCTTTGCACTGGAGCGGGAGAAGGCTTCTATCCTGACTGGCTGACTGATGAATCAGAATATCCCAAAAACAGGAAAAAGGAAAGGGATCACCAAGGAGGAGTTTTAGATGTCAAAGGCGAAACCAGCAGCACCATTATGGATCACTCCGGGGCCGGCCCCAGTTGCTTGCCCTTCTACCAGCAGCGCCCAGTTCAGGGATCATGTAAACTGCAGCAGAAAACAAGCTGTCTGCTAGAAGGTGAATGAGGGTAGGATGGGGGATGGGCGTGTCTGCCGTCGGGTGGCCCTGGCCCTCAGCACTCTCTGCACCCCTGGATTCTGTTGGGGAGTTCCTGGGGTGGGCTGCTGTGGCCCAGGGCGGAAGACACTCAGGTCCCATCAGTGTCCCCTCAGTGGCCCCCTTGCCGACTTCTTCTCCCCAAATACCAAACACCTGTTACCTGGACGACCCCTTCCAATGGGCGGATTTGCCCCGGCTGAGGTGTGAAGGCTAAAGACCAGTCCTCCTGGGCACCTGTTCAGATTCCAAGCCACACAGTCTCGAGGCCAGAACTGGCTCACTTGGCTATCTTTCTGAAGGATCAAAGTTTAAACCAGACGATCTTTAATCTCCCCTCCCTAGGCCGAAACCCGAGCCCAGCTGTAAGCCATTGAAAATAAATGGGGTTTTTGTGGCTCAGACTCCCTGTTCTCCAGGTGAAGGGCCTCCTGTGCTCGATTGTCTTACAGCAGAATGCCAGATGGGGCCAGAGGAGGCAGAGGGCAGGGCCCCAGCCTCTGCTGCTGCTGCCCTAATTTTAAAACTGCCTTTTGGGAGTGGAAGTTTTCTCTTTTAAAGGTAGCTATTTCAAGGTAGGCCTCACCCATCTCCTCTTCCTGCTGAGAAGGCCTCCTTTGAAAGCGAAGCTGTGCCTTCTACCTCCACCCCGTGGGCTCCGCCTGCCTGTAGCTCAGACCCTTGCTTCCCTGTGGATTCTGTGTGTGTGTGTGTGTGTGTGTGTGTGTGTGTGTGTGTGTGTGTGTGTTGGTGGGGAGCAGGCTTCCCCCAACCCTGGGAGGACCCAGTTTGTGGAGTGTAATCTGAGCAGCTATGGGTTGCTGGCTCAGTTTTCCATGCGTGAGAGGACTCCAGAAAGGTCCGTTTGAGAACAGAGACAGGCTCAGACTGGGGCACCTCTGTACCCTGGGCTGCCTGTCCCCTGCTTCTCCAAGAGTCCTGTCTAGTCTAACAGATGCAGTGGCAAGGGCTCCCTGGTTCTGCCTGGGCTTTGGATTCCTCATTTTTAGAACAAAAGGTTAGATCTGAGTGGTGATTCTCCACCCTGGCTTTCTGTTAGATTCAACCCTGGCTTCTGGTTAGAGATTTGTAAAATATTGTATTTGGGACCCATTTCCAAGAAATCTGGCTCATTTGTCCTGGGGTGAAGTTCAGGCGTTTTTTTAAGACGCTCTCCAGTCCTGTACATTTACTGTAGCTTGGATTTCAACAAGGGTCCAAGACATATGCATTGGGGAAAGAATAGATTTCTCAGTAAATAGTGCCAAAACAACTGAATGTGGAGGATAGAATTAGACCCTTTCCTCATAGCATATGCAAAAAGTACCTCCAACTGGATCAAAGACCTAAATGTGACTTGTAGAAGAAAACATAGACATAAATCTTCATGACCTTGGGTTAGGCAGTGGTCTATTAGAAAGTGAAAGTGAAAGTCGCTCAGTCGTGTCCGACTCTTTGTGACCCCATGGACTAAACAGTCCATGGAGTTCTCCAGGCTAGAGTACTGGAGTGAGAAGTCATTCCTTTCTCCAGGGGCTTTTCCCAACCCAGGGACCAAACCCAGGTCTCCCTCATTGCAGGCGGGTTCTTTACCAGTTGAGCCACCAAGGAAGCCCATTAGATACTAGGTATGGTCTATTAGATAAGCCAAAAACATAAGCTATTAAAGAAAAATAGGTATTCTCCAAAATTTAAAAAACAAAACGAAAACTTTTTGCTTCAAAGGACAAAAGAAAGTGAGAAGACATCCCTCAGAATGGAAGATAATTGCAAGTCATACATCTGGTAAGGGTCAGATGTCCAGAATATATAAGAACTCATAATGCAACAGTGAAAGACCAAATAACCCAGTTAAAAACGGACAGAGGACTAGAACAGACATTTCTCCGAAGAAGATACACAGTTAGAAAATGGTACATGAAAAGACGCCCAGCGTCATTAGTCATGAGGGAAATGCAAATCAAAAACCACGACGAGATACCGCCTCAACCACTGGGATGACTGTGATCAAAAAGTCAGTTAATCACAAGTACTGGTGAGGATGTGGAGCAGTTGGAGTCATCGTACGCCGCTGGTGGGAATGTAGAATAGTGCAGCCTGTTTGGAAAACAGTTTGGTAGTTCCTCAAATGATCAAACATACATTCACCATACGACCCAGCAGTTGCACTTCTAGGTATATATTTAAGAGAACTGGGAACATATCTTCACACAAAAATTAGTGCATAAATGTCAGTAGCAGCATTACTCATGATAGCAGATGTATGCAATAGCAAAGGTAGAAATAACCCGAATGTCCATCAACTCGTGAATGGACAAAATGTCATATGTCCATACAATGGAGTGTTCTGTCAAAAAGGAATGCGCTACAGTGTAAGTGAACCTTGAAGACATGCTGAATGAAAGAAACCAGCCAGAAAAAGCCAGATATTGTATAATTCCATTTGTGTGAAATGTCTCCATGAGGCAAATTCAGAGAGACAGAAAGTAAATTAGTGGTTGTCAGGCTGGGGAGGGAGGGAGAAGGAAAGAAGAGTTACTGCTCACAGTTCTGGGGTGATGAAAATGTTCTGGACTCAGAGGTGATAGTTTTTCAGTCTCATGAATATGCTAAAACTCACTGACCTTTATATATACTTTGAAAGGGGTGAGTTTTATGATACGTGAATTATAATTCAATTAAAAAACTGATTTACCAAACTGCATGTGGTTAAAAAAGAGTACATGCTTAAAAAGAGATCATGCCTGTGATCTAGCTACTTGACTTGTATTAGTTACCTACTGCTGCGTAACAAATTGCCTTTTCAAAGCTTAATGGCTGAAGGCAGTAAATGTTAGAGAGAGAGAGAGAGAAAATGCAAATACACCAGGAAAGTTCCTAGATAATTCTGTTGTAAAGCCAGGGTTGTGAACCTCAGGATTGGAAGGCTCTCTGAAGCAAGAAGAACCAGAGCTGATCATTATATTCCTTTATTCATTTGGTAGTCGAGTGGCCAGGCAAGGGGAGGGAAGGTTTGGGGGAAGACCGCTGTGTGTCAGCCACTGGGAAGCAGCCAGCCAGCTTGGTGAATCCCGGGGGCGGGGGTGGGGGGGGGGGTCTGGCTCCACCAACTGCAGGGCTGATACCAATGATGGCACTTTCCTGAACAGGAATAATGTGGTAATGAAAGGGGCTTCCCTCGTAGCTCAATTGGTAAAGAATCTGGCTGCAGTACAGGAGACCAGGGTTCGATCCCTGGATTGGGAATGTCCCTTGGAGAAAGAAATGGCAACCCACTCCAGTATTCTTGCCTGGAGAATCCAACAGACAGAGGAGCCTGGTGGGCTTCAGTCCATAGGGTAGCAAGATTCAGACGCGACTTAGCGACTAAACCACCAGTAATTAATAGAAACTCTGTTGAACAGCCACTCTGCCAGGCTGTGTGTGCCGTGTTTTTTCTCTGTTACCCTGTCGAGTGCCCACATGTCTGTTATCCTTGCACAGGAAGAACTTGACGCTTAGAGGTGAAGGTCATCTTCTGTGGCCATACACAGTGGGTGGCAGAGCAGGGATTCAGACCCACGGTTGCTCAGACTGGAAACCCTTGCTCTGGAGCACTGGGCCATGTTGTCCTCCCCTCCGCCTTGCAAACCCTGGCAGATGGATGTCTTCACATGTCTGCCAGCTCCTCAGCCTCCTCCTCCTAGCCCACCTACTGCTCCGCCCCTGTGTAGGCCCAGCTTCTCTTTTTAAAAACTTATTTGTTTTAAAAAATCTTTTGGCCATGCCACATGGCACATGGGATCTTAGTTCCCTGACCAGGGATTGAACCCGGGCCTCCTGTACTGGCAGCGTGGAGTCTTAACCACCTGGACCACCAGGGAAGTCCTAAGGCTCAACTCCTCTGGAACCAGGGCCTCTGCATGTCCAGTGGCCTCAGATGCCTGAGTGAAGAGGGCTGCCGAAGGCACCTCTATTCCCTGGGGGTGGCACACCAACAGCAGTGTCTTTCCTGGCTTGTTTTAGGGACATGTACAGCTCCAGGATTATTTCTGTGAGCTCCTGAAAGAGAGCAGTCTTATCCCTAAGTAGGAACCCTCACCAGTATAAATGGGATTAGAAATCGTGAAGTCCTAAGCGGCTGGCCATGAGAAGCCCCAGCCCTATTTCATTCATGCTAGGATTTACACAGCACCTACTGTGCGCCAGGTACCATGCCAGGCAGTGGGTTCTGCAGCCAGCAGGACGCTGCTCTCGTGGAGCTTCTGTTGCACATGGGAGGGAGACGGGTTACAGACAAAGAACCTCGTTTCTGATAGTGACAGGTGGAGTGGATGAACAAAGCAGAGAGGTCATAGCATGGTGGAGATACTAGCAGGGTCAGGGCAGGCTCCCTGGGACAGTGGCATCTGAGGGAAGCCCTGCGTGATGAGGACTAAGCAGCCTGTAAAGACCTAGAAGAAAGCCTTAGCCCAGCGTTTCCAAGGAGGAGGGGCCAGCACTCCAGAGGCAGCCCATGGCAGCAAGACTCACTCGCTTTCTGGCGCCTCGCAGGGGGTTGGCAGAGGCAGGGACGCCGGCTACCGGGAGGGGACTAGGGGGAGGGGTAAGAGATGGTTTCTGGATGGACACGCAGGACCTTTGGAATGCTTGCTTCTCCACTCTGCGGTATTTATACCTCTCCTCCGACTGGGAAGTCAGCTTTTTCATGTAGGCCGAGAAAAACTCCGAATAAGGCAACGGCAGGCCAGGACATAAGAAGCATTCCATGTTTCCCTGTAATTGCTTTCAAATTAGGTTCTGTCGTCAAGGGGCAAAGCACTCAGCTCTGTCCCTGGCTGCTTGTGCAGTTGGGAACCGGACGGGCAACCGAAGTGTCCCCGTGCCCCTGCCCCACTAGCCCTGATGACCTCAGCTGGCGGGGTCATCCGAGTCCCACGCTGCTGCACCTGTCTTGGTCGTGGCCGTGTCATCATGACCAGTTCATTTTCTCTTCTCTCAACCTGCTCCCTGGCTTTTATCTTTAGAATCTGCTAAAGGCAGTGGACCTTCAAAGTAGCCCTCCCATGTGTAATCTCAGAGCCATTCCAGAGGCTTCACAGACTTCCTGGATGGATCCATGTGGGTATTGCCAGGGCAGTCACCTTTTCACCTGGGCCACTGGTAACCCAAATTCCAGAAGGCTTAGCTTTCGGACCCTGAAAGCACCTTTAGGCTTGGTGATGAAACCCATGGGCCAGGGGAGCAGGCTCTGCTTTCAGGACCTGAGAAGATGCCCCGCTGGGGCCAGGCCTTGCCTGAAGCCTGGCAGTAGCCGGCAGATGGGCGATAAGAAGGGTAGGTGCCTACCCCAGGAATAAATAGCTGTCCCTCCCCTGTGTCCAAGCCCCGGACACCCTTCCCAAGGTCCCGTGGAAGCAGGAACCATGGGCAGCAGCCGAGGCCACAGCGGGCAAGGTGGGAGTTCAGGAGGCGGGACGGCGCCCTCCCCCTCAAAGCGGCCGACGCCCCAGCGGAGCGGCAAACCCAACACGGTATTGCAGAGGCAAGGTTTGACAACTCCCAGCTCCCCAGGGAACCCCGTCCTGCCTGCCAGTGCCCTGGGAGAGTTTGCTGGGGCTCAGCTAGGCAGCTGGTCCTTCTGGGTCAGGCTGCTGGCCCGGGACGTCTGGCTAAGGGGGTGGGCGGTATAGAGAGGGGAAGGCGGAGGTGCAGCGTGAGGCAGCCAGCGGCTTTTCCCAAAGCCCCGTCCAGCATGGAGTCAATGGAATCCACATGTGAGCGTCCGTTGGCGGTCGGGCGAGCGCGGCCCCCAGCCCTGGTCAGGAGCTCCTTCGCCAGAGCCGCCATCAGAGCCAGCGTGCACGCCCCAGCCCGAGCCTCGGGTCCCAGCTGACTTTGCAGGAGACTCCCTTCAGTCTGGGTTTAGTGGAATTCCAGCCTCCAGCCGACATTTCCTTCCACGCCACCCCCTCCAGTACTGAGAACATGGCTTGTAACACGTAGTCGCTGAGAAGACAAGGGCAGGAAAGTTTTTTCAGCTGGGTTAGCCGCATCCCGCCAGGATCCTTCCCCTTGGCCCGTGCCATCACCCTGCCTGCTGGGGGGCCACTGGTTTCTTACTGGGGACTGCCCTGGCGTCCAGAAGGTTTACCTCCCTGGGTTGGGGGAGGGAGTCACCGATGAATGGCTCATTAAAGCCCATTGCTGCCACATTCCTGGCCGCTGAGGTCACCTCCCGAACAATATCCATCATTCATTCACCCAGCCGCCCCACATCCTGGCCACTGGGAGGGGTCCCTGTGACACAGGAAGGACTTTATGACCAGTGATGCTTGGCCTTGCCCTCCCCTTCCAACACACAGTGACAAAGCAGAAACAGCTTGAGGGGGTGCTCCCGAGGCTCGCCTTCCAGTGCACCAGTGGAGCCCAAACCAGCCAACAGGCTCGTCTTCTCTTCTACCCCGCACCCTCCCCCGCTCCCCCACACCCCTGTGCTATTTTAACAACCAGAGAAGAATCTTTTAACAGGCTGCCAGTGTGCAGAGGCAACTTCTGAAAGCTCTTCTCTGTGGTTTTGCGCACATGTGTTCTCAGAGGCAGTGTCCACATCCTTCCTTCTTCACTAGGTGGGTCAAGGGCTGTGTGCAGGCTTGCTTCACAGGATGGCAGGGCCGCCACTGGTACTGTCCGCCTGCCTCCCACGCTGGGCTCAGGCCAAGCCTTTAAGAAGCAGGTGGGGGACTTACCTGGCAGCCCAGTGGTTAGGACTCCTTGCATCCAATGCAGGGGACACGGGTTTCATCCCCTGTGGGGGAACTAGAATCCTGTGTGCCATGCAGCCTGATCAAATTTTTTTTTTTTTTTAAGAATTAAAAAAAAAAGCAGGTGGGCTTTGAGGGGAAGAGCCCTGCCTGCCTCTGCTCACCATGTGAGCTCAGCTCCAGCTTGGGGACCGAGATGGGGACAGGACCTTTCTTGACTTCGCTTTGCCAGGCTGGTAGGGAACATTCTACTCAGAGGAATGGGTGTCCGCCCCATGTTTGTGTTTACTGACTGTGTGACCTTCGGCAAGTCTTTTAACCTTCCCCCCTGCCTCAGTTTCCTCACCTGTAAAGTGGAGATGACGTGTCTCACATGACCACTGGGTTGGGGGTTTTAAACTGTTACCACGTGTAAATGGTGGTGGTGGTTTAGTCGCTAAGTCATGTCCAACTCTTGCAACCGCATGGACTGTGGCCTGCCAGGCTTCTCTGTCCGTGGGATTCTCCAGGCAGGAATACTGGAGTGGGTTACCATTTACCCCTCCAAGGGATCTTCCCGACCCAGAAATCGAACCTGGGTCTCCTGCATTGCAGGCAGATTCTTTACCAACTGAGCTACAAGGCAAGCCCGTGTAAATGGTAAGAGCTAGCAATCAACAGTTACTGCACATTTAGCCTCAGTGAGACCCTTCCTCCGCCGCCTCCCCACCACCCGTCACCACCAGAATGTAAGCTCTGTGTCTGCTTCACCTCCTCCCGTGCCTAATCGGGGCTCCAGGTCAGGCTTTGTCGGCTCGTTGATTGCACTGGGGGCTCTTGATGAGGCGCTAGGGACATGCCACTGCTCAGAACCAGTGCTGCCCCTGAAGTGACCTTGACAGCCCCACCCAGACGAGCTCTAGATGCTTATGGCTTTTCCCTTCTCCCCCAGAGGGCCAGCAGTCCCAGACCCTCCCAGATGAAGCCAAAACCTTGAGTGTGCCTTGCTTGGTTACCGCTGTTGGCATCTTTAACACGGCTCCTCTGTCTTCCTCCTCCTGCCAAGTTTCTCTTAAAAGAAGCTTTTTACCCTCCCCCCCCACCCCCTGTCGTCACACATTGACCCTTGCCCCTCTGGCTCAGTCCCCACACAGCAGCAGCCCCATGAGGGTGGCCCTGCCAGCCTCATGACACAGGCTGCTCTCCTTCACTCCCTCCCTTTCTCCAGGGCCAGCTCTTTTCTCGCTGCTGCAGGGCCTTTGCACATGCTGGTCCCGTTTTCTGGAATGTCTTTCTTATTTTTGTCCCATTCATTCTCCACAGGGGAACTTACCCAGGTCTGCCTGGCCAGAAGGTCAGGAGCTGTTCCCCAGGGCTTCCTTCCCTTTTTCCTTTTCTTTTTGGCCACACCACATGGCTTATAGGATCTTAGTTCCCTGACCAGGGATTGAACCTGGGCCCCTTGCATTGGGCGTGCGGAGTCTTAACCATTGGACCCTCGGGGAAGTGTCCTCCCCTCCCCCACCAGCATCCTAAACACTCTGGTGAGCTCCCTCTTTGAGAGGTGAGAGGAAGGAGGGCAAATGCAAGGTGACGCCTCAGAGTGTGGCTGCTGGGCCAGGGTGCGTGCTAAGTCACTTCAGTCATGTCCGACTCTTTCCAACTGTAGACTGCCAGGCTCCTCTGTCCATGCGATTCTCCAGGCAAGAACACTGGAATGGGTTGCCATGCCCTCCCTCCAGGGGAACTTCCTGACCCAGGGATTGAACCAGCATCTCTCATGTCTCCTGCATTGACAGGCAGGTTCTTTACCACTAGCGCCACCTGGGAAGCTGGGCCAGGGTACCTGGCTTTAAATCTCTCTCTGTAACTTTACAGGTACATGACTACCTGTGGGCAAATCACATTACCTCTCAGACCCTCGGTTTCCTCATCTGTTAAATGGGGCAGAAATGGCAACTGCCTCACAAGGTAGCTGTGCGGATGAGAGACGTTATTAACATGTGGCAGAGTGCCCAGAACAGCGCGGGGCACATAGTTAGCTTATGGGAGTGTCTGCTGTGGTTGTTACCGTTCCCTCTTTTCCTGAGGGTGTCACTTCTGTAGTTGAGTCATCGCTTGGTTAATGAGATCGGTTCTGTCCCTCATCACACTGGAAGCTCCTAGCGCGCAGCCTGGGTCTGCTTTTGCTCAGCGTGGTGGGTTCAGTGCTAGGCCTGCCCCTGGCCGGCAGGCAGCAGATGCCCGCCTCGGGAGTGGGTGTCCCGCCCCACGGCGCCCTGGGCATCACGGAACCAGCAGGGCCTGCCGAACCAGCAGGGCCTGCCGCGCTCCCCAACTCGTGCTGTGACAGAGATGCAGAGTGGCGGGGGCACAGCAGACCCACGAGCCCTCCATCTATAGAAACCACCCTCCACACTACCCACCCCGCACATCTCAGTCTAAACCGGGCAGGGAGAGGGAGTGAATAAGCAGAATGTTATTTTTGTAACCAAGTAGAAGCAGCTATGAATTTTTCATGTCCCACTGGAACTCCAGCTCCTACTCACAGTCGTGCCACATGGAGCTGGGGCTGCGAGTGGTGGGCTTGATCCCGAGGAGGGCCTCGTGACTCCTGCCCACCGTGCCCCGGGCTCGGGGCCCCCTGAGTCTCCGGCGTCAGCAGATGCCCCTGGTCTTCTGGGAGGAGAAAACGGCCGGACAGGCCATGGAGTGCGGGCGTGGGGTGTGTCGGCGGCCTTCCCATCCGTCACGTGTTGGGTTCCTCGCCACCCAGGCCACGCTGGTCGGTATTCTCCCCAAGCACTCGCTCTGCATTCTGCTTGGGCCTCCGCCTGCTTCCGGCCAAGGAGACGGAGTGCCAGGCAGAGTTACCATTTATCTGAAAGTAGTCCTTTCCTTGACATTTGTTTAACACTGAATATTTCATCTGTGCCAGGCACAGTCCTAAGTGATTTACTTGCGTTATTTTGTTTAATCATCGTTTAAGAGGGGAGATTACTGCCTCCGTTTCACCCAGCACGGAGCCTGAGGCTCCTTGCTCGCCCGAGGTTACCCCGCTGGAAGGTGGCCTCGGTGGGCAAGGCAGGTCTGGGTGAGCCCCCAGCCAGAGCTCTTGTTTCCTACCCAGAGAAGGTGAGCAGAGGTGTGGAGATGGGCCGTGTGTGCAGGGCGGGCGGTGTTGTGATCTTCTGAGGACAGACGACCTGAGCCCAGTGAGGCCAAGTTCATTCAGAGCCCGCCCAGGTTGGAGTGAGAGGATCTCCTGCGATCTCGTTTCCCCTCCAAACCGTGGTGCTGGGCTCAGGGCCTTTGCAGAGAGCCTAGGTCCCACCCTTCCCAGGGATGGAGTGGGAAGCCGCTGGTGTGGATGTGGTCCCAGGTCCCAGAGTTCTCAGGACTTGACGCCCAGCTCTATGGCGGATGTTTTAAAGCATTCCTCTCCACCCCCCTCCCACATTGAATCCCACAGCAAATACAGGTGGTAAATTCTGATAAGTCCATCCTACAGAGAAGGATGCTGAGGTGTAGGTAGGCCAAGTCACCTGGTTGCAACCCAGAGGTAAGCTGAGGGGCGGGCACTCAAGCCCTGAAGGATTGCCTCAGATGTAACAGGCTGATGGAGAGAGGTGCCCTCCCCGCAGACCAGGTGCCTAGAGCTCGGCCCAGAAGCACCAGGGGCTCGGTCTCTGGGAGCTGCCCTCTTGTGTCCTCAGCCGGGGATGTGGTGGCCAGTCTGCTGCCCCACTGCATCTTTCAGGCGCAGGGGACAGCAGAGGCCCGGCACCCCCTGGCGCTTCCTGTCCCAGCCCAGCCTGCTGCTGCCCACTGCCCAGGCCTGAGACCACTGTGCTTTGGGCATTCTAAAGGCACGTGTGATGTGAGACTAAATTTCTACCCCCGGGAGCACCCATGTATATGCACGTAACATCCGGCAAGACCCCAAATGACTGGAGAATGCTGTCCGAGATGCCGAGGGCTGTGTGTGGTGGCCAGGGCAGGCAGGGTGTCCAAGGAGGAGGGGCCCCGGGAAGCGTGGTGTGCGGAGAACTGAGCACCTGCTGTGTGGCCCAGCTCCACAGGGTCACCACTGCGAACCCTTGCACTGACCGTGCGTGACTCGGGTGGTGTCTTCACTGCCACGTTGCACATGAGGAAACGGGCGTTAGGAGGGTTGGGTAACCTGCCCGCAGGAATGGTGTAACCAGCAGCCTGGCCCCAGTTTGTCCGAATTCAGAGCTGCTCAGGGGAAGGAGCGAGGGAAGTAAGATGGGGGAGGCAGATGCGTGCGCACCTCGCTGAGAGCCTGCTCCAGAGTAGCTCACGGCTGCCAGGAGGCGGAAAACAGCACGCACCTGTTAGGAGTGAAGCAGAGGGACTTCCCCGGGTGGGGGTGGGGTTAGGGTTAGAGACTCCACGCTGCCAGTGCAGGGGGCCTGGGTTTGATCCCCGGTCAGGGAGCTAGATCCCGCATGCCACAACTAAGACCTGGCACAGCCAAATAAATAAAAATACTGAAAAAAAAGGGGGAAACAGTGGTCCTCTGACAGACCTGCACAGAGGAGGGGCGGGCATCTGAGTCAGGATCGGGGTGGGGCAGCCTAGTCAGCCTGGGTGGGTGTCCAGAGGGGCTGATGCTGAGGGAGGGGTAGGTGTGGACTGAGCGGGGTGGAGGGGACAACCGCAGGCAGATTTCTGTCTCTTCGGGGTGGTGGCAGTGGAACTCTTCTTCCTGTTGGTGGGAGGCGGGTGGGGTACCCTAGTCGCCTGCAACCCTCCGCCTTTCTTAGGGTTTGGAAGGATCATTGCGTTTGGAGGGAACCCTCGCTTGCACCCAACTAGCGGCGTGTTAATTAGGCGGCTTCTTTGTCTGTGAGGGGCCTCGCATTGAGTCTCCCAATGAGCTGTTCTGGTGACAGTTGTCAAAACACATGGTGTTTGGCCAGTGTCTCCCTGGAAGCCCCTCGCCCCCCACACGGCCTCTGCCCGCACCCGGGCGCAGCGCGGGCTCTCTCGTGCATTCCTGGCCGTCGGCCCAGGTCCACGCTGGGCCTGCAGGCTGGTGGGGACAGGGCAGGGGACTCCGTGGGAAACAGGCGTGGGCTTTTTCCCAGACCCTGCTGCCGGGGCTGCGTGGGCCGGTCTCCCCACGCAGAGGGGAGTGCAGTGTCTGGACACGTCCACCTTAACTGATGTGACGCGCTTCCCTGGCGCTGGAGTCGATGACGACAGAGGCCCCAGCCAGCAGGGGGCTGAGCGCCAGTCACCTTGGACGCCACGCCCGGGCCCCATCCTCTGGTGTTCTCTGCTCTGGCTCAGGACTTGGGCTGCTGACGTGAGTTCCAGTCCACGCTCTGCCACTCATTATCCCGCTGACCAAGCTGTGGTCTGGGAACCAGCCTGAGCCTCAGTTTCCTCCCGTCAGCCTGCCTGGGTCGCTGTGGAGATGGGCGCCAGTGTAGATAGAGGTTGTGCCCAGGGCCTGACCCCCGGCGAGGGCCCCATGGTGGCCTTGTTGATGCAGAGTCAGGGCCGCAGCCCGGCCTTCTTGCTGGAGAGCCCCAACAGCCACACTGACCCTCCCGGCCACCCTCTGTTCTGCCTCCCCAGACCTTCACAGCCTGGTGCAACTCCCACCTGCGGAAAGCCGGCACGCAGATCGAGAACATTGATGAGGACTTCCGAGACGGGCTCAAGCTCATGCTCCTCCTGGAGGTCATTTCAGGTGAGCACCGCCCCCCTCCCCTCCCTGCAACAGCCACCCTGCAGGTGCCCCCAGGACACCGCCCAACCACCCTGCAGGTGCCCCCAGGACACCTCCCAACCACCCTGCAGGTGCCCCCAGGACACCTCCCAACCACCCTGCAGGTGCCCCCAGGACACCACCCGCCCTGCCCATGGCTGCCGGGCAAGAGCAAGGCCTCTACCAGCTGCAGCAATACTGCCCCGGCGTCGGCCTGTTCTGGGGGGCAGCAGGGACCCTAAGTCTCCCCTCTCTCTCCCTTTCACGGTGTTCGCCCTCAGGGGAGCGGTTACCTAAGCCAGAGCGGGGCAAGATGAGAGTGCACAAAATCAACAACGTGAACAAGGCACTGGACTTCATCGCCAGCAAAGGGGTCAAGCTGGTCTCCATCGGGGCGGAAGGTGAGTTTGGATGGGGCCTGGAGCAGAGTGGCGCTGCGGGAATTCCTTGGAGGCCCAGCGGTTAGGAGTCCATTTTCTCACTGCCGAGGACCTGGGTTCAATCCCTGGTCAGGGAACTAAGATCCTACAAGCCATGCATCCAGGAAAGAAAAAAAAAGAAGTTGTGTTGGTGGTCAAGATGGGGGTGCCGGATACACCAAGTGGTGCCCACAGTGACTGCCTTCGATGTGGCGTTGGGTTCACAGCCCACCCCTGCTTTCCTTCTTCCAGAGAATAATCCAGTCCAAGACCAGGGAACCTGGTTCACCCAGTCATGAGGGGCACAGGGGAGGAATGGCCTTGCTCGGACCGCGGACACCTCACTCACCGTCCCGGTGCCGGGCCTGACACGTGACCCGCCATCTCTGAACCAGCAGCACCTTTGCCCTTAGGCCCTGCCTGGTGTCCACGGGCAGGAGGGGCTCAGAGGAGGGGAGGACGCTCGCGGCCCGGTGTCCGGGCTCTGGGGCAGGGAGTGTAGGTCCAGAGGTCAGGGAGCAAACCTTGCTGGCTGCGTGGCCTGGGAGAGTGTGGCCTCTTGACGAGACTCCCAGGACCCCTCTGGGCCCCATGTGGGTGCCCAGCCGGCACCGTGACCTTGTCTCTGGGCCCTGGCGGGAGCAGCGGCATGCCCTCGCTCCAGCAGCTGGAGCTCTTGTCTTGAGCTTCCCAGGCGCCTTTGGAGACCAGGCGAGGCCTGATGGAGCCCAGAAGGTCCCCATCAGCCTGGGCTCACAGTCTTGCTCATTAGTCAGAGCAGGATTTCGTACACCCCGACATCCATGTTGTCCCAGCTTTTAGAAAAACAAAGAAAACTAATTGCTGTTAATGACAGGGCTCTGAGAGTCTGGCTGAGACTCCAGGCCAGGAATGCATGTCCCGTGTTCCAAGGCTCTGCCCTGGCCCTGGCCCTCTCCAAGGAGGGGTGCCAAGCCTCGCATGCCACGGTCGAGGTGGTTGGTGTTTGTTTAAAAAAAAAAGCCCGAATTCAATCAGGCCCTGAGATTTTCTGTCCTTGCATGGATCTTTCCTCCTGGCTCCCCTCCAGCCTCCTGCTTCTCACAGCTGCATTTTTTTTTATTTTGTTCAAATGCTAGCCTGTAAACACAGACAGGGTGAGAGAAGACCCATGGCAGTCGTCAGTTTTCATTTGGAGAAAAACTCAGTCTAAAAACGTTCTCCGTTCATGCCCAGACCACTTTGCTCCCAGCACCCGTGGCCTTCGGGCCTCTGGTGGGCAGCTGGCCGGAGCCGTTCTGAGATCTCTGGGGTACCTGAGAACCCTGATCTAGCCCCCCCCGGCCATCCCTGACTCCCTGTCCCTCTGCACCGTCTCAGCAGCTGCAGGAACATGACTTCCTCGTGGGGCTTGTGAGTGGGGTCAGGAGGCGGAGGCGCAGCTGGTGGGTGTGTCATGAGAGCGGCCACCTTCCCCCCCGTCACAGGGACTCTCTAAGCCCTCCGTGACCAGCCTTCTCGGGCACCAGCTGGGAACGGGCACTGTGGCCGGCACCCAGGAGGAACACAGCGTGGATTTCCTGGACAAATCCCTGCTCTCACCCCATGAGAAGGCTCGGCCTAGTTTCCAGGCCTGGGGTTCTCTGCCCTGGGCAAGGTGTGGACAGACACCGTGTCCTTCCCCTGCCTCCAGGCAGCCAGCTGCATGTATTTCCTCTCCCCAAACCCTCAAACAGAGAGCCCCCTCAGCCGGCAGCCCACAGCTTCACTGGGGGAAGCCTCTCCAGTGACTAAAGAGCCCCCCTACCGCACCCCCTCCTGGTGAGTGTGTCCTCCAGGAAGGCTGGGCCCCATCCTCTGGGGGACCGTTGTCCCTCCTCCTCAAATCAGGCTCACCTAGAGTTTTCTGTCCTCGAGGCCGGTGAGCACGGTCTCTTGAAGCCTCCCTCTGTTCTCCCAGCCTCCCTCCTGCATCCGGGCTGTGAGAGGCGCAGTGGGCTGCAGGCCTGAGAGGGCCGCCACAGGCGTGTCAGGCCCATGGGCTGTGGTCTGCAGCTGCTCGTACGCACTTCTCCACCCGGCCCCAGGCCCCACGGTGCCTGAGCGTCACAGAAGTGGTTTTTCTGCAAGTTGCTGAAGCTGAGGAACGTGTGGTCCAGACCCTTCTCTCTCACCCCCAGGAGTCTGGGAGAGTGGTTTTTGGTCAGCTGAGGAAGTGCAAGCTCGGCAGCTGGCCCTTGTGCCCCCTGCTGCCTGCCACCCGCGGCTCCACGTCTCTCTCTCTCTCTCTCTGTCTCTCGCTGGGCCAGGTGCTGGGGGTGCAGGACTGATGACAAGGCAGACGAGGAATAGGCAGCTACTGCCGCCACTGAGTCGCTCAGTCGTGTCTGACTCTTCTGTGACCCCATGGGCTGTAGCCCACCAGGCTCCTCTGTCCGTGGAATTTCCCAGGCAAGAATCCTGGAGTGGGTTGTCATTTCCTTCTCCAGGGGATCTTCCTGACCCAGGGATCGAACCCATGACTTTTGCTTGTCAGGCAGATCCTTTACCACCGTACCAGCTCGGAAGCCCAGGAACAAGCAGACAAACCAGCCAGTGTGTGCGTGTGAGGGCAAGAGCAGGGTGCCAGGGAAGTCAGGGAAGCCGGGAGGTGACGTAGAAGCAGAGACGTAGAACAGGCTGGGAAGGACCACCAGCCTTCTGAGGAAGGGGGCAAGGGGTGCACTTTGTTGGGGGGACAGAAGGTGTGAGATCCTTAAAGCAAGCAAACTCTGACTCACCAAGAGGGCAGAGCTTAGAGAGTGCCGGGGAGGGAGCAGCCGGGTCACGTAGAGCAGGCCTTGTGAGCCCGCCTCCAGCACACACGGTTTGTGTCAGGCATGGTGGGGCCTGAAGCAGGTGCTCGACACAAATCCGACGCACCCGTTAAAGTGACCACCCTGCTGCGTGGGAATGGATCACGGGGACGGAGGAGGCGGTGCATCGGGATCTGGGGGACGCAACAGTGGCTTGGACTGAGGTGGCGGCACTGGTTGTTGGAAGGAAGGGGACAGATTCTCAACCAACACTAGCGTGGCCTGCACCTGACGGGGCCGGAAACACAGGCCCAACAGTGCCTGGGAGCGGTCCTTTGCACTGGGCCACGAAAATGAGCTGCCCGGAGAGGAGGAGGCCTGTGTGGCTAAGAACACGTGTGCAGAAGGAAGCCTGAAGGTGCCAAGCGGCAGGCTTTGGGGACCACGCTTCCTGTTGAGGGACACCTTCTCCCAGCGCAGATGGTGCAGGACAGGCCTGGGCAGCTCTGTCAGATGACGGAGTTGAACTCTAGACAGGGCCGGGGGCCGCCTGGGGAGTCACCCTCTGGTTCTAACAAGCTTCTCACCCTCTGTGCCTTTCCCTGTGTGCAGAGATTGTGGACGGCAACGCGAAGATGACCCTGGGAATGATCTGGACCATCATCCTCAGGTTCGCCATCCAGGACATCTCTGTGGAAGGTGAGAGCCGGTGGCCTGCCAACCGGCAGAGAGAGCAGCCTTTTCTCTCAACCCTGGTGCCACCCGAGTTTTGGGGACTTGGTTAGACTCTCGGGTGTTTTGTCTTCATGCCTCGAGGCTCTTTCCTGAGTCCGGACGGGACTCTCAGGGCCTGGCCCTGCCCGGGAGTGCTGGGTGGAGGTGCTGGCCCACATGCAGGTGAGGGGGGGACCGTGCGGCCATGCCCTCTCAGTGGACCCTCACACCACCCTCGTCCACTGGGTGTGACCGCGCCATGTGACGGTCTGGGAGCAGACTCACGATCGAGTCAGGCCTGGCCTCGTTCTACGGGGCGTCAGCACCCACGTTTCCACTCCACCTCCCACCCTCGGACTTGGCCTCCAGGGTCCAGGCCAGCACAGGGTGAGAAACCACGGGGCCAGCGTGTGGAGGGGCTCCTGGTGACAGGCCAGCGCGGTGACCAGGACACACGTGGTACCTGCCGTCATAGCATGCCCAGTCTGCTGAGGACAGTCCACGGGGCGCTACCCACAGGGACTGGAGGGACCTCCTGGGGCGCTCCCACCCTGCTTCCTCAAAGCTGCAGCCGGCCCCTGAGCGGGCAGCCTGCTCTCGGGGCCTTGTTCAAGAAGCTGGGGCCTGCGTCAGGCGCTTGTCTGGCAGCGTGTCCCGCCGGGCATAGGCTTTGGGGTCAGAAACGGCTCAGGTTCGGGCCCTGACACTGCCCTGTCACTGTCACTTCCAGGGTGACCCCAGGGGAGTGACTGCTTCTGGGGCCTGGCGTGCGGCTAGGATCCAGAAGGGGCACCCACACTGCGGCTGCCCCGTCCAAGGGCCTCTTCCCCCAGCTTCTCTCTGCCTCTTATGCCTGAGACCCAAGGGTGACCCACCCGCCCTGGGTGCTGTCCCTTTAGCTGTGAGCCTGGGCTCACTGTCCTCGTGTGTTCTGCAGAGACCTCTGCCAAGGAGGGGCTCCTCCTCTGGTGCCAGAGAAAGACGGCCCCGTACAAGAACGTCAACGTGCAGAACTTCCACATCAGGTGAGCGGCTGGCCGAGGGCCTGGCCCACATCATCCCCATGCTGCTTCCCAGGACTTGAGATGCTGGTCGGCCCCATCCCCACCCCCACCCTGGCCCTCTTCCTGTGGTTTTGTCAGGGTCTGTGAGGTGCCAGCTTTCAGGAGTGCTCCCCCCCCCCCTCACACTGGCTTCCATGAATCCCTGGGAAGGTCCCTGCGTGCCTTGGGGGAGGTGGCAGTCAGCTCACTGTCCCGGGCTGAAGGCCTTGTGACCCGGCACCTGTGGGAGGCCCTGTAGAGTCTTCTTCCCCAAGTCAGGTAACTCAGAAGCAGCAGCAAAGCTCTTCCTTTGTTTTGACCCCTCAAGAGGAAGCTGCTGTCCCAGTGAGTTTAGCGTCAGGGGAAATGTGCCCTGTGTCTATTAGCGGAACAGGACTCAGCCGCAATAAGCCTGCTCTGCCTCTGGTCAGGGCAGAAAATGAGTGTGTCCACAAGGCAGGCATGGTCAGTGGGAGATCTGGGAGTATGGCACGGCCTGGGGATTAGGCATGCAGGCTTTTGGGTGGCCTTGAGGCCAGATCTGACATGACCGTGACTTCACCCCTCTGAGCCTCTGCTGTCTTCCTGGGGTGGATGGTCCAGGGAGAGGGCAAACACAGGGATGAAGAACGGGGTTTTCCAGTGTCCACAGAGGTCCTGCTGTGTCCTCAGGCTCCCCAGGGCCCTGCACTGGGCGTCGGAGACCACTGTGCTCAGCCATTCATAGCGTGCAGTCCCTCCCTTGATCTCCTCCACGTCTCCTTCCTTCCCAGCTAGCTGGTCCTCCGTGCACTTCTCATTCGTTTATTTATTCAGTCACTCAGTACCTGTGGAGTGCCTACTTCTTGCCAAGAGTGGGAATAGACTAGCGCCAAGATCAAGTCCCTGCCCTTGGAAGGTCACACCCCAGCCGGGGACCAGTAGTTCACAAAGGTGTGAAGGAACCGGCCTAATTCCGAGTAGTGAGAAGGGCCGAAGAAAGACAATGAAATAGGATAAGGTGGCAGAAGGTAACCAGCAGGAGTGCCATGCTCAGAGAGGGGGTCTGTGTGAGACGCCAGTAAGCCTGACCTCCGGAAGAGCCAGCCCTTAGAGCAGCGGCCCCCAGCCTCTTTGGCAGCAGGAACTGGTTTCATGGAAGACAGTTCTTCCACGGACCATTCCTCTCTCTCAGGGTGGGAGGCAGGGCGTAGTTTTGGGATGATTCAAGCCCATTCTATTTACTCTCAACTTTATTTCTAACCTGATGCTGCCACTGACCTGACAGGAGGTACCCGTGTACACCCCAGAAGTTGGGGACCCCTGCCTTAGAGGTTCCCGGGCAGGGAAATGTGACCAGTCTGGCCTGTGACCAGCTGTCATTTCCCTCTGAACAGAGCCCCTCACGCCAAGCCACATCCCGGCATTTAGCCGGCACACCGGTCAGGTCAGCCAAGTGCAGAGGGCCCGCAGCACAGGCCTGTCCGGCTCAGTGGGGCCACGCACGGCAGTGCTCAGTGGGGCACAGCTACCCCGGTAACGAGCAGTCATAAAGCGCTTGTCACGTGTCAGGTATCGGCCTCAGCCTCACACAGTTACTCATCCTCACAACAGCCCGATGACGTGTAGGCACTGTATTATCCCTATTTGGCAGATGTGGAACCTGAGGTAGCAGGAGATAGGGGACTTGCCTAAGGTTGCACTGACAGAGGAAGGGGTGGGGTTTTCCCCCAGACGGTCCGGCTCCAGCAGCCAGGCTCACAGCCAGCCAGGCACACTCTCGAGACCCCCTCGCTGAGTGGGAGGTAGTCATTCCTGTGTGCTCACGGCCCATAGCCACTCATGACCATGGGGGCCCTCCTCACAACCTTGGCCTTTCCATCCCCAGCTGGAAGGACGGTCTTGCCTTCAACGCCCTGATCCACCGGCACAGACCAGAGCTGATCGAGTACGACAAGCTGAGAAAGGTACGCATCTCTCGCTCCCCTCAGTGGCCCACAGACACCCCAACTCTGACCCTGACTCTGGGCCACTGCCCCCAGCCCATCTGTTGCTGGTGTCCAGAGCTAAACTCTGTGCTCAGATGGGCAGACCAGGAGGGCCCTGTGCCAGCCATCAGGAAACCCCAGGCTTGGTGGCTGATCTCGCCTACTTTGCTCCCCTTGGGACCTGTCCCCTTCTCCCTCCTTGAGCTGCCAGGGGTTATGGGAGATCCTGGCCGACAATGCCTTCCAGTTCCACTTCCTTTTTATTTATTTACTTATGACTTTATCAGGTCCTAGTTGGGGCGGGCAGGCTTCTCTCTAGTTGTGGCGTGAGGGCTCAGTCGTTGTGGCACACGGGATTAATTAATTGCCGCTTGGCATGTGGAATCTTAGTTCCCCGACCAGGGATCGAACCCGAGTCCCCTGCATTGGAAGGCGGATTCTTAACACTGGACCACCAGGGAGGTCCCCAGCTCCCCTTCCATAACCCTCTAGATTCTGGAAGCATTCACGCTCTGCCCAGTGGGGAGGGGTAAGGAATTCTGAACCATCACGGGGGAACCCATGCTACAGAAGAAGGAAGGCGCTCCTGAGCTGGCCTCGTGGGGCAGGGCCCATGGGGGAGGCAGCCTAGGGCCAGAGAGAAAGAGCATCATCCCAGATGGGGGCCCAGATTGGGGGACGGGGGTGCCCAGGCCTGCGCTCAGCCCGCTCAGGCCACAGCCACTAATCAATTAATCGAATTGGGCTGTAGCTGGAGAGTGGGAGAGGCCCGTGAGGGAAGGTCAGTGTGAAGTGGGCTCCCGTCCTGTGAGCTGGGCTGAGCTTAGAACGCAGAGGCTTTCTGCTCCCCACCCCCATGCCCACACCCCACTGCGCTCTCAGGTCTGGATCAATGTTTCAGGGCAGGGGTCTTAATCTGGGACCCAGGGATGGCTGGAAATTCTAAGGAAAGAGCACGCCTGTGTTTTTTTCTGAAGGAAAGGTGCACAGTTAGCCCCCCAAAGATTTCCAGCAGCGTTCCTTTATCCAGGTGTGTCCGCCGCGCCCCCAACTCCCTGCACAGCGCAGGTGGCTGAGAACTGCCTGAAGGAACATTTCCAGTTCCAGCTCTCCCCAGGATCCCACCCTTCGGGGCCAGCCCTTGTTCCCTCTGCTTGTGCGTCCTGCCCCTGACCATGTTTCTCCTCCTTCCCTCGCCTCCCTCCCCCAGGATGACCCCGTCACCAACCTGAACAATGCCTTCGAAGTGGCTGAGAAATACCTCGACATCCCCAAGATGCTAGATGCAGAGGGTAAGTACATCCCTCTTGCTCTGTCAGCACGCTGCTTTACGGGCATGTCTTGGGGTGACCTCGGAGCTGGCGGAGCCAGCCGGAACACCTGAGCAAATCTGCTTGAACCGGGAATAATGGTGTCGTCACCCAGGGCGCCCAGGCGGGAGCAGCCTGGGTTGGAGTTGGTGGGGAAGGGGTCTTTGAAGGGACCAGCTCTTAGGGCCGCCCCTGGGGCCTGGGCCCCGGCACCCCCACCATAGCCCTTCCTGACTGGTCCCGCCCCTCGGTCACTGGGAGGGTCGGCTTCTGTGAATAACCAAGGCCTCCACCTTCCTGCCTGCCACAGGCTGGAGATCTGGAGCCCACAGAGTGGAATGCTGTTTTCCTTTTCCGGCTTTGCTCCGTTTCCCAGCCACGCACCACCCCGGCCAGGACCCCCGCCTCTGGCCTCTGGCGGCCCCTGGGGCTGACCGTCTACCAGCCCCTTGAGGCCGTTCTCAGAGAGAGGAAGTGGCCTCGTCTTAATCCCATTTCCCACAGCCTTGGCCTTTCCGGTGACCATGGGGGATACAGGGGCCAAGGGGCTGGCCAAGCCCACTGGAGTCGCCCAGGGTCGTGGAATCGGCTCCGAGGGTCCTTCTCCCAGGACTCCTGCTGTGGCCTGGGGAGCCCGTGCGTCTCCGTGAGCGCCCGTCCCCACCCCCGCTGGGGCAGTTTAACCCTTGTCGTTCACTTACAGACATCGTGAATACGGCCCGGCCCGACGAGAAGGCCATAATGACCTATGTGTCCAGCTTCTACCATGCCTTTTCGGGAGCGCAGAAGGTACCGGGCAGGGCCAGGCAGGCCCACCTCGCCGCCACCGCCCAATGCCGCTGCTGCCTCTCTCCTCCCGCACTCACCTCATTTCTCTTGCAGACGGCAGTGGCCACTCTCCGACTGGAAGCCATCCCCCCGGCTCCTTGGCGTCACTGCCCGTTTAGCCTCTCCCTGCTCGTAGTATCTCTCGAGTGCCTCAGAGCTCACCCCCCTCCTTCAGTGCAGTACATACAGTCAGTGACCGAGTCAGGCAGGGCCCCTGCCCTCATGGAGCTTACAGCCTAGTGGGCAAGACAGACAACGAGCAGGTCCACAGAGAAAGTAACATACGTGAGAGGAGTAGGAGAGTGCACAGACGGCATGGTGGGAGGCACTGGGATCCTCACTGGCGAGGAGAGGGCGATGAGCAGGAGCTGCGGAGTGTTCCAGATAGACGGGGAGCAAGTGCAAAGGTCCTGAGGCATCAATGGCAGGGCCAAGGAATGGCTGGGGAGCAGAGGAAGATGAGGTTGGAGAAGGTGGCAGAGACCTTCTGGGGAGACATTGTAGTCCTGGAGTTTGGGTTTCATTCTGAGACCCCAGGGAGATGATTAGGGGTTTGTGCTCAGGTGGTAGGTGGTCACACAGGACATGGATCCTGCGTATGTTTTCAGAAAGATCAAATAATGCAAGCAAGATCCCCCCAGCCCCAACCAAGGCTTCCGCTGTGTCCCAAACCCGGATCTGGTTAGGAAAGGAATCTGTCCCTTTCGGATGTCGCCCCTTCCCCTCTGCAAAACTTCGGCAAGACGCGCCCACGCAGGCTGGAGCCGGGGTCTGGCTTCCAGTCCAGAGCCAGCGCTATCCTTCCCGCATGAGCCTCGGGCCCGGCCTCAGCCGCCCTTCCTGCATCTTTCACTCTCTCCTGCCTCTCTCTCTCTCTCTCTCTCTGCGCAGATATTGTAGGCACTCTGAGGCCAGATGAGAAAGCCATCATGACTTACGTGTCCTGCTTCTACCACGCTTTCTCAGGGGCTCAAAAGGTGAGCTGGGGGCGGGAGTACCTTCACTGCTGTGGCCGGAGACTCACCCTTGCCAACCCCCCCCCCACCACCACCATCCCACCATCCCAGTGTCCGGGCTGAGGACTGACCCAGCCTGGAAGGTTCTTGTGACGCTGAGCCTCCATGGCCATCACCCAGCCGGCACTGGTCCAGGGCTGAGACGCCACAGACAGTCCCACGAGTCCCTCCATGGATACAGCCCACCCTGTGAAGTGGCGGCTGGTCCCGGTTTTCTCTAGACAAGGCAGTCGAGTCCCAGTATCACCTCAGACAGCGGGGCGCAGCTGGGGCCTGTGCACCTGCTCTCAGCTGTCCCCCTCTTTCCCTGATCCATGCCCGGCCGCCCGCCTGCCGCAGCGGCCATGTCCCCACTGGGAATGCTGGCTCTCCTGCCCTGCTCTGCGGCTCCTTCCCCCAGCAAACGCCCCAGGCCCGGCCCGTCTCTGATTCCAGGGGCCCAGGTCACAGGGCCCCTGCCCCCAACAGCCCCACCACTGCAAGCAGGGAGTCAGAGGGTCTGTTCCCTGGGGTTGCCCTCCCTGAGCCCAGCCGACCTCTCACTAGAGCTGCCCCTGCTGCCTGGAGGCCTGGACACCTCTGTCCCCTCCTCCTGCCTCCTGCATGCCTGGTTTTGGCCTGCAGTGTATTCCCAGCAATTTGATTCTGTGTCCCGGTTAGCAGTTGGGCAGAGAGAAGACCAAGAAATGAGCTATTTATCGAGCAGTAACTGCGTGCTTCCCAGGTGGTGCTAAGAACCGCCTGTCAGTGCAGGAGACATAAGAGACATGGGTTCAATCCCTGGGTCGAGAAGATGCCCTGGAGGAGGACACGGCAACCCACTCCAGTATTCCTGCCTAGAGAAACCCTGGCGGGCTACAGTCCGTGGGGTCACACAGAGTTGGACACAGCTGAAGCAATGTAGCCCTCCCGCAGCTGCATGCTAGGACCTCCAGACACTCCATGTGCACGGGCTGTCAGCGGCCCATGCCCACGCCAGGAGTGGGCGGGCCCCGGTATCCCCACTTACAAGAGGGGGACACAAGTCACGGGATGGGGACTTTGACTGCTGCCTGCCTCAGAGCCCCAGGTCCAGCAAGGCCTTCCTGCGGGCAGTCTGCCAGGGGTCCCTGCTCTGTCGCTGCTCAGCAGTGTGACCTCGGAGAAGGCCCTCACCTCCCTTCTCCCACATGTATAATGGGGAGCAGACCAGCACCCTCCTCAGGATCGTCTGAGGGTGAAATGAGCAGGCCAAGGGCTCAGGACAGTGTCTGGCCCCATGAGCGCCCTGCACACGGCCTGGCAGTGGGAGCAGCCTCCCCAGCACGTGGCTGGAGTATGTGTTTGATGTGTTCTCCTGGCGGTGGGGAGACTGGGGGTGCCTTTGGCACAGGCAGGGAGGTGGAGGGGACCCCTCACCCTAGAGGGAAAACGGGGTGGGGTGGGAGATTCCTGGCCACAAACCCCCACTGATAGCACGTTTGCTGTGGGCCTCCCTGCTCCACGGGCCCCTCGCCAGCCTCGCTGCGACCACACTGCCCTGAAGGGCGTGTCTTCTCTCTGCCCAAACTGCCCTCTGGTGCTTATAGCAGGACTCCAGGGTGGGGGACCAGAGGCCTGGAGGCATCTGTGGGAGGGGATGCCGGCCGGAAAGCCCAGGTCAGAGCATTTGGGAGGTTTTTTTTGGTGTTTTTTACCCCTAGGAGTTTGGGATCTTAGTTCCCAGAGTAGCGCCCCCTGCAGTGGAAGCAGGGAGTCCTAACCACTAGACACCAGGGAAGCCCCAACATCTGGGAGTTTTTGAGGGAGCTGGGCCTCTCTCGTTAGGGAGGAAATAAAGGCCAGCCTCTGGGGAGCTGCGGGTCACCAGGGACATGCAGCATACAGGCCTCTCTAGCTTCCCCCTGCCTGTTTACTTCTCAGGAGAGCCCCGTAATGCTTGTGTTATTGCCACCGTCTTTTCCCCAGAGGCTCCATCAGGCCTCTTAAAAGAGTGCTCTCTGGGTTTTGTTTCATTTCATGAATGCAGGGCAGCCCTAGTCCTCGCCCCACGTATGCCCGTCCTCTCCTGATGGTTTATTTCTACTCACAAAAGCATATGCTCTTTGTCCTTTGCTCGCTCATTCATTCATCAGCTCTGAGTCCCTCAGACATGCCAAGCCCCGAGCCGGGTGCCAGGAATTCAGCCTCGAAACAAAACACTCCTGCCCATCAGCCCACACCTTCGCGGGGCCTGCCTGGCAGGGTGGAGCTGAACTTGGGGGGCCGGTCTGGTCATCTCTCCAGGCTGGGGGTCAGGGATTTCCCTGCAGGCTGCGACCTGGGCTCTGCTTCCTGCGCTCACTCGGGGCTGAGTGTTCGCTGGCCAAGGCCTTCGCGAGCCTCCCCTCTGGGGCTCGTTGGCGAGTGTCCTGCAGCATGCAGCAGGTGTGCGTGTGTGTGTGTGTGTGTGCACACCAGCCGCAGCTGGCCCCCCACTCCCCTCCCCACCTGTGTGTGGAGGAGAGAGGCGGGCGTCAGCAGGGCTGGAGCCATCCCCAAGCCTCTCTGTTTTCCTTCCCCACCGCTCTGTAGACCCTCCTCACTATTTCTGTTCCTGTTCTGTTGCCGTTTTCAACTCTTCTTCTTGGAGGCTTTCTGTGCTTCCCAAAAGGTACCTGGTCTCTGTGTGCCATCCCTCACCCTCCTCCTCCTGTTCTTGCATTCCCCGCCCGCCCCCCCCTCCCCCCACAGCAGGACCCACCCTGTAGTTTGGGGCAGAGACTAGTCACTGTTGGCGCCGCGCCCCGCTCTCGGGAGCCCCGGCTCCCCTCCACCCTGTGGATCAGGACCTCTGCCCGCCCAGCCAGCGGCAGCCTTCTCTGGGGGGGATAGGAAAGGGGCCAGGTGTGCTCTGCCCATGCACCCACCACCAGCCTGCTCTGGGGGACACCGGCACCCCCTCCTCTGCCCACGCCCCAGGGCTCCCTGGTGCAGCCTCCCTTCCCAGCCAAGGGGCGGGTCCTTCCAGGCTCAGCTGCGTGGATGACCCTACTCAGCCTCACTCAGGCCTCCTCTCTGTGGGCCTCTGAGTCCATTTCCCCCACATTAGGGTACTTCAACACTTCCAGGGTCCAAGCGGAGAGAGCACACAGGCCCGGCTCCCCGAGCAGGGGCCTTAGCAGTCAGCTTCAAGGACCCCAGCAAGGCCTGTCAGGACTCAGCCATTCAGGGCACCCTCTTGCTGGCTCTGTGCTTCCTCTCCTCCCCACCTCGGGGCCTTCTGTGTGGGCCACGGACGTGCCAGCGTTCAGGGGACCTGCCTGTCAGGAGGGAGGGTCAGCAGCCCCCAGGCAGCCCTGACTGTGTGCGCTTCCCCCCCAACCCCGTCCCCCGACCCAGGCTGAGACCGCTGCCAACCGGATCTGCAAGGTGCTGGCCGTCAACCAGGAGAACGAGCACCTGATGGAAGATTATGAGAGGCTGGCCAGCGACGTGAGTGACCGCTCGCCCCCGCCCTCCCCCGGTGGCCCCGCCAGAGCTGAGGGGTCGGTCCCCTCTCATTACCCTTGGCCCGAGTCCATGTGACACCTGCGGAGCAGAGAGCAAGGACGGCAGCGAGGCCTTCTAGGGAGGCTCACAGGGCTACAGAGTGCAGTTTGACCACGCCAGTGCGCATGGTTTCACAGGACTGAGGGTCAGAGTGATGTGCCACCGAGCTTATTGGCTCCTGGCACCCCGAGCCTGGCTTCCTACAGAGATACCTAGGGACAGGGTTTTTCCCACTGCATTAGAATCAGCTGGGGAGCTTTTTATTTTATTTTTTAAAAATCTGTTGGGCACGCCACACAAAAAAAATATTAGTTCCCTGACCCAGGGATCAAACCCACACCCCCTAGAGTGGAAGCACAGAGTCTTAACCAGTGGATCACCAGGGAAGTCCCTTTATTTTAAAAAAAAATTTTAAAGGAGCTTTTTTAAAAGTTCCCACCCCTATGCAAAAATTCCTGTCCCCGTGTCCTGCACACAGAAGCCTGATTTGGTAGGATGGAGAGACACCCGAGATCCGATACAGCGACAGACAGGATGGCTGTCTGTCACGGCAGGTCCCCTGTGAGGAGGGAACTCCTGTTACCCTCTTGGCATCTATGCTGCGCAGGAGGAGCCGTTTGACTGCTCTTCTAGATCAGTGTTCCCCAGACTCTGAGATTTCACAGACCAGGAAAATTTGGGAAATATTTCCAGGCCACCTATAGCGGCCAACTTTTTCTTTTGCAAAGTTAAAGATACTTTAAACAAGAGAAATCTACCACCTGGTACCACCATCGCTGCCAACACCAAGGAAAGGTTAAGGGGCTGTGTCCAGAGTCCCAGCCTTGCCCAACAGAGGGCAGGCGGTGCCAGGCACCCAGAAGTGAACACCGTGGAGGCCTTGGGCCTTGGTTTTCTTATCCTGCCTGCGGCTGGCACATCTGCCTGCGTGGTGACTGATCTTACTCTCCTGGGATTGTTCTGGGATGTCCAGTTTGTTTGCTCGTTTGTACCCGGTCTTCACTCCATCAAAGACACGAGTGGCTCATAAAAGTACAGGTCACTTTCTTTTTTCAATTGTACTGTCTAGTTTCCTGTGCCCAGGCCCTGCGCCTGGCACCAACCACCTCAGATTGAGCCAGGCGTGTGGCCAGCCCTGCCTTGGGGCACTTACGGTTGGTGAACGGGATGCAGCAAGGTTCTCAAATACTGTTGCGTATGGCGACAGTGGATTTTTGTGCGGGCCTGATGGGGGCGGTGCGCCCACAGGGATGTCTGCATTGAGGCCATCCTGCTTAGAGGAGGGAGGAAGACCAAGAGCAAAGGCAGAAGCAGAAAGTAGCCAGAGAACAGCACTGTGATTCCAGCAGGAGTGATATTCCCAGAATCCCTGGCCATGGGATGCCCATGGGGAATCATGGAGAAGTCAGGCTGGACAGCAGGGGTGATCCCCCAAGATGGGATCCTCGAAGATCCAGGTCCCATGTGCCCATGAGCTGGAGGCAGCCTTGTCACCTGTCGGCGGGTCCCCTGCAAAGGTCACCCCGACTTTTCGTGGGCCCACAGCTCCTGGAGTGGATCCGGCGCACCATCCCCTGGCTGGAGGACCGCGTGCCGCAGAAAACCATCCAGGAGATGCAGCAGAAGCTGGAGGACTTCCGCGACTACCGGCGGGTCCACAAGCCGCCGAAGGTGCAGGAGAAGTGCCAGCTGGAGATCAACTTCAACACGCTGCAGACCAAGCTGCGCCTCAGCAACCGGCCTGCCTTCATGCCCTCCGAGGGCAAGATGGTGTCGGTGAGTGCCAGGGCCCAGGAGGCCTACGGAGCCACAGAAGCCCCGTGAGGGGTGGAGGGGCAGCTCCAGGCCACCCCCAGGCGTATTGTCTGGCCTGCACAGTCTTTCTGAACTAGAACGCACAGATCCGGGTGCAAGGCGCCGTGGGGCATACACTTGACACTTGACTGTTTCGTTTCCCCGCATCACTCCCAGGAGTTTTACTCTCATCCCAAGACCACACCATAGTTTGGAGTCATTTGAATTTGGACCTTCATTTGGCTGGGACTCCCAGACCTCCAAGTGCTTGAGATCCCTTTCCAGGAGAGGGTGATAATCACTGCACAGGCACCTTCTGATTCCCATAGCACCATGGGGGCATTCATTCATTCCGTGTCACTCATTCGTTTAGTCGGAAGGTGTAGACTGCACCTGCCTCGTGCGGGGCCCTGTGCAGGCGTGCAGGTACAGCAGAGCAGGGCGACGTGTGACCCCGCCCGTTTCTCTGCCTTCTGTGAGCATCCCTCTGGGAGGCACTGCCCCTCTGGGAGGCACTGCCCCGCTAGGTGCCCCAGCCCCCCATGTAGCCCCGCCCTCTCCTGCCCCCACAGGACATCAACAACGGCTGGCAGCACCTGGAGCAGGCCGAGAAGGGCTACGAGGAGTGGCTGCTGAACGAGATCCGCCGGCTGGAGCGGCTCGACCACCTGGCAGAGAAGTTCCGGCAGAAGGCCTCCATCCACGAGGCCTGGACCGATGGTACAGCCCTCCCTGCTCCCGCCCTCCTTTCCTGGCTCTCAGACACACGCACGTGCTCACACATACATGCAGACACTTGCACACACACAGCCCCTGCTGCCTGTGTAGGCTTTGTCTGTTTCTTAGGCTCCCTTTTTTGCTGCCTCGGAACACACGTGTCACAAATGACGCTTTGGGTGCATCCAGCCCTGGGCAGCAAGGAACAGCTTGGGGCCAGGTCTCCCCAGGCTGCTCTGGCCTGGAGATCACTCACAGGTGGGCCCCTTCCTGGGTCATCTGAGAATGCAGCCCTGGGTTGGCTGTTTAGGGACATGACCCCCAGGCCTGCCCGTCTGCCCTGAGGACAGCACCCCTCCAGGCCAGTGGGGCCAGGGGCAGGCTCGCCCTGCTCCGGCAGCCTGGGTTCACACAGCCTGCCTTCCGTCCCCCTCACCCTTTGAGACCGTGAACCTCACGCTGAAGAGCCTGTCCTGGCCAGCCTGGGGTCCGAAGCACGGTCCTTAGACCAGGCCACAGAGCCACCTCCTGGCCCTGCTGCCCGACTTGCAGGTGCCGCTCACTGACCAGCCTTCGGTGTGGCCCCCCACGGGAGCTCTTTCTCACCTCCGCCCCACCCCATGCCTCCCCCGGGGGGGCTTGCCTTCCACGGGATGCCTTCTCCCAGAAGGGCTGCAGTGACCCCAGTTTCTCGGCAGCTCCACAGCTGCCTGTTCTCTTGGCTCGGGCTGCGGGATTCCATCACGTCCTGGCCCTCAGCTGGGACCCACACCAGGCTGAGATCCCAGATCCCAAGGGCCTGAGAGCCTTCAGGAAACGGCCAGCGCTTGGGAACGCTGAGGGCCTTCCACGGGGCTCCCACCCTCCCACTCTGGCCGCCTCCTTCCCACTCTGCTTTGCCCTCCTGTGACCACTCTGCTGAACTGGTTTCATGCTTCCTTGCATTGCTCAGTGTGGTTCTTCCTCCCACCCTCCTGGTCCCCCACAAGATCCTCACTGAGCCCCCGGGGGCTCCTCCAGCCCCCCCCACCCGCCCAGCTATTTGGTGTGCATGCTTGCATACTCAGTTGCTTCAGTTGTTCCAACTCTTTGCAACCCCATGGGCTGTAGCCCACCAGGCTCCTCTGTCCATGGGATTCTCCAGGCAAGAATACTGGAGTGGGTTGTCACGCTCTCCTCCAGGGGATCTTCCCGACCCAGGTATCAAACCTGGGTCTTCTGCATTTCCCGCATTGACCACCAGGTTCTTTAATACTATCACCACCTGGGAAGCCCTTTGGCAGGCAGCCCCAACCCTGGCCAGTTGCTAAGACCCACCCAGAGGCGCCCACATGGAGCCGGCCCGCCTCTGCCGGCACGTGGACACGAGGCTCTGTGGGCTGTGCTGACTGGGGCCCGTGTCATCCATGTCCCTGGCTGCTGCCCAGCAAATGCCCTCCTCACAGGAGTTCCTGAGGATCCTGGCCCTCCTGTGCCAGGGGAGGGATGCGGAGCAGGGGGAGCTGGAAGGCCAGGCGAGGACCACGAAGTCCGTGCTGGGAGGCAGGTGCCTCCCTCTGCCTCGCAGAAGCCACGCTCGTGGGTTCTGCCCCTCAGACCTGAGGGGAGGGGCATTGGCGTGTAGTTCATTTGTTGGTTCTTCATTCACTCAGTCAACAAACATCTCTCGAGCCCCTTCGCTGTGGTCAGCAGTTTCCCAGGTGGGGAAAGGTTCCTGCCCAGGGAGCTCAGAGACCAGCCAGTTTTGCCATTTCTCTCGTCAGAGGTCCCTTGTCGTTTAAGTGGGTTTTAGAGCACCCGTGTCCCCCACTTGGACTGAACCATCTGCCATCATCCATGTCATCTCTCTCCGTCATCCTTCCTTGGTCTCTGAGGACCATCCCTGTGTGTTTGCCTCCTGGGGGCCTCTTGTCAGCCCTTCAGCCTCTCTCCTGGGGCTCCAAGAGGCCTGGAAGAGGGCCTCCTGAGGCCCAGGGGAGGAGGGGTGATGGGCCCTCAGAGCTGCTTCCCTGGAACCTGGCCGGCCTTCACCTGAAGGCGTTTAGAAGTGGGTCCAGGCTTCAGCCAGGGCCCAGCCGCTCCATTGGCCTCCACATGCCCTGGCCCCGCCTCCCCTCAGGCACTCTGGCATCCAGCCCTCCCCCTCGCGTCGGCCCGGAGCCACTGGGCAGGGCTGTCCATTCTCATTCCCGAGACCTGAAGCCTCTGTCCTCTGAACCACCAATTACGCACCACAGGGCAGACCGGCCCCGCTGTAGCCCTGGGATCGGGTGGAGCAGGCTCCCTACCTGTGTGTGCAGCGGGGGCAGAGGGCAGATTGAGCTGCCGCCACCCTGTAACCCCCTCACCATCCGCTGCAGCCTGCAGGAGTGTGTGAGCCTCCACGTGGAGGCTCCTCACAGGGTCTCAGATTGTCTGGGGAGAAAGCAAAAATGAGCCCCCCCCTCCCTCCCCCCCTCCCTCGGCCTGGCTGCCCCTTGGCCCGGGTCCCAGGCAGCCCTGGCTGTGGCCCCCTCCTCCCCCTTCTTCCCCCTGGCAGCTCCCTTGCGGCAGCTCTGCTGAGGCAGAGAAGTGGTAACCTGCTATTTCTGGTTCCCACCCTTGGGATAAAGCCGATCTGGAGAAGGGAATTGCAAGCTTGCCTTTGTGGTTGGGCCCACTGCCCCGGGGCTGGGGTGGCAGGGCCCCATGGAGTCAGGCTCCCAGGCCGCACCGCCCCCTGCCCGCTGGCTCGGGGCTCCATCCCTGGGACGGCTGCAGTGGGGTAGGCCTGGCTGGTGCCCACCCTTTTCGAGATCACCTCACTGGGGCTTTAGCCAAGGGGTGGCATTGGCCCCATTTTACAGAAGAAGAAGCAGGCCAGGAGAGACTGCCTGCTTGGCTGCACACAGCAGGCAGCTGTTAGGATTTTCTGGTGCCAGCTGAGGAGGGTTTGGTCTCTTGAGTGCGCACTCTGGGAATAGCCCAAGGTTGCTTTAGAGGTTAGGGGTCCTAGCATCTCCCCCTCAGTTCTTTGCGGTACTGAGTGTGCAGGGCTCCTCGCCTGAGCTTCTGTCCCAGGGTGTATAATTAGCCAGGCTCCGGGCCTAATAACAGTGTTCCTCCCTTCCTTCAAAGGGCCTGACATGGGTCCTGCCTCACTGCACACAGAAAGCCCTTAGGGTAGCATGGAACAGATGTGTGATAGGACTTCCTCCCTGAGGGGGCCTGGCGCCCAAGGGCCAGGGAGCAGGCATAGGGGTCAGGATCCCGGAAGAGCCCCAAGTCAGACTTCCCCTCCCCTCTGCACCCCGCCACCCCCCTGCACTGCTGAGGCCCAGTTAGGCCCTCTGCAGGTGGGTGTTGATGTTTCCAGCCTTGGTAGCACTGTCCAGATTCTTACATTCTGCCAATAAAGGACTTCCCAGGTGGCGTAGTGGTCAAGAACCCACCTGCCAACGCAGGAGACGTTGAGATGTGGGTTTGATCTTTGGGTTAGAAAGACCCCCCGGAGGAGGAAATGGCCACCCACTCTAGCGTTCTTGCCTGGAGAGCCCCATGGACAGAGGAGCCTGGTGTTCTGCAGCCCATAGGGTCATAAAGAATCGGACACGACTGAGCGACTTGGCATGCACCAATAAAAGACACTAAGTCTAGAACACAGAGCCTGAGTTGGGATATCTGACTCACACCCACCAACCCCACAGTGTCTCCCAGCCCCATCCAGGAGGTGTTATAGCTGGGCTTAGAAATACCTTCGAAGGAGCAAGGGAAAAGGTTCCCGGGGTTTCCGGCTTTCATGGCAGCCTCCTCGCCAAGGCAGGGCATGGGGTCTGTACCCCACTCCCCTCCCTCTGGTTGGACACCCCCTCTGGACACCCGCGACGCTGTTGACCAAGCACCCCTGCCCTCCGCCCCACCTCAGGGAAGGAGGCCATGCTGAAGCACCGGGATTATGAGACGGCCACCCTGTCGGACATCAAGGCCCTCATCCGCAAGCACGAAGCCTTCGAGAGCGACCTGGCCGCCCACCAGGACCGGGTGGAGCAGATTGCTGCCATCGCCCAGGAGCTCAAGTATGTGTGGGCTCATGGTCCCCCGTCACCTGCTTCCCTGCCAGCACCTGGCCCGGGGCAGTGGTGGGGCAGTGGTGGAGGGGTTCCCCTGGTCCTTTCCACCCTCACCCCTTCCTTTCCCATGCCAGGAAGGAGCCTTACGGGGTGATGCCTTTTGTCCGCCTGTCTTAACTCCAGATGAGACCCATAGTGGGATCTACGTTCCCCAGTAGAAGGGAGGTCTCTGGCCCCCTGAGGTGGTGGGCGGCCTAGCCTCCACGGCCCCCACCCATGGCTCCCCAAGGGGAGTTGGGCTGCACAGAGAGCCCATTGTTCGGCCCGGCCTCTTCCCTCTGCTGCTCAGAATACACTTATTGTAAGAGCTTCCAGGCAGCCGGTTCTCTGCCCTCCCCGCCCCATCCCAGTCAGATAAACTCGTGCACACAATTAGTACACTGAGTCTCCAGCACAGTGAAAGGGAGCCTTATTCCCCCAGCGGAGCGGCCAGCAGCAGGCAAGGCCCAGGGAGCGGGAGGCCCCAGCCATTACTTCATGGAAAATCCACAGGCCCTGGAGGGGCGGCAGGGCTCCCAAAATAGCCGTCTGCTCAAAAATAGGATCCTTGGCTGGAGTTGGCCTTTCAACAGACACCTCCCACCCTGTCACAGTCGTCCCCGAAGTTCTGCCTGTTCCTCCAAGGCGGGGGCCCAGCGGCGAGGCCTGGAGGAGCCCCACGCCGGGCAGGGCTGTCTCCCTGACTCACTCCCTCCGCACTGCCCAGCTGCTCTGGGGCTCCCCGTGTGCTTGCCCAGGGGCAGAAGTACTAGCAGGCACAGTCCTGGGTACACACGCCCTCACAGGGCACTGTTGGAGGCCCTGCAGCTCCTCTAGGATCAAGCTCCCTGTACCTGGCACGTCCAGGCCGAGGAGAGTGAGGTCACAGATACAGATGCCCACCATCTGCAGGGGTTGTGAGGATGGGACAGGCGAGCCCCTGGACGCTGGTTGGCAACAGACTTGCAGTCAGCGCTAGGCCAGCCCACTGCTCGGGCACTGGGAATGGCCATGTGAAACCCATCGCCCTGAGCCAGGGAGCTGATGGTCCCCCAGGCAACTCTCTGGACAGTTGCCCTGGAGGAAGGGGGGAGGGTTGTATGGGGTGCCGCCCATTCCCCCGCAGATGAGTCAGAGGCCAAGGGCAGCCTGGGCTGAGCCTGGATGGGCAGCCCGGCTGGTCATCGATTGATGATAATGACGAAAGCTCAGAGCACTCAGGGCCTTCCATGTGCCAGCTCGTCAGTCCCATTGATCCTCTGTTACAGAGCTGGGACTGAGGCACCCAGAGGCCAAGGGGCCTGCCCCGGGTCACACAGCTAGGGAGTGAGTGAGATGCGAGTGGAACCCAGGCCGGCCCGGCCCCTGCGTGGAACACTGCCTGGCTGCTCCTCCAGCTCTTGCCTGCTCCCCTGGCCCCTGTATCCTGCCTGACCGTCTGGTCACCCTAGACCTGTGCACCGACTAGGAGCCTACTGCTGGGAGTGCCCAAGTGTAACCCCAGGAGGCAGGAGGCCTGGGGCTGATGCTCAGGAGTGCGGTCGGGGGGCAAGAGCTATGGTATCAGCTCAGTGTTCCCAACCTCAGTCAAGGCAACAGTAATACCCATTCCCTGATCAGCTTGTTTTTTGTTTTTTTTCCTTGAATATATTGTTAGTTGCTTAGCATGAGATTGCAGGCTAGTCACACACTTTTTTCCTAATACCCATAAAAACATATCCTTTAGTAACTTCCTGCTCTTACCCACTGGGCGCCAAGGACTGCTCTCAGCACTTCACATGTGTTAAGTAACTTGGTGTCCTCACAACCCCACCCCCATCTCACAGATGAGAAAACCGAGGGATCCAGAGGGAATTCACTTGCCCAGGGTCACACAGGTTCAAAATCAGGAGCTGGAATTCACGCCTAGGGAACTTGGCTCCAGAGCCTTGTCCTCTAACCAGCATGCTCTGCTAGACTTTCTTTAAATGGAAAAAGCAAGTCCAGGGGACTTCCCTGGGGGTCTACTGGTCAGGACTCTGTGCTTCCACTGCCGCGGGTTTGGGTTTGACTGCTGGTCGGGGAACTCAGATCCCACAAGCCACATGGCACAGCCCAAAAAACAATCCAGATAAGGCATGGTTGAGGGTCACAGTCTGGGAGCCCTGCGTCAGCAGCTCTTGACAGGAAGCTCTGTTGTCCTCTCCCCGCCAACCCCCTCGCCAGTTCCTCCTGCCTCAGCCCAGAGAGGTGGTGTCCCCCAGCACCAGGGCCTGGGACACGTGTGGGCGGGCGGGTCCGGCAATCCCTGCCCGCACTGGGTCTCACCACCCCTCTGCCCGGTCCACAGTGAGCTGGATTACTACGACTCCCACAACGTCAACACGCGCTGCCAGAAGATCTGTGACCAGTGGGACGCCCTTGGCTCTCTGACCCACAGTCGCAGGGAAGCCCTGGAGGTGAGCGGTGGCGGGGGTGGGGGTGGGTGCCCTCAGAGCTTCCCAGACCCCGGCCCACCATGCACGGCCCCTGCTGGCCCACTGACCTCCCTCCTCTGTCCTTGTCGCACCAGAAAACAGAGAAGCAGCTGGAGACCATTGACCAGCTGCACCTGGAGTACGCCAAGCGGGCGGCCCCCTTCAACAACTGGATGGAGAGCGCCATGGAGGACCTCCAGGACATGTTCATCGTCCACACCATCGAGGAAATCGAGGTCCGCCCCTGCCCGCCACCATTTTCAGGGCTCGTGGGCCCTCTGGGGGCTGGGCTGCCCCCTCACCCCTTCTCTTCACGTCCCCCAGGGTCTGATCTCAGCCCACGACCAGTTCAAGTCGACGCTGCCAGATGCTGACAGGGAGCGGGAGGCCATCCTGGCCATCCACAAGGAAGCCCAGCGGATCGCCGAGAGCAACCACATCAAGCTCTCAGGCAGCAACCCCTACACCACCGTCACTCCCCAGATCATCAACTCCAAGTGGGAGAAGGTAGGTGGCACCCAACCACCGACCTGCTGGCATGCCAAGAAGGGGCTGCCAGGTGAAGGGCTGACCCCTGACTGCCCCTGCCCACGTGCCCCACCCCCCCACCTCCCCCAGGTGCAGCAGCTGGTGCCCAAGCGGGACCACGCCCTCCTGGAGGAGCAGAGCAAACAGCAGTCCAACGAGCACCTCCGCCGCCAGTTCGCCAGCCAGGCCAATATTGTGGGGCCCTGGATCCAGACGAAGATGGAGGTGAGGGCCAGTCATCCCAGCCCTGCCACCCTCGCCCCCCCGCCACACCCCAAGAATGTCTTGGCAAAATTGAGCAAGAGCCCCCGCTGAATGGGAGGCTGCCCATCCCTGGCAGGAGGTCCGCAGTGCTCTGTGGGGCCAGTGGACTCGGGGGCCTCGTGGGATCGGGAAGGTTATATCGATGGAAATGGCAGTGCCATCCAGCGCAAGACTGTGCTAGGGGTCAGGGAGAGGCGGTCTCAAGTCGACTCTGCCCTCAGCTGCTGCTCTGGAGTCAGGCACACGTAACCTCTGTTCCTCAGTGTTGTCATCCCTGAAAGGGGACGGAGACTGTTACTTCATTTCCTCAGTGAACAGTTGGGCACTGCCCTGCGCCAGCCCCCTCGTGAGCACCGTGGTGTCGCTGTGACCAAGGTGGTCCAAGCTCAGACCCTCACGAGCATGCGCATTCCGCCCTGGTGATCCAGCCCCGGGGAGGCTTGTAACCATGCCCCTCAATGCCCTTCGGGCTACTGGTGACCAAGCGGCATCACTGAAACTCACGACCAGTCTGAGAGGTCTGGGCAGGCAGCCCAGGGCATAGTACCAGCCGCCGTGGCGGGGCGAGGCGTGGGGGCGCTCAGGAGCCCGGGTTCTGAAGCGGGCCAGGCCTGGGTTCCCAGCCCGGCTCTGCCTTGTACTGTGATAAGCTGCCCTCTCCCGGCCTCAGTTTCCAGCTCTGCAGAAGGGGCTTGTCCCAGGCTTGGGCTTCATAGGGAGGGAGCGGTGGGGGTGGACCTGTGAAGCGCTAGGGCAGAAACTGATCACTGCTGCTGCGCTGGAGGGCGGGGCTGGGGGGACAGTCAGTGAGTGGCAGGCCTTCTGGGAGAGGACCCCCAGGCTGGAGGCGACCTCTCCGCCACCACCACCACCACCAATTCGCGGTGTGGTGGCCAGTGACAGGCCTCCTCCCGGTGGCTGGTGGTGGCCGAGGGCCCGCCAGCCCCAGCCCAGCGCCACCCTCCCCTGTGCAGGAGATCGGGCGCATCTCCATCGAGATGAACGGGACGCTGGAGGACCAGCTGAGCCACCTGAAGCAGTATGAGCGCAGCATTGTGGACTACAAGCCCAACCTGGACCTGCTCGAGCAGCAGCACCAGCTCATCCAGGAGGCCCTCATCTTCGACAACAAGCACACCAACTATACCATGGAGGTGCGCCCTGCTCGTCCTGCCAGCCCGAGCCAGGCTGCCGCCTTCTTCCGAGTGGTTTTTGCCCTGTAGAAGAGCCGGCTCCCGCTTCCTCTCTCTCCTCTTTCACTCTGACCGCAGAGACTGGATCTCATGTTCATATTTTTTGAAAAGTTGACTTCCTTACCAGTACTCTCCCATCACCACGATAACACGCATTTCAGGACAAGCTCCTGAAGAGCCGGGAGGGCAGCAGCACCTGCCCCCTAATATGGCCTCAGCCATTTGATCCTTTGGTCCTTGCTTGAGGGCGTGGGTCCAGCCAATGTGTGCAGAAGTCCCAGCATCAGGGCTGGTTGCTGTCAGACTGGCAGCTTGAAATGATCCCCAGTGATAGGCCCTGAGACCATGCAAATCCGAGGGTGCCACTAAATAAAAGGAATGGAGAGGGGTTTCCCCAGAAAGCTAGATAAGCGTTGCCTGGAACATCTCTGCAGGGTTCCCACGAGGATCCTGGCATGGGTGTCAGGCCCCAGTCCTCTGCTGCCTCGTGACCGGGACGTACACCAGCGGGATGTGAACCAGGGCCCTGGTGGGTGGGCAGAGGCAGGCGTGAGGCTGTGTCCCTGTGTGCACGGGAGCGCACGGGAGTGCGTGGGGCTGGGTTGGCACTGAGAGAGGGTTAGGAGAAGCCCAAGTCTGACCCCCCTGAGCTGCAGCTACTGTGGGACCACTGGCCCAGCCGCACTCACGCCCTGGTTCCTCCCCAGCACATCCGGGTGGGCTGGGAGCAGCTGCTCACCACCATCGCCCGCACCATCAACGAGGTCGAGAACCAGATCCTCACCCGCGACGCCAAGGGCATCAGCCAGGAGCAGATGCAGGAGTTCCGGGCGTCCTTCAACCACTTCGACAAGGTGAGCGGCTCCCTCAGCCCCCGTCTTCCCTCCCTCCCTCCTGTCACCTCCCACCCCGCCCCCTCTGTCTTCACATCTGTCTGTCTGTTCACATCATGGTCCCTGAATATCAGAGGCCACTCACGGGCTGATGGGGACCCAGCTTCCCTCAGGAGGAGAAAGGGGAACCCCTGGCTCTGTCCCTGGGGCTATGCCTCCTCACCCACCTGCCAGGGCAACCCTAAACGGACAAGTGCAGCACCCCGGGGATCCGAGACAGACAGACACACAGACAAGTGCCAGCACCCCCAGGGATCCAAGACACACACACTCACTGTTCTTAAAAGTCAGACGTGGTCTGGTAGCCCTGTTAAAGGGGCCCCGCGCGCCAGTTCACCCCAGGCCCTCCCTGCTGGGCCTGAGGTGTCATCCGCCTGCCCTCCGTGGGAAGGATGTACTCCAGGGGTTAGCAGGGCCCTGCATTCCACACAGGAGGGGCAGTCCCCTCTCTCCCACCCCAGATCCTAGAGGCCAGGACAGCTCCCCCGTTCCCTCCCAGGAGTCCTGGGTCTTGAGTCCTGTACCTCTCAGCCCCTGCCCCTGCCCTGGCCCAGAGGAGGCGGGGTGAGGCCTCTGACCACCCTCCAGGTGCCCACCCCGGCCGTCACCTTGTCCTCGTCACCTCTAACTCTGTGTTTCCCTTCCCCCCGTGTGTCCCCCTCCCCTGCCCTCTGCATGTGACCCTGGCCCCCGGCCCCGCCTCTGCCGGCCTGGTCTCCACACCGCCCACCCCTCGTGCACACCTGCCTCCGGATGCCGCCGGCAGGACCATGGCGGGGCGCTGGGGCCGGAGGAGTTCAAGGCCTGCCTCATCAGCCTGGGCTACGACGTGGAGAACGACCGGCAGGTACGCGCCCCCGGGGCCCCAGCGGACCGTGGCATTAACTGCTCTTCTCTCTCTCTCTCCTTCTCTCTGTCTCCCTTCCCTCGGCCACCCCACCCCTCGCCATTGTGTACCATCTCACCGGCTCTCTTGCCTCCTCCTCCCTGCCCTGTGTCTCTCCGGACGCCTGCCCCCTTACCTGGTCTCTCGGGGCCACCTCTGTCTGCCCTGCTCCCGCCACTGTCCTGTCTCCCCGCTGTGCGCACGGGGCGGCCCCTCTTGCCTACTCTGGGCCCGGCCTCCTCTGCTGTCCCTGGGTCCTGGAGCAGAAGCAGACAGGCAGCATGGACTCCGATGACTTCAGGGCTCTGCTTATCTCCACAGGATACAGCCTGGTATGCCGCCTCTGCCTGCCCTGCTGCTCGGCCTTTCCCCTCCCGCCCCCCTCTCACCCTCCTCACCGCCTCCAGAGTCTCCGTGTCCTCGGGGACCCTCCTCCACCAGAGCAGCGCAGCCTGGCCTTCCTCCTCCTCCTCCTCCGCTGCCTCTGCTGGGCGGGGTCCCTCCGACGACGCCCCCGCCCCCCAGAGCCTCCCACCTCCTGCCCTGGAAGTCTCCGGAGAGAGGAGGCCAGGCCTCCCACGCTCCCCGCTTCTCTTTCTCTGTCTTTCTCTCTTTTCTTCCTCGCCCTCCAGAGCTAACTTGTAAGCCAGGGCTGAGGAGCAGTAGGCCTGTTTGATCCTCACCCCAACTCCCCACTTCCCAGGATCATGGGAGGGGCGGAGCGGAGGGCGCATGGGGCGGCGGGTGCCAGGGGAGTCGGGACCCTCAGAGGCCCGCCGACGCCACCGGTCCCGTGTGCTGGGGCTAGGCCCTGCTCTCCTGGCCCCATGTTCCAGCCACTGGGCCAGGCCCGGCCTGCCCTGCGCTGCTCAAGGGCCACCTGTCCCCCGCCCACCCCCCCTCGCAGGGCGATGCCGAGTTCAACCGCATCATGAGCGTGGTGGACCCCAACCACAGCGGCCTCGTGACCTTCCAAGCCTTCATCGACTTCATGTCGAGGGAGACCACTGACACAGACACGGCCGACCAGGTCATCGCGTCCTTCAAGGTCCTGGCCGGGGACAAGGTGAGCCAGACACCCGGCAGACGGGCACTCAGGGGCCACGTGGGCCAGCGTACGTGCCAGGGGCGGGTGGGGGGTGACCCAGATTCCTGCCCTGCCGCCCCCCAGAACTTCATCACAGCCGAGGAGCTGCGGAGAGAGCTGCCGCCTGACCAGGCCGAGTACTGCATCGCCCGCATGGCGCCCTACCAGGGCCCTGACGCCGTGCCCGGCGCCCTCGACTATAAGTCCTTCTCCACAGCCCTGTACGGAGAGAGCGACCTGTGAGGCCCGGCTCGGAGAACCCCCGACCAAACGCCCCCCTCCTCACAGCCTCCCGGAGGGGCTGGGGGAGCCCTTCCATCCCACCTCCCCACCGCGAGGGCCCCCGGCCCGCTCCTCTGACTCTGTATCTATGCAAAGCACTCTCTGTCGGTCTTGCTCGGGGGGCGGGTGGGCAGGGAGGGGCTGGGGCAGGCTCTCTCCTCTCTCTCTGTGGTCGGCCGCAAGGCTCTCCCTCCCCCTGGATGGGGGCCAGGAGGCTTACGGGGGTCAGCGCTTCTGGTCTGGTAAATATATATGATGTATTGTTTCGTTTTGGGTTTTTTTTTTTTCTAACTTTGTGGAGGGAACAGTGGATCCTCACAGCAAAACAGGCCCCCTCCAAGCCCTAGAAACGGCACCCCCACCCCTTCTCCCCCGAGGTCCCTTCACGGCCTCCCACATCCAGGCCAAAGCCCGACGTGCCTTGTCCAGGAACCGCCGAGCCTGCGATGGGCCCCGCAGAGGGTGCCCGGGCCGCCCGGCAGGAAAGAGGACCTGCCTGCTCCATCTCCCCTCCCCTCCAACTTGGTGTTGCCAGGATGTGAGGGGCTTCAGCTCAGTCCCCTCCTCTTCTGCGATAGGAGTGGGGCCAGGCAGACCAGCCTCCGGCCCTCACCCCCAGACACCCCCCTCTTTGCTTTGTCTGGACCTGTGTATCTCTTCAGATTTTCTAAGGACCACCCTCCTTCCCCAAACCGCCCCCCTTCCCAACACACACACACACATACAAATTCACAAAAAAACAAAAGCTATTAAAAAAAAAAATCAACCTTTCAGAGAATTCCTATTTACTTTATTAACTTACGGATTTATTATATATATTCACCTAGCAACATATCTTCGCCGCCTCTTGCTCTCATAATGAAGACATAGCTGATTGGCTCCCCTCCCCCAACCCCTCCCCGATTCTCTCTGATGTCTGCCGTCGGGCATGGGTCTCTGGGGACCCTCCTGAGGTGGAGGGTGGGCTGCTGCCCTAGCTGCCTGTTAGTGGATGGTTTTGCCCTCCCTTCCCTAACCGCCACCCCCCGCCTTATTTTTTTGAGTTTATTCTTGATTTTTTTTTTTCCCCCCGGTTTCTGGATAAACCTCCCTTCTGGGGACAAGATAATAAAACATGTAATATTTTTAAGAAGGATTTCTACAGCGTCCTGTTTTTCTATCCCTGTTCTCCACTTCTTTGGAGAGTGATGATGGAGCACCCCTTCCCAGAGCGAAGTGGGGGCTTGGGCATGCCCTAGTCCTTGTTCCCGTGAGTGTGTGAGCATAGGGGTGCCTCTGGGGACCCACTCTGGGCCAGCCACTGTTCTCAGCGTGTGATGTGGGCAGACTCATGCAGCCCGCACAGGGCAGGCGCCATGACCCTGCCCGAGGACAAAACAGAGGGGTGCAGGGACTTGCCCGGTGTCACCCAGCCGCTGAGGGGTGGGGCCTGAAATCCACTCTAGGCAGGCTGGCAGGCTGGCGCCCAAGGCCGCGCTCACCCGCTGTCAGAGCCTGCGGTCCAGGCTGGGATGGGGGAGAGGCAGGGCTCCCGGGCTGAGATCTAGGAGAAGGTGGCCACCTGCATCCACTGGGCGAGAGGAGACAGCAGGGGTGAGGCTAGGGGGCTCCCAGCACTCCCCCACCCGCGCCCTGCATTCCAGGCTCACCTGTCTGTGGGTCAGGCAGACGACCCCCTCACCCCCATCCAGGTGCTGGCTGCAGTGGCCTGTGCAGAGAGGGGTGAGATGAGGGCCCACCTCCCTGGTCCTGCAGCCACGGAGACCACCTCCTTCTGCCCCACCGGCGCCGGGGAGGGCACTCACGGAAGACGCAGATGAGCTGGGCCATGCAGGACACGAAGCGCTCAAAATCTACACGCAGGCGGCTGTCACGGTAGCGGCTCGTGAGGGCCTGGGTCAGCTGGTTGTTCAGGTGGAAGCCTGGGGGAGGCCACCTCTGAGGCCCGGCTGCCCCCTGAGCCCACCTCCGGGTCACACCACCCTCTCTGACTACCCAGGGAATGCAGGCACACTTCAGGGGGCCTGGTCCCAGCTTTGAGGCCCTGGGGCAACTCCCTTCATTTCTCTGGGCCTGTCATGGGAACTAGGTCAGCCCTGACCCCATGAGCGTGGGAAGGTGTTAGATGTCGAGAGCTTAGGACAGTATCCGCCAGCACATTGTTAACTTTGTCAGTGTTGTTATCCCTTTAAACTCTGAGAATTTCTGCTAATAGACACTGGAGAATACCTCCGTGCAGCAAAGCATTTTTGCTAGTCCCATATGGAGTCAATATCTTGACACTCCACATCAGGTGCCATTTCTGGAGTTTAGAAATATCTCTGGGGTTCGACCCTGGTGGGCCAGTGGTTAAGACTCCTGCTCTCCCACTGCACAGGGCATGGGTTCAATCTCTGGTCCCTGGTCAGGGACCTAGGATCCCGCATGCCATGAGGCATGGCCAAAAATAAAGCAAAATATATATATGTGTGTGTGTGTGTATATACATATGTGTGTATATATATATGTGTGTGTGTATATATATATATTTAAGGCTTCTTTGACAAGGAATTTCAAGAGAAGCCTTTAAAAGCTGGTACTTGTGAACCCCCTTACTAAGGTTACTGGGCCCTAGTGACCATGACCTCCTGGTTACCCCTCCCCAGGGCCCTCATTGTCCCTAGGCACCTGGTGGCCCACACAGGCTATGCCTAATCTCCTGCTCCCCTCACCCACCCACCCCCACTTGACCTAGGGCTTTGTCTTGCTGCCTTCAACACTTGATCCCCCCCCTCCGCCCAGAACACCATGTCCTACTCTGGTACACACCTCCTCCAGGAAGTCCTCTCAGATATTCAGCCCCACCCCCACAAGCAGCATCAAGCTCCCCCTCTGGGCTCCCACAGCTCCCTGCGCCTCCACGTCCCTGCCCTGACCATACCCCTTCCCAGCTGTCACTGGCATTAGTGACTGTCACTGGCATTAGTGGCTCTGGGACTAAGCAGGGGAGAGGTCTGGAAAAGGTGCCTGGTCACCACAGAATCCCCAGCATCAGCCAGCACAGGGCCTGGAGCAGGGCGGGATTCGGGAGTGTTCCTGGAGCAGTGGACAGGATAAGGTCAGAGCAGGTTTTGCCAGGCCCCCCAGCGCACAGCTGCCAGGGTCTTCCCGCCATGGCTTCCTGCTGGCCGCTCCCTGGCATTCCCTCCACTACATGCAGCCTTCCGCTTGCCTGCCAGCTCCAGCCTCACACACACCCTGATCCTGGACTTGCCTCTCCCTCCTCCGGCTGATAAGTACTAAAGAGCTGACCTCCCGAGGCTCTCCTGTCTTCCCCCACCAATCTCCTCTCTGACCACCTCTCCCTCCCCACTTGGCCCCAGCCATACCATCCCCCCCAACCCCTCCTCAGTTCTCCTCTCCATCATTGAGCCCGGTCGTTCACTCCTCTTCTGTTCACACTGGCCTCCATAACGCCTTTTCACTGCCTTTCCCTCTGTCTGGACGGCTCTTCCCCAGCGTCCCCGAGGCTCACTCCCCGTCCTTTGGATCTCTGCTCAACCATCACTTCAGCGAGGCCTTCCCTGCCTGCCCTGTCTCAACCCACACTCTGCTCACTGCATGTCCCAGCACCCTGGCCTGCTTCCTTTTCCACCACAGAACTCCTCACTAGAGGACACTCTGCTTGGTGTATCTGCACCACCAGAATGTCGGCCTCACGAGAGCACTTTTTTCTGCCTAGACTGACACCAACCCCCTACCGAGGGATACTGAGTGAATAGCACAGGCTTCCATCTTCCCCTCCTGTCTACCTGGGGCTCTTTCTCAGGCTCACATCTCCCCATCTTCTCTAACTCCATCTCCCCCACTGTCTTCTTCTTGTTCAGTCGCTCAGTCGTGTCTGACTGTTTGCGACCTCATGGACTGCAGCACGCCAGGCTGTCCTGTCCTTCACCATCTCCTGGAGCTTGCTCAAACTCATGTCCATCGAGTCAGTGATACCATCCAACCATCTCATCCTCTGTCGTCCCCTTCTCCTCCTGCCCTCAATCTTTTCCAGCATCAGGGTCTTTTCTAATGAGTCGGCTCTTGAGTTCCTTTCTTTTCTTGTATCTCCCTGGACCTTTGACCCCGCCCTTCTGCCTCTCAGACTCTGGGTCACATCCCCCCAGCCTCCCATCCCTCCATGTTGCATCCTTCCTTTTGCTATGGCCGATGAGCCCTGGGGTGGGGCATGGGGTCTAGCAGTTCTGTGTCTGACCCCAGCCTCCACTCCTTCCATGCAAGGTGAGATGGGGGGCAAATCACACTCGCACACCTTTTCTAACTGTGCAGCCCTGGAAAAGTGTGGGTCTCTGGCTCTGTGCCGTGGCTAGGGATTTGTGCCCCCACACAAATAGAAGGGGATTGTTCTATGTCTCCTGCAAGAACTCGGGAAGGCTCCAGTGAGAGCCTTCGTTTAGGTGACCTGGCCTGAGTGAATAGAAGCTAAGTTCCCAGCATTAAGCCCTGTGGGCGCCATTCCACAAGCTCCTTCCTGCCACCCTCTGTATGAGCCATTTTGCAGAGAGGAAAACAGAGGCCCCAGGAGGTGGACTCAAGAGCCCAGGGCCACCCAAGGAGTCCAGGACATTCTATTCTGAGGCCTTGTGGGCTGGGGACTCTCAGACACCAGCTCCCAAGGCCTCCCCTTCCTCTCGGGGAAGGCCCCACTCCCACAGCACCCTCCTCCCCCCACACAGAGGAGTCCCCCCTTCGGACCTCTTTTAGGGTCACCCAGTTCCTGCACAAACTAAGGTGTGGGCTTTGTGGGTGCGGGGGAGGGGTGTGGGGGAGGTGGGGGAGCAGATCCATCCCCAGGAGCCCCCAGAACCTCTGTCCATACCCGCCGCATTCAGTGCCAGCCTCAGCTCATAGGAGTTCATGGTTCCAGAGGCGTCCTCGTCGAACTTATCGAATGTGGCCTGGGCAGGGAGGTCTGGGTCAGTCCCACCCCCAGGTCCCGGAGCACCCTCAAGAAGGCTGAAAGTGGGCCTGAGTTCCCACCCGCCTCCCTTTCTTCCTGGCTTTTCCATGCCAGCAGCTGAACCACTTTGGGTCTCTGTTGCCCACTCTGTAAAGTGGGAATAACAGTACCAGCGGTAATAGAGGGGTTGTGGGGACAAGGTGAGACTCTATCCACAAAGGGCTCAGTGAACAGTAGCTTGTCACTTGTAGTGTGTGAAGGCCTGCGACTGTTTTCTCCTCACAGAGGTCCAGAGCAGCAGGAATGACGGCCTCCCAGCCATAGACCAGCAAAGGCCCGCTCAGGTCACACAGCCAGCAAGGGGCTGAGCTGGGAGCTGGGGTTCCAAACCAGGATCAGAGTTTGCTCTTGATCCTTGAGCTATTTTAGTGCCCCCTGGAGGGACAAAGTGGCGCTAGTGGTAAAGAACCTGCCTGCCAATGCAGGAGACAGACGTGGTTCGATCCCTGGGTCGGGAAGATCCCCTGGAGGAGGGCATGGCAACCCACTCCAGTATTCTTGCCTGGAGAATCCCATGGACACAGGAGCCTGGCGGGCTATTGTCCATAGGGTCACAAAGACTCAGACACCACTGAAGCGACTTAGGACACACATGCAAAGGGACAACAAAGGTGGTAGGGGCAGGGGCATCCTTGAGGTTGGTGTGGTGCTGGCTGGTTCCCCCTTCTCCCCTGGGATCCTGCTAGCCCACAGCGCACCTAGGTCTATTAGTAAAGGTTCCTGGCCCTCCAGGAGGAGGTGCCCTGCCCAGTGCCCCACCTTACCTGCCACTCCAGGAGGTGGCCCCAGAGCTGCTGGAAGTGGTACAAGTCCAGGCTTCCCCCATGCTGGAGAGGGAGCATCTGGTTAAGGTCAATGTCTCCAGAAGGGGAGCCGAGGCTATTCCCCTTCCCTGGGCACTGCCCCCATCGTATACCCCAAAACATTGCAGCAGCTGCTCACAGGTCCTGAGCCCGATTTCTCTGGGGGTCCAGGCATGGGCCCTGGCTACAGGGAAAACAAAAAGATAGCACTTCCCACATCCTGGTCATCATGGTAAGTGCTCAGGATTATTGTTATCTCTGAAAGTCCTGCAACTGATGGAAACTAGCAGAGCTGGGATTTGAACCCAGGCAAGGCGGTCTGAGTCAGTGCTTAGGGCAGTGACACTCCCTGCTTCTCCCTTAGAGGAACGGAGGCTTATGAGTGGCCATGGCCTTGGCCACAGGTCCCATCACAGGATCCACAGTTCGGGCCACAGGGGAGGCGCTGGCAAGCTGAAGCCAGGGTTCCCGTGGCCTTTCTCCCAGCAGCATCGTGGATGGACACACATGGGGGCTCCGGGGATCCACTCTTGGTCCCCAACTCACCAGGCTCCAGGGCGATGCTTAACAAGATCTGGAGCTGAGGGGCACCAAGTTCTTCCTCCTGGCGAGGACAGAGATGGTTGTGAGGCTGCACTCAGGTAGTCATTCAACAAATAGCCCAGGGCAGGGGGGCCCAGACAGCGTGCGGGGAGGTGCTGGGACATGGCAGAGCCTGAGAGAGCCCCCGGCCTGGCAGAGCTCCTGGTCCATGGAGGGAGAGAGATGTGTCCACAGAGAGGTCAGGGTTGCAGTGGGGAAGCCCTGGGCTGCTGGAACTCGCACAGGGCAAGTGGCTGGCCAGCCTGGGGAAAGAAAAGGCCTCTGCCTGGCAGGGGTTGTGAAGGGAGAGAAAGCAGTCCAGGATACAGAGTGAGCAAAGGCCCTGTGGCAGGGAAGAGCTGTGAGGGTTTTGGCAAAAGAAGTTCATGATATTTAAGCACAGAGAGACTGGGAAACTAAAGTAAAATGAGATGTTATATGACGAGGGAGGGAAGAGGAGGGAATCTACTTAGCCCTGCCCCACCTCCTCACCTCTCCTGCCAGCTCCTGAAAAAGCTGCTGTAACTCCAGCTCCAGGGGAATGTAGGGGACCTGTGGGGTTGGGTAGTTTAGTTCTGGCCAAGAAGTTCCACTCACTCCGCCGCCTTTCCCCGCCTCTCCCGCCCACATACACACACCATAAAGCCCCTTTCCCAGAGCCGCTCCTCACCATAAGGGCGTGCAGGTCGGCGCTGATCACGTCATCTACCTCCCTGCAAATTACAGACGGGAGATGGGGGAGGGGGCTCTCACCCCGCGGCTGAGGATATGGAGCACTCGGGGTCTCAGCTGAGAGTCAGGTGGGATTTAGGTGGGATACTGGGGGCCGGGGCTGACGCAGGCGGGGCTGGGGATCCCGGGGGGCGGGGCTGGGGATCCTGGGGGCGGGGCTAGGGATCCCGGGGGCGCGGCTGGGAATCCCGGGGGCGGGGCTGGGTGTCCAGCTCACACGGCAGTGTGGCGGCGCTCAGAGAACACGCGCAGCGTAAAGTCGGCCTCATCGCCGGCACGGGCGGCGCTGGGCACCACCAGGTAGTGGCCCGGGCGCAGGCGGCAGCGGCGGCTCACGTCGCGGCGGGCGCAGAATGGTGAGCGGTCGGCGCGCAGCAGGCCGGACAAATGCGCGCGACTCCTCGGGGAGTCCCACAGGCCCAGTAGCTGGGGGGGATAAGGCGGCGTGACTACCACGGTCCAAGTTCACCCCATCCGACCTCCGACCCACTGCACCCTCCACACCGCCCTGGACAAACCCACTGGTCACCGATCACCCCAAGCGCGCCTCAGGCCCCCAGGTTGTAGGAGCCGCTGGGGCTGGTTCAGGGATGGATGGAATCTGGGGTCTTTTCTGATACCCACCTCCTCTGGGATCTGAAAGAAGGAAGAGCCAGGGGAGTCAGGGCCCCGGGAGGCAGCCAAGGGGCGGAGCCCTTCCCTGCTGCCTCCACATCCCTGCCTCTTTTCTTCCCACCCCACCCCTTCTAAAGGCCCTGCCCCTTAGTTCCTGACCTAGCCCCTCCTGCCCACCCTCTCCCATCTGTGCCCTCAAGTGCCTTCTCTTCTCCTGGGTCCACTCCCAAATCCTCAGCCTTTTCTCCAGCCCTTTCTCTGACTCCATTCCCTCTGCCCTCTGCCCCTCAGTCTCTCTCTGCGCACTCCCTAGCCCTTCAGCCTCTCCTTGAATCTCTGACGTCCTCAACTGTCTCCTGACCCTGACCCTTGGCCCCCATCCACTACCCCTTCGGCCTCCCCAGCCCCTCTCCACCCCCTCGATCCTGCCTTGGCCTCCTGTACCTCCATGCCTCTGTGTCTTCCCCTCGCCCCCCCACTGCCTCTGCTCAGCCCGGGGTCCCACCTGGAACACGTGGAAGCCCATGGTCAGGTATCTGAGGCCCTGGGCCCTCAGGCGCCGCTGGTTGCGCTGGATGAGTGACAGGAGAACAGTGCATTTGGGGGTGCGAGCACCCCGTGCGGGGCCCCGTGCCCCTTCTGCCCCCCAGCACCCCAAGGACCCATCCTCTTCCTCATCCTCTTCATCAGGCTCCAGCAGCGTCAGCCGGAACTGGGGGTTAGTCCAGAAGGTTTCTAGGAAAGGACAAAGAGACAGGGTTACCCAGCCTGCCACAGCCCCACCCCTCCTTGCCTTTGGGGCCCCCTCCAGGCCTCACCGGCACCAGGCTGGCTCCCGCCAGAGTTGAAGCCGCGCACCCAGCGGCCTTGGAAGGTGTGGATGTGCCAGCTGCCTCCAGCCGGGCTGGGGCCTAGCACCTCGGGGCTCAGCGAGCAGATCTGGACGGTGTCGAAGTGGCGGAAGAAGTCCAGCAGCTCCATCCTGGACGGTGGCTGGTGGTCAGACCCTGCCCGGGCCCTCACCTCCCCAGGGCCCTAGTCCCCCAAATTATCCCATGACCCCCTCAATCACAAAGCCCCCTGAATTCCTTAAATGTTGCCAGTTACACATCAGTCCCCCAAATTAGACCCCTCCAGCTCCCCTAGTGCATGCTGTGCTAAATCACTTCAGTGGTGTCCCACTCTTTGTGATCCTGTGGACTGCAGCCTGCCAGGCCCCTTTGTTCATGGGATTCTCCAGCAAGAATACAGGAGTGGGTTGCCATGCCCTCCACCAGGGGATCTTCCCGACCCAGGGATTGAACCCAGGTTTCTTATGTCTCCTGCATCAGCCAGTGGGTTCTTTACCACTAGCGCCACCTGCTCCCCTAGATTTCTCCCCAAATATTGAGACCTCAGACTCTCTATTACTAACAAGCATCCTTCAGCCCCTCAATTTGCCAATTTCAAGAAATGCCCCTGATGTCACCAACTCTCCCTCAATTGTGCTAAATATCTCTTCAACCTGTTGAAGATTACTATGCTTCCCAATTCCCCTAATATTACTGCTAATTCTTCAGCTCCCCAAAATAGAACCCAGCTTCCCAAATTACCACGGATATGGTCAGTTTCTCTGCCACTTAGGACTTATCCCCATGAACTTCTCCCGTGTCCCTTCAAGTGGGACTTGCCCCCTCCCTGATCCCAGTAGCCTGGCACCCCTCGCCCAGGCAGACCTGGGACCCTGCCCCACTCACCAGAACTCGCCATCCTCCTTTTTCACCAGCAAGGCATCTCGCCACTCTGTAGGGAGCGCATCCCAGCGTGGGCAGCTGGAGAGACTGAGGTGTAAGGGGTAGGCGGGGGGGGAGCCGAGCCACCCACCCACCCCAGATCCATCCCACCTGTCGCTCCAGGCCCCATTCCACTCCACTCGGCCCCATGGATTCCGCAGCCGCAGCAGCCGCACCCTGGTGAAGCCCAGTGACACCTAAGGAGGCATGGTCAGTGGGGAGTTTGGTGCCCAGACACACCTTGCCAGCCCACCCTGGGGATTCCTCACCTTGTGTGTGCCCGTGACTGAATATGCGTGTCCCTTCACCAGCCCATCTTCTGTCCGGTACTCACCCCGATCACTCTGGGCAGAGGACAGGGGACAGTGAACCACAGTGGGGGACAGGAGGGTGGCTGCTCCTCTCTGCACTGCCACCTCCTGTCACCAAGACAGGAGTCACCCAGAGCACCTAACTCCGAGAGGGTCTGGGAGTTGGGGAGGGAAGGCAAGAGAAGGGAGAGAGAGAGGCAGATGGAGACAAGAGACTAAAATAGATGAGAGAGACAGAGAAATAGGGACAAAGAAAGATACAGAACAAAAACAGAAAGAAAAATACAGAACAGAGAGGAAAAGAGGCAGAGAAATGCACAAGACAATCAATAACTGAGCAGAGGATTAAGCAAATGAATGAGTGAATGAGTTAGACTGACTCGGTGTATGAGTATGTGATTAGGTCACAGATGGACATATGACCCAAACTGAGCCCATGAAAAGCAATCACACAATGTTCATGGAACTTCTAAGAGGCACTTTTTTTCACCCTCCTCCCACCTGAGTATGGGCTTCCCAGGTGGTGCAGTAGTAAAGAATCTGCCTGCCAATGCAGGAGACCCCAGAGACTCAGGTTAGACCCCTGAGTCATCCCCTGGAGTAGGAACTGGCAACCTGATCCAGTATTCTTGGCTGGAAAATTCCACGGACAGAGCCTGGCAGGCTACAGTCCGTGGGTGTCGCAGAGAGTCAGACATGACCTCGCAACTAAGCACATACCACCTGAGCAGTAGGAGGAATCTGCCTCTGTGGGGGTCACTTTTGTGCCCGTGAGAGAAAAGTTTGCAAGTGACTCTAACCCAGAAGCAGGAATTAAAAAAAAAACAAACCACATTCACAACATCCACTAAGCACCTAGATCCAGCTGTGGCTGAAGCTTAACTTGTTCTGAGATTAAAGAGATGTCCTTTTGACTGGCTCGTGTTATATTTGTGGGAGAGAATAAGCCAACAGTGAAAGCAGAGAGGAGAAGGACACAGGACACGGCCTCCTTCTAGTCATGACTGTGCTCAGATCCTGGCGTGGGGGCGGTCTTCATGGGAGTCTGACTCTCTCACCAGGGCAGTGGCCCCCACGAGGGACTCCTTGGCCAGGGCATGGCGCAGGATGGAGAAGAAGCCCGGAGGGTTTGGAGTGTCCTTCTTCAGGTAAAGCACCTCACCTACGCCCCCTGTGAAGTCCACAAAAGCCTCATTCATGTGGCCGCCTCGCATCACCTCATAGGAGCCGTGGAGCCTGTGGGAGCAGGTCTGGGGTCAGGCATCTGAGGCATGATTGAGTATCTCAGGCAACCCCTGGGATATGTGGGGTGGGGTGGGGCCCAGGCTGTGAGGTCCCAGTCTGAGGTCCTGGGGACTATCCCCGAAATTGGCAGACTCTTGAAAAAAGGCACACTTTCACTTTTCACTTTCATGCACTGGAGGAGGAAATGGCAACCCACTCCAGTGTTCTTGCCTGGAGAATCCCAGGGACGGCGGGGCGTGTTGGGCTGCTGTCTATGGGGTCGCACAGAGTTGGACACGACTGAAGCGACTTAGCAGCAGCAGCAGCAGAAGCCCTAGAAAATCAGGCCGGTGGCTCCTGGGCCACCAGGACTGCATGATTTGGGGCTCATGGGAGAGTTCTGTCAGAATTCTGGACTTCCTGGGGGCTGTGTCTGATATTTTGAGTCTGTGGGAGATTTCTGCTTTGAGGGTGATCCCTGTGGGCCTTGTCAGGGATTTCAGAGCCGCAGAATGGGGAAAAGCAAAGACCTGAGGGTCCCGGGGATTACACCTGATATTTTGGAGGTATCTTGGGTTTCTCGATGGATCAGGAGAGACTGAGATTGCAGGTTCTCCAAGGGTGACACCAGGGCCTGACATGATATTTCAGGCTCCTTCAAAATTACGAGTGTTTGCTGCTGCTGTTGCTAAGTCGCTTCAGTCGTGTCCGACTCTGTGCGACCCCATAGATGGCACCCCACCAGGCTCCCCCGTCCCTGGGATTCTCCAGTCAAGAACACTGGAGTGGGTTGCCATTTCCTCCTCCAGTGCATGAAAGTGAAAAGTGAACGTGAAGTCGCTCAGTGTGTCCGACCCTCAGCGATCCCATGGACTGCAGCCTTCCAGGCTCCTCCGTCCATGGGATTTTCCAGGCAAGAGTACTGGAGTGGGGTGCCATTGCCTTCTCCAATTACGAGTGTTTAGTGGGTGTCTAAGAATATTTTGTGTAAAATATGGATGGAGGGAAGTGTTCATGATTTGGAAGTCATTAGGTGATGGTGTAATATGAGGGTCCTTGGTTTGAGATCTTTGGCGAAGTATCTTGGGGATCCCAGAAGTCAGGGGGCTCCAGGGGTCCCCTGTGGCCTGAGGGCTGCTGGCTAGGACTTGAGGTTGCTGCTGGGGGCGTCAGGGTCTTACTTAGCATAGGCCTTTTCCAGGAGCGGAGCCCAGAACTCGTTCCGCTGATCGGAGCGCACGAACATCAGCTTCCCGTCGCACACAGGCAGCCTGTCGTCCACCACGACATCCACCCAGTGGCCAAACTGCCAGAGCTGGTGGGGGGATGGGCAGGGCCAGGGCTCAACTTCCCTCCTCCAACCCTGCTGGGCCCCCAGCCCCTGCCCTCCTGACCCGGCTGTACCAGTCCGGGAATTCCAGCCCCAAGGGGACAGTGTGAGCTATGAAATCCATGTCACCCTGGGGGAAAATGAGGCATGAACAGAGGAACCAAGCTTTACCTGGAAGTGGAAGACACCTGCATAGCCATGTTGGAAGCCCTGTCCCGGGGGGACCACTCGGGACAGGAGTCGGGGGTACAGAGTGAGGGAGGCAGCGGCCGCAAGAAACCAGCAGTTACCTGGGAGGAAAGGCTGGGATTAAGGGAGCAGGGAAAGAAGGCACAAGGGGGAGAGGCGGAGAGGGGGATGAGGGGGGAATGGTGGCATGGGGTGGGGCAGGGAGGCTGAGGTGGGGCGGCTGCAGGGTCCCACTGCAACTTGTGGGATCTGGGGGCTCAACATGGGTTCAGAGGTCTCACCCAGTCTCCCCTGACACACGTCTGTTCTACTCATGTCCTCACAGATGAACTGGGGCTCAGTGCAAAACTCCTGCGGGTGATGAGGGATTCCAGGCCTCAGCCAGGAAGGAGAGGGAAGGAGAAGCCAGGAGGTGAGATGCCTGGGTCCCCTCCTGCCCTCACAGCTCTGGAGTAATGAGCACCTCCAGCCCCGTGAGAGGCTTGTAAAGCCTGGGGCAGGCGTTTGGCTTCCCTGGGCCTTCCCTGGGCCTCCCCTGACACAGGATGGCTGACTGTGCTCTGAGGTGGTCCCACAGTGACACTTCCTCCCTCAGACCAGGAGCCCAGCTCCCAACCCCCTCCTCCCTCAGACCAGACACCCAGCTCACAACCTTCCTCAGACCAGGAGCCCAGCTCGCAACCCCTTCCTCCCTCAGACCAGGAACCCACCTCCCAACCCCCTACTCCCTCAGACCAGAGGCCCAGATCCCAACCTCTTCCCTCAGACCAGAGGCCCAGCTCCCAACCCCCTCCTCCCTCAGACCAGCAGCCCAGCTCCCAAAGTCTTCCCTCAGACCAGGAGCCCACCTCCCAACTCCCGCCTCCCTCAGACCAGAGGCCCAGCTCCCAGAGTCTTCCCTCAGACCAGGAGCCCACCTCCCAACTCCCTCCTCCCTCAGACCAGAGGCCCAGCTCCCAACCTCCTTCCTCAGACCAGAGGCCCAGCTCACAACCTCTTCCCTCAGACCAGAGGCCCAGCTCCCAACTCCCTCCTTCCTCAGACCAGGAGCCCAGTCCTCAGCCCCCTCCTCCCTCAGACCAGGAGCCCAAACCCCATCCACACATTACGTGGGGTCTCTTCCATTCCACCCCTTTGGCCTTCTCCGAGTGGGGCCCCAGCTGGTCGTAGCCAAGGGCATCAGGGCCAGCAGGGAAGTAGGGGTCTCGGAACAGGATCCCTTCATCCAGGCAGGCTGCTAGGATTGCTTTGTAGTTCTGGCCCCGAAAGAGCTTTGGGCCCTTGGTTTCAGGCCCTGTCTCCTCGTTAACCAACTGGATGGTGACTCTCCTGCTGCCACACGCCATCGGACACTGTGGGCTCACAGGCTGGCATTGGGCCCTTTAACCTCCTGAGTCATGGGGGCGGGGCCTCCCCTCTATCTGAATGCAGATGGGGGTCTTTAAGCAGTGAGGAACCTTCCCTCATTAATACTAATTGAGGGTTTGGGGTTCCGGGGAGCAAGGACGCCTCTTCAGTGGTTTCTGCCTAAAGGCGTGGGCCCTTCAGTTGTGGCCAAGGTAGCAACTTAATGGGCTTGGCCAGCAGTCAGTTTGGAAGGTGGGCAGAGCTGAGAAAGGACCAGATGCCATTGTGGGAGTGCCTAGAAGGAGGTCAGTGTAGAGGGTGTGTCTCTGCCAGCTTGTCCCTGCATACCTCCCTCTGTGGGAAGGAGGAAGGCAGGTTTGGGGAGGGAGACATCTTTACCTCTGTGTCTCTCTGTCTCTCCATCTGACAGTTTCTCTCTCTACCTGCCATCATAACTCTCTTTTCTATTTTGGCCTCCATGTCTCTTTCTGTCCATCTTTCTTGGCTCATTTTGTCTTTTCTCCATTTTTTGTTTATCTGTATCTGTATCTCTATATCTCCTGCTACCTCCGTTTCTCTCTTTGCACCTCTTCCTGATTCTCTTTCTCTCTCTGTATCTATCTATCTTGTGCATGCCCCACTGTCTGTCCCTCGCCATTTTCTCCCTGTCACCTAAAGGGACTTTGAGCCCTCAGGACTCCTGTCTCTCCCCTCCTCTACAAGGCAGATCTCAACTTGGTTGCCCCAGGTTGACCGTGGAGGGGCTGCTCTGCACCTACCTGTCGTAGATGGGGAGCCAGGCCCACCAGTGGCTATGACACCCCATCCTGCCCATCTGTGGCTTAGGGCTCAGTGGAGCAGTATTTTCCCAAAAGGATGATGGAGCTTGGTGGAATGGCTGGAAGAAGGACTTTGGTTCTTGTCTTCTTTGAAGAAAGAATTCAGTGAAGAGACCAAGAATAATGAAAAAGATAAAAGTGTTTATTAGGAGCAAAGCACCTATAGCAGAGCAACAGGGATTGTGCACAATAGGGGCGGATTAGGTTGCTTGAATAGGGACAGTTTTTAGGGTTGTTTTTTTTTCTGGCCAGTCATCTCAATATATGGTCCTGGTATGGGCATGCATCTCTCAACCAAGATGGATTCCAGCCTGCGTCTTCTCCCTCCTTTTGTCCTTCCCCTAGACCGAAGGCCTTCTCTGTGCATGCATTGAGCTGGGAAACCCACAAGAATGCAGTAAATCAGGACCCACTGCTCCTGCTGGTATCCTATCTTGGAGCATCAGCAGGAGACCAGCTGCAGCTGCTCAGCCTGGGGCCTGATCCTTGTCTCAGATCCCTCCTGAGAGATGTGGACCCCCCCCCCCCAAATCTTATTGGGAGGATGATGGACAATGGTCCATCTTCTGTAGCTTCTTCAGGCTGACATTGGGCTTATACACCCTACCTAATTGGGGCCATGGAACACTCTTGTCAAGGGGCCCCAGGGCAGCTTCTGCTGTTTGGTTTGGTTTGGAGAGTCAGGATTGGTTTCAGAGAATCACTGGAATCCCTCTATCACCATCATCTTGAATTGCTGTAACCTGGAAAAAGCAAACTTAACAAGCAGATTAAAAAGACAAGCGTTGAAGATCACTCTGTGAACAGGCCTTTGCTCTACCCCTCAGATAAGGGGCTGTCCAAGGCCCCTCTTAACCCTAACATGGCCCAGAGGGAATCCAGAAAGTCTCTCCCCCGGAGTGGTGTAGGATGCTCAGGAAGAGCTAGAAAGGCATGTGAGATCAAACGCCGTTCTAATTGGCAAGTGAGAGGCACAGTGAAGTTATGGGTTCAAGGTTTCCCACTGACACCAGTTACGGAGCAAATTTTAGAGGAAAGAGGCCCATTTTGAGAAATCAGGATGGAATAAATGGCTCCGGCATTGATTAAAAAATTGATCTTCTGGACTTCTCTGCTGGTCCAGTGGTTAAGAATCTGCCTGCCAATGCATGGGACATGGGGTTCGATCCCTGGTCTGGGAAGATTCCACATCCCAGGGGGCAGCTAAGCCCATAGGTCACAACTACTGAGGCACAGGCATCCTAGAGCCTGTGCTCTGCAACAAGAGAAACCACTGCAGTGAGAAGCCCGCACACCACAACTACAGAAAGCCCACGTGCAGCAACAAAGACCCAGCGCAGCCAAAAATAAAGAAATAAAATAAACAAAAAACCCAAACTCCTTTAGAACAATTTTTAAAATTAATCTTATCTGCTTTGTTAAGGACCACCCAGGGAGAATTCCCTGGTGATCCATTGTTTAAGACTTTCCACTTCCAATGCAGGGGACTCAGGTTCCATCCCTGTTCAGGGAAATAATTTCCTGTATTCTGTGCAAAAAAAAAAAAGGACCACGCAGGATTCCTCGATGGAGATAGACATCTCCTTGGGGGAAGAAGGGAGCTGCTGGAATCCCTGGGGGCACCTTAGCTGTTCAGCATGGCCATTTCAGGAGCAGAAGCCCCCCCTTTCCCATCTGGGACTGAGGTCACTCCCTTCTCCAGAGCCTGGTCTCTTTGCAGGCTGAGAACGGCCCGGGGGGCTCCTGGCATCCACAGGCCTGGTAGCAAGTTGACTTACATTTGAAGCATTCCCCCTTGTTGGTTTTACCTCCAGATGGATGGGGGAATCTTCCTGAACACTGGGTTGTCCTGAGGTTGCAAAGCATGGCTGACAGCAACCCTATCAGTTGAGCTTGAACCCTGGCCTGCCTTTTCTCAAACTGAGCTCTTTTCTCCTCTTCCTCAGTTTGATCTTGATCATTAAGTACACCAAGGCCATAAAGAAGGCTGAGCACCGAAGAATTGATGCTTTCAAATTATGGTGCTGGAGAAGACTCTTGAAAGTCCCTTGGACTGCAAGGAGATCAAGCCAGTCCACCCTAAGGGAAATCAACTCTGAATACTCATTGGAAGGACTGATGTTGAAGCTGAAGCTTCAATACTTTGGCCATATGATGTGAACTCATTGAAAAAGACCTTGATGCTGGGAAAGATTGAAGGCAGGAGGAAAAGGAGAAGACAGAGAATGAGATGGTTGGATAGCACCACCAATTCAATGGACATGAACTTGGGTGAAATCCGGGAGATAATGAGGGATGGCAGGTGGGGGCGGGGGCCTGGCATGCTGCAGTCCATGGGGTTGCAAAGAGTCAGACACAACTGAGTGACTGAACAACAACAAAATTGCCTAGGAGGGGATTTCCCTCCTAAGTGGTCCAGTGGCTGAGACTCTGCACTCCCAGTGCAGGGCACGCGGGTTTGATCCCTGGTCAGGGAACTAGATCCCACATTCTGCAACTAAAGATCCTGCAACTAAAGATTTTAAAAATAAATAAGTATTTTTTAAAGTCTATTAGAAAAAAAATAAAATAAAATAAAGTCTATTAGGAGAAAGACTGAAGCGACTTAGCAGCAGCAGCAGGAGAAAGACACATGTACTTTAACTGTGTCTTCACCATTTGCCACTTCCCTAAGAGGACATATTTTCCCTGATCCAGGGTGATAGGAAGTCCCACTCTAGGTCACCCCAGCAGGACTAATCTTCTCATCCTGGGGTACCAGTCGTTGTAAACAAGCATAGGGGACTGGGGATCAGTCAGTGGAATACAAACTTATAGGAGTAGGAGGGGCTCAGTTTCCTTCCTGAGAGTTGGTGGGTGTGGTTAAAGAGGATTGTCTAAAATGGAGGAGAGAACATATGGGAGAAAAAAAGTACATGTGGAAGAGCACACAGGTAAACCCAGAGTGAGCTGCACGCAATAGCGGCAGTTCTGTCGCTCAGTTGTGTCCGACTCTTTTGTGACCCCATGAACTGTAGCCCACCAGGTTCCTCTTTCCATGGGATTTCTCAGGCAAAAATACTGGAGTGGGTTGCCATTTTCTTCTCTAGGGGATCTTCCCGAGCCAGGGATCAAACCTGCGTCTCCTGCATTACAGGCAGATTCTTTACCACTGAGCCACCAGAGAAGACCAGGGGCAACTTAAGTTGCTCATATAGGGGCAGTTTTCCAGGTTGTTTTTCTAGCCCAAGATTCCCATATTTTGTCCTGGAGTGGGCCCCCATCACTCAGCCAAGATGGCATCCAGCTGGCATCGTCTCCTTCCTTTGTCCTTCCTCTAAACTGAGGGCCTTCTCTGCGCTTGTGTCAGGCCAGGAAATCCACAAAAATGCACAGAATCAGGACCCAGTGCTCCTGTTGGGACCCCATCTCAAAGCATTAACAGGAGACCAGCTGCAGCGCCTCAGCCTGGGGCTTATCTATCCTCCCATCTTAGAGCTGTTGAGACAAATGGGAAAAATTGGCTTCAAGTGGCCAAAATTCACCAGTTTTCATCCCAGAAGCCTGTCCACTCTCAGCAGACAGGGGGGTCTCCTGCCCTAACAGAGCTTCATCTCCTCTGTGACACTAGATGAGCTTCAGCCCTCTGGGATCTTTCCCTCCAGATGGACCAAAAGATACTGTCTGTGTCCTGGTTGTGTGCCCACCAAAGAGGGGTTATAAACAGGTTTTCTTCCTATAGAATTGCCAAGACCAAACCCTCACATGAGGCAGGTGGCAGGGTCAGAAGCCAGAGGCATGCGTGTGTGCTAAGTCACTTCAGTCGTGTCCAACTCCCTGCGACCTCATAGATGGTAGCCCACCAGGCTCCTCTGTCCATGGGATGCTCCAGGCAAGAATACTGGAGTGGGGTGCCATTTCCTACTTTAAGGGATCTTCCTGATCCAGGGATCAAACTGGTGTCTCTTACATCTCCTGCATTGGCAGGCTGGTTCTTTACCACTTTCGCCACCTGCGAAGCTCAGGAGCCAGAGGGCCTGGGTTCAAATCTCAGCTCTGCCACTTAGAACTGTGTGTTGTGAGCAAGTCACTTAACCTCTCTGTGCCTCAGTTTCCTCATCTCTGTAATGGGGGTGATAATAAGACTTACTTCTGAGTGTTGAGAAACAAACAAGTTGATGTGTGGGACATGTTCAGAACAGTGCCTGACACATAGTTGGTGACCAATGAACCTTTGACGTCATGACTACATCCTGCAATCCCAACCATAGTCACCTATCACCACTGGCTCTGGAGGTCATCTCTGCCATTTTCATGGTCACTTCCACCATTCCCTATCTGTTCCCTATCTTCTCACCCCACGAGGTCACAGTGCTCTCCCCTTTATTTGCCCCAAAGTATCACTAACAGTTGCTTGTGTTGTTCAGTTGCTCAGTCGTGTCCAACTCTTTTCGACCCCACGGACTGCAGCACACCAGGCTTTCCTGTCTATCACCATCTCCCGGAGCTTGCGCAAACTCATATCCATTGAGTCAGTGATGCCATCCAACCATCTCATCTTTTGTTGTCCCCTTCTCCTCCTGCCCTTAAGCTTTTCCAGCATCAGAGTCTTTTTCGATGAGTCAGCTCTTTGAATTAGGTGGCCAAAGTACTGGAGCTTCAGCTTTAGCGTCAGTCCTAGGGGAAAGCTTTTAGTAAAACTTGACTGACATCTTGTTAACTGTTAGATGCCCTGGCCTCCTTCCCGCTTCTTCCCTGGCCCCTCCTGAAAGGCCCCCTCCAGGCTGCTGCTCTTCTTAGCTCCCCTCTGGCTGCCATGCTGCAGGGCTCACACCACCAAGAGTTCTTGTGATTACCACTCCCCAAATCTCTCCTTGAACCCAGAGTCAAATATGCTTTCCCCAGCCTAGCTAAGAAAAACAGACTGATGTTACTGTAGTGGCTGTTTGTGAACCCAGCACTCCTTACCTCTTTCTGGAATCAGTCACCTCATTATGTTTGGGGGACCCACGGGTCCCTTATTCTCAAGCCACATGGCTCTGGTTGGGCTGGCCCCTCCCACCTGTTCCAGGGAAACGCATGTGATTCAAGCCAGCCAATCAGAGCGCCTCGCCACCACCACCCCAACCCCGGCCCCGCCCGGCCCCGCCCACCCCCCCCACCGCCCACCCCCACCGCCCACCCCCCCACCCCCCCCCAGCCCCCCACCCCCACGTTACTTGTTTCAGTGCCTGGAAGTGAGGACAGGGCTTCTCTTTCCCTGAGGCCCCTAAGCAGGGGGGATGAAACCCCCGAGTGGCCCAGCTCTACCTTGGCCATGTTGTCAGGAGACCCTGCCTGAGAATGCGGACGCCGCTGAGTGAAGCGGAGCCAGAAATAAGATTTACTGAAGTACAGAACCCCTCCATCTGGGTGTGCTCAATACCAGACTTTTACATTCACAGAGTCAATAATTCTCTCTTTCCCATTTTTATTTTATTTATTTTTTTGTCAACCAAATAAAACCTTCCTAATTCAGTTGGCATGATCTCTGTAGCGGTGCACCAGCCCTAATGTCGATTAACTCATTTCCCTGTGGAGTAAGGAATCTGACACAGCCATGGAGTCAGGGGTCCGGTGCCAATTACCCAATTTCTACTCCTGCTTCCTGACCTAACCAGAAAAGTAGAGTGTTCCTGTCTCAACAACTTAAGGATTCACTTGAGCCAAATTGAAAAAAATAACAAGGTTTTGCCTGTAATGCTATCATGTAAATGAAGACATCCCATAGACAGCAGATATTTGTTATAAATAGGATAACAAGTGCTTACTATTTGCCGAGCACTTGCTGTGACTGTGTACACTAGGCACTATCCTAAGCTCTTTATAAATAATGATCTCATTTAATCCTCATACCAACCTTCAGAGATAGCTCCATCACCTCTGGCAGCTATAGCGAACACCACAGACTATGGGCTCACACAACAGATGGTTATTTCTCAGGTCTGGGGCCTGAGGATCCCAGATCAGAGTGTCAGTGTGGTCAGGTTCTGCTGAGGGCTCTCTGCCAGGCTTGCACATGGCCACCTTCCTGATGTATCTTCCCAGACAGAAGAGAGGTCTGGGGTCTCTTCCTCTTCTTTTTTTTTTTTTAATTTTAATTAAAATTTTTTTCTTTCATTTGGAAGATTTACACTTTTTCATTATGCTTATTTCTATGTCCCATTTTCCCCCCCTTGGCTGTTGCTTTGTGGCTTATGGGATTTTAACTCCCTGACCAGGGATTGAACCTGGGCCTCGGCCATGAGAGTGCTGAGTCCTCACCACTGGACCACCAGGGAATTCCCAAAGATTTCTTAAATAGGACACAAAGGCACACACCATAACAGAAAAAAAAAAAAAAAAAACCACACCTGATATTGCGGAACTCATCAATTAAATACTTCTGCTCTGAGAAACGCATAAACAATGAAAAGACTTTAGGTTTTTGTTTTTAGTCTGTTTACCCAAAGGAGAATACATGTTACATATTCACAATACATATATTTGGCAAAGGACTATATCCAGAACTCATAATTTTGGACTATATCCAAAAACTCATATATTAATAAGAAGAAAGCAAACAATCCAATTAAAATTGGCAAAAGATTTGAATAAACAAGTCTCAGAATATACAAATGGCCGGCAAGCACATAAAAGGATGCTCAACGTGAGTAGTTACAGGAAAATGCAAAGATGCAAATTAAAACTACAATGAGACACAAATACAGATCCACTTGAATGGCTGCTGCTGCTGCTAAGTCGCTTCAGTCGTGTCCGACTCTGTGCGACCCCATAGACGGCAGCCCACCAGGCTCCCTCGTCCCTGGGATTCTCCAGGCAAGAACACTGGAGTGGGTTGCCATTTCCTTCTCCAATGCATGAAAGTGGAAAGTGAAAGTGAAGTCGCTCAGTCGTGTCCGACTCTTTGCGACCCCATGGACTGCAGCCCACCAGGCTCCTCCGTCCATGGGATTTTCCAGGCAAGAGTACTGGAGTGGGGTGCCATTGCCTTCTCCGACTTGAATGGCTACAATTAAACAAACCAACAAACCTGGCCATACTACATGCTGATGAGGATGTGAGGTACCAGAGCTTTCATTCATGGCAGGTAGGCATGTAGCATGGTTCAAGTACACTGGAAAACAATTTGACAGTTCCTTAGAAGGCAAGCATACGCTCATCATTTGACGCAGCATCTCAACTCCTAGGTATTTAATCAAAACATATGGACAGGTACTTCCCTGGTGGTCCAGTGAGTAAGACTTTCTTTCCAATGCAGGGGATTCAAGTTAGATCCTTGGTCAAGAACCTAAAATCCCGCATGCCTTGTGGACAAAAAACCAAAACATAGAAGCAATATTGTAACAAATTGAATAAAGACTTTAAAATCTGTACACATTAAAAAAAATCTTAAAAAGAAAATACGTCCACACAAAGATTTGTCCATACCACTCTAGTTCATAATCACTAACACTAGAAACAACTCAAAAATCCATCAACAGGTGAATAGGTAAACTTCAGTGTGGTCATACAATGGTTACCATTCAGAATGAGTGGCTGCTACATGCAAATACATGAATGAACTTCAAAAACAAGCTGAACAGAAGTAGCCAGGCAGAAAAGAGCACATCCTACACTGTTACACCAAGTTTAGAGCAAGAAAAACCAGTTTATGATGATAATAAACAGTTCAGTGGCTAGCAGTTGCTAAGAGTGCTTGAGAAGAGGTGATGGAAATATTCTGTGCCCTGACTGTGATGCTAGTCCCACAACCATATGGATTTGTCAAAACTCATGGCACTGTACACGCAGGGTGAATTTTATTGTATGAGCAATATACCTCACAGCTATACTCCAATAAAAAGATTAAAAAAGAAAAATCAGACATATAAAAATCATTAATATGTATGTATTATAAAAAAAATACACCTCAATAAAGCTGATATTAAAAATTGAAACAAGAAAAGAAATAAAACATGATTTCCCAGTGGTTTAGACCCCAAGCTGTGGAATCTCCTTCACCAGGTATTTAATCAAAACATATGGATGGGTATGGAGCAGCTCTGGTCCCTGCTCCACCATCTACATGATATGTAACCTTGATCAGGTCACTTTACTTTCTTGTGCATCAGATGTCTCCTTTGCAAAATAGGAATAATAAGACTATACTGTACTGCTGCTGCTGCTGCTAAGTCACTTCAGTCGTGTCCGATTCTGTGCGATCCCATGGACTGCAGCCTTCTAGGCTCCTCCGTCCATGGGATTTTCCAGGCAAGAGTACTGGAGTGGGTGTCATTGCTTTCTCTGATACTATACTCAGTTCAATTCAGTAGCTCAGTCGTGTCCAACTCTTTGCGATCCCAGCACGCCAGGCCTCCCTGTCCATCACCAACTCCCGGAGTTCATTCAGACTCAGGTCCATCGAGTCAGTGATGCCATCCAACCATCTCATCCTCTGTCGTCCCCTTCTCCTCCTGCCCCCAATCCCTCCCAGCATCAGGGTCTTTTCCAATGAGTCAACTCTTCGCATGAGGTGGCCAAAGTACTGGAGTTTCAGCTTTAGCATCATTTCTTCCAAAGAAATCCCAGGGCTGATCTCCTTCAGAATGGACTGGTTGGATCTCCTTGCAGTCCAAGGGACTCTCAAGAGTCTTCTCCAACACCAGAGTTCAAAAGCATCAATTCTTTGGCGCTCAGCTTTCTTCACAGTCCAACTCTCACATCCATACTATACTACTCAGCCATAAAAAAGAACGAAATAAGGCCATTTGCAGCAATTTGGATGCAACTAGATCATAACTTGGATTGAAACTAGAGATTATCATACTAAATGAACGAAGTTAGAAAGAGAAAGACAAATACCAAATGATATCACTTATATGTAGAATCTAAAAGATGACGTATAGAATCACAGACATAGAGAATAGATTGGTGGTTGCCAAGGGGAAGGGGTTGGGGGAGGGATGGAGTGGGAGGTTGGGATTAGCAGATGTAAATTATTATATATAGGCTGGCTAATAGAGGATATATACAGGATAACAAGGTCTTACTGTGTGGTACAGAGAACTATATTCAATATCCTTTGAGAAATCATAAATGGAAAAGAATATTTTAAAAAGGAATCTGTATGTATATATGTATGTAAAGCTGAGTCACTTTGGTGTACAGCAGTGATTAACACAACACTGTAAATCAACTATACTTCATTTTGAAAAAGAAATAATTTTTAAAATTAAAAAAATAAAAAATTGTTATCTTTCTATAAATGAAAAAAAAGTATCTCAGAGTGTCATTTTAAGGACTGAATGGTTAGCACAGTGACTAACAACACATAGTAGGGACTCAGGAAATATTAGCTAAATATGTATATAAATATATATATATATTCCAACTTCCCCAGAATGTACAATGTAGATAAATTATTACAGAAAAATGCCTAGAAGGAAGTACACTAATACATCGAGTGGTTATTTCAGAGTGGTGAAATTGTGGGTGATTCAAAAAATCTTGTTAAAGATTGTACGGTAAATATGCATATATTTTCTAATCACAATGGAGAGTGTAAAAAAAGATGAAAGCTTTGGGCTGATGTAAGTCCAAGGAAACTGAAAAACTAAAGTACAGTTTGCATGCAGGGGATGCTTTGACACCAGTAGACATCCAGGGGGCCTCAAGTGGCCTAAGTTGTGCTATTCCTTACAATGGAGCCCTGGGGAGCCAGCAAAGTGAAAGAAGAAAAGTCAGTGTAGGGAAATGCAGCTGATTTTTGTGTGTTGACTATGTGTCCTGCTACTTTGCTGCATTCATTCATTAAGCTTTTAACAATAGGGTGAGGGAAACTTTGGGCTTCCCGGGTGGCTCAGCTGTAAAGAGTTTGCCTGCAATGCAGGAGACACAGGAGATGTGGGTTCGATCCTGGGTCGGGAAGATTCCCTGGAGGAGGGCATGGCAAACCACTCCAGTATTCTTGCCTGGAGAATCCCATGGGCAGAGGAGCCTGGTGGGTTATGGTCCATTGGGGTCACAAAGACTTGGACACGACTGAAGCGACTTAGCACACACACACGGGGAAAATTTTAGGGAATCCTACATATAAGATCATATCATATATATATGTTATAATTCATATATATATGTATTTCTTGACATGAAAAAAAAAGTTTTAAATACAATATAAACTTCAGTTTTTTCCTGAGCGATTTATGAATAAGTTGCCAATATATTGCCTCTTTACCTCCAAATACTTTACTCTGTATTTTGTGCAAATAAGAACATTCTCCACTATCTATACGGTAAGGCAGAGATGAAACCAGTAAATTAACACAGATGAATCATTACCATCTACTGCTCAGAACCTAACCACGTTTGTGGTTGTGCCAGTAAAATGCCTTACTTTTCACTCTATTTTCTAAAATTTGTACCGTATTGGTATGTTATCTACAAACATTTTAAAATGTTCAATAACGATATGAAAACACATACATAGAATAAAAATTAATTCACTTAACAATGAGCCTTGGAGTTCCAGTGGATGCCAGACTGGTCTCCGCAGGGGACCCCTTATTCCACTGTCCCCGAGAAACATACTCAGAAGGGCTGGCCATGGGGATGGGTACCTGCAGTTGGAGGTTTGCAAAGTGCAGGATAAGTTTGGGTCATGAAAGGGCTCAAACTGGCGCCCGGGGTTGGTGGTCCCACAGGATTTTGCACCCCTCTTCAAGGGCTTGTGTAAGTCGCTTCAGTCGTGTCCGACTCTTTGCGATCCTATGGAGCCTTCCAGGCTCCTCTGTCCATGAGATTCTCCAGGTAAGAATACTGGAGAGGGTGGCCGTTCCCTTCTCCAGGGGCTCTTCCCCGACCCAAGATTGCGATGTGGGCAGCGGCCAGGAGGGGGCAGCATGTCACTGGCTTCGCAAGGTACTAGGCTGAGAAACATCCAGCCAGGGGAGCGGCTCTGGACTTTTCCAACTCCTGGTATGCGGTGCACGCTCCCTCCAACCTCTCTCCATCAACTGCTTGAGACCATCCGCCGCTGCGAGCACCTCAGAGAGGGTGCGGGAGTCGGCGGGGGAGGGGGGCACTCCGTGGTATGGGCTCCTCTCCCCACAGTGGCCAGAAAATCCCCACCTGGCACTCGGGGCTGACTTGGCTTCTGAGTGTACCCCGCCCCCCGTTCCCCCTCCAGGATCCCTGGGGGAAGGGGCAGTTCAGGGCCATCAGGCGAGCCGAGAAGGAAGTGTGAGAACAGCGCCCTAGACGGCAGCAGGGACACAGGAGCCGGCACTTCGCGTTCCGGGCCCCGCCAGTGTGCGTCTGCCTCCGGGCGCGAACTGGCGGAGACTGTCCCATCTCGGGGACAGAGAAGTAGGCCGGCAACGCCCGGATCCCTTCCAAGCCTGAACCCGCCCCAGCGGAGGGCTGGAAAGCCTGGGGAGCCAGGAAGCGGGGGCAACTGCACAGAGAGGCCGAGATTCACACATCATCTCCACGAGACTGGGGTCTCCAAGGGACCTGTTTGCAGGCTGACCAACCGCTGGGGGGGGGGGGTGGAGGCGGGGGAGGGGGGGTGGAGGCGGGGGGGGGTGGAGGCGGGGGAGGGGGGGTGGAGGCGGAGGGGGGGGTGGAGGCGGGGGGGGGTGGAGGCGGGGGAGGGGGGGTGGAGGCGGAGGGGGGGGTGGAGGCGGGGGGGGTGGAGGCGGGGGGGGTGGAGGCGGGGGGGGTGGAGGCGGGGGGGGGGGTGGAGGCGGGGGGGGGGTGGAGGCGGGGGGGGTGGAGGCGGGGGAGGGGGTGGTGGCTGTTATACCCTCAGAGGGGGCGCCAAGGGTGGGCTTAGTAGTAATTCGTGCTCAGACTCTTTGCAACCCCGTGGGCCATATCCCGCCAGGCTCCTCAGTCCATGAGATTTCCCAGGCAAGAATACCGGAGGGGGTTGCCATTTCCTCCTCCAGATCTTCCAGACCCAGGGATTGAACCCGTGTCTCCTGCATCTCCTGCACTGGCAGGTCGGTTCTTTACCACTGAGCCACCTGGGAAGCCCAAGGGAGGGCTTCAGTTCAGTTCAGTCGCTCAGTCGTGTCCAACTCTTTGAGACCCCATGGACTGCCGCATGCCAGACTTCCCTGTCCATCACCAACTCCCGGAGCCTACTCAAACTCATGTCCATCGCTTTGGTGAGGGCTTGGGCTCCTCCAGACTCCCTCAGTCAACTCCACCGCATTATCACCCGGCTCCTCCGTAAAGTGCAGCAGGAAGGCGAGTCAAAGCCCCACCCCCACCCTCTCCAAGCCTCCAGGAATAGAAATTGCCCTCGGAGATTCAGGGTCGGACCCACCTGGGCCACTTTGTGACCATTAGCCATTGTCTTTACCTCTCTTCCCTGATAGCGCAGTTAAAGAATCCCCCTGCAATGCAGGAGACCCCGGTTCGATTCCTGGGTCAGGAAGATCCGCTGGAGAAGGAATAGGCTACCCACTCCAGTATACTTGGGCTTCCCTTGTGGCTCAGCTGGTTAAGAATCGCCCACAATGCGGGAGACCTAGGTTCGATCCCCGGGTTGGGAAGATCCCCTGAAGAAGGGAAATGCTCCCCACTAGTATTCTGGCCTGGAGAATTCCATGGAATGTATAGTCCATGGGGTCGCAAAGAGTCGGACACAACTGAGCGACTTTAACTTCACCTCTCTGAACTTGCTACTCTCGTCTATATGAAGGAGACACTGACACAAGAGAGGCGCACAGATGAGGGACTAAAGACTTTATTTGCCATCCAAGACCCCTGCCCCGGGTCTCCGCCAGCCCTCCTGGGAAGGCTCAGAAGATCTTCACCAACTCCAGCTGCAGGTCCCCGCCCACCTCCAACGCGCGCACGCGCCCTGGCGGGATCCGGTACCGGAAGTGGTGGTATTCAGAGTCTGCGATGACCGCCTGCAGGGACGAGGAGACACTGCTTAAGGTTCCCCAGGCACCTGCCGGGTTATTCCCGGCTCGTGCCCACGCGGCGTGACCTGGGCACGCACGCAAGCCCCCAGTGAAAAAGAGGTCTAGTATTCAATGAAGCCCCTTGTCATGAGGATTAAATGAGTTCATTGTTGACACCTGAGTGCTTTTTAAGCTTTGGCAGTGATGCAGTTGCCAGGATTCCTGGATGCATCGCCTTCCTAGGACTCACAGAAAGTGAAGAACAGCCTGGGTAGTGGAGGGTCTTCAGTGACCACCCGCGGCTGGGACTTATTCGGGGTCCTGTCTTCCAAGTCGTCCATTTCCCTGTCCCAGAACTGCTACCTCAGACGCCAGTGGACAGGGAACAGGATAGAGGATGTCCACATCTTCTGGCTGGACTCCCACCCTTTGAGCACTTGGCTCTCACTATCTCGTCCTTGCTACCGACACATGCCTGCCCTCTGACAGTAGTGCGCTTGCGCCAGAGGAGGTGAGGAACTGGGGAGGCCCTGCCCACCTTGGCCACGCCTTTGATCCCAACCTCTGCCAAGGGCCTTCCTGGCCTTGGCAGGGAAGAGATGTGGGTGTTGGAGCCCGCCCTGTGGAAGAGACACACCTTGAAGCCTTCTTCGGTGGCAATGAGGAGCACGTCGAAGGGCTGCCCTCGCTGGAAGGGAATGCCTGAGCCCCGCTCCTCTGCGCCCCAGGTGCCGCGCTCCAGGGTGTTGAAGACCACCGTGGACTCGTCCAGGCGGGGGTTGAAATGCAGGGCGGCATCACTGCCTGGTTCCTCACTGCACAGCAGGTTCACGTAGAACCTGGCAGGTGGTGGAGAAGAACATTGGATAGAGGAGTTACCCTTTGCCAGAGCACATCCATATTTACAGGAACGTGAGAGCCACACACCAGGGAAAGAGGGGAGATGGACTGGAGACCATGGAGCCCAGATCCCACGGCACCCAAAAATCAGTGGGAGACCTGGACACTCACCTAGACCAGGGCCTGGGTCCCCCTCATTTCCAGAGTCTGGGAGATGCCAAGGACTCATGGTCCTGAAGACCAGGGTGCTCCCAGTTCCCAGAGGGCTGGGACAATACCAGGGACCCTCAAATTCCCAGGCACTGTAGATTCTCAGAAATCCTGAAGATCCCCACCCAGGAAGCCCTAGGATTGATTGCCTAGGCCTCCTACATGCTGCCCAGGGCACCTCTGATTCATAGGTTATATTTCCAGAGTGGCTGTGCACTTGGACTTGTCATGAGATTGCCCTGGAACCCCGAGATTCTTTGATGTAGGGTCCCCACCTGCACAGTCATGGGACAGATAAGTGAAGACATCAGATTCCAGAAGGGCAGAAATAGCCTGGGGATTCCAAGATCCTGGTGGGCAAATTTGTCTTGGGGCTTTGTTCTCTGGGCTGTAAAAGTGGGGTTCACTGAGCCTGGAAACCTCCCACCCGTTACCGCTGAGGCTCGGGGGTCTCACCTGCCAGCCTTGTCGGGGACTAAACCACGAATTCTCAACACAGTGCCCACTCGGATGCCCTCGGGCAGCGAGGTCTTGTGGGGGACGTTCTGCAGCAGCCAGAGTGGATCAGGGAGGCAGAGGAGAGAGACAAGTGGGTCAGCTGTGTGGAGAACATGACCAGGACGCAGAGCAGCAGAATCAGAGAGAAGAAAGGGCACAGAGACACGGGAAAGAGAGCCGGGGGTGCATAGGAACACAGAGACTCAGCAGGAAGATACTCAGAGGGACAGAAAGATAGACAGTAAGGGGAATCAATGGGGGGAGGGGGGAGAGCGTGGGGATGGATTGGGTGAACCCAGAAACGGCAGCCCAGAACATTCTGGCACAACGGAGCACCCGCTTTCTCCGTGAAACAGGAGCCCTGAGCCAAGCTCCAGCCCCTCCCCTCTGCCAGTGCAGCCTTGGGTCCAAACCCCTCAAGCCCCCACACTGCAAGCACTCACAAAGCTCCCGGCCATGGCTGGAACAGCGGGATGGCAGTGGCAGTGGGGGCATGGCTGCTGGGACCTTAAATCAAAGCAGGGTGTGCCTGGCCCTGGTGACTCACCCTTTCCACACCCACCACCCACACCTGGCACAGACCCTGGGGCCATGCTGGCCCAGCACTCTCTTTCTAGGGCCTCTGATGCCCCTGTCATCCTGAGGATTCCCAGGTGTACGGTCCCTCCCCTTTGAGCTAATAGTGATAGAGACAGTTAACAATAATAACCATACCAGCACAGCACACAGCATGGAAGGCTTGTTGAGACACCATCCCTCCAGCCCTACCTTCCTGCTGCCTGGTGGAGAGAGAAGACTCGCACATCCATTCCATCATGGAAAATTTGAGTCCTGAGAGGCGAAGCTGTGAGCTCAAACTCTGCACCCTCTCTCCCAGGTTAGGACCTGCTGCCTAGGGCTAAGGATGGGTCTCCCCTGAAATTCCAGTTGATGCTCCTGTAATATAATAATAACCATGGCAACAGGATAATGATAGGAAAGGCAGCTAAGAGGACAGGATATTCTGCCCAGTGGTCAAAGCTGTATCCTTGGTGCCTAGTGCAGTGCCTGGCACACAGTAAGTGCTCAGTGAATGTGGATGAAAGAAAGAAGGAAAGATAATGAGAAGTGCCACTGACAAAGCCTCGGGCTTGCCTAGCATGTGGGAGAGACCACTGATCTCTGACAGGCCACTGAGCATAGGGCCCCTGATCACCCTTATCTGACAGATAAGGAAACTGAGGCTCAGAAAGGAGAAGCAGGTTGCCCAAGAAACACAACTAAGCAGAACCATGCAGACTGTGTGTCTGGCTTTCTTCATCTCTGGAAGTTCCTCTCTGGTTTTTTCTCCAGGATGCCCTAGTCTCTGGCTGTCCTGTTTCTCTGTCCTGCCCTGTCTCTCTCACATGTTCCTGTCTATTTCTCTCCTTAGAGTCTCTCTCGTTCCACCTCCCAGAATCGCCTCCTCTGTCCCACCTGGTGTTCAAGATAAGGGAAGGGAGTTGGAGAGGGGGAAGGGTGGCCCCTCTGCCCAGGCCAAGTCCCCACAGCCCAAGGCTCCTGAAGGGGCATGCAGGTTTGAAGGGTGGTGTGAGAGGGAGAATGTTGACAGAGGGTTCTGGAAGGCAGGGAACAGGGCATTGGGGAGCTGAGCAGAAACTCCTCCTAGAAGCCCGGGCAGCCTACCACTCCATTTCCATCTCCCCACCCCACCCACCCCTGTTGGTGCCCCACCCAGCAGAGGGAGAAAAGGCCTGGGGCTGAGTCAGGAATGGAGACTTTGGGTGGAGACAAGTAGAGTCAGAACCTGATCCACCGCCCTCAGCCTCCCAGCCTTCAGCCCCTTCACTGCACAGTTGGTGCAGCTGGTGGGGGCAAGCGTCTCAGAGAGCAAGGGTGGGAAACTGCATTTGGGTGGGGGCTACAGTCACCTCCATTTGGCAGAAGAGAAAGTGGGCTTAGAGAGGGCCAGCCCCTCCCCAAGGCCTCATGGGGAGGACGGGGCCAGGGGCTGGAGCTGATCTGTGTGCCAAGGACACCTACCTCATGGAGATTTTAAATAGAGAGGACAAGGACTTCCGTATTTGGTCCAATGGCTAAGACTCTGCACTTCCAATGCAGAGGGCCTGCGTTCGCCCCTTGGTCAGTGGACTAAGATCCCAGACGTGGCAGCTCAGCTGGGACACTGAAGTTAGAGAAGCTTACACACTGCAACAAAGACCCAGCACACCCAAAATAAAATAAATAAAAGTATTTTTCAATCTGGAGAGGACTGTGGGGTTTGAGGCGGTGACATCGATGTCTGTTCGGATGGAGAGTTTCCCAGAATGATGGGTTCTGTTATTCTGATCAGTAATCGTGTGCCTTTTGTATATGTCATTCTGTATATTGCTGTGTATCCTGGCAGTTTATCTTTTCCTGATTTCTTCATTGTCTCTAGATATTTCTCCACATGCTGCCGACCTGCACGTCCAGGCTTGTTTTTGATGTTTGGTCAAATGAGGCATTCAATCTGTCATCAGTTTGATTCCTGGTTTATTTCTCATAGCTCAGCTGTGGGATGCATTCTTATTCATCTGTGTTGATTATCTTCTATCAGTTTGGAAATAATATACTTAGTATCTTTTTTTTTTAACTTCTAAATAAGTGGTGAATGTAGTTATTTCCCAATACTCTTTTTGTTTTTCCAAGCTATATGCTACACTCATAAATCAGATCACCCAGGTTTCAACAGAATACTTCCATGAGTCTTAATGATATACAGACCTGGACAACCACCACCCTGATCAAGGTTTATCTCCTGAAAAAGTCTGCCCCTCGCATCTACCCCAGGATGAACCGTTATTCCTTAGTATTGAGCCAACACGATCATTTGCCATGAAAATAAAAAGAAGGATGCCCAGCAGGTTGTGTGTGTCTCTCCTTCCACCTTCCAGAATCACCTCCTGCAGAAATAACTGGGGGAGGGCTTCCCTGGTGGTCCAGTGGTTGGTTAAGAATCTGCCTTGCAATGCAAGGGACACTGGTTTGATCCCTGGTCCTGGAAGAGCCCCCACGCCATGGAGCAACTAATCCGTGGGCCACAGCTACTGAGCCCACACTCTAGGGCCCTCGTGCTTCAACTACTAAAGCCTGTGTGCCTAGAGCCCATCCTCCATAAAAGAGAAGCCACGGCAGTGAGAAGCTGGCCACCACAGCTAGTGAGTAGCCCCCACTCTCTGCAAATAGAGAAAGCCTGGGTGCAGCAATGAAGACCCACCACAGCCAAAAGATGAAATACATAAAAAGAAACAACTGGGGCGATGTGGGCTACCACTACTAAGAGCTTTAGACCCCACACTCCGCAACAAGAGAAGCCCGTGCAGTACAACTAGCGAAAGCCGGCGCGCAGCCATGAAGGCCCAGATCAGAAAAAATAAAAAGAAACAACTGGGGCCAGAAGTAATACTAAGTGCCCCCACAGCGGTTCCAGGAATTGAAAATCCCAGGCTCTGTCTGTGTCAGCTTCTTGGCGACTTTGGGTTGGTTTTCATATTCAGTGAAGATGTCCCAGGAGCTGCTTTGGTTTTGTAAATTACCTTCCCAGTGAGGAAAATGACGTTTTAAAAATCTGATTTTTTTCTTTTTTTGTTAATTTTTTTCTTTTTTTGTTAATTTTCTTCTTTTTTTTGGCCTTGATGCACTGGGCTTGCAGGATCTTTTTCCTGGATTGGGAATTGCCCTGGGTCCTCGACAGTGAAAGCTCTGAATCCTAACCACTGGGCCACAAGGAAATGCCCCCAAATTGGACTTTTCTTTTTAATTTATTTTAAAAAATGTATGTATTTACTTGCCTGAGTCAGGTGTTAGTTGCCCTTCTGCATGTGGGACTAGTTCCCCAACCAGGGATCGATCCCATGTCCCCTGTACTGGAAAGCAGGTTCTCATCCACTGGCCCACCAGGGGGGTCCCCCATTCTAACTATTTTTTAAATGTACAGTTCAGTGGCCTTAAGTACATTCCCATGTTGTGCACCCCTTACCACCAACATCTCCAGCACTTTTTCACCTTCCCCAACTGAAACTTGTACCCACTAAACACTCACTTTCTCTTCCCCTATCCCCAGCCCCTGACCACCACCATTCTACTTCCTGTCTCTGTGAATCTGGCTGCTCTGGGTACCTTGTATAAGTGGAGTCATACTTGCCCTCTGTGATGGATGAGCATTATATACACAAAAAAGAGAAAGTCAGTTGTAAATACCTGTGTTGTGTTGAAAGGTGACAAATGTGTCACCCAAAATATGCCCTTTGGTATAAGGATTATTTTGAGCTTTCAGCACTTGAAAAACAGCAAATACAGGAAGGTCATTCTAATCTCCACTTTTCTCCTGAAAACAGGAGATAAAAACTGCCAAGTGAAAGATGCTCTACTTGTGCCCTAAGAAAGTAACAATTTTATCAGCAGGGTGAGAACCTAGGGAGGCCTTGTTAAAATAATTCTTGTCTGGGACTTCCCTGGCAATCCAGTGGTTAAGACTCTGCACTCCCACTTCGGGGGAACTAAGATCAAACGTGGCCATTGCAGCCAAAAAAAAAGGTTCCTATCTTCCTTTAGCCTCCCCATGTATTAGTTTAGTTACTTTTCCACAATGCCTTTCATTGTTCTTAACTTGTAGGTGTAGCTACTTCTTTGTGTTTATTTCCTTATGCGGGCTCCAGGATCATGTAAAACATTTAAATGTGTATTAATTTCTTCTGTGTTGATTTGGTATGTCAGTTTAATTCTCAGGCCTTGCCAAAAGAAAAAAAAAAAAGGAAGATAAAGGTAAAAATGTGCCTACCCTACCATATGTAGACCTACACTTGTCTTCTTGTATTCCCACCTGGTTCCCCCAGAGGGCCTGGGAGCAGAGACATCTGAATGGCAGTGAGCACACTTGCACTCAGTCTTCCCTGGTGGCTCCAATGGTAAAGAATCTGCCTGCAGTGCAGGAGATCTGAGTTTGATCCCTGGGTGGGGAAGATACCCTGGAGAAGGGAGTGCTACCCACCCCAGTATTCTTGCTGGAGCATCCCATGGACAGAGGAGCCTGGCAGGCTACAGTCCATGGGGTCACAAAGAGTCAGACACGACTGAGCAACTAACACTTTCCCTTTTCACTGGCACCCATATCTTGGTTCCTAAGGACCATATCTTTCTCTACTGAAGGAACTGCTGTAGAAATGAGCGCTTCCCAGGCTCAGACAGGGAGCATACAAGATGTGCTGGGACCAACTGCTTGTGTCAGAGAAGAAGGAAGCACTTACAAAAGGATGGGGCATCCGGGGCAGGTGTATGAACTCACTTGAATCACTTGAAGGACTCCCACAGACTGAATCTGGGACCATGAGACTCCTAAGTGATAACACCATGACTAGAATAGGAAGCCATGAGCCCGTACTGATGTTGTCTTATTCTGTTAGGGCCACTGTGACAGCCCTAGAATATCATTGCCCAGATGGCTTACAAACGACAGAAATTTATTTCTCGGGGAGCAGAGAGTCATGATGGCGTCTGTATGATCTCTGGAGGCAGCAGCGTCAGAGTTCGGCCATACATTAAAGATCACAACAGCAGCTCGGCCAACTTTTGAACCTGCAAGAGGTGGAAGAGGAAAAGGCGAGGGTGATTTGAGCCAACTGTCAAAGCAGTATTCAAGCAGAGACCTACCCTCTCATACAAAGACAAAATATAGACAGACCACTCAGGATGCCCCTGAAGAGGTTTGAAACCGTGACTTCAGGAGAGAGTTGGAGGAGAGAGAGAGAGCTGCTGCAAGAGAAAAAAACAAGAGATCGGCCAACCTGAGAACATACAACCTCCTCTTCAGTGTCAAAGAAGCCTCGATTGGACCAGATTCCTGCTGCCAACCTTGATGCAGACGATCTACTAACAGATGAGGAAGATGAAGATGAAGATTTTGAAGAGGAAAGTGATGATGATGATACTGCAGCTCTTCTTGCAGAGCTGGAAAAAATTAAAAAAGAAAGAGCTGGAGAGCAAGCCAGGAAGGAACAAGAACAAAAGGCTAAAGAAGAAAGGATTCGTTCTTCTTAATCTCACTGGCCCATCCCAGCCTCAGGCCAACTTCAAAGCTAAAAGAAGGTGGGATGATGACATTGTCTTCAAGAACTGTGCAAAAGGTGTAGATGATCAGAAGAAAGACAAAAGATTTGTAAATGATACGCTTTGATCTGAATTTCACAAAAAGTTCATGGAGAAATACATTAAATAGTACAGTTTTATGTGCTGGATTGAAGGCTATAAATTGTAAACGATCTGACTTCATTTTGATGTATTTTTCTCTCCCACCCCTATCTAAATTGTGTATAGGCTTCCCTAATTTTTAGTTCTAAAGTATCTTTTCCTTTATTGATGAATTACTTGATAAGGACTTGGGAATTGGTTTAACCCAGTTTCCATCTCAATATTTCCAGTCATGTGTTTTCTCTTAAATATAGGAAAAGAAACCTTGTAATAAATATTTTTAATAATCTAAATAGCCAAATCTGTGTCCCCAACTTGTTTGTTGAAATGTATGCAGCTAGTAAAACATTGCATATTAAAAAAGAAGAAGAAATTTATTTCTCATGGTTCTGGTGGCTGAGAAGTCCAAGACCAAGGTGCCATTATCATCACTGAGAGCCTGATTGTGAGAGAGTCATTTCCTAGGCAGGTTGATAGGGAGTCTAGGGGTCCCCAAAGAGAGAGGGGTCTGGAATTCTCAAGGAGGAAGAAAGGACAAACCTTTTTCTTTCTCCACATTCCTTAGGATTATATAACAATAATGTATCCTGCCTAAGGACAGTCTCTGGATTAAACCTTCTGTTATCTTAAAATGTAAATTTTGGGAGTAGACCTGGTCTTTACAAGGATGTATCCTGCCTGAGGACAGTGTTATCTTAAAATGTAAATTATGGGAGTGGGTCTGATGAGGTCTTTACAACCTCAGACATCCTTTGGATTATATAACTTCATTGTTACCACTAGCAAGCGGGTACTCTTTCTGCCCCCTTCTGATGCCTATGTCAGAAGCTTTCTCTATCTCCTTTATACTTTAATGAAACTTTATTACACAAAAGCTCTGAGCGATCAAGCCTTGTCTCTGGCCCCGGATTGATTTCTTCTCTTCCGGGGGCCAAGAATCCCGGTGTCTTCACGTGATTCAACAACAACCTTTCAATTGCTGGTTCTCACCATGTCATGGTCCCCCCATGACTAGAGGGTCAAGGCACTCTCTAGGTCCCTTTATTTATTTTTAAATTTTTATTTATTTATTTTTGGCTGTGCGGGGTCTTCGTTGCTACACGTGGGTTTTCTCTAGTTGTGTTGAGCGGGGCTGCTCTCTAGTTGCAGCACGTGGGCCTCTCATTGCCGTGGCTGCTTCTTTTGTGGAGCACGGGCTCTGGGTGCACAGGCTTCAGTCATTGCAGCTCGAGAGCTTTGTTGCTTCCCAGCATGTGGGATCTTCCCAGATCAGGGATTGACCCTGGGTCCCCTGCATTGGCAGGTGTATTTTTTTTTTAAAGATTTATATTTATTTGGCTATTCCGGATCTTAGTTTCGGCACACAGGATCTTTGATCTCCATCACGGCATGCAAAATCTTTAGCTGTGGCATGTGGACTCTAGTTCCCTGACCAGGGATCAAACCTGGGCCCTCTGCACTGGGAGCGTGGAGTCTTAACCACTGGACCATCACAGATGACCCTCTGGGTCCCTTTATAAGAGACTCCCACTCATAAGGCCTCTGTCTCATGACCTTGTGTGTATTAGTCACTCAGTCGTATCTGACTCTTTGTGACCCCGTAGACTGTAGCCTGCCAGGCTCCCCGGTCCATGGGATTCTCCTGGCAAGAATACTGGGGTGGATTGCCATACCCTTTTCCAGGGGATCTTCAGGATCCAGGTATTGAACCTGGGTCTTTTCCTTGCAGGCAGATTTTTTTTACTGTCTGAGCTACCAGGGAAGCCCTTTATCTCCTCCTAAAGGCTCCACTTCCAAATACCATGGCATTGGGGATTAGGTTTCAACATGGGGATTTAGGGGGAGGAACATAAACAGTCTATAGCAGATGTGCATAAGGAAAGGAGAGAAATGATAAAAAATGGAATGAAGAATGTTTGCACTAAGTTCTAAGTGCTTCCCTACGAAATGTTTACTAATGACTAAAGACCAAAGGGTAACTCGATGGTGGAGAAACCTGGCAGGTACTGCTAATCACATGTTCAGAGTCCACATCACCAGCAACAGGATACCTGGAGGTTGTGAGCAGCTTCATAGGTACACACAGTGATGCTTCTGCCCCCAAAAATCCAAGGACAAGGAAACATCAACCTGTAACCTTCTAACATGTCAAGGTCTTGAAAGAAAGAAAGACTGAGGAACTGTTCCAGACTGAAGGGGACAGAAACTAAGAATATGTGACAACCAAGTCAATGCCAGGTTCTGAACTGAGTCCTCTGCTACCAGCTCCTCGGTGGCACCACAGGCAGAACTGGGATGGGGTCTGAAGGTCAGGTGGCAGTAGGGGCTCTAGGGTGAACCCCTGATGTTGGTGGGTGTGAGTGACTGTCCTCCTTTACCCCTCACACACACTCATTAGCGTATTTGAGGGTGGTGGGGCTGTCTATTGGCAACTGACTTACATAGTCCTGTATTTGCAAAGACAAACTAATACAAACGTACAAACTAATCTGTAAGTTTCCAATTGTTTCCAAATGTTTCAGTGATATCAAAATATAGGGAGTCTTCACAGACATAGAAAGCCAACTTATAGTTACCACAGGGGAAAGGGAGAGAGAGGGATGAATTAGGAGTTTGGGGTTAACAGATACACCCTACTACATTTAAGATAGGTAAACAAAGCTTTGCTAGTGGCCCAGTGGGAAGGAATCTGCCTGCCAATGCAGGGAGCACAGGTTCCATCCCTGGTTTGGGAGGAGTCCACACGCCGAGGGGCAACTGAGCCCATTTGCCACAACTACTGAGCCCGAGCTCTGGAGCCTGCGTGCTGCAACTGCTAAGCCTATGCGCCCGGAGCCCGTGTTCTGCAACAGGAGAAGCCACTGCAGTGAGAAGTCTGAACGCCACAGCTACAGAGGAGCCCCCGCTCGCCACAACCAGAGAAAAACCCTCTTGTGGCAATGAAGACTCAGCACAGCCAAATAAATGAATACAATTATTTTTAAAAATAGATGAACAACAAGGACCTACTGCATAGCACAGGGAACTATGTTCAATACCATGTAATGAGCTATAATGAAAAAGAATCTGAGAAAGAATTCATGAAAGTGAAGTGAAAGTGTTACTCGCTCTGCCATGTCTGATTCTTTACGATCCCATGAACTGTAGCCCAGTTCAGCCCTCCTCAGTCCCTGGAATTCTCCAGGCAAGAATACTGGAGTGGGTAGCCATTCCCTTCTCCAGGGGATCTTCCTGACCCAGGGATCAAACTCAGGTCTCCTGCATTACAGGTGGATTCATTACCATCTCAGCCACCAGGGAAGCCCTATATATTCATATATATATATACACACCTGTATTTATCACTGAATCACTTTGCTGTAGACCTGAAACTAACACAACATTATAAATCAACTATCCTTCAATTCAAAAAAAAGAAGAAAAAATATAATTAATCTTAAGTAGTCTGTAGTCCTTTTAAATGTCCCAGCACTGTTTTTAGAAATCATAAAGTAAAATTCACAAGTATAAACCATAACTCAATTATATACTTTAAGTTGGAATCACAAGGATATTCAGTTAGGTATTTTAATATGCCAAAGTTCTTTAAAACTTTACACATACTTAATACATCAAAGTTAACATCTTACAAAAGAATTATTTTAGCCCACTAGGATGGCAACAATAAAAAAGATAGATAATAACAAGTACAGGTAAGGACATGGAGAAAGGGATTTCCCTGATGGTCCAGTGGCTAAGACTCTGAGCTCCCAATGCAAGGGGCCTGGGTTCGATGCCGTTCGATGCCTGGTCAGGGAACTGGATCCTGCATGCTGCAACTAAGACTTTACACAGCCAAATAAATAAGTAAATATTTCTTAAAGAAGGATATAGAGAAACTGGAACCCTCTTAATTTGCTGGTGGGAATGTAAAATAGTGCAGCTATAGAAAACACTCCAGCAGTTCCCCAAAGATTAAACGTGAACTTATCCAGTGACCAAAAACCCCGTTCCTTGGTTGTTGTTCCTTTCTTGGTATATACCCAAGAAAAATGGTAACATATATCCACACAAAAACTTATATATTGGGAATTCCCTGGTAGCCCAGCAGTTCAGACTCTGCTGGACTTTCATTGCTGGAGCCTCAGTTCAATTCCAAGTCAGGGAACCAAGATCCCACAAGCTGCACAGCCTGGCAAATAATAATAAATAAAAATGCTCATGGAAGTATTATTTATAATAGTTGAAACAAAGTATTCATTATCAAAATGTGAAAACATTCCAATTATCCATCAACTAATGATGGATATGGTATAAATAATGGTATAAATATGGTATAAATAAATATGGTATATCCACATAATGGAAAATTATCAGCAGTAGAAACAGATGAAGTACAAATCCATGCTGAAAGATGGATGATCTTTGAAAGCACTGCTAAGTGAAAGAAGTCAGACCTAAAAAGCCATATATTGCATGATTCCATAGGAAATATCCAGAAAAGACAAATTCATGGAGACAGTGGTTGCCAAAAGCTGGGAGGAGGGGAGAATGGAGAGTGACTGCTGCTATGTGTGGGGTCTTTTGAGGAGTGAGAGGATATTTGGAATTAGATAGTGGTGATGCTTGTACAACCTGTGAAGATAGCAAAACCCACCGAACTGTGCGCTTTTTAAAACTTTTTATTTTATATTGGAGTGTAGTTGATTAACAATGTTGTGTTAGTTTCAAATATACAGCAAAGTGATTCAGTTATATGTATACATGTATCTATTCTTTTTCAAATTCTTTTCCCATTTAGGTTGTTACATAATATTGAACAGAGTTCCCGGTGCAATACTGTACACTTTAAAAGATTGACTTTAATAGTATATCAAAAATAAAGAATATTATCTTTACTAGGTAGAAAGTGGGCACACATGCAGATCAGGCAAGATTGGCTATGGTTTGGCAGGTGTTGTGCTGGGTGAGAGGTGCAGAGAAATTTATTTTCCTATGTTTTGTTGACTTTTGTACATTTGATAACCTCTGCTGCTGCTAAGTCGCTTCAGTTGTGTCCGACTCTGTGCGACCCATAGATGGCAGCCCACCAGGCTTCCCGTCCCTGGGATTCTCCAGGCAAGAACACTGGAGTGGGTTGCCATTTCCTTCTCCAATGCATGAAAGGGAAAAGTGAAAGTGAAGTCGCTCAGTCGTGTCCGACTCTAACAACCCCATGGACTGCAGCCTACCAGGTTCCTCCGTCTATGGGATTTTCTAGGCAAAAGTACTGGAGTGGGGTGCCATTGCCTTCTACAGTAAGACAATTTACTGCTGCTGCTGCTGCTGCTGCTAAGTCACTTCAGTCGTGTCCGACTCTGTGCGACCCCATAGACGGCAGCCCACCAGGCTCCTCTGTCCCTGGGAGTGGGTTGCTATTTCCTTCTCCAATGCATGAGAGTGAAAAGTGAAAGTGAAGTCGCTCAGTCGTGCCCAACTCTTAGCGACCCCATGGACTGCAGCCTACCAGGCTCCTCCATCCATGGGATTTTCCAGGCAAGAGTACTGGAGTGGGTTGCCATTGCCTTCTCCGAGACAATTTACAGGTATATACAATTAACTGAGACAAAAAATGTTTCCAATGATAATAACAAGTATTAGTCACTCAGTCGTGTCTGACTCTTTGTGACCCCATGGACTGTAGCCCACCAGGCTCCTCTGTCCATGGGAATTCTTCAGGCAAGAATACTGGAGGGGGTAGCCATTCCCTTCTCCAGATCTTCCTTCCTGACCCAGGGATCAAACCCGGATCTCCATACTGTAGGCAAATTCTCTACCATCTGAGCCACCAGGGACGTTCTGACAATAACAAAGTGCATTACAAAGGTCTGATCATGAAGTCAGGCAAGACAAGAGAAGTGCAGACCATAATCTGCTGTCATTTGAATATCTACAAGCATTGTGGTCCTGGTAGGCAAGAAAACTAGGAAAGGGGACTTCCCTTTCCCTGGTGTCCCAGTGGCTAAGACTCCATACTCCCATTGCAGGGACCCAGGTCTGATCCCTGATTGGGTAACTAAGATCCCACATGCTACAGAGCAGCTAAGACCTGATGCAGCCAAATAAATTAAAAAAAAATTTTTTTAAAGGCGGGCTTCCCTGGTGGCTCAGTGGTAAAGAATCCACCTGCCAATTCAGGAGACATGGGTTCTATCCCTGGTCTGGGAAGGTGGCATATGCTACAGAGCAACTAAGCCTGTGCACCACAACTATTGAGCCTGTGCTCTAGAGCCTTGGAGCCGAAACTACTGAGTCCACATAGCCTAGAGCCCACGCTCTGCAACAAGAGAAGCCACTGAGATGAGAAGACCACACACTGCAACTAGAGAAAGCCCTTGCAGCAACGAAGGCCCAGCACAGCCAAAAATAAATAAATAAAAATTTACATATATATATAAATGTTTGAGAAATGTGATGAATTGTAGTTTCCAAAGATGGCCACAAGACTATCTCACGTCCCACAGGCTTTTCTATGATATACGACTTTGGCAATTTTCCCACGGAGGGGGGATGGGTATCCTACAGCACCTCTGCTTGGGTCAGGGTGGGCTTCTGATCCATTTGTAACCAATGGAGTACAGCAGAAGTGGGACTGTGTCAGGAAAGGTTGCCATCCTGTGACCTGGGATGGTCCTTTTGGAACCCTGAGCTGCTATGTGAGCAGCCATATTATGAGGAAGCGCAAGCCATCCAGAAAGTGTTCATGTCCACCGCTCCATGCAGCTGAGATCCCAGTCAACCACCAGCATTGACTTACAGACGGACTTTTGAGTGAATAAGCCTCCAGATGATCCAGCCCCAAGCTTTCACATCAACGCCAACCACTGAGTCTTCCCAGCTACGGCCCCCGACATTGAGAAGCAGAAACAAGCTGAAACAAACTATACCCTGTTTGAATCCCTCACTCACAGGATCCTTGAGCAAAAGGAAATGGTTATTTTAAGCTTCTAGGTTGGAGTGATGTGCCAATCAGTAATAATGTATAATGTGACTCCCTTTCTGAAACCCACGAGCAGCAGCCACTCCAGTGCAAACGGCATATCCTGGTGTGTGTCACACAACTCTAGGCACTTTATCAACTTTCACTGTTTAGTCTCTCACTCTAATATTATCTTATCTATGCAGTAGCGACCACTGTTACCCCCGATTCACCAACATAAAGAGAAAAGCAACTGTCTTCAGTTCATGTAGTCAGGAGATGCCGAGCCAAAAAAAAAAAAAAAAAAATGATCTCAGACTTCTGGCCCTTAAACCATTATGTTTTAAAGGACTTTTAGAACATATTTTAATTAATTAATTTGGCTGTGCTGGGTCTTAATTGTGGTACACAGGATCTATTTCCCTGACCAGGGATTGAACCAGGAACCCCTGCATTGGGAGCACAGGGTCTTAGCCACTGGACCACCATGGAAGTCCGTACAGGATTTTTTTAAAGGTGTAAACCCTCAGGGACAAAGAAAAAGAGAGAAGACAGATTTAGGTACTGAATATATGGTAACGTAGTAGACCCCAGAAATTGAATCCTAGGCTGGAGTTGAAGAAGTGGAGAAGAAACTCATTAATTCAGAACTGCCGAACAGCCCAGCCCAGGAAGCCATGGCACCAGGTGCTTCTCCAGGACTAAAAATGTGAGGCTGAGAAGTGAGAGCTGTGCACAAAGACAGCTACCCGGGGCCTTCAACCACCTTTCCACCGAGGAGGAGATAGAGGACTGGAGTAAAGGGAAGTTTCCGGCAAAATCTGAGAAAGTGAAACTGATGGAAAATGGGGTGCATCTGAAAGTACTGAGGGCTTCCCCTGTGGCTCAGAGGTAAAGAATTCGCCTGCAGTGAAGGAGAGGCAGGAGACATGGGTTCGATCCCTGGGTCAGGAAGATCCCCTGGAGGAGGAAATGGCAACCCACTCCAGCATTCTTGCCTGGAAAACTGCATGGACAGAGAAGCCTGATGGGCTACAGTCCATGGGGTCGCAGAGTCAGACACAACTGAGCACACACGCACGCACAGAGAAAGCTAAACAAATACAAAACAAGATGATCGCTAATTCCAGGGAGAACACAAAGTTATACACCAAGGAGAACCTTCACAGATACACCACACGGCTGGCTGGAGAATTGTGCCAACAGAGTCACATGAATGTGAACACTGAACACAGCTCTAGCCACGATGACTTTAAAGTCTGCTGGTAAATGATAAGAGGGCACATGAACCCAGCAGTAGGGAGGAGGCGAGGAGATGAAAGAGAGCCACACCCTCTCCCTCTTTGTGTGTGCCCGTTCAGTCGATTTAGTCGTGTCCGACTCTTATCGAGCCCATGGACTGTAGCCCACCAGGCTTCTCTGTTGGCGGGATTTCCCAGGCAAGAATACTGGAGTGGGTTGCCATGTCCTCCTCCAGGGGATCTTCTCAGCCCAGGGATTAAACCAGTGTCACCTGTCGCACCTGAGTGGGAGTCAATATATAATGCCCCTACAGAAAACCCAGAAGTAGCAATAAATAGATTATTTATTTATAATCTATGATAAATAATGGACGGACCTAGGGAGTGATATACGAGGTGAAGTTAGAGAAAAACAAACATCATACATTAGCACATATACCAGGAATCTAGAAAAACGGTACAGATGAACCTATTTGCAAAGCAGAAATAGAGACACAGATGTAGAGAACAAACGTATGGACACCAAGTGTGCCAATGAATTGAGAAATTTGAAAAAAAAAAAAAGAAAAGAAATTGGGACTGACATGTATACACTATTGATACTATGTATAAAACAGATAACTAATGAAAACCTACTGGATAGCACAGAGAACTCTATTCAGTGCTCTGTGGTGACCTAAATGGGAAGGAAATCCAAAAAAGAGGGGATTGCAAGGAGATCCAACCAGTCCATTCTGAAGGAGATCAGCCCTGGGATTTCTTTGGAAGGAATGATCTAAAGCTGAAACTCCAGTACTTTGGCCACCTCATGCGCAGAGTTGACTCATTGGAAAAGACTCTGATGCTGGGAGGGATTGGGGACACGAGGAGAAGGGGACGACAGAGGATGAGATGGCTGGATGGCATCACTGACTCGATGGACATGAGTCTGAGTCTGAGTGAACTCTGGGAGTTGGTGATGGACAGGGAGGCCTGGCATGCTGCGATTCATGGGGTCCCAAAGAGTCAGACATGACTGAGCAACTGAACTGAACTGAACTGATGTAAACATATAGCTGATTCACTATGCTGTACAGCAGACACTAAGACAACATTTTAAAGCAACTAAATTCTGATAAAAATAAATAAGTAAATAAAGTAGCAATTGGCACACATCATATTAATATCCATTCAAATCATGTAAATGTTAAAAAAATTAAAAATCATTAAAAAGAAACGAAGAGGCAGGTTTCACCAGGTTAGCTGAAGGGGCACTAGCTTTTGGAGCCCTGGGCTGCCTTGGAGGTAGTCTGGCTTCTCTGAGGATGTTCAGGCTTCCTAGGGAGGGTAAGTGCAAGTGGCCCAGATGATCCCAGCCTCTAGCACTAGAGGTTGCCCAGACATCATGGACTAAGACAAGCCATTCCCATGTGCCCCATCCAAACTCTGGACCTACAGCAGCCGTGAGCCCCACCCACAATGGTCATCTGAAGCTGCAAGGCTTTGGGGCAATCAGCTTCACAACCAAAGTAACTGGAACCCTGGGAACTGCAACAGCCACATTGCCATCCTGGATTGAGTCAAGAGTCTTTGACTAAGAAAGAAAGTGATAGGAATTCCCTGGCAGTCCAGTGATTAAGGACTCGGAGCTTTGACTGTGGAGACTGTGCAGTGCGACCAAAAATAGAAAGAAATAAATAAGGAAGAGAGGGAGGAAGTAAGGAAGCAAGAAAGAACGAAAGATAATAAATAGTGGATGGTCAACAGGTGCTCCCTGCTACAGTCAACTCCTTTGGCTACAATGAGATTCACATGTACTGTTCTTCTCCTACCCAGACCATTCACTTCCCTGTCCAGGGCAGACAAGTTTAAGCTTCGTGTGCAACAGAGGGCCCAGGATTTTGGTGGAAGACATATTCCTCTTTGTCAAGCCCAGCTGAGTCTGGGCCCAGACACCCAATACACTAAGGTGGGAGAGGCTTCTTATTCAGAAACAGGGGAGCGTGGAAACTTGCAGCAGACACTGGCCCATGGCATAGATCAAGCCCACTGGACATGAAGACCAGAGACTGGCTCTGGTTCCGCCTCCAGGGAGGTTTTTCTTGTTGCCATTGCTCTCCAAGTCCTCATCTGGGGATATTCAGTGTGAATATGCTTGTGTGTGTGTGTGTGTGTGTCCATGTGTTCAGTCGTGTCCGAATCTTCGTAGCCTCATGGACTATAGCCCACCAGGTTCCTCTGTTCATGAGATTTTCCAGGCAAGAATACAGGAGTGGTTTACTACTTTCTACTCCAGGAGATCTTCCCTTCCCTGGGGATGGAACCCATGTCTCTTACATCTCCTGCATTAGCGGGGGAATTCTCTACCACTAGTGCCAGTGAACTGTACATTTATTTTTTTAATTTTTATTCTTCCACCCCTGCATGCCTGGCATGTGAGAGCTTAGTTCCCCCGACCAGGGATAGAACCTGCATCCCAGGCATTGGGAGTGTGGAGTCTTATTTGCTAGACCACCAGGGAAAGTCCAAACTGTACATTTAAAAAACCGTTAATGACTCAGGGAACTCAAACCGAGGCTTGGTAACAACCTGGAGGAGTGAGATGGGGAGGGAGGTGGGAGGGATGTTCAAGTGGGAGGGGACATGGGTAAACCTATGACTGATTCATGCTGATGCTTGGTAGAAGCCAACACAATACTATAAAGCAATTATCCTTCAGTTAAAAATAAATAAACTTTTAAAAAATGGTTGAAAGGGACTTCCCTGGTTAAGACTTTACCTTCCAATGCAGGGGGTGCTGGTTCAATCCCTAGCTGGGGAACTAAGATCCTGCAAGCCTAGAAGCCAAAAAAAAAAAAAAAAAGGTAAATTCCATGGTTTTCTATTTTAACAGAATTTAAAAAAAAAAATTGAAAGAACCCCCTTCAAAAAAACCCCCCAACTCATGAAATCATTAGTTTAAAAGGACACCTCAAATTTCAGTTCAGCATCATGGTGCATTTCTTTGGTCCGAATCTGTACCTGCCTCCATCCATGACATCCACAGGGCATTTCCTCCCCCGACTCTCATCCGGCCGCCCCCTTGCCCCGCATGGACACCTCCTCCCAGATGGGGTTGGGGTCCTCCCTTTACTCCTATCCAGAGGGTCAGCCTCTACTGAGCACCCTTCTCAGGGTTCCTTTTGATATCCCAGCTGATCCAGCCCTAGGGGAGCAGCGCCCCTCAGTCCCCTCCCCCTCCAACTATGACTGAAAATTCTCCTCCTTAGCAAGTCATTGGATTGGTACAACTTACTATCTTTATAAATAAAACTAAAAGCTATCCAATGGACTTAATTGCTTAAGGAAGAGTCAGGTTTGGGAGCATTCCCTGCATTCCCTGGGGGGTCCGGTGGTTAAGACTCGGTGCTTTCACTGCCGAGGGTCCGAGGTCAGTTTCTGGTGGTGAAATAAGATCCTGCAAGCCAAGCATGGCAGGGCTTTAATCAGATTTTGAAAACATGTCACTTTCCTCATTGGTAAACTAATTTACAAAACCAAAGCAGCCCCTGAATTATCTTCACTGAATATGAAAACTGACCTGAAGTCAGCAAGAAGCTGACACGGACAGAGCCTGGGATTGTCGATTGCCACAACCACCATGGGTGCAATGAATATTTATTTTTTGCTCCAGTTATTTCTGAAGGAGAGGAAAGTCAGCATGCTCGGCCCGCTGGGCATCCTTCTTTTATTTTCATGGCAAATGAACACGTTGGCTCCTAACTACTGAGGAATGACACTGTGTCCTGGGGCAGGTGGAGGGGGTCAAGCTGCCTTGATTAAACCTTAACTGGGGTGGTGGTTGCCCAGGTCTGTATATTGTCAAGGCTCAGGGAAGTATTCTGTTAAAATCTAGATAATTTATGAATGTGACATGCAGCTTGGGGAAACAAAAAGAGTCTTGGGAAATAAGCACGTTCACCACTTATTTGAAGTGAAGTGAAGTTGCTCAGTTGTGTCCGACTCTTTGGACCCCTGGTAGAACTGTAGCCTACCAGGCTCCTCTGTCCATGGGATTTTCCAGGCAAGAGCACTGGAGTGGATTGCCATTTCCTTCTCCAGGGGATCTTCCCAAGCCAGGGATCGAACCCGGGCCTCCCATATTGCAGGCAGTCACTTTACCATCTGAGCCACCAGGGAAGCCCAGCTTATTTAGAAGTGGTAAAAAAAAAAAAAAGTGCTACCAAGTGTATTATTTCAGAACTGATAGAATGCATCCAGGGTGCCCATATCTGAGTTATGAGAAATGAACCAGCAATCAAACTGATAACAGATTGAATGCAAATATCTGACCAAACATCAAAAACAAGTCTGGACGTACAGGTTGACAGCATGTGAAGAAACAGCCAGAGACAATGAAGAAATCAAGACAAAGATGAGCTATCAGGATACACAGCAATGTATGGAAGGAGGCCTACAAAGGGGACCCGATTATGGATCAGAGTAACAGAACCCATCATTCTGGGAAACTCTCCACCCGAATAGATGCTGGTGTTACCACCTCAAACCCTACTACTTTCTCTAAAATCACGATGTCGGGTGTCCTTGGCACATAGACCAGGCGCTGGCCCTACCCTTTCCATGAGGCCTTGGAGAAAGGCTGGCTTTCTCTAAGCCCACTTTGTTCTCTGCCAAATGGGGGTGCCTGCAGCCCCCACCTAAATGCAGCTGCCCACCCTCCCTATCTGAGAAGCTTGCCACGCCCCCACCCCCAGCTGTACCAACTGTGCGGTGATGGGGCTGGAGGGAGGCTGGCAGGCCTGAGAGGCTTTGGGCGGTGGACCAACTTCTGAGTTGTCTTGTCTCCACCCAAAGTCTCCATTCCTGGCTCGGCCCCAGGCCTCTTCTCCCTCTGCTGAGTGGGGTACCAACTGGGAGGGTGGGTGGGGTGGGGAGAGGGACACGGAGTTCTGGGCTGCTAAGCTGCTAGGAGGGGTTTCTGCTCAGCCCCACACCTCCCCTGTTCCCTGCCTTCCAGAACCTGATCTCGGGTGGCAATGGCTTGGAGCGGGGCTTGGGTTCCCAGCCAGAGACTGAGGCTGAGTTTTGGCAGTGAGAGCACCAGATCCTAGGGATGAGACCAGTGGTCAGTGACAAGGGCCCTGGTCCTTTGACTTTGCAGAAAAGAATTTCCACAAGGATGGAAGTAGTGAAGCAAGTAAAGTGTTTATTAAGAGGAAGAGTACTGCATGTGTAGAAGGACAAATGGGCAGACTCAGAGGGAAAGTCCCTGAGTGGTGCCCACATTGCATTTTAAGTCACTTATATGGGGCATTTCTGCCAGTTTTCCTTTGGCCAATCATTTTGATTTGCCTGGTTCACAATTCATATTTGGTAATCTCAGGATCCTTCGATGTGCGCGCACACATCTCTTGGTCAAGATGGATCCTACCACAAAGGCTTCTGGGTAGAGCATCCTTTGATATTGCTCCCCCATTGGCCTGCAAGGACCCTTTTCTGTGCACACGTGGTTGGGGAGGTCTCCTGACTTTAGGAACAAGAAATATCTGGTCTGAGCAGAGCCCAGCTTCCTCCCTTTGTTGTCCTGCTATTCTTGTCTAGAAGTTTTGGTCAATAATGACTCTCCAATTGCTTTACCCTAGGGGGACCCATCTGTCTCTAGCCTCAAACCCTTTCCAGGATTTTCTTTGTTACCCCACCCTTCATACCTGTGTTCCCCTCCTGGAGTCTTGGGCTGTGGGAACTGGAAATGGACCTGTGGTTCCCACTTTTTTATCTCCTTTGATCTGAGTCTGGGTGGTCCTCTTCCCCCTCCCTCGTCCCTGGTCCTGAACACCAGGTGGGAGAGAAGAAGCAATTCTGGAAGGAGAGAGGCTCAAAGAAGAGAAACAGACAGGAACACGTGAGAGAGAGAGAGAGAGAGTCAGAGACAGGGGTAGACAGAGACACAAGACAGCCAGAGACAAGGGGGTCTAGGGCATCCTGGAGACAGAAAAATCCAGAGAGGAACTTCCAGAGATGAAGAAAGCCAGACACACAGTCTGCATGGTTCTGCTTAGCTGTGTTTCTTGAGCAAACTGCTTCTCCTTTCTGAGCCTCAGTTTCCTTATCTGTCAGATAAGGGTGATCAGGGGCCCTATGCTCAGTGGCCTGTCAGAGATCAGTGGTCTCTCCCACATGCTAGGCAAGCCCGAGGCTTTGTCAGTGGCACTTCTCATTATCTTTCCTTCTTTCTTTCATCCACATTCACTGAGCACTTACTGTGTGCCAGGCACTGCACTAGGCACCAAGGATACAGCTTTGACCACTGGGCAGAATATCCTGTCCTCTTAGCTGCCTTTCCTATCATTATCCTGTTGCCATGGTTATTATTATATTACAGGAGCATCAACTGGAATTTCAGGGGAGACCCATCCTTAGCCCTAGGCAGCAGGTCCTAACCTGGGAGAGAGGGTGCAGAGTTTGAGCTCACAGCTTCGCCTCTCAGGACTCAGATTTTCCATGATGGAATGGATGTGCGAGTCTTCTCTCTCCACCAGGCAGCAGGAAGGTAGGGCTGGAGGGATGGTGTCTCAACAAGCCTTCCATGCTGTGTGCTGTGCTGGTATGGTTATTATTGTTAACTGTCTCTATCACTATTAGCTCAAAGGGGAGGGACCGTACACCTGGGAATCCTCAGGATGGCAGGCGTATCAGAGGCCCTAGAAAGAGGGTGCTGGGCCAGCATGGCCCCAGGGTCTGTGCCAGGTGTGGGTGGTGGGTGTGGAAAGGGTGAGTCACCAGGGCCAGGCACACCCTGCTTTGATTTAAGGTCCCAGCAGCCATGCCCCCACTGCCACTGCCATCCCGCTGTTCCAGCCATGGCCGGGAGCTTTGTGAGTGCTCACAGTGTGGGGGCTTGAGGGGTTTGGACCCAAGGCTGCACTGGCAGAGGGGAGGGGCTGGAGCTTGGCTGAGGGCTCCTGTTTCAAGGAGAAAGCAGGTGTTCTGGTGTGCCAGAATGTTCTGGGCTGCCGTTTCTGGGTTCACCCAATCCATCCCCACGCTCTCCCCCCTCCCCCCATTGGTTCCCCTTACTATCTATCTTTCTGTCCCTCTGAGTATCCTCCTACTGAGTCTCTGTGTTCCTCTGCGCCCCTGGCTCTCTTTCCCGTGTCTCTGTGCCCTTTCTTCTCTCTGATTCTGCTGCTCTGCGTCCTGGTCATGTTCTCCACACAGCTGACCCACTTGTCTCTCTCCTCTGCCTCCCTGATCCACTCTGGCTGCTGCAGAATGTCCCCCACAAGACCTCGCTGCCCGAGGGCATCCGAGTGGGCACTGTGTTGAGAATTCGTGGTTTAGTCCCCGACAAGGCTGGCAGGTGAGACCCCCGAGCCTCAGCGGTAACGGGTGGGAGGTTTCCAGGCTCAGTGAACCCCACTTTTACAGCCCAAAGAACAAAGCCCCAGGCCAACTTTGCCCACCAGGATCTTGGAATCCCAAGGCTATTTCTGCCCTCTGGAATCTGATGTCTTCACTTATCTGTCCCATGACTGTGGAGGTGGGGTCCCTACATCATTGTAAGAATCTGGGCATTCCAGGGCAATGATATGACTTCCAGTCTGAGACCACAGCCACTTTGGAAATATGATCTGTGAATCAGAGGTGCCCTCAGCATATGGAAGGCCTAAGCAATCAATCCTACGACTACCTGGGTCCAGTCTTCAGGATTTCTGAGAATCTACGGTGCCTGGGACTACTGGGGTCCCTCGCCTTGTTCTCAGCCCTCTGGGAACTGGGAGCACTCTCGTCTTCAGGACCATGACTCCTTGGTCCTCTCAAACTCTGGAAACGAGGGGGACCCAGGCCCTGGTCTAGGTGGATGTGTGTCCAGGTCCCCAGTTGGTTTTCGGGTGCCCTGCAATCTGGGCTCGTGGCCTCCAGTCCACCACCCCTTTCCCCCTGATTGTGGCTCTCAGGTCCCTCTAGATATGCTCTGGCAAAGGGTTAATTCTCTATCGGATGCCCCTCTCTTCCACCACCTGCCAGGTTCTACGTAAACCTGCTGTGCAGTGAGGAACCAGGCAGTGATGCCGCCCTGCATTTCAACCCCCGCCTGGACGAGTCCACGGTGGTCTTCAACACCCTGGAGCGCGGCACCTGGGGCGCAGAGGAACGGGGCTCAGGCATTCCCTTCCAGCGAGGGCAGCCCTTCGACGTGCTCCTCATTGCCACCGAAGAAGGCTTCAAGGTGTGTCTCTTCCACAGGGCGGGCTCCGACACCCAAGTCTCTTCCCTTGGCGAGGCCAGGAAGGCCCTTGGCAGAGGTTGGGAGCAAAGGCGTGGCCAAGGTGGGCAGGGCCTCCCCAGTTCCTCACCTCCCCTGGTGCAAGCGCACTACTGTCAGAGGGCAGGCGTGTAGCAGTGCCAAGGACCAGAGAGGGAGAGCCAAGTGCCCAAAAGGTGGGTTTCCAGCCGGGAGTTGTAGACATCCTGGATCCTATTCCCTGCCCACTGGCGACCGAGGTAGCGGCTCTGGGGCAGGAGAATGGATGGACTGGGAGACAGGGAAAGTGCAGGGTGTGGTCGCTGCAGATCCTCTACCACCCAGGCAGTCTTCACTTCCAATCTGCACGTCGAGGGAGGCAATGAACCCCGGCAATGCGGACACTACATCCACAGCTAAACCTAAAAGCACTCAGGTGTCAAAAATAAATTCATTTAATCCTCAGGACAAGGGGTTACAGTGAACAGTAGCCATTTGCCCAAAGGGGCCCTGGGGCCTGACAGGGTTCCCTGAGTGTCCAGGTCGCCGCGTGGGTACGAGGCGGGAATGACCCCACAGTTGCCTGGGGAACGTTAAGCCGCGTCCCTTTGCCCCTGCAGGTGGTGATAGCAGATTCTGAATACCACCACTTCCGGTACCGGATCCCGCCAGGGCGCGTGCGCGCGTTGGAGGTGGGCGGGGACCTGCAGTTGGAGTTGGTGAAGATCTTCTGAGCCTTCCCAGGAGGGCTGGCGGAGACCCGGGGTAGGGGTCTTGGATGGCAAATAAAGTCTTTAGTCGCTCATCTGTGCTCCTCCTTTGTGTCAGTGTCTCCTTCATATAGACGAGAGTAGCACGTTCAGAGAGGTGAAGACACTGATTGAAGGTCACACAGCAATGCCCTAGCGGGGGCGGGTCTGAGCCTAGATCTCCCAGAACTAGGCAGGTGCTGTCCCTAGAGGCCTAGGGACGGTCGCGATCTGGTGGGGCTGGGGCTTTGACTCGCCTTCCTGCTGCACTTTGCGGAGCAGCCAGGTGGTAGTGCGATGAGGGTGAGCCGATAAGAGTTTGGAGGGTCCCTCCCTTATGGGCTTCCCTGATAATTCAGTAAAGAATCTGCCTCCAATGCAGGAAACCCCGGTTCAATTTCTGGGTCGGGAAGATCCACTGAAGAAGGGATAGGCTACCCACTGCAGTATTCTTGGGCTTCCCCTGAGGCTCAGCTGGTAAAGAATCCGCCCGCAATGTGGGAGACCTGGGTTCAATCCCTGGGTTGGGAAGACCCCTGGAGGAGGAAAATGCTCCCACTCCAGTATTCTGGCTTGGAGAATTCCATGGACTGTATAGTCCATGGGGTCGCAAAGAGTTGGACACAACTGAGCGACTTTCCTTTTCTAAGCCCTCCCTTGACTTCCCTGGTGGCTCCAGCCGCCTGCCAATGCAGGAATTGCGGTTTCAATCTCAGGGTCGGAAGATCCCTGGAGGAGGACACCACAACCCACTCCAGTATTCTTGCCTGGGAAATCCCATGGACAGAAAAGCCTGACAGGCCATAGTCCATGGGGTCTCAAAGAGTCGGACACGACCGAGCGATTGAGCACATACACACACACATACACAAGCCTTCCCTTGGCGCCCCCGTGTAACAGACCCCCCAATCGGTTCGTCTGCAATCAGGTCCCTTGGGGACCTCAGGTGAGTGAATTTCAGGCTCCCCGCACGCACCCCCAGCTTCTTGTCTCTCCCCAGCTTCCCCCACCTCCAGGCGGCTGCAGGTGGCTCGTGCGGGGAGGGGTTCGGAAGCAAATCGGACTTCACCTGCCTAGACCTCTGGCAGTCGGGTCTGGACAGGCTTCCGCCCTTTGTGCCCCGGGTCAGAAGCGCACTGGAGCGCCAGCCTCCCCGCGGAGGAGACGCTGGACGCGAAGGGCGGGTCTGCCATGTCTAGTGGGTCCACACACTTCGTCCTCCTGGGCTCACCCGAAGGCTGCGAGCGTCCCATCCCCAACCCGGTCTTACCCGAGATTCTACGGGAAAGGGGGAGCTGGGTCCCTGCAGACGCCCAGTCTCCCCCCACTGCTCCCACCCCGCGACCTCCAGGTTGGGATTATCTGGATTCAGGGGTTCTCTGGGCCGCCACTGAAGGGCTCTGGTGGGGGCCGGGGGTAGTCAGGGACACACGATCACCCCCAACCCCCTCAGCGAGGCGCTCGCAGCTGCCGGGGTTGTCACCTGCGGATGGAGCCGGGAGGGTGCAGCATGCCAGCCGCGCACGGAGGGCTGGGCCGGGTTCTGGGAAAGTCCGGGGCCGCGCCTCTGGCGGAATGCACCCAGCTTCCGTGTCCATGGAAGATGTAAGAGACGTGGGTTCTGATCCTTGGGTTGGGAAAATCCCCTGGCCTAGTCCAGTACTCTTGCCTGGAAAATCCCATGGACGGAGGAGCCTGGTACGCTGCAGTCCATGGGGTCGCCAAGAGTCGGACACGACTGAGCGACTTCACTTTCACTCTTCACTTTCATGCATTGGAGAAGGAAATGGCAACCCACTCCAGTGTTCTTGCCTGGAGAATCCCAGAGACGGGGGAGCCTGGTGGGCTGCCGTCTATGGGGTCGCACAGAGTCGGAGACGGCTGAAGTGACTTAGCAGCAGCAGCAGGAAATGGCAACCCGCTCCAGTGTTCTTGCCTGGAAAATTCCGTGTCTGCTACAGAAGTTTAAAACTTGCTGAGCCTCGGCTTAAGAACAGAGGCTCAGCAAGCTGGGACCGGTTCCCTACTGAACCTGGGGTGGTGGGAAGACCAGCCGTGCTGCGCGGGGCTTCAGCCTTTTCTGGACCCATTTTTCTGCCCCTTGAGGCCCTTCGGCTGAAGTCACCCCACCCCAGGTTCAGCTCTTGAGAGTGTGTCTCTGGATGAATCGTGGGATGAAGGCTCCCCTCTCCCAGTGGAAGACCCAGGAAAGTCTGAATTCCCCTGGTCCCCTGGGCTCATTTTTGTTGTTGTTGTTGTTTTTTGTTTTTGCCTCTTCAAGGATATATTCCTGCTGTGCTTAGTCGCTCTGTAGTGTCCGACTCTGTGACCCCATGGACTGTAGCCTGCAAGACTTCTCTGTCCATGGGGATTCTCCAGGCAAGAATACAGGAGTGGGTTGCCATGCACTCCTCTAGGGGATCTTCCCAACCCCGGGATCGAATTCAGGTCTCCCAGGCATTCTTTACCGTCTGAGCTACCAGAGACATGTACACACACGCACACATGCACACACACACAGAGCAGATCTGGTGGCTCAGATGGTAAAGAATCTGCCTGCAACACAAGATACCCGGACTTGATCCCTGGGTCAGGAAGATCCCCTGGAGGAGGAAATGGCGACCCACTCCAGGATTCTTGCCTGGAGAATCCCATGGACGGAGGAGCCTGGCGGGCTCCAGTCCATGGGGTCGCAAAGAGTTGGACACCACTGAGCAACCAAGCTCACATGTACACAGATACACTTACGGTACAAATTTCCAGGTTTGCAGTGAAAAGTAGTCATTGGCACCATGGTAAACGCGGTTCGAGTCTTCAGAACAGATGATAGTTCTCCATGCCCGTAGATTTCCTGATTTTCACTGTGGCCTTACAGTGGACATGCAAAAAATGTTCTTGTTTGTGTGGAAATACACAGTGAAGTATTTGAAGGCGATCAGGCAGCATATTGGCAACTAGTGCTCAAATGTGTATAGGAAAAAAAAATGTTTGTGCTGTGCTTACAACTTTCTGTGTTTGTCATTTCAAAACAGAAAAATATAAATATATAAAACATGCCTATGAAAGTCCTCCTTTATAAGAATAAACTTCTGTTACCAGTGTCTTCATTTCTTGTGTTTCTTTCTAAAACTCTGTACTTCTTTTTTTAAAAATATGTTTTATTATTTACCTTTTTAATGTATATAAATATTTTATTATTTATCTACTTCTGGGCTGTGCTGGGTCCTCATTGCTGCTCTCTAGTTGCGGGGCTCGGGCTACGTCAGTTGTGGTGGCGTCTCTTGTGGAGCTGGGCTCTGGGGCGCGTGGGCTTCCGTATTTGTGGCACACCAGCCCGGTTGTCCCTTGGCACGTGGAATCTTCCCAGACCAGGGGTGGAACCAGTGTCCCCTGCATTACAAGGCAGATTCTTAACCACTGGACCACCAAAGAAGTCCTCTCTATACTCCTAAACTCATGCATATGCAGTTTTCCCGCCCCTCCCTGCATAAAATTGAGTTCTCCACCTACTCACCTTGCTTTGGTCACTTAGCAATATACATGTGTTTGGGGTTTTTTGTCTTTTTTTTTTTTTGTCTTTGCCATGCCTCTGGGCATGCAGGATGTTAGTTCCCTGACCAAGGATAGAATCCCTGCCCCGCTGCTGTGAACCCGTCAAGTCCTAACCACTGGAGCTCTAGGAAATTCCCTACATGTGTATCTTTGATGTGTATATTTGATGTCAGTTCAGTTCAGTTCAGTTCAGTCGCTCAGTCGTGTCCGACTGTTTGCGACCCCATGAATCGCAGCACGCCAGGCCTCCCTGTCCATCACCAACTCCTGGAGTTCACCCAGACCCACGTCCATGGAGTCAGTGATGCCCTCCAGCCATCTCATCCTCTGTCATCCCCTTCTCCTCCTGCCCCCAATCCCTCCGAGCATCAGAGTCTTTTCCAATGTGTCAACTCTGCGCATGAGGTGGCCAAAGTACTGGAATTTCAGCTTTAGCATCATTCCTTCCAAAGAAATCCCAGGGCTGATCTCCTTCAGAATGGACTGGTTGGATCTCCTTGCAGTCCAAGGGACTCTCAAGAGTCTTCTTCAACACCACAGTTCAAAAGCATCAATTCTTTGGTGCTCAGCCTTCTTCACAGTCCAACTCTCACATCCATACAAGCTAAGCTAAGTCACTTCAGTCGTGTCCGACTCTGTGCGACCCCATAGACGGCAGCCCACCAGGCTCCCCCGTCCCTGGGATTCTCCAGGCAAGAACACTGGAGTGGGTTGCCATTTCCTTCTCCAATGCATGAAAGTTAAAAGTGAAAGCAAAGCCGCTCAGTCGTATCTGACCCCCTGCGACCCCATGGACTGCAGCCTACCAGGCTCCTCCATCCATGGGACTCTCCAGGCAAGAGTACTGGAGTAGGGTGTCACACATCCATACATGACCACAGGAAAAAGCATAGCCTTGACTAGATGGACCTTTGTTGGCAAAGTAATGTCTCTGCTTTTGAATATGCTATCTAGGTTGGTCATAACTTTCCTTCCAAGGAGTAAGCGTCTTTTAATTTAATGGCTGCAGTCACCATCTGCAGTGATTTTGGAGCCCAGAAAAATAAAATCGGACACTGTTTCCACTGTTTCCTCATCTATTTCCCATGAAGTGATGGGACCGGATGCCATGATCTTCGTTTTCTGAATGTTGAGCTTTAAGCCAACTTTTTCTCTCTCCACTTTCACTTTCTATGTTCTTCTTTGTCTCTAGTAAAATTTTTTTAACATCTATTGCACTGATACCAATTTTGTCCTCACTCTCTTATGCTTACTGTTTGCCTGGTATTTTTCTTATCCTTTTACTTTCAACTTTTTTATGTCTAAAAAGTTAGATCTAAAGTACAAATAAGCATATGCTTGGGTCTGACTTTCTTATTCAGGCTGACAGTGTATTATTATCTATTGCTTCATAGCAAAGTATCCCATTAACGTCATAAAATAACAAATACTTATTGTCTTACTGTTTCTGAAGTTTGGAGTCCAGGAGTGGCTTAAGTAGGTGGTTGGGTGCTGAGTTTTCATGAAGCTACAAACTATCAGTGAAGTTTCTATCATCCGAAAGAAGTTTTGGCAAACTATGGCAGTGGGCTAAATCCACCCAATGCCTGTTTTTGTAAGAGTCACAATCTGAGAATGATTTCCACACTTTAAAATAGCTGGGAAAAAGTGAAAAAAAAAAAAGAATATTTCATAACTCTGAAAATGATATGAAATACACATTTCAGTGTCCATAAATAGTTTTACTGGAACATAGTCATGCTCTTTCATTTATGTATTGCCTATTGGCTGCTTTTGCGCTTCACCAGTGGATTTCAGGAATTTTTCAGGTCAACCACAACGCCTAAAGGGTTTACTATGTGGCTTGGCAGCTTAGCAGGAAAGAATCTGCCTGCCAGTGCAGGAGACTCTGGTTTGAATCTGGGTTGGGATGATCTCCTAGAGAGGGAAATGGCAACCCACTCCAGTGTCCTTGCCTGGAAAATCCCATGGACAGAGGAGCTTGGCCAGCTGCAGTCCATGGGGTGGCGAAGAGTTGGACACGACTTAGTAACTAAACAACACACAACAACATTATAGAAAAAGTTTGCAACCCCTATTCTCAAGGCTTGACTGGGATTACAGGAGCTTCTCCAAAGAGGGCTCACACACATGAGTGCTGGCAGGAGTTTCAGTCTCTTGTCACATGAACACTTACCCAGGACTGTTCAAGAAGTTCCTGACTCCTCCGAGAGGAGGGATGGAAAAATGTCAGCGGTAGAACAAGCCCAGACAGAAGCTGCAGTGTCTCATAACCCCGTTTGTACCACGAGTTCTGCCGTATTTTCCTACTCATTCACAGCAGCACTGGTAGTTTGGGAGGTGTTCACACAAGGGTGTGAGTATCCTTGGAGGCCACTTTGGAAGCTGACTACCACAGATGATCTCTGACTTTAGATTGGAATGTTTATGTCATTCACATGTGATGTCATGATCGATATGGTTGGCTTCATGGCTGCCATTTTGTTGTCCGTTTTCACTCGCTGTGACTCATTCACTACCTTCTCCTGTGTTAAACAACTTTTAGTATACTATTTAAATTCCTCTGTTTATTTTTTTAAAAAACTATATATTTTGAAAGCTGGTTTTTAAATGGCCACTCTAGGGATGACAATATTTATACTATAAATGATCACAGTCAACTTTAGGTTAATACATATTGAATTACAGTAAAATATAGCAGACTTGTTCCAACATATCTCCATTTCCCACCTTATTTTGTGCTACTGTTGTTCCATCACATCCATATATGTTATACACTCTACAACATAGTGTTATAATTTCCACTTTTACAATCACATTTTTAAATTAAAAAAAAAAAAACAAAGAAAAACACTGATTTTTAAAAATGTTTATCCACATATTTATAATTTCTAGGATTCTTCATTTCTTTCTTCCCGTGGATTTGATGTCATTTTCTTTCAAAGTGAAGGACTTTCTTCAGCATTTCCAACAGGGTAGATCAGCTCACAATGAATTCTTGATTTTTGTCTACCTGAGAATGTCTTTCTTTTGCCTTCGGTTTTGTTTTTTTAATATTTACTTAGCTATTTGATCATGTTGGGCTGTGTTGGGTCTCAGGTGTGGTGTGCGGGACCTTCCTGTGGCCTGCAGGACCCTTTGCTGCAGCACGCTGGCTTCTCTGTAGTTGTGGCAAATGGGTTTCAGAGTGCTCTGTGGTGTGGCCCATGGGCTTAGCTGCCCTGGGCATGTGAGAATTTAGTTCCCCAACCAGGGATTGAATCCTCATCCTCTGCATTGGCAGGAGGATTCTCAACCACTGGACCACCAGGGAAGTCCCTTGCCTTCAGTTTTAAAATGTAGTTTTGTTGAATATAGAATTATTGACAGTTTTCCTTTCTTTAGTACTCTGAATAAATCATTCAACTGCATTCTGACCTCCACCGTTTCTGTGAACAGTTAGTTCTTTCTGTAAACACATGCTGTTCCCCTGTTTGTGTTGAGCTGTTTTTCACTTGCAGCTTTCAAAACTGTCCTAGTCGTTTTTCCTTCTTCCTGCAGTTTGCCTATGTTGGGTCTAGGTACGGATCTCTTTGTATTTATCCTACTTGCAGTACACTGAGCTTCTTGGATCTAGAATCTAATGTCTTCCATAAAATTGGGTAAGTCTGTAGCCATTATTTCTTCAGACATTTTGCAGCAGTGATACAAAATCAGACATGACCTCCCCAGCTCTTTGGGGGCCCCTCTCCCTAAGCCCCTCTAGGCTCAGGTCTGATGTGTAGCTCCATGGCCATTCCTGGGCAGTGACTGTTCAGTGTGACAAGAGAGAGTCCAGAAGGAGAAGCCTCAGACTGGAGGTTGCCCAGGTCATCCCTCCTCCCTTCCTGACCCCTCCTAGCATCCATCCAGGGTCTGAGGAACATCTTGTATCAGAGTCTGACAAATCCATAGAATCATCTGGAGACCTAAATGAACATATTGATGCCTGGAACCTGCTACTGATATACCAGGCTGGAACATATGGAATGATTGATATTTAAGCATTTTAAACCTACAAAAATGGTGTTTTTATATAGTTTAATCAAATCATGGTCTGGGTTGGGATCAGATATCAATATTTTTTAAAAGCTCCCCAGGAAATTGCAATGTAGAACTGTTTGAGAACTAGACTAGGTGAATGAATGAGACAATAAACTGAATGAGCAACTGAGTGGGCACTGACAAATAACTGGATATGAGAACAAGCAAGTGAGTAAGTCAAATTATAAGGGAATAAATGGATGCAAGAAAGTATAAATAAATGAATTACTAAATCAACACAAAGGTGATGATAAAGGGATGTCTGAATAAATGACAGATGGTTAGTGGACATATGAAGAAATAATGGGTGCATAAACAGTTGGGAATGAATCATGAAGAGATGAATGGATGACTGGATAGATATAAATGGAGAAATGAATGGATGACTGGATGGAGAGGTGAATGGACAAATGGATGGATGGATGGATGGATGTGCTGTAAGGCAGAGAATTGCATGGACAAATGAAGGAGTGAAGAGATGAATGGATGAATGAAATTTGGATGTAAGGATGGCTGAATGGGTAGACATATGGACTAATAAACGAGTAAAAAGATGCTTGAATAGATGGAAGGTGAAAGATTGGATGATGAGTGGATGAACAGAGAGCTGAATGGATAAAGGGAGAGGAAGATTGACTGATGAGTGAATGAATGGTTGGATATTTAGGTGGATGGATGAACATATGCTTGCATGACTTTTTAGAAATATTGCTGGATGATGACAGAGATAGGTGGAGAGATGAATGGATGGGTGGATGGATGAAGGGTTGGATGAAAAGATGGCTGAACAGATGGATAAATGGACTAGCGAGTGGCTAGATATTTAGAAGTTGAATAGATTTATGGCTTTTGGTTAGATGGAGATAGTGGTGGATGGGACAACAGGTTATGTTGCCCTAATGGTCCAGGAGCACGTGACGAGAATGAAGACAGAACACGAAATCTGGTGCAATGGGTCAGGGGAACTGCAGCCTATGTGGGACTGAGGGGCAGAGTCCACTCTGAGTTCAGCTTTTATTCCTAATTGCATACTACAAGACTTTCTCAGATCTTATCCTTCTCAAGACACAGGTTATGTTAATCACGTACTTCTAAACGTAATAACTACACTGACTTAGTCCAGATCTCCTTGTGCTTATCCCAGGCCGTTCCCTTCTGGACTAGTCTCGGGAACAATTAGCAAGTACTTAGGCAGCGTTCATGCCTGGAGCCAACCTGGTGTTTCAAGGCCCGTGTTTTCATGATCCCAGTCATACTCCCTTCTGGGTCTGGCCTTGGAGTTCGTAACAAGGTGATTGTTCTTAAGAAAAACATGAAAGATAATCATTAACATAATTTCTTAATATATGCTGTTTTTTCAGGTGCTATTTCTGTGAAATTTCTCAAGCCTGTAAAAGTACATTATTAGGAATTCCCACTACAAGACTACACAGTGGTTGAGCACGGGAGCCAGACCACCTTGATTTGAATCCTAGTTCTGCCATTTATGGACTCTGTGACCTTAGGCAGTGAAGTTCATTTTTCTTTGCCTGTTTCCTCATCATTTACACATGGAAGATATTAATAGTTCCTACCTATTGGCATTGTGAGGAGTGAATGGGTTGATACACTCAAAGGCCTAGGTTTATTATGATGAGAAGATGGATGACCAGATGACTGGATGGCTGAATCAAAAAGAAAGAGACAATGAGGGAAGTGAATGGAGTCACATACATTCATGAGACACCCTCAGACATTTTATTAGGGGCTTAGAAAGGGTCCTACAGGATCTTCCTCTGTGTTCCCAAGGGTTATGGCCCCAGGAATAGATCAGATCTGGACGTAGGACAAGGTGACATCACCGTGGATCTCCACCAAGTCCACCCTCTGGAAGGCTGAGAGGCGATGGGAGAAGTCAAAGAGGTGCTGGCCATTGGCATACACCTTGAAGCGATCTGCGCCACAACGAATGGACAGCTGCAGGGAGAAGGGCAGGCATGAGGCCAGGGCCAGGACAGACGCTTCGGAGGGAAGCAGGGAAAGAGACCCCAGACTCACATCAAAGAACTGTCCAGGACCAAACGGGTTGTGGGGGACCTTCCTCTCCTCAGATCCCCAAGAGCCATTCAGAAAGCTGTTCCGAACCACAGCGCCCTCGGTCATGCGGGGGTTAATGTGCAGAGCCACGTCCCCAGAGGATCCCACCTTGAAGTTGATGACAAAGCTGGGGCAGAGAGGAAGGCAGGAGTAAGGTGGGGGTATGGGAGGGGGGCTGGGGGAGCACCTTGCTCCCCAAGGAAAGAGGGAACTGGGGCCTGGACTCCAGGGTCTCCAATGGAGGAGGGGATTGAGGGTTCAGACTCCTAGGTTTGAGCAATGATGGCGACAGAGATTTCACACCTCAATCTAGATTCTGTACCTCTTGGCTGTGGGGGGTATGTAGCCCTTGATAATGATGGTTCTTCGAGCTATGAGCCCCCCTTGCAGTCTCCCATTAAATGGCACGGGCTGTGGAAAGAAAACACAACACTCCAACATCTCTCAGGTCCCCAGAAGCCAGAGGCAGGGATGAATTTTCAGAGAGGAGCGTTCACTTATTGTGGGAAACGCTGCAAACCTCCAAGCCCCACCGACTCTGACCACCAATTCTACCCTCTCCCCACCCACCTCCTGTCCCAAATGTGCTCTGCCCGTTCTGTTTCCAACCTTCTCAAGGCTCCCAGTGGTTCAGGACCTCCCACTCCTGTTTTCCCACAAACTTCCCACCACAGAACCCTAAACTCCTGCCAGACACCTTACCGGGTTGAAGGCTGGGGGTCCCTCCATGGTCTGTGAAGTGAGGAAGAGGAGATACTATTCTGTAATATTCGACAAAAATTAGGGCACACCTATGGCATACAGGGGCCGTCCCTGATGGCTCAGAGATAAAGAATCCACCTGCCAATGCAGGAGATGTGGGTTCAGTCCCTGAGTTGGGAAGTTTGCCCAGAGAAGGAAATGGCAACCCACTCCAGTATTCTTGCCTGGAGAATCCCATGGACAGAGGAGCCTGGAGGGCTACAGTCTATGGGGTCACAAACAGTCAGACACGACTGAGCGACTAAACAACAACAGCTACTACATGCAGGCATATCTCTAGGTGCTGGATTAATACAACTGGGAACCAATCTGACCACCCCCCAACTCTTACCACCCAACACCCAAATGGCCATACACCGTCCCACTTACAGGCAGTCTGCTCTGTTGTTGATAGTACTGTCCGGGACTCTACATGGATAGAAGGAAGACATGAGTGGTGAGAGGCTGGGGGCCCCAGGGCCTCCTCAGCCACTGAACCCCCACCTCGAGGGGAAGTCCATCACCCACCAGCAGGTACTTACTGGGTACACCTGAGCAGGCATGGGCATCTGTGGAGAGAGGAGAAGGAGGCAATGAGGAGGGCCCCAAACTAGGGCCTGGAAGGTGTCAAGGATGCCTGCCCCAGGGCAGCCCGCCACCACCATCCATGGGAACTCTGGGTGTGCCCAGATGGCTCATTCATGGCAAGGAACTCATCAAGTTTAGGGATCTTCAGTGCACCTCTCCCCACCCCTCTAGGACAAGGCTGATACCTGCCCCATCCTGGCTTCCTGCTGTCCCAGGACCCTCATCCACTCCTCACCTCCCTCCTCAATCCAGGAGTCCCGCAATAAAGTGAGCATCCTCAGAACACCTCCCAAGCCCACACAATACTCTGCTCACCTCATCACCAACCACAATTTGCCCCTCACTCTGCGTGACCACCCTGAGGCAACCAGGGGTGCTTTTACCAGCCGAGTTCCCATCTCTCCCCTGTCTGTCTCAGGCGTTTTCAGTCTGTGTGAGACTCTCTCTTTCTCAGTCTCTGGCTCTCCCTGCCTCTGTTTCTCACTTGCCCTCACCTTCTCAACTGTGGCTTCTTGTGCCCGGAAAACCTTTTCCCCCATCTGGACAATTTTTCTTCACCCTTTCTCTCTGTTTCTAATGAACTCCTTTCTGCCTTGACTTCTGTGTTAAGCCAGTTTTTAAAAATAGCTTCTTTTTTTTTTTTTTTTCTCCTGCCTGTATTGTGCATTTGGTGGGATCTTAGTTCCCTGACCAGGGATCGAACCCAAGTGCTCAGCAGTGAAAGAACAAAGTCGTAATCCCTGGACCACCAGGGGATTTCCTTTTTTTTTTTTTTTTAAGATACATTGATGAGGGAATTCCCTCATTTTTGGCAGTGAGGCCAAAAATAAATAAATAAAAACTAAAAAAAATAATACAATACATTGACGGAGCACAAGATAAAATGAGGTTACCCTAGGCCTGAGGTTACCTTATGGATGAAGACATTCCTCACTGGGGAGGCAGAGTGGTTTGATCTGTGCCTCTGCCAATTACAAGCTCCAAGACCTTGGGCAAGTTACTTAAGCTCTCTGTGCCTCAGTTCCCACATCTGTAGAATGGGGCTGATGATCGTCAGAGAGTACTTTCCCCTGGGAGGGACTGGGGGACTCACAGGTTGGGAAGGGGAGAGCCCTCAGCTAGAGGACATGCCAGGGGTATGGAGTCTGAGTTGCTCCAAGTGGTGCTGCTGGGAGGGTTCTAGTGCCTGTGTTTTGGTGGCCAATCGTTCACTATGGACCTGGGAGTGGGTTTCCTGGTCACTGGGTCTGTGCTTTCTGACTCAGCTCACACACCTATGTCTTCTTCAGAAAGTCCTTCCTTAAGACCCTGCAGGGAATTCCCTGATGGTCCAGAGGTTGGTACTCTGTACTTTCATTACCAAGGGCCAGGGTTCAATCCCTGGTCAGGGAACAAGGATCTTGTAAGCCAAGTGGCACAGCCAAAAAAATAAGTAAAAATAAACAAAACAAAATGATGGTGTAGAAAATGGTTCAAATACCTTAGAAAAAGAAAGACTCTCCAAATCACCTGTATACCTCCCACCCCCGCACTGACCACCTGTGGCCACCACCATCTGGCGACAGAGCCATCTTCCCAGTAGATTGTCTTGGTTGTCGCTAGGTCCATGGAATCACCCAGCAGTGGGTCTGGCACAGAGAAAGTGCCCAGGAAATAAGTAAACATGGGCATGAATTAAGGAAGGAAACAAGCAGACAGGAGAGAGAGACACCACACACCTGGTTTGAGGGGGGCTGGCCTCCAATGAAGTTAATTGATTGAAGCCTCAGGTCACCATCCACATGCAGGTGGGTGACCATCTGCAGCGGGATCCGGTGCTTAAACTCATGGAAGGGAGTCCCATTCACCACCACCTGGAGGGCAGGGGTAAGGTCAGAGTCGGCACCCATGACCTTGGGAAGGTAGAAACAGGAAGCAGGCAATAGGGAGCTTTTTGACATGGGGTCAAAACAAAAATATTTATGAATGAAATTATATGATATCTAGGATTTGCAGTTAAATAATAGGGGAGGGGAAGTGGCAGGTAGAGATGGGAGCAGACAGACCTGGAGTTGACAGCTATCAGCCCTGGCCCAGGAGAGGAGGGTTTCCCACAATTCGGTGCTTCCTTTTGTGTGTGTTGGGGCTTCCCTAGTGGCTCAGAAGTTAAAGAGTCTGCCTGCAATGTGGGACACCTGGGTTCGACGCCTGGGTCAGGAAGATCCCCTGAGGAGAAGGGCAACCCACTCCAGTATTCTTGCCTGGAGAATTTCAGGGACAGAGGAGCCTGGCGGGCTGCAGTCCATGGGGTGGCAAAGAGTTGGATACGACTGAAGCGACTAACACAAATCTCAATCTCCCAAGAACACAGAGGGGCAAGATGATAAACGCGAAACATGTCAGAAGGGTCTCCACGGTGGAGGAATGGGAATAAGAAAAAGAGATGAGAGAATTTGTATTTAAAAAGTTCTAAATGAAAAAAAAATTAAAAGAAAAAGAATTGGCTAATAGGCAGGAAAGAAAGAAAAGAAAAGAAAAAAGGGAGGAGAGAGGGGAAAGGGAGAGAGGGAAAAAGAAGAAAGAAACGGCGGGTGGGAGGGAGTAAGGGAAGAAAGGCAGGCAGGCAGACAGGAAGAAAGGAAGAAAAGGAGGGAGGGAGGAGCGGGGCGGGGAGGCCCCGCCCCCACGGCTCTGACCTTGAAGTGCTCCGTCGTGACCATGAACACCAGCTCGAAGGCCGCGCCCTTGCGGAAGGGCATGCTCATTTTCCTCTCCTCGTTGCCCCACGAGCCGTTCTGCTTCGAGTTCAAGACCACCTTATCCCAGCCATCAAAGCGGGGATTGAAGTGGAAGGCGACGTCTGCCCCTTGGCCCTGCCCCACCTCGAAGTTCACGAAGAACCTGGCGGGACACGGAGGGCTGTACCCTTGGCCGCACTCCAAGGGGCAGTTTCCCATCGCTACCCCGTCGCTTACTCCCTGTCCTTATGAGAAATCCTTCCCCCACCCAGTTTCAAATAGGACCACCCCTGGGACTCCTGCGTTTGCCCCGACAAACTTGAATCTATCAGTTCAAGTCTCTTTATCCCCGTCCCCAGTTCCTGAAGCCCATTCCCCACGTGCAGCCAGAGGGACTCTCAGTTCAGTTCAGTTGCTCAGTCCTGTCCAACTCTTTGCGACCCCATGGACTGCTGCATGCCAGGCTTCCCTGTGCATCACCAACTCCTGGAGCGTGCTCAAACTCATGTCCATGGAGTCAGTGATGCCATCCAACCATTTCAAGACCCAAATCCGAGCACTTTCCACAGCTCATTTCACATCAGCATCCCACAAATTACCTCAAGGGGGCAGGCACACACCTGCCTCAGGACTTGGCAGTCAGATACACCTCAGACACACCCCAGACTCCCTCCCTCACCTCCTTCAGGTCTTTGCTGAAAAGTTCCCTTCCCTGGCCACCTTATTTAATGGGACAATGCCACATCCTCTCCCCCACATCTGTTCCCCATCTCTCTTCTCTCCTTATTTGTCTCCATAGCATTTATCACCATTTGCCAAATTGTATATTTGAGTTAAATTTATTTTTTATCCCTCTCCTCTACTAGGATGTCAGCTCCAGGGATCTTTGTCCTGTTGACTGCTCTGTTCCCAGCGTCTAGGCACAGAGTGGGCGCTCAGCGGATGTATAAAAAATGAACAAAGAAACGACGATCCTATTTTAAAGCCATAAAAAAATCTAAGGACTTCTCTGATGGCCCAGTGGTTGGGACTCTGCCTGCCAGTGAAAGGGACATGGGTTCAATCCCCGGTCTGGGAAGATTCCACATGTGCCAGGGCACCTAAGCTCGTGAGCAGCAACTACTGAGCCCATGCATCACAACTACTGAAGCCCGAGCTCTCGAGCCTGTTTCACATCAAGCTAAGCTACCACAATAAGAAGCCCGCACACTGCCACTAGAGAGTAATGCCCCCTCACTGCAACTAGAGAAAAGCCTGTATGCAGCAATGAAGACCATGTATGCAGCAATGAAGCCAAAAGTAAATAAATTAATAAAATAACATTTTTTTAAAAGCTAAGTTATTGTAGCACTGATTATACTACTTTACACATTTTACACATTGAATCCTCAAAACTCATTTTACAGATGAGAAAGTAAAGCACACAGAGCTTTCCCAGTCACACTGTTGGTAAGTGACAGATCTGGGATGTGAACTCAAGCGGACCAGTTCTGAGCCCATGATCTTAATTCATGCTATCATACCCATCAATTCCAATCCAGTGGTCCAAGTTTGGGGCCACCTGTCATAGTGAGTCTCCCTGACACCTCCCAGTCCCGAGGGTCCCCTTCTTGATCTGATCACCAAACCCTGGACTCCCCAGACCAGGGCTGGTCTTTGGCCATCCGATGCAGTGACATAGAGTCCTCTTCTCAGCCAGGGTGGAGGAAGGGAAGTAGGCCTCCTGCATTTGGGCTGGAAGCCCCGTTTGTAGTCACCCCCTTCCCTCCCCACTTCCTCCTTTGCTCGCCTGGCACAGGGGAGGGTCTTACCTCTTCATGTGCTCGCTTGCCACTCCTTGGATGTAAATGGACATTCCAACTCTGAGACCTCCTGGGATGGGGTTGTGGTAGGGCAGCGTCTGCAGATGGGGTCAGGTGAGGGGCCTCAAAGGCCATCTCCCTATTGCAGCCCTTACCACTTATTCAGAAGCCCCTCCAGCCCCACTCCATTAAGCAAGGGAGAGGAAACCAAAGTGGGAGGGATCAGTGAGATGAAGAGAGCTGAGTTACAGATGGAAGCAAATAGCCTGAGAGTCAGAGTGGGAGTAAGTCAGGCTCCAGGGTCACTATTGGGTAAATCAGCCCCAAGGGTCACAGATGGGTGCCTCTGAGGCTCAGGATGAGGATAAATTGGTGCGTGGAGGTCTGGGTGGAGCTAACCCCGGGGTTAGGGTATCTCACCGGGTTGTAGGTGGGCTGGTAGCCTGGTGCAGGGACAAAGGCCATCTTTAGAGCCTGGGCTGGTGACTTCTCCTGTGAGAAAAGCTGCAGGAGTCATGAATGGTGGCAGCTAGCAGGTGGTGGGTGGCTCTTATAGCTGAGGATAAGGGTGTGGCTGGCAGGGCAGGGTCCATGGTGGGGTCTCTCTTCTGCACATCCCAGGCTCCCTTCTCTTAACAGCCTCACTAGTGACCAACCAGCATCCAGATCACTGGGGCCACACCTGGTGCAACTCAGCTCAGAGCCGCTCTAGGCTCTTTTGTAAAGAGGAAGTGCTGGTGAACTTTGGCCCTTATCAGAGCCAATAAAACCTGACTGGACCTTTGTTAGCAGAAGGAAGGTGAGGCCAGGAGGGTTGGGCAGGGCAAGGCTAAAAGGAGTGGCTCAGAACAGATGGGCAATGAAAAAAGTGAAAGCAGGGAGGACCTGGGCACTCTTGGTACTCCCAGGAACTGTGAAAAGACCTAAATTTATTGCTTGCCCACTGCATGGCTCTACTATGTACATTATATTGTGTATGTAGTGCTTTAGATCACCAACTTCTGGAGCCAGAAGCCCTGGGTTGAATTCCTTCCTCTGCCATTTCTTGGCTGTTTGATCTTGGGTCAGGGCCTTCACTTCAATTTGCCCATTTGCCTGTCTGTTAAATGGGAGAATATTAATAGTATCAACCTCATAGAGTCCTTGAAAGTAATCACTAAATTAATAAATATGCAGAATAGGATGTGGCATATACAAGACACCAAATTAATGCTAAAATACTAAAAGACAGAGGGAAAATAATACTTTGCTCTCATTCTAAACATAAATCCAGGAGGTTAGTTGTTTTTTTTAATTAATTTTTTTGGCAGTGCCACCAGGCTTGTATGATCTTAGCTCCCCGACCAGGGATTGAACTCTGGGCCACCGCAGTGAAAGCGCCTAGTCCTAATTCCCCAGGAGGTTGAGATTACCTATGGAAAACTCGAAGCTTAAAGAAGTGAGGCAGTTGGCCCAAGAGTGTGTAGCAGCTGACTCCTAGTCACACTCCAGCACCGGATCCCACTATGTTCTGTGGTGTGTGGGTACCAGGCAGGGTAGACTCTGCCCTTGAGCATAAAGCAGGCAGGGAGACCATCTGGGGCCTTGTCAACCTAAAGGGAGTCACATGACTTTCTACCAGGCCTGGCCTGCCCACCAACACTCTGAATGGTCATCATCTGCACAGCTCCCGTTCCCAATTGGTCAAATCTCTATTCCCAACATTCAACACAACCGTGGTCCTTAGAGCCCCCAGGGTCATTGATCTACCTACTCTTTCTGCCTCGCCTCTCTTTCCAACAAGGACACCGGGTTCTTTACATTGCTTTATTGTTCGTGGGGCAAAGATAAGGCAGGAAGAAATGTGTCATAAAGATAAAAACTGGAAGACTTGAGAAGACAGCAAGCTAGACCATCTTTATGAATCTTCCCTTCCCGTGAATGAGAACACGCAGGCAGGAGGCAGGGCAAAGCCAGACCCCTGTGTCAAGACCTGGGATGACAGGCCTCTCAGAGCTTAGAGAAGGTGATGGTCTTCAGATCCTTCTTCTCCATTGCGGCCTGGACACACTTCATGATGTCTTTTGTTTGTAGCATGCTCATGTTCCAGGATTTCTGGATAAAGATGGCAGCCGGTAATAGAAAGAATACAGGAAGATTTTCGTTGGACCAATGAAAAATGGGAGGGAGATAGCAGCGAGCCAATCAGAGGACAAGGCCTGTAAACGGCCGCTGGGCCCTGATTGGTCACTCAGGGAATCAGAGATGGGTGTGACTGGTTGGATGGAGAGTCTCACCATATAGTTGAGGCTCTCCATCACCGAATGGTCGCGGGAGTAGATCAGGTTGATTTTTGTGCTCTGCACTGCCACGGGGCTCTTGCTGGAAATCTCAGCTGCCAAGGTGAAAGCCGCATCAAGCATGCTCTCCTTGTCTGGGAAGAGCCGGCTGAGGATGAAAGGAATTGGAAATCAGGCAATCTGAGAAGAGCTCTCCTCTCCCTCCCATGGATGAAGTGACCAATCGCAGTAGAAAGTGGAAGACAGTGCTGGTGAAATGGACCAATCGGAGCAAGGCAGTAGACTCCAGACCACCCACAGAGAGGAGGCCACTTGGAATCCATGAGTTAAGGTGCATGGGAATCCAGGGGGCCCCACCCAAGTCTGCCCCTGAATTCTTATCCAGCACAGGCCTCAGCCCTTACCTGACCAGTCCACTCTCCAGGGCCTCATCAGCCATCATCTTGCGGGCAGTGTAGGCCAGCTCGTTGACCAGGCTGCAAGAGGGCAGGACATGCGAGAGGATGGCATCCGGTTTAGGAGATGCTCTGCTGTCCCCTTCCCCAGGTTCCTCTCACCCACCTCTGGTTCCCGATGACTTTGGGCAGTCGCTGCAGGGTTCCCACATCTGCCGCCAAACCTATGTCCACCTCCTGGGGGAAGCGATAGTGTTAGTGCTTGGTTTCTGCCCAGTATTGTCCCCACTGCAGCCTCAATGCCAGCGAAACTCTGCATTTACCTCAGAGTCCCAGCACACTCTCACCTCGGAGATGCCCCTCCCAAACACCCCTTTTCATTCCCATCCACAGACTTTTGCCCATATAGGTTCCTTCGCTCTAGAATATAGCCCACCTTCCAACTCCTCTGTCCTCCCAACTCTTTGATGTCAGCTGCATCTATCTCCAGGAAAAGCCTTGCCCTGACCCCCTCCATCCATGAGCTCCATCCTGCCTCCCACCCACTCCAGCACTGACTTGAGCAAAGCCCCCACCCTCTTCCCCTCCCCCACACCTTGACTCACTCTTGACCTCACATTGACTCCGTGACCTCCCCTTGATGTCCCCAATGGCCAAGTTTTACTTTTTAAGATTCAATTCTAACTCTTCCATGAAGCCATCGAGGCTCACTCCCACCCCCTTTAGCTTGCTCCGTCCCTGCTCTGACCCGGCTCTGCCACTCATTTCTCAGCCCTCAGTAGGACCCAAGGGAGCAGAAGCTTGGGAGGATGGCTCACCTTCACCTGGAAGAAAGAATCCCGGGTACTGTATCGGATGTCACAGGCGGTGATGAGATCCACTCCTGGGAAGTAGAGGCCAGAGACAATGAACAACCACAGGACTGACCCACACCCATTCCCAGAGTGGGGAGCAGGGGCTTGCACCTTGGGGCAAAGTCTAACTAGCAACAGATCTGGGGTGGGTGGGTTCAGACTCAACCTCCGCCAATGCAGCCTCCATGGATGGCGGCGATCACCGGCTTAGGGCACTGGAAGGGGACAGAAAGGGCGGGGTCAAGGCTGGTCCGGGAGCAGCAGGTCGGGGGGACACCCTGCTAGACTCCCAGAGTTACCTTCTCGATGACGCTGAAGGTCTCTTGGTATCTGGTGAGGAGCCTATGGAGGTGCCAGCTGATGCGGGCATTGTCGTCACCTGTGGGCTGAAGGAGGTCTGAAGCCATGTCCATGAGGTCGATACCTGGTGGGGAGATGTGGGGAGGCTCACCTAGCCTCCCAGGCCCTACCCATTGCCCCGACTAGAGGTCATAGGCCAGGCAAACCACCACAGTGGAGAAAGCAACTCACACAGGACTTCTGGCGGGGTCGAATTTGGGGTGTGAAGGGCAATACAACTTAACACGTATTGAGTCTCTGCTCACTTTAGCCTCACAGTGATCCTCTGAGGTAGGTCCTATTACTATCTCCATTTTATCGGGGGAGAAACTAAGGCACAGGGAGCTTAAGTCACTTGCCCAAGGTCACCCTGGCTTGTGAGCAGTGGAACTGAGATTTCAAACCCAGAGCCATGCAGCTGGCTCTGGGCGGTAAAGAATCTGCCTTCAATGCAGGAGACCTGGGTTTGATCCCTGGGTCGGGAAGATCCCCTGGAGAAGGAAATGGCAACCCACTCCAGTATTCTTGCTGGAAAATCCCATGGACAGAAGGGCTGGCTCCTCTGTGGACTGGGCTACAGTCTATGGGATCTCAAAGAGTTGGACATGACTTGAGCAACTAACACTAATTTCGTCAAAGGTGGTAATGTTTCCTAAGACAGGGAGGTCAGAAATGGAGCAGTCTTTCTCACTCCAACCTTAAGACAATCCCAAGTCCGACCTTTTCCTCCACTGACCTGCTCCCACATTCTGTTCCCCACACACAGCCTCAGGGCCCTTGTGATCACTTCAGGGCCCTCTCTTCTTCCCATCCATCCATCCCTCTCATATAGAACAAAATGCGGGGTCTTATACCAGGACCTTACCAACTCCGCACAAGCACCATTTCTAACCTATTCCACTGGGCACGCAGGCCTCCACCAGCTGTTACAATAACGCGACACATTCCCTTCCTGGGGCCTTCATGCCTATTCCTCCCTCTGCCTAGAGCAGCCTTTCCCCAGCAATGGTCTCAAGACTGACTCCATCACACTGTTCAAGCCACAGGGCAAAGTCCACCTCCTCAGGGAGGCCCCCCTCCCCACCATGGCTCGATAGCAGCCTGTCACCCTTCATCTCCTTTCTCTGCCGTGCCTCCCACACTGCCCTCTGGTTATCACATAATTGTGTGCCTGTCTCCCTCTCTAGGATGTGAGATCCACGAGCAGAGGAGCTTGTCAGCTACACACACACACACACACACATGCACGGGCATGTGTGTGCGCGCAAGGCGTTTGGATCTTTGCCTCCCATTCTATCCCTGTGCCTAACACAGCTTAGTACACAGCAGGTGCTTCATAAATGAACAACACAGACAACAACCTCTGCCCCCAGGGGGCTGCTCTTCTATGGGGGAAACAAACAAATGAGAAAATTCATTTTGTCCAGTGGAGAAAAGTACTAAAAAAATTAAAGGAGGGAAATGGAATGGAGTGTGAGTGTGTGTGTGTGTGCACGCGCGTACGTGCACATGTGCACAGGCATACGCCGTGTGCAGTGAGGGCTGTTGCAGTATTAACTGGGGTGGTCAGGGACCCTCTCACTGAAACGGTGACATATGAGTAAAGATCTGAAGGACCAGAGGGAGGGAACTGTACAGATATCTGGGATAAGACAGTTCTCAATGTTAGGGACAGCCCGTGCAGAGGCCCTAGGGTAGGAGTGCCCCTGGTGTCTTCGTGAGGACCATGGAAGAGGCCAGTGTAGTGGAGCAGAGTGAGCAAGGAGAGTAGGAAGAGCCAAGGATAGAGAGGTGACAGAGGCAGATTCTGTGGGGCCTCCTGGGCCAAAAGGAGGACTTGGCTTTGACTCTGAGTGAGATGGAGCTACAGGATGGTTCTGAGCAGAATTTTCTTCTTCCTGAGGTTAATCATTCTCATTCTTTCGCTTGTCTGAACAGTGCAATTTGACAAAGCCGGAAAAATCAGTCCCACATTTGGCCACACCCCTGACCCTCTATAGCTTTGTGGCCTCTGCAGCTTGTTTAAATGAGCGAGAACAGAGGAGTGTTGACTTGGTAGAGCTGAATTTGTGCAAGGTAAATATCAGTAGGATATAACCCCAATTATCCTTCAAATAAAAATAAAATAGGGCTTCCCTGGTGGCTCAGTGGTAAAGAATCCGTCTGCCAATGCAGGTGAGATGGGTTCGATCCCTGGGCCAGGAAGATCCCACATGCTGTGGAGTGACTAAACCAGGGCACCCCAACTACTGAACCCGCACTCTAGAACTCAGGAGCTGCAACGACTGAAGCCCTTGCACCCTAGAGCCCGTGCTCCGCAACAAGAAGAGCCATCACAATGAGAGGCCCTCATACAACAGCTAGAGAGTAGCCCCTGCTCGCCACAACTAGAGAAAAGCCCTTGCAGCAATGAAGACCCAGAACAGCCCAAAATAAATAAATACAATAAAATTAAAAAAAAAAAAGAACTCTGTGTGACCTCAGCTAGGTCACTCCATTCTCTGGGTCTTGGGTTTCTGCTCTGAAAATTGAGGCTAAAACCCTCCCAAGAGTTCATGGGGATGCAAGGATTCAAGAGACAGAGCTCATGGCACTTTGAGCAGTGCCTGGCATGTAATGGCATCACAATAGTTCCTATTGTTATACACTCCATCTCTGCCAAGGCCAGAACCGCCTGCATCAGTCTGTAGGCATCTGCTGGCTTCCACACCAGGTCCGAGAAGCTTGTATGACTCAGTGGGAACCACGCTTACTCCCAGAACAAGCTCAGCTCAGCAACTTGCGACACCTCCTCCCACGGGCTTTGCTGGTTTACCTGCCCTACTTGGATCTGCAGACATGGGTGGTTGTCTGCAACCCCTTGGAATAAAGGGCCCCAGACCATGGTACAAGGTCTTTCCCTTCCAGAGCCAGAACTCATTCTTGAGGAGTCTCCCATCTCGTTCCCTGGGAACCTCTAAATGTTTCAGATCTCATTCACTGTCATAATTAAGTTATTCATCATCATCAAGAATAACAGCTACATCAATACAAGTTTCACATGAATTAACATTTGGTGCCTATTAACTCATTTAATCCTCTATGCAACCTGATGAGGGGGGTGATGAGTTGCTAAGTTGTGTCCAACTCTTTGCGACCCCATGGACTGTAGCCTGCCAGGCTCCTCTGTCTATGGGATTTCTCAGGCAAGAATACTGGAGTGGGTTGCCATGTCCTTCTCCAGGGGATCTTCCTAACACAGGGATCGAACCTGTGTCTCCTGCCTGGCAGGTGGATTCTTTACCACTGCACCCGTGGGTGCTCATAGCATCTCCATTGTCTTCAGATCAGAAGATCACAGAGAGGTGAAGGTGTGTGGAGGTGGCAGGGGTGGGAGGTAGCTGGCTACTGGGCCAGGAATACTCTGAATCAGCTTGCCACACACCTGGGCCATAGTCACTTAGTGGTGAAGGGCAAGGATTCTGCAGCCAGGCAGCCCACATTCAAAAATCCCAACAATGAGGACTGGGCACACTTCTTCCTCTCTGTGGGTCTCAGTTTCCTCATCTATCAAATGGGGATGATGACCAAGCTTGTCTCATAGGGCTGTGGTGAGAATTAATTAACATGTGTAAAGTGCTCAGAGACACTCCACAAATGTAAATAAGTCTGGACTTTTTTTTTTTTTAATTAGCAGTTTCATTCAATCTTTAAAACTGCTAAATAAACCAAATGTCTTCTTTCTGGCCTTCAGGTTGAAAATGGAACAAAATGGGCACAATCAACTGAGAGCTGAAAGATGAGGACCTCTGGCCTGGCACAGCTAGAGATGAACCCTCATCCTGCACTTCATCAGGATGAGGGGTCAGAAAACAGGCTGCTTCCTATTTCAAGGTCGGTGTCACCCAGGAAGGCGGCTGACACTGGAGTGACCTCACAGAATGTTGAATGGATGAACAAAGAAATGAAGGAGAACAGAAAAAGGAAATAAGGGACACGCAAAGATGTTACAGAGAAATAGAAAGAACAGAAGGAAAGAGAGGAAACACAAAGAAATACATTGTTTAATGTCCAGTCTTCCCCACTGAATGAGGGGCAGGGCCTGGGGCTATCTCAGTCGCCACTGGGTCCCCAGCACTGGGTTGTGCCCTGTGCAGAAATCAGTGTATGTGATCCCTCACTTCTGGCATGGAGCCTCCCACAGATGCCAACTATGTGCCCTAGATGAACAAGGTCCAATTACCTGACGGTACCAAGCAGATTCTTCTAGAAAGAACCAGCCAAGTGAGTTACCTGTTTTTGTTTTTTTTTTTAATTTAACCTGAGTACAGGGTGAAGTTGTGCCTGAAGAGCCATAGGACAGAGTCCAGGGGGAGCTCAACTGATGGAAAATGAGGGGGGAAAAATTCCAGAAAGCAGACAGCCAGAGAGGAGAGCCCCAGATTCTGTGTATGAGCTCTGCCCAAATCTCTATAACAAGAGACCCATGAACTAGACCTACAGCCCAGCAAAGAGATTTAAAAACTGATACCAACGTAGCAGCTAAAACAGGAAATTCAGCACTCTGGAATTATGTAATAGGATCGAGAATTTCCACATCATTTTCTTCCATAGTCCAACATCCAGGATACATGCAATCCAACCTTACTCCAAAAACAAAGAAACAGGAAAATGAGACTCATTTTTTTTCAGGAGAAAAGGTAATAAACAGGGATTGACCCCAAGGTGGCCCCGATGTTGGGATCAGGAGACAGGATTTTAAAAACAGCCATTGTAACCATGCGGAATGACACAAAGAAAAATATGACTGTGATGAATAAAAAGATATGAAACTTCAGCAGAAGAATGAAAACTATAAAAAAAAAAAATGGAAACTACGATACAGGCATATCTCATGTTACTGTGCTCTGCAGTATTGGGTTTTTTACACCTTGAAATTTAAAAAAAAAAGTCACTAGATGGGTTTAACAGCAGAAGAGAGATGACAAAGGAGACGATGAACCTGATCGATGGAAATTATCCAACCTGAAGAATAGACTTGTGGGACAATCAAAAGACCCAATAGACATGAACAGAAAATCAGTTCATGTAGGTTCAAAATTAATTGCACAAAAGCATGTATTTAAGAAAAAAAGGTTTTGGCCAATTCATGTGCAGCTGGCAGGATCTTAGTTCCCAACCAGGGACTGAACCTGGGCCCCTGCAGTGAAAGCACCAAATCCTAACATTGGACTTGATACGGAATTCCCAGAAAGCATGTAATTATCACAACACATTTTATTGACACCCAAAAAAAGACTGAGAGGTCAAGGGCCTTGATCAAGGCCATAGATTCAGCGTGAAAACCCAGACTTTAGAGCCCGTGATCCTGTCTTTTGTTGGACTAATTTCTACATTTGAGAATGATTTAAGTAGACCTTCCCCAAGTAAAAGATGGCACTAGTGGTAAAGAACCCGCCTTTCAATGCAGGAGACATATAAGACATGGGTTCGATCCCTGGGTCAGAAAGATCCCCTGGAGAAGGGCACAGCCACTCACTCCAGTATGCTTTCCTGGAGAATCCCCATGGACAGAGGAGCCTGGTGGGCTACAGTCCATGGGTCGCCGAGTCGGACACTGAAGTGACTTAGCATGCATATAAAGCAGAATTTAAAAGCTGCTTAAAACCCTAATTATGAAGCATTATTCTACTCCCAGGAGCAGGGGAGACTGGCAGGGGTGGGTGTGGAGAGCAGCTGGTACCTGAACTGAACATTTTTCCTGCACCAGAGATCACCACCACACGACAGTCAGAATCTTCTGCAATCTTGTTGAAGCATACCACCATTTCTCTGCAGAGGGGGAAAGGAGGAAGGGCTGTGTCTGGGGTGGGAATCCCCTGCCCTCAGGCCCTCCCCTGTCCAGTCCCCCAGCCCCTGCCTCCTCGTGCAGGCAGGCCTCCAGGATCTGCAGGCCAGACCTCCAGAAGGCCTTGTTCATGGCGTTTCTCTTCTCAGGCCGGTTTAGTTGCACATGCAGAACGTGTTTCTGGGCAGCTGTCACCCGAAGGGACTCATAGCTGTGGCCTGGGGCTTCTTCTGGGGACGCTTTGGAGGCTTCCTCTTGTGCAAAGGCACTCATTGGGCGAAGGTAGAGACCCAGGTTGGTGGAGGCTGTCAATCCTGGGGAGACAGAGGTAGGAAGTGCCTTTGATGACCCTGAATACGGGGCACAGCACCTTCAAGAGCAGAGGGTACACATCTCAGTTGACACTAGGTTGGGGGACACAGCCTATGAGAGGCCTCGGTTTAGGGGATACAGACTTTAAGATGGGCTTCCCTGGTGGCTGACTCAGTAAAGAATCTGCCTGCAATGCAGGAGGACTGGGTTTGACCACCCTGATTAGGAAGATCCCCTGGAAAAGAAATGGCAACCCACTCCTGTATTCTTGACTGGGAAATCCCATGGACAGAGGAGCCTGGAAGGCTACAGTGCATGGTGTCACAAGAGTCAGACGCCACGGAATGACTAAAGCACCACCACCACCAGACTTTAAGATTCAGGTGCACTTATAACGTGGCCTCAGCCTGAGGATCACTTCAGACCCATGACTGTGGTGCACGCTAAGTTGCTTCAGTCGTGAAGCAACCCTTTGGCCCTAGCCCGTTCTTTGCAACCCTCTGGGCCATAGCCCGTTAGGCTCCTCTGTTCATGGGATTCTCCAGGCAAGAATACTGGAGTGGGTTGCCCTGCCCTTCTTCAGGGGACCTTCCCGACCCGGGAATCGAACCCGTGTCTCTTAAGTCTCCTGCATTGGCAGGCAGGTTCTTTACCACTAGCGCCACCCAGAAAGCCCTGTGATCATGGTACTCACCCCAGAATGAGTACACTGAGCTTGTCAGCGGCCCAACTGTAAGACATAAGCCCTTTGGATGGGTGCACATAGACCCGTGAGTTTAATAAGGGGTTCGAACCCTCGGTGACCCTGGACAGACCTCTCCGTCCAACTGTCGCGATGACAGCACGACAGCTCAAAGGACCCCTCAAAGATCAAGAGGTGACTCACGCGGGGTAAGCAAGCTGCCGAATCGCCGAAGAGCTGCGAACGCTGCCGCCATTGCCACTGACTGGTGGTGTAAGGCGACGAGAGTAAGCTATGGGGGCGGGCACAAAGGGCCGCCATGTTTGGTGAGGGCATCGAAGCCTCAGGCTGACCGCGAAGACGGTCCCTCTTTCCGCCATCTTTATCAAGGGCAACCGGAAACAGTCTTCTAAGTTCACCGGCCATTAGAGTGATTCGGCATGAAACCTTTAACCCAGTAGGAACCTGGCCTAAGAAAACAGTTCACACTGCTTTTGAACATTGTGTTCAAAGTTCACCACAGCTGTTTCATAAAGGAGAAACTGGAGACAACTGAATGTCCACGGGCATAATGGCGAAATAACTGCCAACCTCCAAGTTTGCAATCATGCGTTTGTATATAGCCGGGAGAAATATCAATAACCTCAGATATGCAGATGACACCACCCTTATGGCAGAAAGTGAAGAGGAACTCAGAAGCCTCTTGATGAAAGTGAAAGAGGAGAGTGAAAAAATTGGCTTAAAGCTTAACATTCAGAAAACCAAGATCATGGCATCTGGTCCCATCACTTCATGGGAAATAGATGGGGAAACAGTGGAAACAGTGTCAGACTTTATTTTTTTGGGCTCCAAAATCACTGCAGATGGTGAGTGCAGCCATGAAATTAAAAGACGCTTACTCCTTGGAAGGAAAGTTATAACCAACCTAGATGGCATATTCAAAAGCAGAGATATTACTTTGCCAACAAATGTCCGTCTAGTCAAGGCTATGGTTTTTCCAGTGGTCATGTATGGATGTGAGAGTTGGACTGTGAAGAAGGCTGAGCGCCGAAGAATTGATGCTTTTGAACTGTGGTGTTGGAGAAGACTCTTGAGAGTCCCTTAGACTACAAGGAGGTCCAACCAGTCCATCCTAAAGGAGATCAGTCCTGGGTGTTCATTGGAAGAACTGATGCTAAAGCTGAAACTTCAATACTTTGGCCACCTCATGCGAAGAGTTGACTCATTGGAAAAGACCCTAATGCAGGGAGGGATTGGAGGCAGGAGAAGGGGACAACAGAGGATGAGATGGCTGGATGGCATCACCAACTCGATGGAGGTGAGTTTGAGTGAACTCACTCCGGGAGTTGGTGATGGACAGGGAGGCCTGGCATGCTGCGATTCATGGGGTTGCAGAGTCTGACACGACTGAGCAACTGAACTAAACTGAAAAGGAAAAAATAGGTCCCACCAAAGTTATCCACACAAGGGAATGTGAATACAGACAGGCCAACGTTAAACTCTGTGTAATCTGAATTGCCCCACCACACCCAAAGAACCCGGTTCTCCTGCGTTGCAGGATTCTTGACCAACTGAGCCACCAGGGAAACCCATCTTCAAGTCTGTATCTCCCTAAACCAAGGCCCCTAGTAGGCTGGTGGGGGTGGGGGTCTTACTATGTTACATCTACCTCCTCACTTGATAGGGGTCGTACTATTTTACCTTTGTATGCAGATGACTGGCTGGGGAGAAGTCACTAGTTCAAGGTCTCTGAGCTTCAGGAGTGCTAAAGAGGGGATTTATATATACAGTAAGTACATGTTGAAATTTCTTTCAAAAATAAAATGACTTTGGAAAAAGCTAGTTAACCCTAGAGTGTAAAAAAACAAAACTGGGGCTTCCCTGGTGATCCAGTGGTAAAGAATCCACCCTGCTATGCAAGGGACAGGTTGGATCAGTGGTCGGGTTAGATTCCACATGCCATGGAGCCACCAAGCCCCTGGGCCACTATTTCTGAGCCAGCACTCTAAAGCCTATGTGTTTTTTTTTAAGTGCTATTGAAGTGCTTAAGTATGCTCTTGTAGGTGAACAGGTGTCCCTGACACATGGGATTGAAATGAATATTTTGCTTTCTTTCTCCCCTTTTGGCTGCACCCTTGACTTGCTAGGTAAGTCCCACTTTGCCTTTTTCACGTGTCAGATGGTAAAGGTCTTTTGGAAGACAGAGAACTGTTTGGTTATCTGGAACCACTAAGCAGGTACCAAGATTTGAAATTTGAGGTAGTACATTTAGTTCAGTTCAGTCGCTCCGTCGTGTCCGACTCTTTGCGACCCCATGAATCGCAGCACGCCAGGCCTCCCTGTCCATCACCAACTCCCGGAGTTCACTCAGACTGAGACTCACGTCCATCGAGTCAGTGATGCCATCCAGCCATCTCATCCTCTGTCGTCCCCTTCTCCTCCTGCCCCCAATCCCTCCCAGCATCAGGGTCTTTTCCAATGAGTCAACTCTTCGCATGAGGTGGCCAAAGTACTGGGGTTTCAGCTTTAGCGTCATTCCTTCCAAAGAAATCCCAGGGCTGATCTCCTTCAGAATGGACTGGTTGGATCTCCTTGCAATCCAAGGGACTCTCAAGAGTCTTCTCCAACACCACAGTTCAAAAGCATCAATTCTTTGGTGCTCAGCCTTCTTCACAGTCCGACTCTCACATCCATACATGACCACAGGAAAAACCATAGCCTTGACCAAACGGACCTTTGTTGCCAAAGTAATGTCTCTGCTTTTGAATATGCCATCTAGGTTGGTTATAACTTTCCTTCCAAGGAGTAAGCGTCTTTTAATTTCATGGCTGCACTCACCATCTGCAGTGATTTTGGAGCCCCCCAAAATAAAAGTCTGACACTGTTTCCCCATCTATTTCCCATTTAGTTAGGTTGGTATAGACAGACAGTTGTGAAACAATTGAAGGTGGAAGGGGGTTGACAGGATATGACTGGATGGCATCACTGACTCAATGGACCTGAGTTTGAGTAAACTTATGCACAGGCTACCTAGGAACTAGAACTTAACATGGGGTGAAAGCTGAGTGCTGGGAGTCAGAGTAGAGAAATTTACTTTTTACCCAAGTAGCTTAAAACCTAGTAGATTGTGTAAGTTATGGCTGCCAAGTGACTGTAGTTTCTCCTTGTTTAGAGGTTCTCTTAAATTTCAACCCTGATGAAGCAGTTTATCTGATGTCACTTGACTTCGGTATTGTTTAAAACCTCTACAGAAAATCCCCAAAGTGGTGATACAAACACATACAAGTGGGGGATACACACACACAAGGCACTGGACTTTGTTCCCAGTCACCACTATCAGAGAGTATCAAGAGTAACTGAACATACCCTTTAATCCAGCAATTCCACTGCTAGGAATTTACTTCTAGATCAGTATCAGGGAAGTTGCCTAAGAAGTTTGTGTAAAGCTATACATCACAGTACTGTTTGCAAAACCAAATAATCGGAAATTACCTTCAGGACCAAGTAAACTATGACACATCCACACGTTAGGAGTAAAGATAAGGAGGTTGCCCTGCATGCGATATGAGATCACTGTACAGTACAATGCATTTTGTTAAAAGACACACAAATTGGAAAACTTCCCTTATAGACAAAAAAAGACTCTCAGAATTCCCAGCATCACCCCCAAGCCACAGCTCTGGCCCACACTGCTCCTCAGAGCTGGGTCCGTCCCTCTGGAGGCTGCAGCTGTTCCTAGCCACCCTGCCTGCCTTCAGAAGACTGAGTGGGAGGGAAGCAGACACACCTCAGAATCCCAGAAAGTGACCTTTATTTTCCAAACAATTTTATTGAAATGTGCCAAGAGTACATGGGCAGCACAAATGTATGAACAGGAAAAAAAAAAAAAAAAAAGAAATCACATGTACAATAATTTTTAAAAAGTGAAGGTTAATCTTGGGAGATATCAGTTCCCCTTCCCCTCCCCCTTTAGACTTCCAGCCAGTCCATTATGGTTAAAGCCTCTACTAAACTAGCATTTAAAAAAAAGGAATACAGGAACATTTGCAGGAAAAAAAAAAAACAAACAAAAACCAGCATAAAAGAAAGAAATGTTTTCCTGCTCAGATGGGACTCTTCTTAGGCACCTAATTAGGAGGCGTGCTGAGCGGTGGAGAAACACAACTTCAGAGTGTATGGGTATGGCCCATCTGTAAGAGAGGAGAGAGACATGACTGGGCCCCTTTCTGGAGACTTCCCACTCCCCACATTTCCCTGGTTTTGCACACATCTTTTTCTGCAATTCGGGGGTCTAACTCATCCTTGCCAGTTTTGAGATTCAAAAACAAGCCAAATCCACAAGGCATTCCTCCTTCTGTTCCTTAACTGCAAGGAGGACCCCTTTCCCAGCTCTTTAGCTGGTACATGAGGAGAGGCCTGCCCAGGAACTGGGTAGGTGAATTTTACCTGGTGGCTAGCACAGCCCCCCTTTTCCTGGGCATTATGTGAGCCAGCCTCTGACGCACACAGAATGCCAGCTCCTTGGAGGACAAGCCTAAGCAACTCCCAAGCTGGCAGAGTGGGTGGCAGCAAGCGGCTAGGCTGGCCCTCCCATGTGGAACAGCAGGCTGCTCTCCTGGCGACCAGGTCCCACCTGCCTGTGTCAGCAACAAGGAGGAAATCTCCAGGGCCCTGTCTTGACAGTAGGAAGGACGGCTCTGGCAGGAAGCCAGCCAACCCACTAGGCCACAAGGGAGATGACTGCGGGACACACAGATACTCACTTGGGTTTTTCATCTGGTAATGGTTCAGGAAGCCCAGAGTCTCCAGGGCATCACTCTTGGATTCCCACTCCAGCAGTCCAGAGGAGCTGCGTTCACCTGAGGGAAAATGAAGGTGTTAGGCTGATCTGAGGAGGAGCCAGCGAGCTGCCTGTGTACCACCAGGGAACGGTGGAGACAGGCGGGGCAATTCACTCACTTTTGCCTGAGAATACTTTCACAGAAGATGGCCGCTTCACTCCCAACTCATCGCAGATCTGCAACAGAGAGAGAAAACAGACTCAGGAACACAAGAAGTGCCACATGGTGGAATGCAAGCACACAACCAAACACCTGCGTTTTTCTGGACAAGGAGTCGCTAAGCTTTTCTCACACACTCTGTGTTCCTATGATCCCCCTCCCCAAAGACTGAAGTACATCACTATTATGTTGCCAAACACTGGAAAACTGCTTTTTAAATTTCCCATCTTCAGCTGTTAATTTGGGTGTGTTGCAGGTACTAGGTAAATGTTTGCTGAACTGAACAGCAACACCTCAGGCTAGAATAAGGCCGAAAGTCCAAATCAGCAGTCAGACTCCCACCCTTCCCTGAAGCTGCCTGGTTCCCCTCTGAGGGCACTGTAATGGGACCCTCCCTTCTAATGTCATCTAGGCCCCAGAGGGCCTGACAGCGCAGGTGTTTCAAGATTGGGCTCCAATCACCAACCTACCATCTAGACAAGGAGGACTCTCTCACGGCAGATGAGCAGCCACTCTAGCTTGCCAAAGACGCAGAGAGCACAGGAGACTTCACTGCTGGTAGGTGTTCTGTGCTGTTCTGAGCCTTCCTTGGTCCCTGACATGTGTCCAGCACCCAACCCAAAGCCCAGGAGAGTGGGAGCTCAATAGATATTTGTTAAAAAATAAGAAAACGGATGGCCTCCTCAGATGGCTGTGCTGAGGGACCAACTCTGCAGCACCCACCTCAAAGAAGTTCTCTTCAGTCACCTCCAGAGGGGCATTGAAGAAGTGCAGCACATTGCTAGGGTGCTGGATGCGGTTCTTGGCTGCCTGCTCTGGAGTGGAGAACCGGTTGTTCCTTGATTCACTGAAGTCTTTGTAACTGCAGGACCCGTCTTCTAGCCCATATGACTGACCGGGCATGATGGCTGGTTGCTTGGAGACACTGTTGGACAGAAGGGGAGCCCCCTGTCAGACCTCAAGCTGTCCCCCACCTTCTACTGTGGCTTTCCCATCTGACAACACTGTGTGCCTCGCAGGGCCCTGCTCCACAGCAGAGAGAGGCTGACAAGACACTTCCATCACACCCAATGCCAGCCTGGCTAAGCACCTGGCTGTTCTGTGCTCCTCTGACCCCTGTCCAGATTGGGCTCCACTGCCCTTCCCCTCTCCACACCTCCCAGGCCCACAGAGATGGGGTACCTACCAGACATTCAGCTTCTGCCCAAACATGAAGTTGTTGTTGAGGTGAGTGATGGCCCGGTCCACAGCATAGCCATCAGCCATCTCCACCATGGCAGCCCCCGGCTTGCTTTTCATGAATTTCACCTTGAGAAGAGCAGTCACGGTCAGCACCACTGGTCAGGTGCCAGAGACCCTTCTGCTGACCCTTCCTAGTTAGTTAAAAGCAAGTGAACTCCTGCTCTGGATCTAGGCTTCTTCTATCTCCTCACTTGTTAAGACAGGTGGACAGAGACACTGGCCTGGCCCACAGCAAGTGCTGAGCCCAAGGTGGGCAGCAGAGACTCACTTGGCAGTGTTTCCCTAATGGCAGGACCCAACCCATGAATGGGTCATTTAATGAAGCACAACAGAAAAGCGGCCACAGGGGGAAAAAAGCACCTACTCCCATCAACACAGAATATGTACAAATACTGAGTTGTGGCTGTTATACAAACACTGAAAAACAGTAGTGTCAGCTAGAAGTCCTGCTTCCACATAAAGGCATGTGAAACTGGACAAGTTATCTGCTGCCCCCGATGCTTTCAACTTCCCTGCTTGTCTCACTAAGGATTCTTATAATGAATTTAAGCAACTTACAGCACCTTTAACACCGTCCTGATACAGCAAGAATACCTGACATGTGCTAGCTGCTATTATCAATGGGCTAGGTCAGGGGCTGCAAAGCAAAAGGCTTTCAGGACCCAGATGGGTTTGACAGCAGAAACCACCTAGTCTGAGGTCGGCGGTCACCAGGCAGCCCCAGGCAGCTGTTACCCCTGGCAAGGCAGAGCACTCAGGGTGCTGTTATCACCTGAAGCACTCCAGAGAAAACCCTTATTACCCACTCTGGACCTGCTTGCTTCTAAAGAGGCTCCTGCACGCTCTCTGCTCACTGAGGGGTCAGAGGATCAGGGCCTCCCTTGGGCCTGTCAGGTTTACTAGGAAAGCAGTGGACCTAGCAGAAGCTCACCTTCTCCACATTGCCATACAAGCAGAAGACATTGAAGACCCGGTCACAGTTCATCTTAGACTGATCCAAGCCATAGACCATGAGCACAGGGCTGTCGGCGTGGGGGCCATACTCGGGTGGTGGGGGAGGGGGTGGGGGGTGCCCATACTGGGGGCCGTAGCGACTTGGGCCCCGGCGGTGACCCCCCACTGGTGGGCCCATCCTTCTCCCTTCGTAGTGAGGTGGGGGGGGCCCGTAGCCCTCATCATGGTAATGGCTGTGGTACCCACCGTGGGGCCCTCCTGGGGGGTGGGAAGGAAAGAGAGGGAGGGCGGGTGAGAATTTGCGTGTCGGGCGGCGGGCAGGGGCACACGAGCCACGGGAGTCCACGGAGGAGAACCCCCTGCCCTCACCATATTCTGCGGGGTGATCTCCCAGTAGAGGGGGCTGCCTCTGGCGTTTGTTAGGGTTGCTGCCAGGGTCACCTGTAGACAGAGAGAACAGTCAGAGGCTGACTTGGAAATGGGCATCTCCCTCCCTCCTGACTGCAGGGCACAGTCTCAGCGTCCCTTGGCTCCTGAGGGCCTGGGCACCGGCCTTCTGAGGGCTGGATCCAGGGTGGGCATGAAGCCCAGGTCTCAAGGCTGGAGCCCACCGTCCCTCCCCCAGCCCTGCCCACTGCAGGCAGGTTGCTTTCCTTTCCCAGTGAAGGGTGAAGCCAGATTCTGGACTTCCCACTTCCCAGAGCTCTGCCAGGAAGGTCAGCTCTTGGGCCCTCTGGGAAACTTGCAGCCACTATGGAAGCTGACTGGGGGCCAGGAACAGCGTTCTACAGTAACTCCCAAAAAGGCAAAGGAGTTAAGAGCCATAAAATAACTCAGGGAGGAGCAGAAAGGTAAAATCGGGCCCTTGAAGCCCCAAGGTTCTACGTCTCACTCTCTAGAGACGATTTTCTCAAATCTGGTCCCAGTCACCCTCCCCGCTCATCATGTTCACCCCAAGGAGAGGGACTGTAGGAAAGGACAAAACAGGGCATCATCAGAACCAATTCAAATGAGCATCATGTACAAGGCATCAACATTCTCAAGACAATGGCGCAGATCCACCCTGCCCCACCCACAGCTACAGTTCATAATCGCTACCTTAACTTAGCACTTCAAATGGCAGACACGGTGCTAAGCGCTTTACAAACAGACATCATTGTTTCTTAAATTCCTCACAACAACCCTATGAGGTAGGTACTAATATTTTTGCCCCATTTCACAGATAAGGATAATGAGCAATTAATTTTTAACTGAGCAGTTAAGACACTTTGGCCCAAGGTCACAAAGCAAGTTAGTGACTGAGCCGGGATTTGAACCCAGGCCTGGCTGACTCCAAAAACCCAGGGCTTGGGGCCACTGCCCTTTCCTGCCACCCGGCCTGGGTTTTGTTTTCCAACAGTCATTACAAAAATGGAAAAGGGTTACTTACAGCAGAAGTACAGAGTACAATATCCATTTGTCACAAAAAACAAATCTGTGTTTTCTCTTACCATTGGACGCTTCAACAGTGAGTTAGCACAGTTCTGAAAGATGGCGTCCCACCAAACATACACTGCGACCCTGCATCACATGGTTTTACAGTCATAAATACAAGTTACGGTACACATCCGCTACAATTTTTTTTTCTTTAAAAAGAATTGTTTTAAAAGTCAATGTCTCGATTAAGTCAAAAATGGCTCACAGATGTTCTGTCCTCAGAAGATACCAGAAAGCGGACAATAAAGGTGTATGCAGTGGGTAGTGTCCCTCCGTGTTGTCACTCCTCACTGTGTGCTCAGTGCGGTGCTGCTGGCTGTGTAGCGCTCCGTGTGCGTGTCTCCTGGTTGTGAGGTGTGCCAGTGGCCCCGCTATGCCCGCACTTTTGGCCTTGGGAGCGCGCCTGGTTACCCGCCAGCAGGTAACTGTGTACCTCTGAGCTGTTTGGTTTTAGGTCTGTTTTGGCTTTTTGATTTTTTTTTTTTGCTGTTGTTGTGGTTTTTTTTTTGGTTTCTGATCTCCAGCTGGTGCAGATTATGTTGGCAGCCGATGACTGCAGAAAAAAAATATATCAAAACACAAAAGAAAAAAAAAGAAGGCCCTCCCCAAACCAAAGGACTTAAAAAACAAACAAAAAAACCAAACCCACATGGCGAGGAATGGAGAGGATCCTATTGTCTTGGAGGCCCATGGAATCTACTTCAGTCTATGAATCGTTCTCCGAAAAGAGCGCCGCTGGCTGGCTGGGAGAGCTCTGTTCTCTGTGTTTCCTACTTCTGTGTACATTTTCGGGTTCAAGTTTGCTTGGATTTTGACTTTTTTTAATGTTTAGTAAAAAAGCAGTGTCTGCTGCCATGTTGCGTCTCTTTCTTTGTCTCTGTCTGCCTCTGTCTCTGTGCTTGTAGCTGTTCCTTGGAGCACGGTGTGGTGGTGTTCTTGATGTAGTGAGCTCAAGTCTGCGGCTGTTTCTGGGGACGTGGTGGAGGCTGCGTGTTCTGTTCTCTCCAGGAAGAGCTAGTGGTTTCTACCCTGTGTGTTGGTGAGCAATGTGCAGAGGCAGAGCCGCTGAAGTCTGGTTCCCGAGGGGGTGGCGAAGCACCGCCCTCACTCCAGGTCACCTCATCAGCTCTCGTTTTTTTTTTGACCCCGGGCCTGGGGCCGGCCAAAGCTGAGAGGCATGAAAACCAATGCACAGCCAGCCCCTGCCACTAGCCCCTGCCGGTCTGCACATCTTCTACTTATGTTCCTTGGAGAAGAAATGGTTGGTTGCCGTGTTTCTGTTAGCAGTCATGTAATGCCATTGCCCGCTCTGGTACATTCACTTGGTCACCAATTTGCCTCTGATCTCTGGAGGGGGCAGCCTGCCCCACAGCGCCCATTGTGAGGGTCCTGGGGAAGAGTCTAGCCCACCCGGCCCACGGCTTCCCAGCGGCAAGGGCAAGCAGGACAGGCCTGCCTAGAAACAGGCGCCTCTGGCTTCCCAGGGCCGGTGAGATGTCAGCAACCAGCACCTCCCTCAGCCCATGGCCTAGTCCAAACAATCAGACCAAAACAGAAACAGACGGGTGGTTTGGCTGAGGGGGTGCTGCTGTTTTTCAAAGGCAATGCTCCACCTCTCCCTCCTATCCAAGGCAAACCATTCTTGAGAGATTCTAGGAAGAGGGTTGTCCATTTGGGCCCCATGCAGAGATGTTGCGTCCCCTCTACAAGTGAGGCAAGGCGTGTCTGCCCCGCTCCAATCCGGGGTGTCTGAACTTCACAAGGTCAATTTGCTCAAAGGCTCTGCTGCAAAGGCCTGGGAGCCCTCATCACCTCCCCCGTCTCTCTCCCCACAAGCAGACCCTGTCAATAGTGGACAGCAAAAGGGCCATTCCTAGCCCAGTGAGAATGGAGTCAGTGACCCTAAGCAGCCTCTGAGAAGGTGAGCGGCAGAACCCGCCTGGGAGCTGGGAGGCACTGGTTTGCAAGCCATTGCCAGGGCCTGTGCTCTGTTCCCCACCCCACCCAGGCCTCTGCCTTGACCCTGCATCCTCAGCTGCATCAAAGGGCCGCAACCAGCAGCTAGGATATAGAGGCCCCTTATTTACCCTCTTCCACAGGAGTGCCTTCTCCAAGAGCTGATCCTTAAGGCCCTCCCATGTCCACAGGGAGCCCAATGGCATTACATAACCCTGAGCCCAGGTCTATGAAGTGAGCTAATCAAGTGAAGGCAAGGCGGGTGTGTTTAGAATAAAGCGGCCATCAGGATTACCTTGTCCACTGAGATTGGGGTTTGTGTAGTCCCAAGTATCCTGATCATTCTTGAACACGTTTAAGCGTGTAGGCTGCAGGGACAAAACAAAGCTTGAGATCAGCCAGGCCCTAGGCTCACCTGAGAAGCGGACAAGGGGCAGCCATTTCCCAGACCTACCTTTGCATATTCTATCTTCAGAGTGCAACAGCCTGAGTAGATGTCAGCCCCGTTGAGTGAGGCCTTAGCTCGCTGGGCACTCTGCACAGAGTCAAACGTGAATCAAGTTAAGGGAAAGTCCCTTCCCAAGAGCTTTTCGGAAAGAGCTCAAGTTGGGCCAAAGGGGAATGAGGGCAAGGCAGCACCCAAAGACAGCTCCAAGTGGGCTCTGGGGTGAGCTCACTGCCCACAGCCACTCCTATGGAGACAGGTAGAGTGCTGCGCTGAGGCACAGAAACTAGCTAGAGTTCTTCTATGACTTGTACGCCCCCCGCAACCCAGATATTAGCATCAGCCTTCTCTGTCACCATCAAAGGTCAAACCACCTTCTTCAGCCGAACCCTCCCCTCGTGCTACATGTCTTGACTAAGCCTGAAGAGCATCTGAAATGTCAACGAGATTATGTTCCTGTCCCGAAAAATCCATCACTGAGCTCCCTCTGCACCCTGATCCAAGCTTCACCCCACTGCCTGGGCCACCCTAACTTCTCCGGATGTCTTAAGGAACCCTCTGTTCGCTACTCCTCAGTTGTCAGGTTGTTTGCTTTCTCCAACACTAAGTGCCTGCCCACTCGCAGACCTCTGCAGAGGTGGTGTCCTCGGTGGTGCACGTATCAGTTCCCACCTCCACGTGAAAACAGGACGTCACTTCCTCAGAGACCTTCCCAGAACCTCTGTAAATTCCATCCCCTTATAGCTCACAGCATGCTCTTCTTTCCCTTCAAGCTTTAAACTCTGCACTGCACTTTCACAATACACAATTAACCCTTAAACATGGGTGTGTTTTACAGATATCGACCTCTGTGCAGCTGAAAACCAATATATTTAACCAACTACAGATAACCTACTACTGAAGTATGCACTTAGTACGTGAAATTCACCTTAAGAGGATCCACAGAGTTCAAGCCTGTGCTGTTCAAGGGTCATCTGTTTACATGTGATTGTTTAACTAACCCTCCCAGGAGACCATGGGCTCTATGAAGGCATCTGGCACAAGGCAGGTTTTCAGGAGACACATGCTGCTTGAAAATACGGACTCCTGTGAGCTCCCATCTCAAGGAACACCCATTTCCCAGCAAAGGATATTCCACCATGGCCTGGACGCCATTCTTCCGGAAAATCACAATTCTCTGGACAGGACCACAAGGATTACAGATAGTATAAAGAACATCCTGTAAAAACCAAAGATGAAAAGGCACCAGCCAATCAGTCTGACTCAGGGGAAAGGGAACAGGGAGAAATGGCAGGAGAGAGACTATACAGAAGGAGAACCTCAACAAATAACTGCTGGCACGCACCGTGGTAATGGAATAGATGGGGTTTAGGATGGTAAAGAGAAGCACACTGTTGACGCTCCGGGAGTCATCTGAGTCCCCGGGACGGGAGATTTTCTGGCTGGTAGAGTAATTGACAAAAGCTGGGTGGCCCGCAATGTAGATCTGGTTGTCGGCTGCGTAGTTCACAGCGTTGCAAGCCCCCAACACATCTTCAAACTCCACCAATGCTTGTCTCTTTTTAGGCATCACCACCACATAGCTGGCAGAGAGAACACAGGTTGCAATCATCTTAGGGGGATGGAGACAATGAGAATCAGAGGACAGCTTCAACCTTCTATGAGCTGATTGCTCCCTGGCCTCTCGAGTGCTCTGAGCCCTGTCATGGCATCCTGACCCGTACCTTACACCCCTTACCGTAAACGGCATGACAAGCAAAAGGTGTCTGCAGCTTTGGCATTACATTCTTTGGCACAGAACTTGCTGTAACTTATCCAAAGTACAATGGCTAACCCCAGGAGTAGTGGAGCCTCAGGACCTAGCTAAAGGAACCTGGACTGAAACTGAAATAGGTTACTTCCAACCAGAAACCCGGTGACACGTAGGACACCAAGGAGTTAACTCATTTGAATACCCAAGCCCAATCCCTGGCCTCTGACTGAGTACCTGATGGGTCCAAACTCCTGCAAGGCCTCCACAAGGTCAGCTTCCACCACACCATCAATCAGGCCCCTGATGTGAACAACTGGGGAGGCAGGGGTTTTATGCGGGTCATCGTAGTTCTCCTGAGAAAGGAAGCAAAACCAAGATTTTACTTTCTGCTGTATAAGATGGTGGCCTACTGGGTTCTGCACTGTTGGGGACTCAGATGGATAAAACATTTGCGTGTCACCCAGGAAGGACATACATGGCAGACAATAAGGAACAGCAATTCAACCAATCATCCCAAAAGGATTCTGGGTCAACAGAGCAGAAGGCCTAAGTGGATGGCCACTTGCCTAATGGCTCTCACTGTTAACTTCTGAAGATGACAAAATGGAAGATGAAGCAAATCTCAAGCCCCATCTTATTAATTCATTCTTCCCAGAACCAATCTCTTCCAACTGACCAAAGAAATGTGGGAAGAGTGGCTTTGGAAAGGGGACTCAATGTTCTGCTGCTGCCTGAACCGGGACATTCCCTTTCCATTCATCCCAGCTTCTTCGCTCATCCTCTATTGGAGGAAGCTGCCATCACCACACAGCCAAACACTGCTGTTCCCCATCACTCATCCCCAGGTCCAGCAGGTGCCTCAGACACTGTGGCATCCAGGCCAGTCTTTACTCTCCCACCAAAATCTGTATTGAAAAATACTACCTAGACACCAAACTAAGGAAAAAGAGGGTGAGGAAAGTCTTTAAAAAAAACAAAACACAAAACTCCAACCCATATCACTAAAAACCAGGACACTTCCTTTCCCAGGGGAAGTATTTTTCCACCCACAGACAAAAGTCTCTGAGAGTCAAGAGGAAAGTTAAGCTTCTCCTCCTCTCCTGGGCTCTGGGCCCAGCCTCCCGTCTGAGAACCACTAGGCAGAAGCCCATGTAACAGGGGCAGAATGGGATTCTATTTCAGGAATGAACCACACAAACCACAGGCACCACACCCGCCTGAGGTTACCAGCTCAGCGATTTGGAGTTCCACAGCCCTCATCAGTACTAATCCCAGCTGCTCCCTAGTTTAGCTACAAGATCAAACGTGTAATAGTAACACCATTCTTTATCTTATAGAAGAGTGTTAAGTATTAAAATACCTTTATTATGCATGCAATGAAGCTTCTCGCACAGTTTAAATGCCTGTAAACCACAGCTACAGAGCGCCACTAAACCCTGGAAAACCCTGCAAATGGCTGAACCGGACAGGATTTCATGAACTTCCAGGGGAAAAAAAAATGGGCTCCAAGCCAGGAGTAACAATTGGTTGTCTTTTCGACGTAGGACGCTGAAGAGGCTGAATCCCTTCCAAAGTGCCCACCCCTCAGGGAACATTTTCGTTCATCACACCTACCGCACCCATTTAATTAACCCCAGAAATTGTAAGCAAACTTGCGATGACTCCAAAGCATGGTTCAACTTCCAAATATCTAAAAAGACCTTTCACAATTTTTTTCTTCCGGTTTTCAACGTTCACTAAATGAGGCATACTTTGATCTGGGTAAATACCCTCAAGTAAATAAAGTTCTATATTGAGACAAAACATGACGCTACAAAACTAAACAGTGTTCAGGCATAATGCCCAACTCAGGCGCGGAAAAGGCCACCACCCACTAGTTCCCGCTCAGGCGGTCCCCCCCACCCCCCGCACAACCGCCCACGAGGCCCGGACAGGAGAAGTGCGCCTGCGCATAGGGCCAGAGAAGAGAATGATAAAGAAAAAAAAAACGGCCCGGCCGCGTGCCCGGCCCCCACATGCCAGCCCGCGACGCCTGCGCACTGCAGCACCTGCAGCGCGAGCAGTTTCCTCCGCCCCCGTACACCCGGCTCTGTAGAGCGCGCACGCGCAAGCGCTTGTCCTCGCGCAAACCCCGCCGTTTGCCCAACGCCCGCCCCTCCCCCACCCCTTCTACAGAGCGAGGGCCTGGGCGCGTGCGCACAGCCCCCCAACAAATAAATGCCCTCAAAGTGAGAAAATTTCCCTCCCTGCCCGACCATCTCCAGCGTCTAGGACCCTGGCCTCACCCCGCCGCCACCGCCCGCCGCCCCGGCTCCTCCGCCGCCGCCGCCGCCGCCTCCATGCTGGTCGCCGGCGTTGTCAGTCTTGAGCCGTTTGGGGGCCCGGCCGCCCTCACTGCCGCCGCCGTAGTAACGGCCACCGCCGCCTCCGCCGCCCGCCGCCGCCATCTTCACCATCGCTCCGGACCGCCTCCGCTGCTCGTCCGGCTGCTGCCTCTGCTCCAGCCGCCGACGCCGCTTCTCCGCCCGGGGCAGCAGCCTCCGCGACATGGCGGCGCAGAACCCGCCTCCCCCCGCCTCTCATTGGGGGAGGGACACGCCCGTCACCCGCCGCCCCCACCCGATAGGGGGAGCCACTGGTCCCGCCGCGGGGGGAGGGGAAGCCTCCATACGCCTTGCGCGCCTATTGGGTAAAGCGCACGCCCTTCTGCAGGAGTGCCCGCCCTCGTTTGTCTGGGACACTTCTTATAGGCGAGAGCTTTCTGCCAGTCATTTCTCTGGCCCCGCCGCCTTAAAATAAACTGTAACTTGATTGGTTGGATTTCTGGCACGGCATGGCCTCCTTAGGAGTACCTGATAGGAGCAGCACACCCTCACTGTCAAAAGCCCCGCCTCCTTCCCACTTTCATTGGTTTTTCTCGCTAATCCATCAAACCAAAAGACCCCTTCGCCTCTCCACAAGGAAAGAAGACGGCCCCCTCCCTTTGCCTCTCTCCAATGGCTACTGCAGACGCCGATCTTCTGCTAGACGCCCGATTAGTTAATTGAGAGTGGAAAGAGTCCTCTCACTAGATGTTAGGCCCACTGGTGACCCCTGATTGGGTGAAAAAGGGGAACCCACTTTGGCGCAGTCTACGAAAGGATCGGGACCGAGGACGCACGCGCGAATCGCGTTCAGTCACCTCCGGAGGCGGGGCGACCCTCCAGAGGAGGGAAGGCCTGGAGCACCAAGAGTGTGTGTTGATTCCTGTGAGCGGCACCGGCAGGGTAGACTCTTAGAAGGGCAATTGCCAGTGCAGCTCTGTACCGATCCCTATCTCCTATTCCTCTCCATTGCTAACCTTCACAATGCCAGAGGGAAAAAAAATTTTAAACTCAATTTGACCCTTTCCCTCAGTATTAAACCATTTGCTGCTGCCGTCTATCTTATGACCCTGTCCAATTCGCCCGCGTCCTTTCACCACTTCACCTCTAAATTCAACCACAAATAACTCCTTTTAGTTTGCAGAAAGGGAAGAATCTCGCACCACACGATCTATGCCCGAGCAGGCTCTTCGAACTAGAACACTTTCATCCACTATCCCTCCTGCCAGAATTAGGGATCAACATTCTAAAATTTCTCTTGTTCGTGCTCAGTTCACGCTGAAAAGCGTTCTTGGCCCTACCATCCCAGACCCTCGGTTTCCCTCGTGCTAACCCCTGATAGCTCAGGCCACCGGTTTTCACTCGACAGTCCTTACTAGTCTGGGTTGTCAGTTTGGTGAATGCCCTTTTTCGTAGCATGAAAGTGCTTGTGTGATCTGTGTGTTGATCTTAGTGAAGCTGCCCACGACCACGCCCGCCACCAAGCGCCAGGCACCCGGCACAGTGCTAGCTAGCTACTCGGCAAAGGCGAGCAGTTATGGTGTTCTAAGTGTCCGACGGGCCTCATTTCCTCTGGGACGGGTAGGGCTACCCACGCAAAGAACACCCACCCAGTCTCTAGGGTCCAACGACGGCCAACGCCCGGAACGTGGGGGCGGGGTCCGGGGTTGACCCTAGGATCCGGCCCAAAGAACTCTATAACCTTACGGGGCTGTCTGCTGGCGGGTGGTGGGTGTGGGGGGTCGTGGGGAGGAGGGAAGGAGAATGGAAGAGGCTAAAGATGCTACGGAACTTTTCCACTCGGGCGAAAGGGGCTTCCTGAAATAGGGTGTCCTCGTGGAAACTAAGTTTGAAATGGGGTCAGTGGCACTAAGAGAGTGGGATCGGCTTGGTAGCTCTGTGAGTTTGGGGAGGTGAAAGTTGGGGTAGGCTGATCTGGATCTAAATCAGCTCTCAATCACCCCGGAAAGATCCGAAGAGGCCGGCCAAAAGGAGACGGGGGACGGCGCAGCGCCTCCAACACGTGATCGGAGCGACAGAATTAAGGCTGGGCGGGTCGGACTGAAGGGCGGGGTCGCCGAGGTCCCGACGTCAGAGGAATGCGGTGGGGGGAGGGGGAGAGAAGGGGCCCCTCCCCTCCCCGCCCCCGCGCCTGTCCCGGACGCCCCTCGCGCCGGCGCGCGCCGACGGGACGCGGCGGAACCGTACCCCGCGCGATACGTTTCAGGCCGCTCGCCCCCTCGAGCGCGTCCACGGCGGGCGACCGAACGGCCGCGTTATCTGCACCCCTGGGCTCCCAGCCTCCGCCCCTCCCCCACCCGTTGCACGCGGACCGCGGCCGCGGGCCCGGGGCGGCGCCTCCCTCGGATCCCCCCGCACCCCTCCCTGACCCCTCGCCCCCAGCCCCTACCAGTTCGGCGGCGAGCCTGGCCGGCCGTCCGAGATCGAAAAGAGAGCAGACACTGGGAAGTTTTGGGGGAGGGAGGGGCGGGCCTTAAAGGGACCACGACCTTTTTCCAGCCGGGGGAAAAAACACGTGGGGGGGTTGTTGCGCGGGGAGATCGAGAGTTGCCCCGCAATTGAATGGAGGAAACAACGCAAAAAGAGGATGGGAAGACTCCGCATCCCTTTTCCCCAAACAACTCCAACCTCTCAACACCCGCCCCACATCCCTCACAGAAAGGGGCACAGTTGTTTGGGAATCAATGCCTCTTTGCTCCTGGTCAGCCAAGTGTTGCGTTGGTTGAGGTGAATGTTGGGGTGCTCATTATACAGACAGGGAAATGAGCTCAGGGGACGCTGGCAACTAACCCAGGATCCCACCGCTTGTAAGTGGCAGATATAGACGAATTTGCCGCAAAGACGCATAACCACTGCAGTGCCTGTTATGGTTATGGAGTGGGGGTGGGGTGGGGCTGCAGTATACCCTGGAGATTAAGAGCGTGGGTCCCGGGGTCAGACTGTCAGCTTTCAGATGTGGACGGTGAACCTACTAGCTCTGTGGCGTTGGAAAAGTGATTTCGCATTCTGGGGCCTCTGTTTGAGTTGGGTGCAGGTGCACTCAACTCACATCGTTGGCTGGTCTTGAGAGGTGCTGAGAATGTCCAAACGGAAGAGACTGAGGCCGGGAGAAGGGAAAGACCAGCTGAAGATTAACTAGCCTCTGAAAAAACAAATCCTCCCCTCCTTAGCACCCCCAGGGCATAATCTAACCTTTGTGGGCCCTTCTAAATCCACGCCTAACCCTTGAACACTGGTTTTCCTTCTGTTCATCAAATACCCAAAGCTCATTCCTGATGCTGCACTGGCTACTAGTCTGTCTAGAGGACACTCTTCTCCCAAATATTTGCTCTCATTTGACAGGCTTTGGCTCAAATGTCACTTGCTAAGCACCCTGCCTAGTTAGCCCCCATACATAATCATGGTTTCCCATCTTTGCTCTTATTGACATGTGAAAATATCTAATTATTTAATTTTTGTCACCTCACTAGCATCTGGGCTCTTTGGGAGCCAGAAGTAGGTATGTTTTAATTCCTCCAAGGACCATTCATTCATATAACAGATGTTTATTGAGCTCACACTATTTGGGGTATCTGGGATAAAATGATGAACAAGATAGGAAAAAACTCCCTCCTTCCTGGAGTTTACAATCTAGTGTAAAAGATGCACAATTCCCAAGTAAAACATGTATCAGATGATGATAACTGCTATGAAGATAGTAAAATAGGGAAGGAGGATGAAACGTGCATGAGGGCAGTTGGCTCAGAAGGGTGTTCAGGGGAAGCCTCGCTGAGAAGATGATATTTATTTAATTATTGTATTTAAAAAATTTAAAAATTTTTTGGCTATGCCACACTTAGTTCCCCAACCAGGGATTGAACCTGAGCCCCCTGCATTGGAAGCACAAAGCCTTAACCACTGGACACCAGGGAAGTCTCTATTTTATTATTATTATTTACAAGATGACATTTTAGCAAAGCCCTGAAGTGGAGAGAGAGGAGGTCATGTAGATGCTGGGGGAAGAGCATTCCAAGGGAGCATCCAGTGCAAAGGCCCTGAGGTGGTAGTGTGCCTGATGTGTTCCAGGAACTGGGGCTTCCCTGTTGGCTCAGGTGGTAAAGAATCTGTCCACCATGCAGGAGATCGGGATTCGATCCCTGGGTCAGAAAGATCCCCTGGAGAAGGGAATGGCTACCAGTATTCTACAATATTCTTACCTGGAGAATCCCATGGACAGGGAAGGCTCCAGGCTACAGTCCATGGGGTCACAAAGAATCAGACACTGCTGAGCCACTGACACTTTGTGGCAGGAGTAAAGGGAGGAAGGGGTAAATGGTAAGTGATGACATCAGGGAACAGGGAGAGGGCAGCTTGTGAGTGTCCTCCTGGGCCACAGGGAGGGGAGGACTTTGAGACGAGGTCTCAGGACGGTTATGAGCAGGGGAGGGCCCTGATCCGGGTCGGGTGTTCATGGGAGCCCTGCGGCTGTGGGCTGTGGGTGTGGGAAACTGTGGGAGGTGAGATGGGAGCAGGAAGACGGTGAGGAGGCTGAGTCAGTGGGAACGGCTGGAGAAGGTGGAAGAGATCAGGATGGGAGCCGTGGAGGGATTGAAGTGAGCAGGTTATGGATGTGTTTTGAACGCTGAGCTCACAGGATGGTCTGAGGGGTCAGAATTCCTCATGATTTAAAACTACCCCATCTGCAGGGCTTGTGGGGGTTTAGTCACTAAGTCGTGTCCAACCCTTGCAACCCCATGAACTGTACCCGGCCAGGCTCCTCTGTCCATGGGATTTTCCAGGCAAAAATTCTGGAGTGGGTTGCCATTTCCTTTTCCAGGGGATCTTCCTGACCCAGGGATTGAACCCACATCTCCAGCATTGCAAGTTGATTCTTTAGAGACACAGATAATGCCTGCAGGGTTCATAGCGGTGGCCAACATCCCCAGCTATTTTTGGTCCTCTATCCACTAAGAGATGCTGCATTTTTAAGGAGAATCTCTTTTCCCTCTCCGTTTGACAAAGACCTTTTCCATGGCCTCCCAGGACCAGCTCTCCTGGGAGTGTGTCCATGTCAGTGTTGGGCGTGTGCATAACCACTCTAGAACACTTACAGCAAAACCCAATCCAGAGGGAGGTGGGGGTTCCTCTGTCTTGTAGCCTTAAAAAAAACCACACAATTTTTTTTTTTATTTTAAAATTTTATTTATGTATTTACTTTTTGACCACTGCATGGCTTGTGGGATCTGAGTTCTTGGACCAGGGATCAAACCCATGCCCCCTGTAGCAGAATCACCGATTCTTAACCACTAGACCACCAGGGAAGTCCCAATAATTTTTTAAATTGAAGTATAGTGGATTTATGATATTGTGTGTCCCTCCCATGGCCATACTTAGACCTTGTCTCACTAACCACAGCCTCTTTAGAACCTCAGTTTCAGGTGTGTTACTCTGTACCTATTGCCTATCTGTTTCATTCCTTTCAGAAGCTCAACTCCAATAATTCATTAGCCCTACCATGTTTCCATGGCCGCTCAGCTCCCTCGTACCTTCACACAGATTAAATTCCTTGACCAACCACTGTCATCACTGCACCCGACCTTATGCCCATTCTCTATACACTCCACCCTACTCATCTTGCAAAACCACAATCCTTATTAAATCTAAGGCTCCATCTATCACATGCCTGCATCTGTGCAGGTGAATGTGGGTGGATAAAAATACACAATCATGTTAACTGGTCTCACCTTAAATTCATTCCCATGGACTTGGAATGGATGCACAATGGTGTGTGATTTTCCTGTGTCCCCGGTCCCTTGGGCTTCCCTCGTGCCTCAGATGGTAAAGAATTCGCCTGTCATGCGGGAGACCTGGGTTCAATTCCTGGGTTGGGAACATCCCCTGGAGGAGGGCACGGCAACCCACTCCAATATTCTTGCCTAGAGAATCCCCTTGGACAGAGGTGCCTGGCGGGCTACAGTCCACGGGCTGGCAAAGAGTCGGACATGACTGAGCAACTAAGCGTGCGTGTGCGTGCGCATACACTCACGCACGCACACATACACACGTCCCTTGACTCTCCCAGAGGATATATCAGATCTTCTCCTCAAATCTCTACCAGCGGGTCTTCCCTGGTTGTCCAGTGGCTAAGACTCCATGCTCCCAATGCACAGGGCCTGGGTTCCATCCTGATCAGGAACTAGATACCACATGCCACAGGAAAGACTGAAGATCCCACGTGCTGCAACTAAAACCCAGAACAGCCAAATAAATAAAATAAATTAATCAAACCCTCTAACATCATATTCCTCTCAACAGTGTCTTTCTTCTTGCTTCCTGAGAGAACCACAGCCACCCTCCCCCCACATCCCCTCTCCTGCATCTTCACCGCCCACTCCACCTTCCCACTTTTAAGTGGGGTAACTAGCCATGTTCCCATCTGCTGAGCTGCTTTTTTTTTCCCCTATGCATATTCTTATTTTTTTTTCTTCACTTATTCAAGAAATTGGTCTCCTGTGGGCTCAGGGTCTCAGGAGAGAAATGTGACAAGCCCCAAAGCAGGAATAGGTCAGCTTTCTTTTCTTTTTTTAAAGCCTCTTCAGGGCTTTGAACGAAATAGCTTCATGGTCTGTTGGGCCTCAAATTGAAAACTCAGATGCCATTAGGGGTTAATGGGTAAAGCCGGCCTGGTAGGGGGAAAATTCTCAGTTGCATTACACAGTTGCAACTTAATTTTCCTCAAGCTTTATTGAGATATGCCTGACTTTCAAGAAACCATACATATTCAAAGTATACAGTTGCTGGGGACTTCCCTGGCAGTCCAGTAGTTGAGACTCCTAACGCCCAGTGCAGGGGGTGCAAGTTTAATACCTGGTCAAGGAATTAAGATCCTACATGCCACACAGTGCAGCCAAAAATAATTTTAAAAAATAAAATTAAAACTATAAAGTATACAGTTGATGAGTTTTGACTTACATATAAACCTGTAAAAATACCACCACCGTCAAGATAATGACCAAAAGAAACAAAAGACCTACTAGTGTACAGCACAGGGAACTATACTCAATATTTCATGATAACCTATATGGGAAAAGAATCTGAAAAAGAGTGTGTGTGTATATATATGTGTATGTATGTATACACACACACACACACAGACTTCCCAGGTGACGCTAGCAGTAAAGAACCCACCTTCTAGTGCAGGAGTTCGATCCCTGGGTCAGGAAGATCCCCTGGAGAAGGAAATGGCAACCCAGTCCAGTATTTTTGCGAGGAGAATCCCATGGACAGAGGAGCCTCGTGGGCTACAATCCATATTGTTGCAAAGAGTCGGACATGACTGAAGCAATTTAGCATGCACACATGCATATATATGTATATATATATGAATCACTTAGCTGTACACCTGAAACTAACACATTGACATTGTAAATCAACTATACTTCAATAAAAAATAAGTTAATTAAAAATTTTTTAAAAAGGGAATCTGTAAAAGAATGTATATGTGTATAACTGAAACACTGTGCTGTATACCTGAAGCTAACACAATATTGTAAATCAACTATCCTTCAATTAAAAAAAAAAAAAGGTGACTTCTCTGGTGGGCCAGTAGCTAAGACTCCATGCTCCCAATGAAGGGGCCTGGTTTTGATCCCTGATCAGGGAGCCGAATCCCCCATGCCACAACTAAAAGATTCCCACATGCTACAAAGAGGATGGAAATTCCCATGTGCCACAACTAAGACCCAGTGCAGCCAAATAAATAACAACCAAAAAAAAGAAGCAGCAGCAATGGCTTAACCATGAAAACAACAAAAATTAAAAATAAATGAATAAGGGAGAGGGTGGGAAGATTTGGGAGAATGGCATTGAAACATGTAAATATCATGTATGAAATGAGTTGCCAGTCCAGGTTCGATGCACGATACTGGATGCTTGGGGCTGGTGCACTGGGACGACCCAGAGGGATGGAATGGGGAGGGAGGAGGGAGGAGGGTTCAGGATGGGGAACACATGTATACCTGTGGCGGATTCATTTTGATATTTGGCAAATCTAATACAGTTATGTAAAGTTTAAAAATAAAATAAAATTAAAAAAAAAAAAAAATAAAAAATAAATGAATAAGTTAAATGTATGTTCTGAAGAAAAGATAATGACGCAAAAGTAATGAACATATCCATCATGTCTGAATTTCCTCCTGCTTCTTGATAAACCCTTCATCCCTCATCCTTCCACACACACACATCCCCAGACAAGCACCAATCTACTTTCTATCGCTATTGGTTAGTTTGCATTTTTTAGAATGATATTCTATAGTATGTACTCTCATGTCTGGCTTTTTCCCTTCAATATAGTTCTTTTGAGATTCATATATGTTTAGCAGTAATTCATTCTTTTTATTTCTGAGTACTGTTCCATTGCATGCAATAGTTTATTTATCAAGTCACCACAATTTGTTTATGAGTCACCCACTGGTGGGCATTCAGGTTATTTGTAATTTTTGGCAATTACAAATGAGGGTGCTATGAACATCGATGTGTATGTCTTTTTTTTTTTTTTTTTAATCTTATTTATTTGGCTGAACTGGGTCTTGGTTGTGGCGTGTGAGATCTAGTTCCCTGACCAGGGATCGAACCTGGGCCCAGTGCACTGGAAGCTTGGAGTCTTAACCACTGGACTACCAGGGAAGTCCTGATGTGCAAGTCTTTGTGTAGATATTTTTCCTTTTTTTAGCCTATATACCCAGGAGTGGAATGCTTGGATCATATGGTGGGTATATATTTAACTTTTAAATAAAAGTCATTTTCTGAAGTAGTTTACTGCAGTGTCCAACCAGCATCTATTACTTAAAAAAATATATTATTTATTTCTTTATGGCTATGTGAGGTCTTTGCTGCTGCTCAGGCTTTTCTCTAGTTGTGGAGAGCAGGGGCTACTCTCTAGCTGTGATCTTCTCATTGCAGTGGCTTCCCTTGCTTCAGAGCACAGGCTCTAGGGCGTACACTATTCCGTACTTGGGGTGTGTAGGCTCAGGAGTTGCAGCTCCTGAGCTCTAGAGCACAGGCTCAGAAGCTCTTCCCCAACGAGGGATGGAACCCGTGTCTCCTGCATTGGTGTGTGGATTCTTCACTACTGAGCTACCAGGGAAGCCCTCAACTTCTATTACTTTTAAAAACAACAACAATAATAAACTGGTTGAAAGTTTAGTGTTTATTTTAATTCATTCATTCCTTGATCAGACAAATATTTACTAGGTACTGCCAGACCTTGTTCTAGACGCTGGGGATTCAGTAGTGAACAAGACACACAAAATTCCCACTCTTGGGCAGCTGGTGTTCGACTTAGAGCCTCTCTCAGCCCAGGTGTGTTGGTTTTCTAGATTGGGACCACACACACGAAAAGGACACAGATGACCTGGTCCAAATCCTGGCTCTGCCATTTCCTAACTATGTGGCCTGGGCAAGACCCCTTGTCTCTGAGTCTTGCACTGTGAAAACGGGATGCTGATAATACCATCTTTACCTCCTAAGGTTGTGGCATTGTTGATTCACAAACTGGCCCCTGAACATAGAGGGTCAGAAGATGCCAAGAAAGAGGCATGTCCAGATAGAAAAGTGACAGTGTTAGTCGCTCAGTCCCGTCCGACTCTTTGTGACCCCGTGGACCGTAGCTTGCCAGACTCCTCTGTCCATGAAATTCTCCAGGCAAGAATACTGGAGTGGGTTGCCATTTACTTCTACAGGGGCTCTTTGTGACTCAGGGGTCGAACTCGGGTCTCTTGCATTGCAGGCAGATCCTTTGCTGAGTCACCAGAGAAAACCTGGTGCTAGACGGCAGGTGTAACAAGCAAGGGAAAGTTCATAGGAGGCTTATCTTGGGCAGCCAAAAGATGAACAGATCTCTGCACCCACCTGCAAGAATCTTCAAACTCTATGTACAGAGGCCTTGACTGGGCCATCAGGTATACCATCTAGATGGTCTCAACAACACCGTACTTTCCCAGAGTTATGTGCCCTTGGAACAACTCCCATTGTGGGAACAGTGGTCAGTGTACATTCCAAGGACAGGGGAGAGGGTGAGGAGCCTCTGATGGTCTGGGTCCAGCTCTCAGGTCAACTGGCAGCCATGTGTGTTCTCTTGATGACCTCCTCCAGCAGGCAGGCAAGCCACTAGACATTAGTTAGTATCTACCCTTGGGTTTCTGGGGAGCCAGAGAATAAATAAGCGAAACAAAGCATGCCTCTTTAAGGGTCATGAAATGGTGGCTTGTAGTGATTTTGATTTGCACTTCTTGAATGATGAGTGATATTTATTATCTTTTCAAGGCTTCTCTGATGGCTTGGTGGTAAAGAATCTGCTTGCAATGCAGGAGATATGGGTTCGATCTCTGGGTCGGGAAGATCCCCTGGAGGAGGAAATGGCAACCTGCTCCAATATTCTTGCCTGGGAACTCCCATGAACAGAGGAGCCTAGTGGGCTACAGTCCATGGGGTCTCAAAAGAGTTGGACACGACTGAGCACATTATCTTTTCATGAGCCTTTTAGCCACATGCATATCTTTTTTGGAGAAATCTCCATTTAATTCCTTTGCCTGCTTAAAAAATTTTATTGTTTGGGTTTTGTTGTTGTTGCTGCTGAGTTTTAGAAATTATATATATATATATATATATATATATATATATCTCATACATATTCTGGATATTAACCCCTTATGATTTGCGGATACTTTCCCCTATTCCATGGGTTGATTTTACATTCTGTTGATTGTTTCCTTCCCCCCACCCCCCACCACCTCCCTGGCCATGCTGTGTGGCTTGCAGGATCTTAGTTCCCCTAGAAGGGACTGAAACCAGGCCCACAACAGTGAAAGCAGCAAGTCTTAACCCACTCCAGTGTTTTTGCCTGGAGAATCCCAGGGACGGGGGAGCCTGGTGGGCTGCCGTCTCTGGGGTTGCACAGAGTCGGACACGACTGAAGTGACTTAGCAGCAGTAGCATCCATCCAGTTTTCCCAATTCCATTCATTGAAAAGACGATTCTTCCCCAGTCCAATAATATGAAACCTTTGTCAAAAATCATTTGATCATACTTGCTGCTGCTGCTGCTGCTGCTGCTAAGTCGCTTCAGTCATGTCCGACTCTGTGCGACCCCATAGACGGCAGCCCACCAGGCTCCCCCGTCCCTGAGATTCTCCAGGCAAGAACACTGGAGTGGGTTGCCATTTCCTTCTCCAATGCATGAAAGTGAAAAGTGAAAGTGAAATTGAAGTTGCTCAGTCGTGTCCGACTCTTAGAGACCCCATGGACTGCAGCCCACCAGGCTCCTCCATCCATGGGATTTGCCAGGCAAGAGTACTGGAGTGGGTTGCCATTGCCTTCTTCATTGACCATACTTGTGAGCATTTATTTCCAGAATTTGTATTTTTAACAAATTGCTGCTGAGAATGATTGATACATGGTATCAGATTGTTGCAGGAAGAGGTACTGCTTCTGTTACAAAGTCCAAGCTCTTTCTATCGGTCCTAGGCCATGAAAACAAGGTGTTGAGGCAAGGAATTCGACTTTATTTAGAGAGGTGACTGACCAAGAAGAAGGCAGGCTAATGTCTCAAAATAACCATCTTATCTGGGTCTGGATACCAGGTTCTTTTAAATATCAGAGATGAGGAGGAGATAAGGAAACAAAGTAACATGGTCATTAATCTTGCAAATATCTCCTAGAATGGCAAACCTCAGGGAGATGTGTTAATTTCTTCCTTCCTGCCATCTACAGGTGGACAGGGTTCTGAACAAAGGCACTTTAATAGTCAGGCAGAGGGGCAGGATTCTCTGAGGCAGGCCATTATGTATGATCATAATAATAAAAGCAAGTCAGAGAAACAGTTTCAACATGGAATCAGAATTGACTTCTCCATGCAACACTTCCAGGGTCTGAGTGAGGACTCTTTTCTAACACTCAGAAATGAATTTTTTGAGGAGACACACTTGCTGATAAAGCAAAAGACTTTATTGGGAAGGGGCGCCCAGGTGCAGAGCAGCAGGTTAAGGGAACCCAGGAGAGCTGCTCTGCCACATGGCTTGCACTCTCAGGTTTTATGGTGACGGGATTAGTTCCCAGGTTGTCTCTGGCTAATCATTCTGACTGGGGGTCCATCCTGGTGGTGTGTGCATCTTTCAACCAAGATGGATTCCAGCGAGGAAGATTCTGGGAGGTTGGCAGAACACAGCATCTCCTCCCTCCTCCTTTTGGCCCCTCCCAAATTCTTCTGAGTTAGTTTTTTTACAAGACATACAATGGGCTGGTGTGCTCCCTCCTTTTGTCTCCTCCTGAATTCTGGTTATCTTTTGGTGACAGCACCCTGTTTTTTTTTTGTTTTTTTTTTTTTTTTATCAGAACCTCCTGTTGTGAGACAACTCAGGCAAGTGGTTAGCATCATGCCTGGCCAAGGCAGGTGGTTTTGGTCAATGGTTCCCTAACAAGATAAACAGGAAAGGAGGCTGCACTTTTTGAGAAGTCATAGAGAAGATGATGCAGAGATGCGAGTTCGATCTCTGGGTGGGGAAGATCCCCTGGAGAAGGAAATGGCAACTGGCTCCAGTATTCTTGCCTGGGAAATCCCATGGACAGAGGAGCCTGGCAGACTACAATCCATGGGGCTGCAAAAGAGCTGGACAAGTTGAACGACTAAACAACCACTGCCACAACAATAAACTTTGAGCCTTATTCTATGCTCATTGTAACACATTAGCATATGTTAAATGACACACCCACAGGCACCAGGACAGTTCCAAGGCTGACCATAAAAGGCCAAAAAAGTGGGCAGTTGGTGGTCCAATTTCTGGAAATCCCTGCTCCTTCCCCCAAATAGTTAGAATATTGTTTGTTCATTAGCATATGAAATTACCCAGCCTATAAAAACTAACACCCACCCCCCCACACCCGAGCCTCTCTCACCTGAGATGACACACATTCTGTCTATGGAATGTGGATTTCCCAAGATTGCTCTCACTTTCTGAGATGACCCTCATTCTGCTTGTGGAATGTGTTTCTCTCTAAATAAAGTTGCTTTCACTTTACCACGGCTTGCTCTTATATTCTTTTCTGCCCAAAGCCATGGACCATAACTTGGCAGCCCATCCTGAATCCTTGGCAGCCTACCCCATCAAGACCTGGGATGTGACCATTCTCTCACTCCCCCTTCTCCTGCAACACAGGTAGGGGAAAGTCTGGCAAAGGCCCTGGGCTGGGTGGATGCCTGGCAGGTGTGGGGAGCAATGAGGAGGTGAGTGAGGCTGGAGCAGGTGAATGAGGGGACGAGTGGGAGGAGATGAGAATCTGGCAGGTCCTATGGGAACTTGTGGGCTTCGAGGGCCCTGGGCAGCACTCAGGCCTTCACCTGGAGTGAGCTGGGCTACGTGACCTGGGCAAACAGTGGAACAGCAGGATGAGAAGAGGCCTCAAGATCAAGACAGTGGGTTGTCTCCAGCTGACTTATGTGACCAGGCCCTAGGATGAACTGAGGGGAAGTGGGAGGCTTATTGTATTAAATAAACAAATTAAAATTTCCTCTCAGGTTAAAATTTCTTCCCAACATGGTGGGAGGAGGGCTCAGCTTAGATATCAAAGAATAAAAAAATAAAATTGTGTTTCTTGCAAACCTAATTTTTGGCCTGAGAGGTAGATCTCTGATCTATTTTTAAAATTTCCTCTGGCTGCCACTTGGAGGGCATGGGACAGGATTCCCAGGACTGGGAGCCAGGAGGCAGGGGGAGGCTGGGGCTGGACCATGATGGAGCTGTGGAAGGGGAGGAAGTGGGGGGAAGAGGGAGGAGAGGAAGGGTCCAGGATGAGGCTTGGGCTCTGGTCTAGGGACTTGGGGATCATGAGGGCCCCCTGAAATGTGGACTAGAAGGAGGAGTGGGTTTCTGGGGGATGCTGTGGCCAGTTTGGGACATCATGGGAATGGGAGTCCAAGAGGAGGTATCCAGTAGGAAGCCCAGAGCTTCAGAGTGAAGCCAAAGCCATAATTAACCAATGATACTCCAAACATCAGCCATTTAGTCTCACTTTCCCATACTTTACCTCGTATCCATGTGTCACCTATACACTTAGCTACTTAATAGTTTTCTTTAAATCACTTCACTTTTTAAAAAATTAAACACATTTATTTATACAGGAAACATCATTTCACTCCAGGAAGTGGAAAACTGCCATAAACAGAATAGAATAGTACAAATAAATCCAATGATTCAGCAAGGATCAAAGAGAGGTGTTGAGAGCACGGGCTAAAAAGTTGTTGGTGGGCAAGTTAGTCAGGGTCTCAAGATACCGCCCACAGAGTGTCAAAAAGCTGAATTGTGTTCCTCCCCAAATTTATATGTTCAAGTCCTAACCCCCGGAACTCAGAATGTGACTGTATTTGGAGAAAGGGCTTTTAAGAGGTGGGTGATTAAGTGAAAGTGAAGTCATACAGATGGGCTCTGATGCAACATGAAAGAAAAGAAAGAAAGAAAGTGAAGTCGCTCAGTCGTGTCCGACTCTGCGATCCCATGGACTGTAGTCTACCAGGCTTCTCTGTCCATGGGATTTTCCAGGCAAGAGTACTGGAGTGGGTTGCCATTTCCTTCTCCAGGGATGCAACATGAGTGGTGTCCTTACACGAAGAGGAGATTAAAATGCAAACACGCATGCAAAAGAAAGACCATGTTGGGACTTCCCTGGTAGTCTGGAGGCCAACACTGCACTCCCAATGCAGGGGGCCTGGGTTTGATCCCTGGTCAGGGAACTAGATCCCACATGTTGCAACTAAGGGTTCACATGCTGCAACTAAAAATCCCCTCATGCTGCAACTAAGACCCAGCACAGCCAAATAAATAAAATAAATATTTTAAAAAATACCCACTCCAGTATTCTTGCCTGGAGAATCCCATGGACAGAGGAGCTTGGTGCTTGGCAGACTACAGTCCATGGGGTCGCAAAGAGTTGGACACAACTGAAGCGACTGAGTAAGAGTACTGTATATAAAATAGGTAAACAACAAGGACCAAGTGCATAGCACAGGGAACTGTACTTAGCATCTCATAATAACCTGTAATGGAAAAGAATCTGAGGAATATATATATATATTCTTTAAATATTCTTAAAGCTAACACAACATTGTAAATTAATTATACTTCAGTTTTAAAAAACAAAGTCAAAAGCTGAGTCCCCTTCAGTTTTAAAAAACAAAGTCAAAAGCTGAGGCCCCACTGAGATTCCAGGGGAAAATCCATTCCTTGTCTTTTCCAGCTTCTAGAGGATGCCTACATTCTTTGGCTCCTAGCCACATCACTCCAACCTCTGTGTGCATCATCATATCTCTTCCTCTGACTCTGATCTCCTTGCCTCGCTCTTATAAGGGGATTACATTGGGCCCACCTGAATCCAGGATAATCTCCCCATAGCAAGATCCTTAATTTAATCACATCAGTAAAGTCCCTTTTGGGCTTCTCTGGTGGCTCTGATGGTAAAGAATTCACCTGCAATGCAGGACACCCAGGTTTCATCCCTGGGTCAGGAAGATCTCTGGGAGAAGTGAATGGCAATCCACTCCAGTATTCTTGCCTGGGAAATCCAACGGACAGAGGAGCCTGGTGGGCTACAGTTCATGGGGTCGCAAAGAGTTGGACACGACTGAGAGACTAACACTATCACTTTTCAAAGTCCCTTTTACCACTTAAGGTAAAATATTCACAGATTATGGGTATTAGCAGGTGGACATCTTGGGAGGGGCATTCTTCTGTTTACCCCAGGGAGGATCCAGTCAGAGAAGCTGTAGTTTTAGACAGCAGTGCCTGAGACAGCCTCACTAAGAAGGTGATGTCTACCTAAGGGTCTGAAAGAAGAGAAGGAAGGAGCAAGGTGGATATTGGGGAATGGCATGCCAGGAAACAGGAACAGCCAGTGTAAAGGTTCAGAGGTCCTTCCTCAGGCCTGTTTCCTTTTCCTGGAAACCCCTGCCTCTAAACGACAGGGGTCAGAAGTCGGTGCTGTCCCAGATGCCTCCTGAATCTTGCTTGTGGGGCAGAAGGGTCTGAGATCTCTAATCATCTTTGGTCTCTTGCATAATCTCTATCGCCCATGGTTCCTCAAAGGGCAGCTTGGCCTGCGGGGAGAGGTAGGGGCCTGGGTCAGAAAGGAAACAGGTCCAGCCCTCCCTGCCACCCGCAGTTCTGAGGAGTGATCACCTGGTCCCCGGAGAGACTCTCTCTGTGCAGCGTCCGCCTGCGGTGCCACTGGCGCAGAGAGGCCCGGACCTCAGAGCTGAGCCCCTTGTGCGCACGGGCCGTGTCGGGCTCGTAGTGGGCAATGTGGTACAGCGCCCCAAACCACGTGGTCAGGTAGTACCCGGCTACCGGCAAGAAGAGCAGGTCAGCGCCCGACACCACCTCCCCCCGACCCCGCGCAGGTTGCCTGCCTTCCCTCCCACTGCAGGCAGGGGGCCTAGGGTGCCTCTTGTCGGGTCCCGGGGTTCTGAGGCTGGGGGCTCACCTTCTCCCCGTAGTTCGTCCGGATCCAGGAGCTCCATGAGAAACTCTACGTCCAGCTGCGTCTCCCCAATGTCTGGACTCCAGATCAGTTCCTCTGTCAGCGCTGGCAGGAAGGCGTCGGCCCCCAGGGGCTCTAAGGGAGGGGAGGACAGGCTCTGGGGTTGGAGGGGACGTGCTGGCAACTTCCATCCCATCCCCAAGACCGCGAGTGCTGGCTACCCTTCCACTTTGCGGGATATGCAAACGACCCTCACTAGATTCCCCAGGTCCGCGTAAAGCTTGCCATCTTCTCCCGCTCGACGTGTGCACAACCACCTGCTGCCTGGCTCTCACAACCCTCAAGTCACTCCACATCCAGGTAGACTCAAGACCCCTACTTTACCTTGGTTCTCCCCACGAGCCAGACCCTCGTAGACGTCACTGCACACCGCCAGCAGGAGCGACACCTTGCGGCGCGGGGCGCAGGCGGCGTGGAGGTGCGCCAGGCGCGCATGAATGCGGCTCCGCAGGGCAGGGGCGGGGCTTCGCCTCTCACGCCCCGCCCCCTGGGCTCCCGGAGGCCCCGCCTCCGCCCGCAGGGCTACCTGTCGCCGCCGTAGTTGCCGCAGCTCTGGGGCGCGGAGCGTGCGGAGTCGCATCCACAGGGCAGGCTTCAGAGGCGCCAGCACCGCGCGGTACAAGGCCGCCTCCACTGCGGGGCCTGCAAGGGTTGAGATGGGGTTAGGCAGGGCCGCCTGGTTGACCCATGGCCACGTTCTCTCCACTGATCCACCATCACCAATCACCACCCCTCCTTAGCCTCTGTCCACCCGCTTGTGTACACGTAGGTGTGAGCACATGTGGAAGAAGGATCCTGGGTATGAACAACCGCTTGGGAGAGAGAATATGCGATGTCACACATGCGATGCGGAGCAGTGGTGAACAGAGTAGGTGTTGCTACTTGTAGGAAAGGGAGCGTGAGTAGAAAAGGAAACAGATGCGCTCAGAGATGGAGAGAACGAAGTTGGATGTGAACACCGATGTAGGGCCAAGAGATGGCAAATGTGAACCTGTGGGGGTTTGGAGAGTGTCCCTCGGTTCCCTCTCAGTCTCCCCCTTACCTAGCTCCTCCTCCTTCTGGGGGGCCCCAGGTCCCCTGCTTGCGAAGACAGCCCTGACATCGGGATCCTTTGCTAAGTGATCCTGGAGGTCAGTAAGAAGGTGCCGGACGTCCTGAAGCAGCTCTGTGGCCGGGTCCCCAGGCCTGTGGGGGCCCCCAGCACCTGAGGTGAGGCGCGCCCGGAAGCTCCGGAACTGCTTGGCCACGTAGCTGCTCCGGGCCCTGGCTAGAGCCCGGACGTGCTGAGTGAGCATGTCCTCAGGTCCTTCTTCATCATCTTTGTCATCCTCCTCCTCCTCATCCTCCTTCTCCTCCACCAGGCTGGCCAGAGCTGGCCTAAGATGGTGTTCCTCTGGGCTGAGCGGGCCCTCCACCCAGGAGACGCGGTGAGGGGCTGGGTTCCTGGGGGCTGATGTGGGGAGAGGTTTGGATTCCACAGAACAGCAGCAGCAGCTCCTTCATCCCTCAGGGGCCCCAGGCCCTGCTTATCTAACCTGGACCATGTCTCTCCGCAGTCTCTGGAGTTGTCTCTGGCGGGGTCTGCTCCGTCCCCCATCCTCTGTGGGTCTCCAGGTAGAGGCTGTTCACCAGGAAGAGTACCCTCCTTGAGGTGCCGACTTGGATGCTGCCGATCTGCAGAGGATCTGGGGGACAGCAGGAGTGAGGTGTCCCAGGTGTCCAAGGGGCCAGCCTTGGAGTCTTAGTGTTCAGCCTCATTACTGGAGGAACTGAGATTCAGTTCCTGGTACCTCCTCACTCAGACCCAGGAGCTGAGAACCACCCCCCTCAACTTTTTCAGGTCCCCTTGTGCTGTGTGCTTGGTTGCTCAGTCGTGTCCAACTCTTTGCAACGTCATGGACTGTAGCCTGCCAAGTTCCTCTGTCCATGGGGATTCTCTAGGCAAGAATACTGGAGTGGATTGCCATGTCCTCCTCCAGGGGATCTTCTCAACCTAGGGAATGAACCCAGGTCTCCCGCATTGTGGGAGGATTCTTTACCATCTGAGCCACCAGGGAAGCCCCTCCAGTCCCCTTTATCCTCCCTCAAACCCTGTAGTTTGGCCCCCCAGGTACCATCCTCCTGGACCGAAGAGGTGGATAGGTGGGCTCTTTCTTTCTTAGAGTATCATGTCTCACCTGTGTTTTGGTCTTCAGGCCCCAGGGTAGGAGGGGGCAAGAGCAATGTTCTAGGCAAAATATCCCTGAGAAAAGATAAGCAGGAGCCACAGTGTGGGTGGGGTGTCATAGGGAAGGAGCCTCCTTAGCACCTTTGATGGATGACCTGTACCTGCTGGCTGATAGGAAGGCCAGGAGATGGGGCAGATCTGGCATGCAGAGCTTAGAGGATTCCAGACACACACCTGGGGTAGTGGAGGGGAAAGAGGGCAAGAAGGAATAGTTAGAAAACTTGAGGGGTAGCAGCGTTCTTTTTTCTGGGACTCTCTCTTCCCCAATCCTGCAGTTCCCCCCAAAAACCTTCAGAACAGAAAAATATCTAGCCATTGCAGTCCCCTTCTTTTCCTGTATTCTTATGCTAGCATCCCATTTATGCCACCAAATATGATTCATTGATTAGGCAATATTTATTAAGATAACTATTTTCAGGCATTGGAGATACATTTGTCAAAAGACAGATACATTCACTGCCTACCTGTAGCTTACCTTTTAGTGGAGGGAGATGAATGAGCAAACAAATAATGCTAAGTATATAGTGTATTGAGTGCCAGAAATGAAATAGAGTGATTGAAAGTGACTAGGGCTATCATTAGCTGTGGTGGTCAAAGAAGATTACATTTCTATAGAGGTAGAAAGGATGGAGACTAAACTAGCCATTCAAGGAAGGGCACTCATACAGAAAAACAAATACAAAGGCCCTGAAGTTAGGACACATTTAGCCTGCTCAAGGAACAGAAAAAACAGTCTCTAGAGCAGAGAGAATGACAGGCAGTAGTGAGCAAGTGCTAATCATAATCTTATAGGCCATGATAAGGAGTTTATTTTTTAAGTATTTATTTATCTGGCTATACTGGGTCTTAGTTGCAGCCTGTGGGATCTTCATTTTGGCATGAAAACAGTTGCAGCATGCCGGATCTAGTTTCTCAACCAGGGATTGAACCCGGGCCCCCTGCATTGGGAGCATGGAGTCTCAACCACTGGACCACCAGGGAAATCCCATGAGGAGTTTAATGTTTATCTAAAATGTTGTAGGGCTTCCCTGGTGGCTCAGAGAGTAAAGCGTCTGCCTGCAATGCAGTAGACCCGGGTCTGATCTCTGGGTTGGGAATATCTCCTGGAGAAGGAAATGGCAACCCACTCCAGTATTCTTGCCTGGAGAATCCCATGGATGGAGGAGCCTAGTAGGCTACAGTCCACGGGGTCACAAAGAGTCGGACACGACTGAGCAACTTCACTTTCTTTCTTTTTTTTTAAAGATGTTGCATGTCCTTTGCAGGGTTTAAGGCAGGAATGTATAATATCTGGTTTGTGTTTCAAAAGACCACTCTGGCTGCTGTGTCCAGAATGGACTGCAGGAAGAAAAGGGTGGGAGCACAGAGACCAGAGAGGTAGCCGCAGCAATTGTCTGGGCAAGAGGTGATGGTGGTTAGGATTAGGGTGATGGAGGTAGAGAGGATTAGGAAGATTCAGGAGATATTTTACAATAAAAAATGACTGATCTTGGTGATAAATTTGTTGTGGACTGGAAACTTGAGGGTAGGCTCCTCACCTCCAGGAAGCTTCTGGATCTGGTAGGTGTTGACTTCCCCTGGTGAAGATCCTGTCTTCAACACCAGGACCTGTCTGGGATCATGTCCTATGACCAGGAAACTCTTGGGGAAGGGAGACAAAGGCCAGGTTGAAGAGGAATTCTGCAGAAGTCTATTACTATTGCCTGCCTAGTATCCATTTCCTTTATTTTGGGTCCCACACCCCAAATTTCCTTTAGAAAACTCTATTCCACTCTCTACTCTAGGTCCTGCAGGTTGGACTAACTCTCCCAAGAGCCCTAAGTGTGGGTCCATGACCTGACCTAGCCAATAGGATTGAGTGTTCTCTGACCACTGTGGTTAGTTCAGAGATGGGCATGTGAACCAGATCCAGCCAATGGAAATCTCCCACGGGAGTTCTTTGGAAAGAGGCCTCTTTTTACACTGGGGTTGCTAACCTGGTAAGATGTGGCCCGGTGCTTGGGCCAGCCATCTAGAATTGCTTTATCCAAATCTATTCCCTACTCCTTGCAGAACTCTAGCTTTGTTCAGGGCATTAACAGGCCCAGCCATAGAAGATAGGTAGTGATCGATGTAGGCACTGGTTCTCACCTCTGGCTACATAACTCCCAGGAGAGCTTTAATTTTTTGGTTTGTTTGCTTTCTGGCTGCACAGCATGGCTTGTAGGATCTTAATTCCTCCACCAGGGGTCAAACCCGAGCCCTCAGCAGTGAAAGCTCAGAGTCCTAACCACTGGACTGCCAGGGAATCCTTTCCAGGTGAACTTTTAAAAAATATTGCTACCTGGGCCTTGTCTGTATATTCTGGATCAATTGTGAAGGCTTTTGTTTTTGCTGGTAAAAGGAAAAAATGCAGCTGGTGCCTCCTTTCTTCCTTCCTCCTGTCTGGAATGCACACATGTGCTTGGGTATGGGGCAGCCACTGGGCAACCATAAGGGAAGTCTAGGAGAACTGCTGAGATGTCCTTGATGTCGTTTGAGGAGCAGAACTAGAGCCTTCAGCTGTCTTTCTGGTTATGTTAGAAAGATAAATGCCTACTTATCAAGATATTAAAGAACAAGTGTTTATTTGCATTGAAAAATATTTAGAATTTCCCAAAGTTTAAAGCAAATCCAAGGAATTCCTTGGAGGTCCAGTGTTAGGACTCTGCACTTCCATTGCAGGGGGCCTGGGTTCAAGCCTTGGTCAGGAAATTAAGATCTCAGAAGCTGTGCAGTGTGGTTAAAAACAACAACAACAACAAGAAATGGGATGAAGAGAAATACATATATATATATATATATATTGTCTGATGTTCAAGATCCAGATATCCCTAAAATTACTTTTACTTCTGGACTTTTTGTGCTTCCCTGGTAGCTCAGATGGTAACGAATCTGCTTATAATGCAGGAGACCCGAGTTCGATCCCTGGGAAAATCCCCTGGAGAAGGGAATGACTACCCACTCTAGTATGCTTGCCGGGAAAATCCCAAAGACAGAGGAACCTGGCAGGTTACAATCCATGCGGTCGCAGAGAGTCGGACATGACTAACGGACATGACTAGAGTCGGAGCGACTAACACTTTCACTTTCACTGGTCTTTTCTGCACTTTTCAGTCATGTGAATCAATAAGCAGGATTTCGGTTTGCCTGGTTTGTGTTGTGCTTGTCCCTGGCAACCGGCAAGGTCCTAACTGCTTCAGGGTGTCATGGGGAGGGTCAGAGAGGGTGCCTGGGGGTGAGTACTTACCCCTGGTGGCCACAGGTCCAGAAGGGCTTTCGCACTGTGGGCATCCAGCTCTGGGATCTGCCACACCCCCCATGTCCTCTGAAGGCGAAGGAGTGACTCTGGGGTCCCAAGGACCCTTAAGGGGGTCTCACCAGCTCCATTCGCCTGTGATGGGATTAGTCTGGGACAGGCAGGGGCCAGGAGACCAGGGGACAGAGGAAGGCAGTTGGACACTGAGATGGGGTCAGAGGTACAGGAAGGGGAAGCCTGGGGGCAAAGGGTAAGAGATGTGGCTCTGGGTCATGTCTGGGGGTGGGTGGGAGTTGGATGGAAGGGGCTTCTGAATCCAGGGAGGCAGAGATGGCCTCAGCAACCCTCACCTCTCCTGGTCCGTGGGGCCTGCTGGGGCCTTGTCCTCTGGCTGGGCCATCATCCTCAGGATGCAGGAGGCCAGGGAGCCATGGTCTGGCCTCTGGCAGGGAGGAAAGTATGTCTCAAGGCTGTTCCAGCCCAGGGGTAATATTCTAAATATTTACAACCCACATGGCAGAGACCTTGACCAACCAGGATGGATTTGAGACCCCTCGCTGTGCCAGGTGTTAATTCTTCAGTTCCTGGGTGGTGGGGAGATCTGGGGATCCTAGCGGGGAGGCCGGTAGGGGGAGAGGGAGGGGGAGGTAGGGGGAAAGGAAGAGGACTCAAAGTAGCAGCTATTTACCAAGTGGTAGGGTAATATTTTTTTAGGGAAGCCCAGGTGCTCAGCTGTAAAGAATCTGCCTGCCAATGCAGGAGAAGCGGATTTGATGCCTGGGTCAGGCTGACCCCCTGGAGAATGAAATGGCAAACCACTCCAGTATTCTTTTTTTTTTAATTGAAAAAATATTTACTTGGCTGTACCAGGTCTCATTTGTGGCATGTGGGCCCTTCAACGTTTGCCGCAGCCTGCAGTTTCTTCAGCTGTGGCATGTAGGATCTAGTTCCCTGACCGGGGATCAAACATGGGCCGCCTGCATTGGGAACGTGCAGTCTTAGCTACTGGACCACCAGGGAAGTTCCCCACTCCAGTATTCTTCCCTGGGAAATCCTATGGACAGAGGAGCCTACAGTCCATAGGATCACAAAAGAATTGGACAGGACTCAGTGACAACAGGGTAATATTTTATATTTTAACATCCAGTGAAGCCTTATGAAAGTGGACCATATGAATAACAACCATTGTCAAAACCCAGGGCCTGGAAAAGGGCTCTGCCCATTGTAGACACTCTGTAAATGTGATCAATGTTATACGATGTCTCCTCTTCCTCCCTTCCCTGATCATAAAGGGGCCTTCAGATATTTTCCCCCGAGGTTTTATCATGAGAGATCTCAAACAGAAAAATTAAAATAGGAACTTCCCTGGTGGTCCAGTGGTTAAGAATTGGCCTTCCGATGCAGGGGATTCAGCTTTCATCCCTGGTCCGGGAACTAAGACCCCCACACGAAAGTGAAAGGGTTAGTCGCTCAGTCATGTGGGACTCTGCGACCCCATAGACTGTCGCCCGCCACAGCCTCCTCTGTCCATGGGATTTCCCAGGCAAGAATGCTGGAGTGGGTTGCCATTCCCTTCTCCAGGGGATCTTCCCCACTCAGGGATCGAATGTGGGTCTCCCACATTGCAGGTAGACTCTTTACCTTCTGGGCCACCAGGGAAGCCCAAGATACCACGCTGCAGAGCAAGTAAGCCCATGTGCGCTGCAAATACTGAGCCCAGGAGTTCTAGACCATGCTCCTCAACAAGAGAAGCTCTCATGCCCAAATGAAGACCCAGTGCAGCCAAAATAAGCAAATTAAAAAAAAAACCTGAAATGATTTTACAGGGAACATTTATGTACCCACTACCTAGATTCTACTATTGACATGTTACTCTTTTTGCTTTGTCGCACATCTGTCCCTCTAGCCACTGGATCCCAACTCTTAACTGGGTATAGCTTCCTATGGTGGGTTATCAGTTAAGGAGGGCGTTATAAAATATTTTCCTTGCAGCAGTCCCAGGAGCAGGAATCCATCCATCTATCCATGCACCCATACATCCAACAAATATTTACTGAAGTACAGGACCACAATTAGGTGCCTGGGGAAAGGGTGATGGGCAGAATAGGCCCCTGCTCCCAGGGGCTTCCCTTCTTCTTGGGGTGGGTATAAGGGATGGATAATAAACAGCTAAACCAATGCATCAGCCCACTGTCCCGAAGTCCAGGGTGTTAGGAAGTGGGGGACAGAGAGCAGGTGCCCTGCTTAGGGGAGAGCAGGCAGGAAGGGCGGGGAGAGGAAGGCAGAGGCTTGCCTGGGCCCCATGAGAAGGCAGAAGGAGATGAGGGGTGCTGGGCAGGGTGTGACAGGGGCAGCTGCCTGATGCCACAGGGAGGCTGCAGGTCAGTGTAGCGGAGGGGGGTGGTGATGCCAGCTGCTCGGTCCCCTGGGGGCCCCTACCTGTTCTCCGAAGGGAGGCCTGAAGTAGCAGGAAGTGAAAGTTCCTCACAGAGAGAGAGAGGAAGCTGAGCTGGCAGGGGAAGAGGCGGGGCTGGGGGGATCTGAAATGGACCCTCCTCCCTCTTTTTGGGGGCTCAGGTCTTAGGTGACCCGGCTTTGGAGGAAGGGACTCTGGCAGGTGTCTGGGAGTCCAGGGGTAACAGCCACGACACGAGGCTCCCACGGCCCCAGGAGTCCGCTCTCAGCACCTTTCAGCACTCTTCACTCTGCTTCTCATGATGGTTTCCTTAGCGGCCGGAGATCTAACCCCCTTCCTCCGACAGCTTCCCTCTGGGCCCCAGAAAAGAACAGCGAGGCCAGACAGCTAATCGTTAGTTGTTTTTTGTTTTTAATTCGTCTCTAATAAGCAACACCATCTGCCCACCCCTGCCTGGGAAGCGGAACCCAAGAGAGGGGCCTAGCACCCACTTTCAGAGTTGGAGGCAGAGGCCTGTGAGGCCTTGAGGCTCGGATCTCCCCACTGGGTGCATGGAGGGCACAACCCCCCACCCAGGGTAGGTTAGGTTTTATCTACTTGGCCACAGACGCTTGGGAGCAGTAGAGAGCGTGTGGGCCCTGGGGCTCTTGTCCTGGGACAGTTAGCAGTTTGGAGGTACCTGTGGCCCCCTGAGCAGTTAGAGATTAGGGGGGCTGATCCTTGGCCATAGGGGTGGTTAGAGGCTGTGGGCTGTTAGAGACAGGCTGTCCAAGCCTCTGCCCCCAAGAATGTTAGAGATTTGGTGAGGTCAGGGGTGCTGGGACACCAGTTTTGGGAGGGAATCGTTAATACATTGAAGAAATGTTCTGAGCTCCCCAGAAAAGAGCTGTAAGTTAGAGGAGGGCCAGGGCTGGTTGGGGCTCAGCTGTCCCAAGGCTGGGTGTCCTGGGAGACGCAGTGGTCACTGGGGTTTCTCTCCCTCAGTGGTCCTGGGCTCCTCCTTGGTGGGAGGTGGTGGAGAATTCCTGGGGGAAGCTGAAGTAGTGGGGTTGGAGGCCCCCAACCCCGACTGGGCATCTATGCTGGCATGCTCCTTCCGAACAAGGTCCTCCAGCTCCTTCTGCAGGGGGCAAAGTTCATAGAGGTCAGAGGTCATCATGTGTCATTGGGTCGGAGGACCTGTGGGAGGGGGATCCAGGGACTGGGCTCGGGGTGAGCTGGGGTGATAGCTCCTCACCTTCCATCCAAGGAGGTCGGCAAGGGCCAGGCAGCCCTGGTCACAGTCGCCCAGCCAGGCCACGTCCCTGAGGGCGAGGGAAGAGTCTAAGCTCCCAGGCTTGTCCCAGCACCAGTGGTTCTGCCTGTCCTTTGCCTCCGTGCCTTCCCGCCCACCTGGGCCCTGTCCCTCCCAGGCTCCACCTCACCCGCTGCAGGCCCGGGCCTCACCTGTAGGCCTTCTTGGAGTCAAAGTCCATGCCTCCTCCAAGGGCCATCATCATCCCGAGGAAAGGGTCAGTCTGTGGGGGAGGGGGAGCTCAGAGCACAGACTCCGGAGCCGGGGGGCCTGGGTTTGAATCCCAGCTCTGTGACTTCACTCAAGTGGCCTGGCCTCTCTGAACCTCAGTTGCCTTCTCTGCAGAGTGGGGGTAATCACCACACCCACTCCTAAGATGACACTGTCAGTGGGCTAATACAGAGAAAATGCTGAGCAGTGTCTGCCACACAGTATGTTTTTTGCCTGCTGGAGGAAACAGCTGTCCCCAGGAGGGAGCCCTCCTGGGACAGAGGTCACCTCAGTTTGAAAAGAGAGCTGAGAGACGGCACAGCGACTCCAGATGGCACTGCTGCCGGCCCGGGGACCAGCGAGCCCAGACTCCTCAGTCACAGGAAGCTCAAGGTTCCTGTTTTGGCTTAAGTTGCTTTGAGCTGGGGTTCTATCATCCCCTCAAAAGGGTGAATGGGACTTCCCTGGCGGTCCAGTGGTTAAGAATCCGCCTGCCAATGTAGGGGACATGGGTTCCATTCCTGGTCTGGGAAGATCCCACATGCTGTGGGACGACTAAGCCCGTGTACCCCAACTACTGAGCCCGTACCCTAGAGGCCGTGCGCTGAACAGGAGAAGCCCCTGCAAAGAGAAGCCCGCCATGCACAGCAGTTACAGTACCCTTGCTAGCCACAACTAGCGAGAGCCCGAGTACAGCAACGAAGGCCTACTATAGACAAAAAAGAAGATAAAAAAGGGTGACTGACCCAGAGGCCTGTGGAACCCTGGAGTCGAGGTACCCTGGAATCTGACCCCTGAGGATTCCAAGATCCCCAGGTCTGAGCTGAGGGGCCCAGAGTATTGGGCTTCCCCAGAGACCTGTCCCCTGGTTCCCGGGGGGCCTGGGGGAGGTGACGTGGGGCTCGTGTGTGGGGGTGGTGGGGTAGGACGAAGAGGACTCACCTGGCCAGTCTTCTCCTTGTTGATGAGCAGGCGCGGGGTCGACAGGGGCGCCCTGGGGGATGGTGAGCTGAGTGGTGAGGGCCTGTCGCGGCTCCCCTGGCCTCCCAGCAGCCTCCCACAGCCCCAGCCCCCAACCTACTTGCCGATGAGGGACGCGAAGGGCTGCACCTGCAGGGAGGTGCCCATGATGATAAGGAGGTCCACCTTCAGGAAGTCCTATGAAGCGGGAGTGGCCAGTGAGGTCGGCTGCTGGCCCCCGCCCCCCACTGCAAGCCCACCCGCAGCTATTTGGGGAAGCCACCTGCCACAGGGCAGGACCTAGGCTGCCCCCGTGTGGGCTGAGACGGGGCGGCCGGGACACTTACTGACTGCATGCAGGAGAAGAAACGCGCTGGGAGGTTCTCGCCGAAGAACACGATATCTGAGGGGGAGACCGATGGACAGACAGACACGGGGACAGAAAGAGATGGTGAAAAAGCGGCAGACAGAGACAGGGAGTGGAGAGAGAACGGGCAGGAGAAGGCGGACCCCAGGGCTGGGGCGGGAGTGTGGACGGGGCAGTGGGGAATAGGCCAGGGGGCTATGGCACCCCCTCCCCTAGTTAGGGAGAGGGGGTGACCAGGGTGGGGTGGATGGATGGGGAGTGTGGCCTTCTTGGGAAGGGGTTAGCGGGTGTGCAGGGTCCCAGCCCGCATCTACCTCGGTTGGTCCCAGGCCCCAAGGCTCACCAGGCTTCACCACGCTCTGACATTTCTCACACTTGGGAGTCACCTCGGAGAAGATCTTCTCTGGGCATGGGGAAGGGGAGGAGGAGGAGGATGTAAGAGGCTCTGGGTTGGGGCTGCAGCCTGCCCACGCCACCCCCTTCATTGTCAATACAAACACATCTCAGTCATGGGGGAGCCTCCTGGGGCATTTGCCCTGCCCAGGAAGGACCTCCTCCCAGCAGCAGTCCACAGCTATTACATGAAAGAACAAACAAATAAGCAGACACTTGTCCCCAAAAGGGGCAACTGGGTTCTGCCAACCCCCAACTTGGGGAATCTGGACTTGGGAGTGAAGTTCTTCCCATGGGTCTTTTTTTCTTTATTGATTTTTGGCCGTGCTGGGTCTTCATTGCTACACGGGCTTTTCTCTAGTTTCGGCGAGTGGGGGCTACTCTCTAGTTGCGGTGCACGAGCTTCTCATTGAGGTGGCTTTTCTTGGAGCATGGGTTCTAGGGTGCATGGGCTTCAGTAGTTGAGGCTGCCGGACTCCACAGCACAGGCTCAATAGTTGTGGTGCACACATGGGCTTAGTTGCTCCACAGCATGTGGGATCTTCCCAGATCAGAGATCAAACTTATGTCTCCTGCACTGGCAGGTGGATTCTTTACCACTGAGCCACCGGGGAAGCCCTTCCCATGGGTCCTTGAGGGCAGCCCTACTTCCATCATGGGTCAGGTCAGAGAGACCTGGTGGGTGCTAGGTCAGAGAGGGAAGAATTATGCAGATAATCCTGGGATGGGGACAAAACCTTAGGTCCAGGTGCTTCCCACTCTTAGGCTCAGTGACAGACCCCCTCCCCCCAACACACACACATGCTATGACAATCCTCCTCCTCATTGCCTATTGATCAAAGCTGCAAAGGCCTCTGTCACTTGCAACCCACAGAATCCTAGCTTGTTCATTCAGATATTCACTCATTCCTTCAGTATTTATATAGAGCAATGTGTTAAGGTCTGCCATTTACTTTAAAATATTTCTGCATTGACAGCTCATGATATTTCGTGGGTGATGCTCTGTCACTGCTGCAAGGGACACATAATGGGGTAATGTTAATTGTACACGACCCCCAGCTGCTTGTACTTGGGCTATTCAGGAACCCTTGCCCCAGGGGCAGTCAGCTGGCATTTTGTCAGAAGGGCTACACTCCAAAAGCCCTACTCTCAGCACTGCAGCTGTCCTTGTCCACATGGACACCAGAGGCTTTGTGAAATCAGCATAAAGAAGGTCAGAAATGGGTCTGCATGGATGAAATAAGTGGCTTCTTAATTAGCACAATGGATACCAGAAATCAACTCTCACTGGCATTCTAGAAATGTGGATTGACTGGGTTGTTTTTTTCTTTTCTTTTTCTTCTTCTTCTTCTCTTTTTGGACACTCTGCCCTCACATGAACAGGGACAATGACTTTAGCAAGCCCTGGAGTCTCTTCCCTTAGAGACAGCCCCCACCCAGCCTTCATACCAGCGCTGTGGGCAGCTTCACATGTCATGGGCTCCACTCACCTGAATCCGGCTAATGGGCTGGTTGAACCCTGTGTCTCTGGGGCAGTGCTGTTCAATATGGTGGTTAGAGCCACATGTGGCTTTTACATTTTAATTAATACAAGCTGAAGAAAGTTAGAGATTCGGTTCCTTGGTCATTTTAGCCACATTATAAGAGCTCAATTGCCTCATGGAGCAGATGGCTGCTATGTTGGACAGTGAAGATATATATAGAACATGCCCCTCACCACAGAAAGTTCTCCTAGATACTTCTGCTCTTCTTAGAATGTAGTTGTGTTGGCCTGGATGAGGCCCTCATGTAAGAAGGGGTCAGAGCACCCAAAGGACAAAGGGCTAGGGTTTCATGACCTCATGCAACAGGCTGCATGACCATGTGGAGGCCAGTATGCTAACACACGTTGCTGTGTCTGGAGCATGCATCCCTGGCTATGAGATGGGGTTGGAGCAGAGAACCCCCACTGCCACCTCACATCTTTAGGGGCTGCCGTTACCTGCTAAAAAGAGCCGCAGGGACTTCCCTGGCAGTCCAGTGACTGAGACTCCACACTCCCAATGCAGGAGGCCTGGGTTTGATTCCTGGTCAGGGAACTAGATCCCACGTGCCCCAACTAAAGACCCCCACATGCTATAATAAAGGTTAAAGATCCTGTATGCCCCGATTGAAACCTGGCACAGCCAAATAAATAAACAAATATATTTAAAAAAAAGAGAGAAAGGAAGAGCTGCAGAACTGTGTAGGACAGAGCTGGTGTGTGTGTATGGAGACCCTTTCCCTGGTGCTGAGGAGCAGACAGGGGACATGAAGCCTGCCCTCGGGGGTAACCTCCAGCCCCTCACCTTTCATCCAGCTTAGTGAGTACTCCTGCCGGCAGCCTGAGCTGATGCAGTGGGACGTGTAGAAGGTGCCGTGGGCCTCCACCAGGTCTTCGGGCTCCAGCCCAGCCACTCGCTCCAGGGTGTCTATGTTCTGGAGGGAGACACGGAGGGGAGAGGGTCAGGAGTGAACCACCTTCCCCTCCCAGGGGTCAGAAGACAGAGCAGGGGACTGCAGCTGAGAGAGGCAAGTGGGATAGGCTGAGAAGAGAGGAGGGGAGAGGCAAGGGACAGAGGTGTGTCTAAAACTCTTTGGTTCCCCCTGATGGTGCCTCTGAAAAGTCAGTCATGGACGCTTCAAGTCAGGGGCCCAAACTCAAATGCCTATGAACCCAAGCCACTGCCACCAACCAGCCCTGGTGTTTTTCTGCAAAATCAGGTCATTTTCCTTCCCTTTTGTGGAAAATTTGTTTTGTTAGAACCAGACACTCCAGTGGCACCGGCCAGAAATTTGGTGAAATAAATGTACTAATCTTCAGTGTCTCTACTGTAAACACAGCCCTCTCAGATACGGCGTCCTTGTGCAGTGCCCAACCTGCACAGCTGTCTGTGGCAGGCTTGGCCAGACATTAACACAAATCAATGAATCAGGAAGTTTTTTTGAGTTTTAATTACAGTTTTCCTATTTAACAGTCGGGTTTCTTACTGTGATCTGCTGCATAGATAGTATATTAACTTGTATTCTTTTCAGACAGAATGACTTTCCTTAGTCAACACACAAGGATATTTGTCTCTTTCACATTTGTGGTTTCTCCAGCCATTTTGGAGCAGCTTTTGTTTGCCCATGAGGAATGCCAATGAGGCAGGTGCTTCTGGAGGACCTAGCAGATGTTACAGAGATGGCCAGGAACGTGTAGTCCACAGCTGACCCAATAAGGTTTCCCAGAGACTCTGCGAACCACCATTCCATTTCCAACTGCCCTCTCTGCTTCCAGTCAGCCATCAGTTTACCCCCAAAACATGCAGACAAGAGTCTCTGTTTCCAGACTTTCTGCAGCTTTCTCTTGCCCCAGCCTAGTAGAAATGCTAGTTTTGCCTTTGTTCCTGGACTTAGTTTGCCGACTTCCTCATACGCGAGTAAGCAGTGTGTATGCAGATAACTGGGCTTTCCTGGTGCTCGGATGGTAAAGAAGGTGGAGACCTGGTTTCGATGGCTGGGTGGGGAAGATTCCCCTGGAGAAAGGAATGGCAACCCACTCCACTATTCTTGCCTGGAGAATCCCATGGACAGAGGAGCCTGGTGGGCTACAGTCCGTGCATGGGATTGCAGAGAGTTGGACATGACTGAGCAACTAACACTACTCAGTACTACTCATGCAAATAACTAAACGGCATATCAAAGGACTACCTACGTGCCTCTGTGGTACCTTTTGATGCCCCTTAAAAGAAATTATTTATTTGGTTGCACCAGGTCGTGGCACGAGGGATCTTTGATCTTCGTTGCTGCATGCAGGACCTTTGGTTGTGGCACGCAGGATTTTGTTCTCTGACCAGGGATAGAACCTGGGCTCCCTGCAATGGGAGCTTGGAGTCAGCCACTGGACCACCAGGGAAGTCCCTTGATGCCACTTGTGATGGGGCACCCACAAATAAACAAAAACGAATGTGGCTGGGGAGTTCCCTGGTAGTCCAGTGCTTAGGACTTGGCCCTTTCACTGCCATGGCCTGGGTTCAATCCCTGGTTGGGGAACTAAGATCTTGCAAGCTGTGAGCACAGCCAAAAAGAAAAAAGAATGTGCCCAGACTTCCTGAGTGTTCTAGTGGTTAAGCATCTGCTGACAATGCAGGGGACATGAGTTCGATCCCTGGGCTGGGAAGATTCCACATGCCTTGGGGCCACTAAGCCCATGTGTCACAACTACTGAGCCTGTGCTCTAGAGCCCACGCACCACAACTACTGAAGCCACCACATCGAGAAGCCTTGGCACCACAATGAAGAGTGCAACTAGAATGCACTCTTCAACTAGAGTGCAACCAATGAAGAGTAGCCCCTGCTCACGGCAACTAGAGAAAGCCCGCATGTAGCAACAAAGACTCAGCACAGCCAAAAAACAAATAAATATTGAAAAAAAAAATCTATCTTTAAAAAAAAAAAATGACGTGGCTGACCCGTATGTACTGGTATGAAGGAAATCTCTTCAAGATGTTAGAAGGCCCTGTGTACATTGTGGAAAAAATCAACATATGAATTTGTGTGTTTGCTTGCCTAAGTGTGGACTATTTTCAAAGGAAACCCAAGAAGCAGGCAGCAGTAGTGGCCTCCAGAGAGGAAGCTGGGGCTGGGGAATACGGCCCAAGGGGCTCCATATAAAGGACAAGCAGCAGTGACCGCATGGAGACACAGAGCAGCCGGCGTCTGGCCTCAGTGCCAGGCAGGGAACAGGGTGTGGTGAGGAGGTGGGCCATTCAGCTCTAGTCAACTGCTCCCTGCTCCACCCATCCCAGAAAGCCACCCAGGGTGCACCCAGCTCTTCCAGATCTGCAAGAGGAGCCTGAAGTCTGAGTTTTCATCTGCAATCTCTTTTGATTGTCAAACCTTAGCTCACTTTCGGTTTCAAGACATCACGTCTCTGACATGCTTTTCAAAAGCATGAATTGTGCTTCTCCAGTAGCTCAGTGTTAAAATATTCGTGTGCTGATGCAGATGTGAGTTTGATCCCTGGGGAAGATCTCACATGCCAAGGGACAACTAGGGACAACTGAACAACTACTGAAGCCCACACAAAGCCCCTAAAGTCTGTGCTCCCCAACAGGAGAAGTCACAGCAACGAGAAGCCTATGCACTGCAACTAGAGAGCAGCCCCTGCTTGCTGCAACTGGAGAAAAGCCTGTGCAGCAACGAAGACCCAGCACAGCCAAAAAAAAAAAAAAAAAAAAAAGGCTTCTCTGCTATAAACGGGAAATTTATTTTTAAATTAATAAAAAGCATGAAGCTGCTATGTGGCTGAGTATAAGGAAGGGTCTTCTAGATAAGGGCTTAAGGGAAAGAAAGCTGAGTATAAATCCAATGTATAATGTGAATGCCACGGATATAGATTTAAAAGAGTGGAGATCACAGGGACTTGACTGAAGGAGACAACTGTTCTGTTTGAATGGATACTTGTGTCTTGAGATAAAAATAGCATGCTTCAAAAGTGCTACATCGTCACAATTCAGGAAGACATGAAGACAGTATGTTGCAGAAAACTAGGTCGATGACTCAAAAAGTGGCTGAGGTTGAAGAAGAGGGTGAGGAGGAGTTAAAAAAAAGAATGGCTACATGAAACATGAGAGTGGAAAAAATGTTTCCACCTGTGTGTAATGTAATGCACCAGTGTGAATATATATGTAGACTTAAATCTGTGCGTGAAGTATTATAAGGGGAAATGCCACCACATTTCACACTGACCCCAGAACATATTCATGTTGGCTTTCATGTAAAAATACCCTGCATCTGGTGTGCTTTTGTGGTTTGGGGCAGGGGAGGGGGGCGCCTCATATGGAGGTGGGGAGTCAGCCCTCTGAGCATCCGGGATGAACCACGTGGTCCTGGGCCTGTGTTTCTCGTGCTGGGACCCCTGTGATCTCTTGGTCTCCCTTGGTCTCCAGCTTGAGTCCAGATGCCTTAGTGTCTGGCTGTCTATCTGCCTACAGCACCATGTGGCTGTCTAATGGGCATCTCAACCTCGACATGCCTTCAACCAAACTCCTCCTCTGCCCCCAACGCCTGCACATCCCACCATCTCAGTAAAAGACAGCAGGTGCTTAGGCTGAGAGATGTCCGGCCATCCCTGACTCTCCTCCTCTCAAGAACCGTTCATTCAAACCAACAGCAAGTCCTGTTGGCTCCACCTTCAAAACGGGTTCACAAGTCACCCACTTCTCCCCTTGGACAGCCCCCTCCCCGGCCCAGCCTCCATCCTCTCCTGCTTGGACCATCACTGCAGCCCCCTTCCTGGCCTCTGTATCCACCCCCTACCCCCATTGCTCCCTCCCACAGTCTGCCCTCCACATGCAGCCAGAGGGACCCTGTGAACACCTGGGGCAGGTCACGTCTCGGCCCTGCCCAGAGCCCTCCTGTGGTTCCATCTCCCACCAGGGAAAAGATAAAGCCCTCCCAGTGGCCCCCAAATGCCCACATGGTCCACCTGTCACCTCCTGACCTCATCTCCTGTCCTTTCCTACTACTGTCCTCCTCGCTCACTCAGATCCAGCTATTTGAACACGCCAAGTGCAGCCTCACCTCAGGGCCTTTGCACTGGCTGTTCCCTTTGCCTCTCTCCCTGAGATGATCCCATGACTCCCTCCCTCAAGTCTTTGTTTAAATGTCCCTTTTCTCCATGAGGCCTTTCCTGACTTATTGTTCACAACAACACCCTTCTCCCCACTCACACACAGAACTTCTTATTCCCCTTCTCTGCTCAGCCCAGTGCTCCACAGACATCTCAGCATTAAACAGACGAGTTACTCGACTCATCCTTCTTGTCTACTGTCCCTCCCCACCTTAGAGTGTCAGCTCCAGGAGAACAGGGATGTCTGCTCCTTCTGTCTACTGCCTTCAGGGCCTGGCACTGGTTGGCACTCGTAAACACCGGGACAGAAGCTGACGAACAGGATTGACAGCAGGGCCGTGGTGAAGATTTCATGAAATCACACAGAAGGTGCTTGGCTTCAGGTGAGCTGTTTGTATCATGTCTGAGTGTATTCCATGGATAAAACTGACTCTCTGAGAAGAAAGGTCAAGTTTATCCTTAGCTGGGGCTCCCCCTCAACCCCCACCAGCCCTAGGTGGGAGTACTTGCCCCCTTCTGAGAATTCTGGACCTGAACAAAAAGACTTCATCCTCCCCCTGGTGGCAGATTCTGAGGCTGCAGGCTCCAGACTGCCAGGCCAGGAAGAAAATAATAGAACACCTACTTCTATCCATGGGTTCTCTCTCTATTTTATAAATTTGGGTTCTGAGATATGAATTAGAGCAGGCATGGTATCACTGCTCTAGTAGATCATGTAATTCAACACGTATTTATAAAACAAAAGTAGAGGGACACTTTTCACTATTGGGCGCGCGAGACCCCAAAAGTCTCACCAACTAGGAAGCCAAGAATGTGAGCTGTCCTTACCTGAGGACTTCTGGGTGAGGCCCTCAGCTAAGTGCCTGACATACATAAGCCGTGGCCCATGGCCCACACAAGGCCTTTGTGCAAATTAGAAGAAGGTGCCCTTTCTTAAGACTCTATAGCCACCAACTGGAAAATTTCAGGGTGCAGCGAACGTGTTGGGCTTCCCTGATGCCTCAGATGGTAAAGAATCTGCCTGCAACGTGGGAGACCTGGGTTCAATCCCTGGATGGGGAAGATCCCCTGGAGAAGGAAATGGCAATCCACTCCAGTATTCCTGCCTGAGAAATCCCATGGACAGAGAAGCCTGGTGGGCTACAGTCCATGGGGTCACAAAGAGTCAGACACGACTGAGCGACTAACACTTTAACGCTTCAGTGATGATGCTAAACCAAGTCACTTCAGATCACCTGATGGAAAACCCAAAAAAATATGGTGCCAAAGGTGTCTGCTCAGAGAAGGGGTCCTTTCTCAGTACTCATGGGGTGGCCCTGAGGGAGGTCACTGCCATGTTACCACAGGCCTGAGAAGGTGAAGTGGTTCTGGCCTCTGCTTTTTTTTTTCACCCATCCTGTGGGGCGTGTGGAATCCTTGTTCCCTGAACAGGGATCAAACCTGTGTCCCCTGCATTGGAAGCAGCATGGGGTCGTAACCACTGGATTGCCAGGGAAGTCCCTGGCCTCTGTTTCATAGAAAGGGAAACTTAAGGCTGAGAGAGGGGATGTGACTCACTGCAAGTCACACAACAGAGAGGCTGCGGCCTGAGCTCCTGACCCCTCCCGCCCGGCCTCTTCCTCCCAGGATGCCCAAGGTCCTGCCTACCTGTGTGTAGCAGCGCAGGAGCAGTCCTTTTTCCTTCAGCAGGCGGATGAAGTAGTGGCAGATGGTGGGCTGGAGGGAAGCAAGCATGGCAATGCTGAATGCGCACCGCCCTGTGCCAGGAACTGTTCCAGACCTGTTTCTCCTCATGGAATCTTCATACCATGAGGCACAGACCTTCATTATCCCCATTTCACAGGTAGGGAACTGAGGATCAGGGAGGGTGACTGTCTGGCCAGAGTCACACAAACTGTGGAGTTGGGGTTAGCACAGAAGCAGCCTGGCTCCAGTCTGGGCTCTTACATGTATCATTAGCTCATTTAAGCCTCACAGTATTTCTTTTCATGGACTATCATCTGCTCCATTTTTACAGATGGGAAAACTGAGGTCCAAGGACACAAGAGCAGGAAATGAGAGAACAGGACTTGGACTCAGGTGGTCTGGGCCCAAAGCCCACACTGTTTTGTTTTGTTTTTTACTTTGCTTCAAGGCTTGCAGGATCTCAGTTTCCTGACCAGGGATTGAACCTGGGCCATGGCAGTGAAAACCCAGAATCCTAAAGATTAGGCCACCAGGGCCCATGTATTTAATGGTTGTAGGATATCTGTCTAAAGGGCCCTGAAGGGGTCCTTCCCATGCCTGCTGGCCCCCAATTTTTCCTGTCCCCACTTCCACAAAAAAGAGCTCACCTTGAACTGCCCAGGATAGAGTTCCTTGGCGAGAGCAAAGAAGGGCTCTGGATGTTTCTGTGGGAGAGAGAGCCGGAGGGCAGGTGGGCACCCACATGCCCCTGGTGAGATGTGAGCAGGAGCCAGGAGGCCCTGTCCACCCCCATCACTATAGACCCTCCTCCCTGTGTGACACGTACCTTGAAGTAGCTGATTTCAAAGATGGCCTCCGGGTAGGGAAGACGATATTTCTCCAGGTTGGCATAGAGGCCCGTGTTTGGGGACCGAAAGTCAGGGATGCCTGCGGCTGGGGGAGGAGGAGTAATCAATAAGGGACTCTGGCCCCTTTTCTTTCACACCCCCCAACACAGCTCCTCCCCAGGCCCTCGCAGGAAGTGGCTTTTGGGGGAGGGGAGCACTTACAAGTGGAGATTCCAGCTCCCACCAAACAGATGACCCTGCGACCTGGAGGAGGAGAGTTTAGGCAGTGTGTGCTTTTCTCTTTTTCAACTTACATTTGTTTATTGTTGCTTTGAACATCAAACATTGCTCCAAAATATGAACCATTTATCTTAAGAGAGTTGTCTTTGCCATAAATTAAGTACTGAGCTGATTGATGTTTACAATTGATTTCTGACAACTTAAAAAACTTATTAGTGGCACTGCTGTCTAATAATCAGATATATTATCATAGACTGAATATAATGATTAAGAAAGTAAAGTTTAAAAAAAAAAGAGCAATGTTTCCCCTTCCCGTTCTTACCTTTAAGTAATTTCACCTATCACAGTCTCTGAAGCCATTTACTCTGTGCCAGGCCCTGCGGCGAGCACTTCAGATCCCTGAATGGGTCTCCCAGCCATCTCAAGGTGGGTGGTGTTAACATTCCCATTTTACAGATGAGGAAACTGAGGCTTAGACAGGGGAAGGGGTCAGACAGCTGACTGAGGGAAGAGCCAGCATGGGGTCAAAGAGTCCATTGGTTAAGATGACACCAGTGTAGTAAGATTCATGACAAGGCCATTTGGAGAGAAATTTCTCCTCCTAGCTAGATCTAGACAAACACAAGAGATCTTAGTGAGAGGTAGCTCTTAGGGAAAAGGCTGGGAGGGTGTGTTCCCCTGGAAGTGCTGCATGTTATTGTGAAAAAAAATCTCTGGCCACCTCTTTATCTTCTGGACACAATATTGGACAGCCATCTATTTCCAGCATATGATACACATTCCTCCATCCTATTCCTTCCCTCTATAATCAAATGCATGTTAGCCACCAGAAGTCAATTAATTTTCAAGTGAGGTTCCAAGCTGGGCCATTCTCAGCTCACACCCAGTGAGCAGCAGAGTGGATAAAGGCTTCCAATCCCGGCTTTCCTGTGCACCAGCAGAGTTGCGGAGGGGGTGGGGCAGGGGTGGGTCTTAGTTCAGATCGCCACGCTGGGCTTTAGCTTCCTGCTCTGTAAAATGGGCACAATCACCGCACTGGCCTTGTGGGGGCTGTTGAGAGAAGGAATTCTCTCCTGTGAAGCTGAGATCAATGCCGAGCACTAATGATTCTTCGAGACACTAGTACTCAACTTCTTCAGACCCGTGATTCGTATCCCTATAAACACTTTGTTCCCCCAATGTCACCAGCTTTTGGAAAAGATAGGAAGATGTGGGAGGGGAGAGGTGGAATCATTTCACAAGCATGCAGGGCTATACAGAAATAGCCTGACTGCCTCTCTGGTGGCTGGCTGGCAGCCCTGCCGTGCAGCACCCTTGGCATCTGTCAGTCGGCTGATGGATACACACGAGTGTGAGGGCCTCTGGAGTGTCAGGATGCCATCGGACCAGGCCTGGCAGACCCAGTGGAAGGGAGTGAGTGTGCACTCTAGATTCAGGAGCCCTGACTGCCTCTCGCCAGCTGTGTAACCCCGCACCAGGTTACAACCTCTCTGTGTCTCAGTTTTCTCCTCTGCCCAGCTGACTCCGCACAGGTCTCCTGTGAAGATCATATGAGGGGACGCCTGTCAAGTGCATAGCCCAGTGCCTGGCAAAAGCTGAGAGCCCAACTCATTGTTATTAGTTATTACTATCCCCTCACAGGCACCATCAATTATTCTAAAACCCAGGTGCAGGAGGACGGACGGAACGAAAGCTTTGTAGCCATTCCCTGTATTCTCTTTGGGGCCCACCCAAGCCAGAAGATGGGGCTTCCTGAGTAGCTCCGTGGTAAAGAATCCACCTGCCAATGAGGGCTCGATCCCTGGGTCAGGAAGATCCCCTGGAGAAGGAAAGGGCAACTGACTCCAATATTCTTGCCTGGGAAATCCTATGGACAGAGGAGCCTGGCGGGCTACAATCCGTGGCATTGCAAAATAGTCGGACATGATTTGACTAAATGACAACAACAAAGGCAGGAGATGGCTGAAGGCCGCCGCTCCAGGAGAGGGGGGCTCAGGGCGTCTGGCCTGGCTGCCTGAGGAGAGATGGCAGCAGCTAGAGGACAGGGAAACTGCAGGAGACGTCCTCAACAGAAGGCTGCTCAGGACCCTCAAAGGGTCGATTGTTCTAGTCAAGGGCTGTTTAGGGCTGGGTTTCTCAGACTCTGGTGACCTCAACTCGAGGCAAGAAATATAAATTACCCAGTGACCAGGTAAAAAGATCTCTACACCACACAAGGAACAAGCCTCCTATAAGAATCGTCACTGGGAACACTTAGGCAACGCTTGCTCTGTTTCAGGCATTTATCTATGAATTTATGTAATCCCTCTTCATAATCCTGGGGCTTCCTTGGTGGCTCAGATGGTAAAGAGTCTGCCTGCAACGCAGGAGATGAGGGTTTGATCCCTGGCTCAGGAAGATCCCCTGGAGAAGGGCATGGCAACCCTCTCCAGTATTCTTGCCCGGAGAATCCCATGGCCAGAGGAGCCTGGCAGGCTACAGTCCATGTGGTCCCAAAGAGAAGGAAGGAAGCCATGGGGATACCTGGGGGAAGAGTCTATTCCATAATCTTATAAGGTAATTACTATAATATACTATTATTAGCATCTTCACTCTAATAAACAAGCCTGACCAATAGAGACATGGTGATTGGTTCGGGGGGTAGGACTGTGACCCAAGCTGGGCCAATAGGAGCCAATCTCTGCTCTTGTGCTTGAACCACTGGGAGAAAGATGCTGTTTTTTAGTGGGAGCTGCTAGGCTGGTGGAACTTGTTTTTACAGCTGCCAGGAGCTCCCAATACACAGAAGAGCCAAGAAAGGGCTCAGCATAGAAGTTGCTGAATCCAGCCACACACTTCAGGATCAACAGTTACAGGATCAACACACTCCCTTTCTGGCACCAGACGGTTTGAGTTGGGTTTCTTGTGACTTGCAGACGTAAGCTGTGAATGGTTTGGGGTTGAGAAGTCATGAGAAGAAGTGGGGGTAGGGGGAGTCACGCAGGAAGGGGCCCAGGGCGGGGAACTCACAGCGCTCGCTCTGCATGTAGCGGCTCACTCCTTCCAGGGTTAGTTCGTCCAGGAGTCGCTCCTTCTGGGTGCCCAGGCCCAGAGTCTGGGAGAAGAAATTCCGCAGGAAGTCCACTGGCCAAAAAGAAGAGAGACAGCGGTTTGGTGGGTGTTTGTTCAAGGGGACACAGAGGCCCCGAGTGCCCCTGCCCAGCCCTTGGGTCTCCTGTCTTCCCACGACTAAAGGTTGGATGCCTGGCCTGGCCAGGGATCCCAAAATGCTGCATCTGTTCTTACACACTTTGCATGTCACCCCTGGTGGAGGTGAACACCCGGATCCCTGCCTTAAACCGCCCTCCAGCACCCCCCAGAACCGTACTCCCAAGGCAGATACTCACTCTCTGCTTCTCCGCCAGTGGCTCCTGCCTCAGTGTCTGAATCTGAGTCCTGGAAGGGGTGGAGGTGGGGTGACGAGGCCCCAGAAGTGGGGTTAGGGAGGGGAAGAGGGGATGACACCAGGGTTCCAGGGAAAGGCTGTGGCTGGGAGGTGGGCCCAAGGGAGTGAGGAGCAGCGGGGACTGCGCTGGGGGCGCGTGTGGGCTCTGGGACAGGCCGCCTGTGTTGGAAACCCAACTCTGCAACTCGAGAGGAGTGCGGCCTCCTGTGGGTGACTGCGTTTTTTCTGAGGCTCCGAGCTCCTCCTCACAAGTGGAGCTCGGAGGACTGAGGAAGGCCACCTGGAGGGCTTTGAGCAGTGAGTTCCTATGTGAGGCTCTCAGAACAGCCCTGGTTGGGGCGGCAGTGGTGGTGAGTGCTCAGGAAGTGCTCGTTACTGCTCTCATCACCTCCCATTGTCCACGTCCTCAACTTATATCCCCTCCAGTCCCCTGCCCTGCCCAGCTGCGCCGCAGCCTGCCCCACCTACGTCAATAACGCTGGTAGAAACGCCTCGGTCCTCACCCTGTGGCCGTCAGCCCTCTGGCTTAAAGCACCCCCACTCCACCTTTCCAACCCTTCCGTCTGCTTTATCAACTCCTCTCCTCGGCCAGGCGCCCAAATCGCGGGTCTGGGACTCCATCCCGGGCCCTCCCTCCCGTCTCTGTCTGCCTTCCCTGGGCCAGCTCCCCCATGCACGCCAGTGGTCTCAGCCTAGTTTCTGAGGATGCCACCTTTCTGTCTCCAGATCCGGGGTTTCCACAGCCCCCAGATGCCTCCCCCTAAGTGTGACCCCAGACCCCTCACTCTCACGGTGTCCCAAACTGGCCTCAGTATCTCTTCCAAACCTGCTCCTCCCCCTGGGCCCCTAACTCAGTGTGGCTTCTGTCCCCGTGTTTGCCAGATGTCTCCTGCCTCCCTCGCCTGCCCTCCTGTGGGAGCATGTCCCCTCCCCGGGGCTCCACGTGGGCCAGCCTGTCCCTCCAGGGGCCCTGCCCCGGCCTCCACCGTAGCTCCCAGTCTCAGTCTCCATCTCTGATCTACTCTCCCACTCTCTGTGTGTTGACTTGTCTGGGTCCACCCTTTGCCCTCCACATCAAAGGCCTTTCTCTTTGGCTTCCCCAGTTTAATCATGTGATCATAAACATCTGTGGCGTTTACCATGATGCCCGCTCCAAGAAGTCTGGGATTTTTCACGGTCACCACTGGGTAAAAATGTGTTAAGTCCCTCAGTCGTGTCTGACTCTTTGCAACCCCATGGACTGTAGCCCGCCAGGCTCCTCTGTCCATAGGATTCTCCAGGCAAGAATATTGGAGTGGGTTGCCATGCCCTTCTCCAGGGGATCTTCCCAACCCAGGTCTCCTGCATTGCAGGCAGATTCTTTACTGTCTGAGCCACCAGGAAAGTCAGGTTTCCTTGCTTTAAGATTGTGTCTATAAGCTTTACAAAACTCTGACCATTAGACAATGTATAACTTGAAGGTGCTTGCCTCCTGAGTCCCTCACCCACAGCCCCACCTCCCCCACCCCAACCTCCCCTTCCAGATAGCCACTATTAACAGTACAATGGTAATTACTCCAGATTTTTTTATCTGAATTGGTGATGGACAGGGAAGCCTGGCATGCAGCAGTCCATGGGGTCGCAAAGAGTTGGACACGACTGAGAGACTGAACTGAACTGAAAACTCATTATTTCCCCAGAAATGGGTCACCCCACAGTACAATGCTGCGCCTCGCATTTTCCACCAAACAATATATCACAGACCCGCCAGCTACAGAGTGTTGCATTGTACGGTTCATAGTTCATTTAACCCATCAACTGACAGTCGTTTGGGCTGTTTCCAGTTTGGCTGTATTGCACAATGCTGCAATTTACACCCTCGGATCTCTCTCTTTGGGACTGAGGGTCCTTTTTCCACATGAAACCTTTTTCTCTGACAGTGGCCAGGCTTTGGGAGCCAGGAGAGGGAGAAGCCTGGCCTGACAGGGAGCTCTTGTCCCCTTGGTGTGGCTCGGCCGTGCATCTGTGGGGCGCTCTCGTCACAGCTTCTGCTCTGCCCTACATGTGAACCGCGACCTCGTGTCTGTGGGTGGGCTGGCACGCTTTCAGGCTGCAGACAGTGAAGCTCTGTGGAAGGAGGCGAGGGCCCTGCCCAGCACGTGGGAGCAACTTGGTCTCAGGGGGAAGCTGAAGGTGATGGTGGAGCCTCTGTGACCCGTTTCCAGTGAAGTGTCTGGGAGGCAATATGTCAAGGCGCCGAGGGTTGCAAATCTGTCCCTGCTCTTCTAGCCAGTGGACAGAGGACAAGTTGTTAAAGAACTCAGTTTCCAATTCCTTGGCTATAAAATGACCACAGTAGACCTGCACCCCTCCCCTCCACCACTGCCCCCGGGATGCTAGGATGCCCATCAAACACGAAGCAGAGCACCCAGTTGGCTTAAATACTCGGTAAATGCTAACCATCAAGGTAATCAGCCACCTGAATCCTGAACACATGACACTCTTTCATGCCCCCCAGTATACCCTCTGCCTGGGACACCACTTCTCACCTTGCCTAAGAAAATCCTAAGTTACTCTACACTGACTACCATGTGCTGTATCTCAGTCCGACTCTGAGATCAGCCTGTGGATTCTTCCCGGGAAGGGACTGGCTGGGAACTGTGTGATCTCACACAGTTTACTCCGTGCTCCCCAAGTGCCCTGCCCTATTTTCATGATCACCAGTAGAGCACTGTCGAGTCACACGTCTGTGAGATCTGTGAATTCAGGAACCAAATCTCTTCCATGCCCACTGGGAATGAGGTTCAGGAGGGAAGGTGGGTGGGAGGGGTGTGCAGGGAGAAAGGAAAGTTTGCAAGGGCAGGCCTAGGCTTGAGGCCGCACACCCTTCTCTGACAGGCCCCAGAATCCACCATTCCCCCAGGAGCTGAACCACAAGGGGAGGTGGGGTGAGGGGCTGGGGCAGTGAGCTGAGGGCCCTGGGGTATCTGACTCCCCTCTGCCACCTCCCCCCGGTGTGGGGTGTGGGAAGTCCATCTCTCTCCTTCCCTCCACCCTTGTCCCCATCTCACCTGAGCCTCCTGCACCTTCCCTGCCTGGGTCTCCTCAGGGTCAGAGGCTGGGGGAGGAGGGGGAGCAGACGTGGTTACGGTGAAGGGAGTGGTTAACGGGGAATAAAGGGCTTCCAAGTTGGGGTGCAGAGAGGGGCAACAAGACCCTCCAACCTAGTTATACGGGGTGGGGGTATAAAAAGGGAGTAGACGGAGGGAGGGAAAGGAAGAACAGCAGATCTTATTAGAGTGGAGAGTGCTGGGAGAGGTGGTTGGTGAAGGACAAAGAGGCTGGGACAAGGAGGCTTAGGAAAGCGAAAAGAAAGTAAAGCATATAAGGGCATGAAGGAAAACTTAGGAGGAGTTAGGAAGGACACAGTACTTTGTGAGTGTGTGCTGGGAGGGTTAGGTTTACAAGCAGAAAAAATGTAGAAAGAAAGAGAAGATAAGGGATACTGGGCCTGGAGGCAGGTTTGCAAGAAGAGGTGGTGGGGGTGGAACGGAAGGGCGAGATGGTAGGTTTAGAAAAGGAAGAGATAGGAGGGGACACTAGGGGTCCCCTAGCACCCTACAGTTCCCACTAACAACCAGGTACCCTTAGCAACCCGGACAGCGGTATTCTTAAGTCCCTAGTAACAAGGGTCCTTAGCAACTAAGGTGCGAGACACACGCTATCATTAGTAACTTAGGGGACATGGCAAACGGACCCTTAAAACCTCGCGACCCAGAAACCCACCAATCTAGCAATATGTATCACAACGGCTCCCTGAACCTCATTCCCCTCCATGCAGTCCCCATCTCCTGCCCCACCACTCCCGCCCTCGGGCCCCGGGGCCTGCAGCCCTCAGCCAGGCCCCGGCGCGGCCCGACCCTCCCACCAGGGCACCCGACTCACGATCCGGATCGGCCATGGGCGCGGGGCGGGGGCCCTCGGGACTGTCACCGACTGCTCTATCCCGTGACGGCACCGGAAACAGGAGGGGGCCGAGATAGGTCAAAGAACTACAACTCCCAGGAGCCATAGAAAACGCCCCGAGCGTGCCCCTCTGAGGTAAGAGGAGACACGCGAGAGCCGGACTACGAATCCCAGAGTGCCTCGCGTCCACAGCCATATTGGTAAAGGGCGCGCGGAATGAGTGGGAAAGGGTAGAGAGTCGCAGTCCATCTGAATACTCTGATTGGTCATGGTGTAGTATAAGGGCGGGGCGCTTACTATTTAGCCGGCTCTGATTGGATGAGTCCCGGGGGAGTGTTGGGGAATTCCCAGCAGGGCGGAAGCGCCAGAATTCCAGGCAGAGCCCAGCGACTGGCGGGCAGCCGCTGGGGTCCCCTGAGGCTTTGGGGGCTATGGCCGGGGTCGCGTGTTTGGGGAAAGCTGCGGACGCCGATGAATGGTGCGACAGCGGCCTGGGCTCTCTGGGTCCGGACGCGGCGGCCCCCGGAGGACCTGGGCTAGGCGCGGAGCTGGGCCCGGGGCTGTCGTGGGCGCCCCTCGTTTTCGGCTACGTCACTGAGGATGGCGACACGTGAGTGAACCTTAGCCTGCCCCACCGAGCCTTAGGATCCCACATCTGATTCCCTGTTAGTCCCTGATACTGATTTTCCAACCTCTTAATCCTAAATCTGTCTTCTAATGCTTACTCTGACCTCTAACCCCCAAGTCTAACCCTTGATAAAATCAGTTTCCAAACTAGTTTTTATCATAACCCCGTCCTTTCTGAAACTCTGGTCCTCAGAGTTTCACATCCATTGATTGATTCCACATTCAAAGTTCAATTTGAGCTTCCTGACCCCAGTCCTGTGACCTAACTTAAAACTATAGCTCACAGGCTCCTTCTGACATCTCACCTCCAAATACGATCTTTGATCCTTAGCTCCTAATTTAGGAGCTTTAAATTTTGATTTCCAAAATTAACATTTGGCTTTTGACTCTAAGGTCCCACTTTCTGAGCACTGATCTTCAAATCCTACATTGAAAGAGAAAATGTAAACTCTGTGACAGCAAGGATTCGTCTGTTAAACAAGTTATTTATCTAGCACCTACAACGTTTCAGGCCCAGTTGTAGATGCTGGCGATAAGGCAGTGAAGAAAGTACAACAACTTATGCCTTGTGGAGTTTACATTCTAGTGTGGGGGTCTGTAAATGGAAGGGCAGACAGACTGACAGAAAGGACGAAAGGAACGGTGGGAGGAACAAAAAAGAAAGAGAGAAGGAAAGAAAGAAACAGAAAGCCGTATAGACACGAAGTAATAAAGAGAGAGAAGAAACAGAAAAATGAAAAAAAAAAAATGGTTTGTCAGAAGACAGTAATTTCCTTGGTGAAAAATAAAGCAGGAAAGAATGAGACAAGTAGATTATCTGGGGAGAACATTCCAGGTAGAAGGAACAACGTCATAAAGACCTAATTGAGGGAATGTACCTGGGGTTTTTGTGTGTTGTGTTTACTGCTATAGCCCCAGTGACAGAACTGCCTGACCCATAGGAGGCACTCAAGAAACACCGATCTTCTCAGAGAACTAGCTGTGGTTTCATTTATTTTCTCTCTCTTTTTTTGCTTTCTGCTGTGTTTATCTCTGTTTTGACTTTCGTTATTTACTTTCTTCTGCTTACTTTGAGTTTATTTTTGTTCTTTCTCCAGTCTCTTAAGGTGAAAGCTGAGGTCATTGATTTGAGGCCTTCCTATTTTTCTAATATAGGTTTCATGTAAATTTCCCAAAGTAGTACTTTAGCTGTATCTCATCAATTCTAATGTGCTGTGCTTTCATTTGCACTTAATTCAGGATAGTTTCTAATTTCTCCTTTGATTTCTTCTTTGGGCGGTGGATTATTTAGGAGTATGTTATTTAGTTTCCAGATATTCCAAATACCTTCCTTTTATTGGTTTTTAGTTAAATTCTATTGTGTGTGCCGTTGAAAAGAATGTCCATTATCTTGTCGTTGAGTGTAGTTCTCCAGGTGTCAGTTAGAGGTTGTGTAGATTTCTTTTCAAAAACTTTTTATTTATTTATTTTTGGCTGTGCTGCGTCTTTCTTGCTGCCCATGGACTTTCTCTAGTTCCGGTGAGCTGGGGCTCCTCTAGTTGCGGTGTGAGGGCTTCTCGTTTTGGTGGCTTCTCTTGTTGGGGAGCAGTGTCTCTAGGGCACAGGCGCAGTAGTTGCTGCGCATTGGCTTAGTTTCCCCGAGGCATGTGGGGTCTTCCCGGATTAAAGATTGAGCCTGTGTTCCCTTGGCAGGTGGATTCTTTAGCACTAGACCACCAGTAAGTCCTGTGCTGGTTTCTTTGGTTCTTCTCTTTTTCAAGTCTACTATATCCTTGCTGGTAATTTCTGTCTATTTGATCTATCAGTTATTGAGAGTGGGATATTGAAATCTTCAATAATAATTGTGGATTTCCTTGTTGTTTTATCAGGTTTTCCTTCATGTGATTGGATGGTCTGTTATAAGGGGTGCAAATGTTTTAGGTTTATTGTGTCCTCTTCCTGAACTGACCTCTTTATCACTGTGAAATAATCTTCACTATCCCGGGTAATATTCCTTGCTCTGAAATCTACTCTCATTTTAAAAAACTCCGACTTTCTTTTGACTGACAGGCGTTAGCATGGTATATCTTTTTCCATCTTTTCATTCTTAACCTAGTTTTAAATTTATTTGAAAAGCTGTCGCTTGTAGGCATCATATAGTTAGGTTTTGCTTTTTTTTCTTTTTTTAATGTTTATTTTTAATTTATTTGGCTGCATGGGCTCCTAGTTGCAGCATGTGGGATCTTGTTCCCTGACCAGGGATTGAACCCTGACCCTCTGCATTGGAAGTGCAATGTCTTAACCACTGAACCATCAGAGAAGACCCTAGGTTTTGCTTTTTTATCCAGTCTGACAGCTTCTCCCTTTTTTAACATTTGTGTTTATTTAGCTGTTTATTTTTGGCTGCACTGGGTCTTGGTTGCTGCGCACAGGCTTTTGCGAGTGGGGTTTGCTCTCAGCTGTGCTGTGCAGGCTTCGCACAGTGCTGGTCTCTCTTATTGGGGAGCACGGGCTCTAGAGCACACGGGCAGTTGTGGCATATGGTGTTAGTTGCCCCACAGCACCTGGAATCTTCCCAGACCAGGGATCAAACCCATGCCCCCTGACTGCCAGTGCGTTGGCAGGCGGATTCTTAACCACTAGACCACCAGGGAAGTCCAGTGTCTACCTTTCAATTGGAGTGTTTAGACTATTTGTATTTAATTAATTATTGATATGGTTATGTCTGTCATCTCGTTGTTAGTTTTCTGCTTATCTCTCCTTTGTTTACCTTTTTTTTCTGCCTTTTGGAATGAGCGAATTTTGTTCCATTGCATTTCTTTTGTCAGCTTGTTACCTTTTACTCATTATTTTTTATTTTAGTGGTTGCTGTGAAAGATAGGTTGGCAAACTGGTCTCCAGGCAAAATCCCGCAAGCCGCCAGCTTTTGTATGGCTGTGAGCTAAGAATGGTTTTTTACATTGTTAACTGGTTGGAGCAAAGTCAAAAGAAGAACGTTTCATGGCAAGTGAAAATTACATGAAATCCAAATTTTAGACTCCATAAAGTAAGTTCTGTTAGAATCCAGCCATGCCGCCCATTCATTTATCAATACATATCAATGGCTGCTATTGTATCCTAACAGCAGAGCTGAATACTAATAGACAGACCATAGCATCCACTAAGCCTGAATTATTTATCTGGCCCTTTACAGAAAAGGTTTGCTGACTCCTGCTTTAGGGCATATAGTGGCCTGTGGGCTTAGTACACGCTCCCTAACCAGGGATCGAACCTGCATCCCCTGCATTGCGTGGCAGATTCTTAACCACTGGACCACCAGGGAAGTCCCCACTTTAGCTTTATTATGTGCCACCTTTAAGTGCTGTTGTGCTCCTTCTCATAACATAAAAGAACCTTAGAATTGTGTGTTTCCATTTGTCTCTTCCTGGCCTTTAGTGTGTTGCTGTCATAGACTTCCTTTATCCGTGTATTCTAAACTTCAGACGTTGTTGTTATTTTTGCTTAAACACTCATTTCTTTTTAAGACCTATCAAAAGATAGGAGATTTACATATTGAGAAAGAAAAAATCTTATGTACTTACCCATATAGTGACTCTTTTCAGTGTTCTTTATTCTTTCATTTTCCATATTTTTGTTTGATGTCATGTTCCTTTTTGCTTACAAGTTTCGTTGGACGTTTCTTGTGATGTGGGTCGGCTAGTGATGAGTTCCGTTAACTTTTGTGTAGTTGAAAGCATGTATTTTTGTCTCCGTCTTTGAAAAATATTTTGGCTGAGTTAAAGAATTCTAGGTTGACAGCCTGTCTTTGAGTACTTTAAAGAAGTGGCTCCGCTGTGTTCTCTTGCATTATTTCCTTTGTGAAATCTGCCGTCATGCTTATTTTTATTCCTCTGTACTTAAGGTATCTTTTCCTCTAGCTGCTTTGAAGGTATTTGTCTTTATTGCTGGTTTCGAACAGAGTTTCCATGTTGGGCCCTGGTGTGTGTGTGTGTGTGTGTGTGAAGTCGCTTTCGCTGTATCCGCCTCTTTGCGACCCTATGGACCAGAGCCCACCAGGCTCCTCTGTCCATGGGATTCTCCAGGCAAGAACACTGGAGTGGGTTGCCATGCCCTCCTCCAGGGGACCTTCCGACCCAGGGATCAAACCTGTGTGTCCTGCGACTCCTGCATTGGCAGGCAGATTCTTTACCGCTGAGCCACTGGGGAAGCCCCATGCTTCCTTCAGTTACAGGTATATCGGGCTGCTTATATACAGATATATCCCGTGGCTCACTGATGTTCTTTCCATTTTTAAATATTTCTCTTTGTTTTTTTGTTTCATTCTGGACAGTTGCTATTGTGAAGTCCTGAAGTTTGCTAATCTATTTTCTGCAACATGTAACCTGTTGTTAATGCCATCCAGCATATTTTTTATTTTAGGTGCTGTAGTGTTTTTTGTTATTTTTTTAAATATTTATTTATTTGCCTGCACCAGGTCTTAGTTGCAGCATGTGGGATCTAGCTCCCTGATCAGCGATCGAACCCGAGCCCCCTGCATTGGGAGCACAGAGTCTTAGCCGCTGGACCACCAGGGAAGTCCCTGTGTCTGATCTTTTTGTTCGATTTGAGATGGGCATGAAACCTGGTCCATGTTACTTCTTCTTGGGAGGGAGTAGAAGTCCTACTTAGTAAACATTGGAGACTTCCCTGGTGGTCCAGTGGTTAAGACTCCTTGCTTCCATTGCAGGGGGCGAGGATTCCATCTCTGGTTAGGGACCTAAGATCCCATATGCCGCACAGTGCAGCCAAAAACAAAAAATGAAATAAAACACCAAAGAAACAAAAAATACCAAACCAAACCAAAGCAAAACAAAAAAACACATTGATTAAATAAATTTGCTGAATTAACTCTGACCTGACCCTCCCAGATTCCTGACAGCTGGTTCTAGAGCTGTGGGTCATCATGCTTCGCACAGTGGGTCCTCCACGTTTGTTGAAGGAATGAATGCAAGAGTGCTTGTCCTCATAAGAAGGAAAACAAACAAACAACCCGTCCACCCACCAAAAAAACAAAACCCAGTTCAGTTCAGTTCAGTTGTTCAGTCGTGTCCGACTCTTTGCTACCCTATGAATCGCAGCACGCCAGGCCTCCCTGTCCATCACCAACTCTTGGAGTCTACTAAACTCATGTCCATAGAGTCTGTGATGCCATCCAGCCATCTCATCCTCTCGTCCCCTTCTCCTCCTGCCCGCAATCCCTCCCAGCATCAGGGTCTTTTCCAGTGAGTCAACTCTTCACATGAGGTGGCCAAAGTATTGGAGTTTCAGCTTTAGCATCAGTCCTTCCAATGAACACCCAGGACTGATCTCCTTTAGGATGGACTGGTTGGACCTCCTTGTAGTCCAAGGGACTCTCAAGAGTCTTCTCCAACACCACAGTTCAAAAGCATCAATTCTTCGGCACTCAGCTTTCTTCACAGTCCAACACTCACATTCATACATGACCACTGGAAAAACCAAAGCTTGACTAGACGGACCTTTGTTGGCAAAGTAATGTCTCTGCTTTTCAATATGCTGTCTTGGTTGGTCATAACTTTCCTTCCAAGGAGTAAGCGTCTTTTAATTTCACGGCTGCAATCACCATCTGCAGTGATTTTTGGAGCCCCCCAAAATGAAGTCTGACATTGTTTCCACTGTTTCCCCATCTATTTCCCATGAAGTGATGGGACCAGATGCCATGCTCTTAGTTTTCTGAATGTTGAGCTTTAAGCCAACTTTTTCACTCTCCTCTTTCACTTTCATCAAGAGGCTTTTTAGTTCCTCTTCACTTTCTGCCATAAGGGTGGTGTCATCTGCATGTCTGAGGTTATTGATATTTCTGCCGGCAATCTTGATTCCAGCTTGTGCTTCCTCCAGCCCAGCGTTTCTCATGATGTACTCTGCATAGAAGTTAAATAAGCAGGGTGACAATATACAGCCTTGATGTACTCCTTTTCCTATGTGGAACCAGTCTGTTGTTCCATGTCCAGTTCTAACTGTTGCTTCCTGACCTGCATACAGGTTTCTCAAGAGGCAGGTCAGGTGGTCTGGTATTCCCATCTCGTTCAGAATTTTCCAGTTAATGTGATCCACACAAAGGCTTTGGCATAGTCAATAAAGCAGAAATAGATGTTTTTCTGGAACTCTCTTGCTTTTTCCATGATTCAGCAGATGTTGGCAATTTGATCTCTGGTTCCTCTGCCTTTTCTAAAACCAGCTTGAACATATGGAAGTTCACGGTTCACATATTGCTGAAGCCTGGCTTGGAGAATTTTGAGCATTACTTTACTAGCATGTGAGATGAGTGCAATTGTGCAGTAGTTTGAGCATTCTTTGGCATTGCCTTTCTTTGGGATTGGAATGAAAACTGACCTTTTCCAGTCCTGTGGCCACTGCTGAGTTTTCCAAATTTGCTGGCATACTGAGTGCAGCACTTTCACAGCATCATCTTTCAGGATTTGAAAGAGCTCAACTGGAATTCCATCACCTCCACTAGCTTTGTTCATAGTGATGCTTTCTAAGCCCCACTTGACTTCACATTCCAGGATATCTGGCTTTAGGTGAGTGATCACACCATCGTGATTATCTGGGTCATGAAGATCTTTTCTGTACAGTTCTTCTGTGTATTCTTGCCATCTGTTCTTAATATCTTCTGCTTCTGTTAGGTCCATACCATTTCTGTCCTTTATTGAGCCCATCTTTGCATGAAATGTTCCCTTGGCATCTCTAATATTCTTGAAGAGATCTCTAGTTTTTCCCATTCTATTGTTTTCCTCTCTTTCTTTGCATTGATCGCTGAAGAAGGCTTTCTTATCTCTCCTTGCTATTCTTTGGAATTCTGCATTCAGATGCTTATATCTTTTCTTTTCTCCTTTGCTTTTCGCTTCTCTTCTTTTCACAGCTATTTGTAAGGCCTCCTCAGACAGCCATTTTGCTTTTTTGCATTTCTTTTCCATGGGGATGGTCTTGATCCCTGTCTCCTGTACAATGTCATGAACTTCCATCCATAGTTCATCAGGCATTCTATCTATCAGATCTAGTCCCTTAAATCTATTTCTCACTTCCATTGTATAATCATAAGGGATTTGATTTAGGTCATACCTGAATGGTCTAGTGGTTTTCCCTCCTTTCTTCAATTTCAGTCTGAATTTGGCAATAAGGAGTTCATGATCTGAGCCACAGTCAGCTCCTGGTCTTGTTTTTGCTGACTGTATAGAGCTTCTCCATCTTTGGCTGCAAAGAATATAATCAATCTGATTTTGGTGTTGACCATCTGCTGATGTCTATGTGTAGAGTCTTCTCTCGTGTTGTTGGAAGAGGGTGTTTGTTATGACCAGTGCATTTTCTTGGCAAAACTCTATTAGTCTTTGCCCTGCTTCATTCCGTATTCCAAGGCCAAATGTGCCTGTTACTCCAGGTGTTTCTTGACTTCCTACTTTTGCATTCCAGTCCCCTATAATGAAAAGGATATCTTTTTTGGGTGTTAGTTCTAGAAAGTCTTGTAGGTCTTCATAGGACCGTTCGACTTCAGCTTCTTCAGTGTTACTGGTTGGAGCATAGGCTTGGATTACCGTGCTATTGAATGGTTTGCCTTGGAGATGAAAGCAAGCAAACTGTAAAAAGAATACTTGGCCTCTGCCTTCTGACCCTGGTCCTCGTCCTCAGGGCACTGCACTTGGCGGTGATTCATCGGCATGAGCCCTTCCTGGACTTCCTTCTAGGCTTTGCAGCTGGTACCGAGTACCTGGACCTGCAGAATGACTTGGGCCAGGTGAGCCGCCCGTGGACAGCGTAGGGCGTGGGGCCCAGGATTCTCAGTATGGCCCCTCATCCCTGCCTTCTGCTCCTGCAGACGGCCCTGCACCTGGCCGCCATCCTGGAGGAGGCGTCCGCAGTAGAGAAGTTGTATGCAGCAGGCTCCAGTGTGCTGGTGGCGGAGCGTGGAGGCCACACGGCGCTGCACCTGGCCTGCCGCGTGGGGGCCCACGCCTGCGCTCGCGTGCTGCTCCAGCCTCGTCCCCAGCGCCCCAGGGGAGCCCCCAAAACCTACCTCGCTCAGGGCTCTGACCATACCCCTGACACCGACCACACCCCTATTGCCCTGTATTCTGAACCTGACGTGGAGAAAGAAGAGGATGAGAGTGAAGAGGACTGGAAACTGCAGCTGGAGGCTGAAGACTATGAGGGTGAGGGTCCCCAGTCACCATGAAGGGCCCAGGCTCCCAAGAAGAGCGAGGGCAGCTGGGTTCAGCTGGCTCTGGGCTCAGCTCTCCTGATGCAGAGCTTGGCTCCTTGGGAAATAATCCCAGTAATAATAATAATACTCAAGGGACCCAGGCATCAGGACCAAGGATGCCTGCTCAGCCCCAGGTTATTGAGAACCACAGGCCCCAGCCCACCTGGGACAAGGGAACTTAAAGGCCAGGCCCTCTGAAACTCTGGCGACTCAGGTTCCCAGAGGCTGATATCGGGGTTCAGGGACAGCCGTCTTCAGCCAGACCTCATGGGAAAATAGATTCTGTCTACCCAGGGCCCTCGCATTGGAGTCTTAGCTACCCCATATCTAAGCCCAACTATTCAATACTTGGGATCAGACCCCCACCACAGGTGGAAGGTGAGGACCCAGGGTTCAGGGCCCACCTCACCCCCCAAGGACATGGACCCAGGAATTTGGGGACCTGATTCTTTGTAAAGTAAGACCAAAGACTCAGGTCCCCTGTCTGAAGCCCCTGGGCTCTTCACCCCTAGCCTCCAGACAACCCCACAGCCCAGGCATTGGCACTGCCAGCAAGTTCCAGATCACCTGAGACTTAGGGATTTGGGATACAGGGCCTCTTTGATATACCCAGGAATGCAGAAGTCAGACCCAAACTCCATCAACCTCAGGTCACAAAACCTTCCCTGAAGATAGTGGCATTGGGGGCCCAGTGTCCTCCCCTCCATCATCTGACATCAGTCACTCTGTCCCTAGGCCACACCCCACTCCACGTGGCTGTCATCCACAAAGACGCAGAGATGGTCCGACTGCTCCAGGAGGCAGGAGCTGACCTCAACAAACCCGTGAGCCGCCCTACGGAGAAGATGTGGCAGGGTGGGGGGTCGTCCTCGAGTGGGGCAGGACCCCAGTGACCTCTCTGCTGCACCCCTCAGGAGCCCACCTGCGGCCGGAGCCCCCTGCACTTGGCCGTGGAGGCCCAAGCAGCTGACGTGCTGGAGCTTCTCCTGAAGGCCGGTGCTGACCCCGCCGTCCGCATGTATGGTGGCCGCACCCCACTCGGCAGTGCCACGCTCCGGCCCAACGCCATCCTCGCGCGCCTCCTCCGTGCTCACGGAGCCCCAGAGCCTGAGGACGAGGACAAGCCTGGCCCCTGCAGCAGCAGCAGCAGCAGCAGCAGCAGCGACAGCGAAAGCGGGGATGAGGGCGTGAGTCAGGAGAGAGCGGGCAGCCCAGCTGGGGGGCCAGGGTAAAAGCGGGCAGGTGGAAGGGGGAGAGGAGACATTATGTAGCTCACTGAGGCCCACTGACATTGGGGCTGCTCTGATTAGAGAGCTCAGGCAGCCGTGCAGGCAGTATCAGGGGAGACCTGGACAGGGGTGGTGGGGGGAGCTCGGGCACCGGTGGGTGAGAAGTGAAGGCAGTGGCAGAGGCAGAACTCAAGCAGAGAGAGAGAGAAGACCTCGGTTGTAGTGGTTGGTAAAGATAGGCAGCAGAGGATGGCTGCAGGAGATTTTTTTTCGGGGAGCAAGAGCGGGAGAACGCAGGCTGCGGGAAGGTGACCTTGGGCAGCAGTGATACGAACACTGGCAGTGGTGGGGAACGACCTTAGCCAGCGGGGAAGGGGCTTCCTTGGAGAGCCCAGGCGGCGAGACATGACTGTGGGCAGGGGTTGTCGCTGACTGGCAGGGGTTGAGGAATTTGGGTAAAGGCAGAGAGAAGTGGGGCAAAGGGGGAGACCTCCCTGCGGCAGCTGAAGGACTTGCGAGGCCGCGGGCCGGGAGAACACAGGTGACTTTGGGAGAGGTGGCGAGAGAACTAGGAGCTGGGATTTAGACTTAGGAGCGGGGACCTCGGGCTTCGACGCAGCACCCGGTTCCCACGGTGGGTGGGGGAACTTGGGCAGTGGGCAAGGTGGCAGCTGCCTGAGCCCCTCTGCCTGGCCCCTCTGCCCCCAGGATGAATACGACGACATCGTAGTCCACAGTGGCCGGAGTCCCAACCAGCTACCTCCCACCCCAGCGTCAAAACTGCTCCCTGATGACCCCATCTGACTTAACTGTTAATAGTTTCCAATTTAATAAAATGTCAGTTCCGACAACCAGTGACTAGATCAGCGGTCACCTTCCCAGGCCTCCAGGTCGTTCCTGAGCCCCTGTCCCTCTAAAATCAAGTGCGATGCCATCAGCCTCGGTGGTTTTCTCTGTGCTTTATTCACTCGGGGTCGGGGGTTGGAGCGGGTTAGGGCATCTGGGCTGTGTCCTGAGTCAGGCGGAGCCCAGCCCCTCTACCCAGCTCAGACTTGGCCCCTCAGGCCTGGTTTCAAGGCACACCCTTCTCCCCGCTCCTGCCCATTGGGGAGCAGGGTGGGTTGACAGGTTGGGGGTCAGCAGTACTAAGCTGTATAGGGTGTGTGGGGGAGGAGGAGGATGTGAGGTCAGGGGTCAGCCCCCCCTCCTGAGCTCCTCTCGCAGCATCTCCGTCACCTTCTTCAGCTCATTGCTCATGTGCTCCAGCCGCTCCACATCATGCCCCTGGCGGCAACAGAAACAGGGTCTCAGCACCCACCTTCAAAGGCAGGCCACCTCAGTGGTTGTCCACAAATGTGGGCCAGGTCCGTTCACACAGTGGCAACCGCAGCGGTCTCCCTGGTCATTGTGGACTACGATGGTGACCCCACTGGTTGACCCTGGAAGAGTCACGTGGGCTAACATGGCCAGCGATGAGGCCCACGGTGTCTGCCATAGCCAGTGCGGCGGACAGAGGACTAGCAAAGGCACTCAGCTTGGATGCCATGACCCACCTGCGAGGTGAGGGCCTTTCTGTCAGTGCTGCTGGTCGTGGTGGCAGCTGTACCTTCCACGGCCCGCCAGTGGCACCCGCCTATGGCCCAGGGAGCCGGGCACAGCCGCTACTCTTCACGGGGCCAGCACACTGGTCACAGACTAGCAATGGTAGCTAACTCGGGCACTTCTGAGCAATAAGGGTGGCTTCTTGGTTGCTGAACGGGGAGTAGGCGTGGAAGCCCTCCTGGTCAGGTGAAGGCCCCGCTTAGGTGTTGCTACCTACTCCTTGTGTCAGCCTGTTCATGGTGGATGTTGCTGTTGGTGACTACTTGGAAGGATGTCCACTGACATCTGGTCTACCCTGCTCCCCCATTGCCGCCTCCACTCACCTGCCTGTCTGAAGCCTCTTCCTTCTCCTCCTGCTGGGGCTCGGCTTCTGGCTGACGGGAGTGGTGGTGGTCCTCAGGTCTCTCTCCGCCCGCCTCGACCCCCTGCCACAGGCTGCGGCCCTCGCCCAGCACCTGCACTCCCTTCTCCTCTGCCTCGAACTGGGCCATCTCCTCATCACTGGCCTGCTCTGCCACCCGCTTCTGGGGGCCCCTGCCGCCCTCCAGATGCTTCTTCCATAGGCCCTCCAAGGTCTCCATGGGCCCCCTCTTCTTTTCTTCTTCCTCCTCTTCGTGGTCCTGGTGGAGCCGGCTGTGGAGCTGCTCACGGACAGCCTGTTCCCGCACCTCAGACTTGTCGGTCCTTTCTGCTGCCTCCTCCTCTTCCTCGTCCCTCACCTCCTGACTAGACCTCATCTTCCCAGCCTCTGGCTTTTTAAAATCCCCAAGCAGTAGGCCGTTCTCTTCAGTGGACCGACAGCCATAGGGCTCTGTCTCACACATTTCTGATGGAAAGAGGGGATGTTCTCTATGCAGCTAATCAGGAGACAGACCTAGAGGAGTTCCGGGGGGTGGGCTGCCCAAGGTCCCCCAGGTGACAGCCCAGACCTGGGAGAGGAGGCTCAGTACCGGGAGACACTCTGCCCCCATCCTGTACCCTTGCAGGGAGCCCCAAGGGTGGGGCTGTGGGCCAGGCTCCTTCAGTCTGGACACGCTTAACGGTGCCGTGCCAGTCCAGACAGTGGCTTTGGGATCAGAAGGGGATGCCACTGCCTCCAGGTAGCCCTGGGCAGACCCCTGGTGGGGCGGGGGCTCCTAAGAGGAACTGGGGTCTGAGCCCCCCTTACCTCTGTGGAGGAGAGCCAGGCAGGGGCCTCGCCTTGCCTGGCCCAGCATCAGCACTTCTGTGACCACCTCTGCCAGACAGCGCGTCAGCTGGGGGTGAAGGATGAAGGGTCAGAGGGGAGATTGAGGGCAGGGCAGATAGGGAGAATGAGAGCGTAGGAGGGTTGGGAGATGGAGATGGTGGAGGGGGCTGGGGTCCCAGGGAGATGAGGTGGGGTGAAAGGGCCACAGTCCTTACCTCCTCCTTGGAGGGTCTGGGTGCCAGGGGAGCCGCAGTGGCTGTGGGGGAAGGAGGTGGGTGCTGGGCTCAGACCCCGGGCACTGTCCCTGGTGCTGATTCCAGCTCCGAGGTCGTCCCGGTACCCACAAGTCCACTCCCCCAGCCACCTGCCAGGGGCACTGGCTCTACTTGGAAGCTCAGTCAGGAAAGCTCTAGTCTGGCCCCACTGGGTGCACTGTCCCCATCCCTGGTCACCTGAGTCCCTGCTCCCCCAGCTGGCTGCTCTTTGCCCTGATCTCGGGCACTCACCAGCCCCCAGCAGCAGTGCCAGCAGAGCAGGCAGCAACAGCAAGAGCAGCATGGTGGACCCTTGGCGCTGCATGGTGGGGCGTCCAGACCAGGGTCCTTGGCGCTGTGTGGCTGGGGTGGCAGCTCCTTATAACCCGCACCTGCCCTCCCCTGTTGAGTAGCCCCCACAGGAGAGGAAGTGATATCACCGCCTCCCCCTTGCCACCTGAGGCAGGGCAACAGCTGTGGGGCAGCGAGACACCTGTCTGAGACCCTCAATTATTCATGGGGGCCCACTGCCCTGCACCCTCCTCTCCAGCTTCCAGCCCCTGAATGCCTGCTTGGAGGGTGAGGGCTTCCCTTCCCACATAAACAGGGTCTGACTGGGGCTTCCCTGGTGGCTTAGACAGTAAAGAATCTGCCTGCAATGCAGGACACCCGGGTTCAATCCCTGGGTCAGGAAGATCCCCTGGAGAAGGGAATGGCTACTCACTTCAGTATTCTTGCCTGGAGAATCCCATGGACAGAAGCTGGCTATAGCCCACAGGGTCACAAAGAAGTGGACATGTTAGCACGAGCTTAAGGCCCCGCTGGGAGGTGGGACCTGCTCTGAATGCAGAGGCAGCCACTTACAGACCATCCTCAGGCAACGCCTTGCCTTCTGGAAAGCAGGTCTCATCAATCTACTTCCTCAGAGTTGTAACTGGACCCCACCTGAGTCCCAGCTCCTCTGCTACCAGCACTGCAGCCCTGGGACAACTGCTTCATCCAAGACCTGTTAACTCACTTGTGGAACGGGGCTGGTGACAACCTATTCCACAGCTGATGGGAAAGATTAAAGTGATGCACATACATATTAGCTTGGGCGGTGCCTGGCATGGAGAACTACACGGGCCCGAGCTCCTTCATCCCAGTAATTTTTCTTGGACACACTATATGTCCAGTCCTCTTCTAGACACTGGGGTTACAACAGAGAATGAGGCTACGGGCAAACCTCCCTGGCCTCTTGGAGTGGACATTTAAGAGGGGAAGACAGACAACACTCAAGGAAGGAGGAGGGACTTCCATGGTGGTCCAACGGTTAAGAATCCGCCTTGCAATGCAGGGGACACAGGTTTAATCCCTGGTCGGGGAACTAAGTCCCACATGCCCCGGGGCCAACCAAGCCTTCGAGGCAACTTCTGAAGTCCACCTGGGTCACAGCTAGGGAATCCGCGCACCACGATGAAAGATCCTGCATGCCGAAAGTAAGATCAATGCTGCAACTAAGACCAGAGGCTGCCGAATTAAAAAAAAAAAAATCTGCCTTCTAATGTTCCAATGCAAGGGATGTGGGTTTGATTACTGATCAGGGAACTAAGATCCCACATGCCATGGGGCAACTGAGCCCTTGTGCTCTGGAGCCTGCGTACCACACCTAGGGAGAAGCCTCCGCACTGCAACCAAGACCCGACACAGTCAAAAAATATTTTTAAAAAAGGCAAGGAGGAAATGGCTGTGGCGCATCACAGGAGCACGGCAGCTACAGCCTGGGGTTTTTGGCCAGGCTGGTCAGGGGAGCCCTCTCTGAGGAGGTGACATTTGGGCTAAGGCCTGAAGGATAAAATGCAGGCAATCTCACAAGATTTAGGGGAAGAACAGCTAGGATAGGAAAGAGTCGAGCAAGTGCAGAGGCCTGAATTGGGACTGAGTCTGAGCGAACAGGCAGGCAGGTTGGGGGGCTGGCCAGAGCACAACAGGGAAGAGGCCGTCAGAAGGGGAAGGAGGGAGGCAGTTCCTGGGGGCCCCGGTGACAACTTGTCCTTCCCTCCTGGGGAGATGGAGCCACAGGAGGGCTCTGAGCAGGGAGGCACATGACCTGATGCAGTTGCCCACAGGGTCCCTCTGGCTTTGTGTGGGGGTACAGAAAGCAAGAAGAGGCTGCTACGATTCTCCAAATGGGAGATAAGGATGGACAGGACAGCGGACGAGACAGCAAAGGCAGGATTTGGGAATTTTTTTTTTTTTTAAGATTTACTTATTTTTGGCTGCACTGGGTCCTCATTGCTGCATACAGGCTTCCTCTGGTTGTAGAGAGTACAGGTTCTAGGCATGCAGGCTCAGTGGTTGCAGTTCTTGGGCTCCAGAGCTTGGGCTCAGTAGCTGTGGAGTACAGCCTTAGTTGCTCCATGGCATGTGGGATCTTCCCGGACCAGGGATTGAACTTGTGTCCTCTGCATTGGCAAGTGGATTCTTAACCACTGGGCAACCAGAGACCCCTGGAAATATTTTGAAGGAGGAGCTGCCAGGGTTTGCTGAAGGATGGGATGTGGGTGTGAGAATAGCCTAGGATGACTTGAAGTGCTGCAGTTGGAGGAGCTGCAGAAGCAGTTCCAGGTATGGAGATGGGGGCTCCAAGGGGAGGAGTGGGTTCTGGCTTCACCGAGTTCAGGCTGCTTCCCGCCCCACCTAGGGCTGGGAACTGAGGCGGAAGGTTAGGTGTGAGGTGCCACTTATCCCAGGGTCAGGGGAGAGGCCTCAGCATCCTTTTTGTTCCCTCAGTGACCCCCAACTACCCTCTACATGCCCCAGGAGTGCTGGACACTTCTGGCATGGTCCCTGTAGCCACAGACCCCTGGATGGTTCAGCACCTCTGAGAAACTGGCCAGCATCCCTGGCAAGTCGGCCAGGCCACCTCCCTCATTCACAGACCCACACAAGCCTTTGTTCTGACCATTTATTAGGGAACCTTCTCTTAACCACTGAGGGTGGGAAGAAGGAAGGAGGCATGGAGGCCTCCTCTCCCTCTCCTCCACCCTCCCCCAGACCTCCAAGTCCCCTTGGAGGAACCACTCCTTCCCACTGCAGGCTGGGACCCTCAATGACAACAGGGTCTCTGACTGATCCCCAGGAAGAAGAGGCATAGGAGAGGTGAACCCTGGAGTCCAGAGGCCCAGGTGGGGAGTGGACATGAAGAAGGTGGATGTCAGGACAGACTCAGGACACCAGGTCCCAGGGCCCAGGGACCCCTAAGCTCCAGGAAGTGGTGACAACCCTACTGGCCCACAAGGATGAGTCCTCAGCTCGAGGCAGGCTGGCCCGGGAGCCTGGGCTTCTGGGGCTGGTTGGGGCCGATGTACTGGAGAGGCACGTGGCTGGGGGTGGTGATCCGATCGGTGCCGAGGTAGGGCTGGAGGGCAGGGGGCACGAGCACCGAGCCGTCCTGGGGAGACAGCAGGCCTCAGGCGGCTGCCCGGCCGGCCTTCCAGCCTCCGGCCTCCACCTCCCACCATGGGATCCTCCCGCCGCCCCACCCCTCACCTTCTGCTGATAGCTCTCCAGGAGGGCGATGAGGACACGAGGGACAGCACAGCCCGTGGCATTCACCTGAGAGGAGGGGATGCTCAGATCCAGGCTCCAGTGGGCCCAGGGAAGGGGCTGCGGTGGTGGGTCTCCAGTGTAGGGGCGCAGGGCAGGGCGGGCGAGGGTGTGGGCTCACCGTGTGTGCGAACTGCAGCTCCCCAGCCTCGGTCTGGAACATGATGTGTAGACGGCGGCTCTGGAAGTCCGTGCAGTTGGAAGCACTGGTGACCTGGGCGTGGGGGCGGGCTGGGCTGAGACGATGGGCCGTGGGGAGCAGTGGAGGGGAGGGTCCTCTTTCCCACCCTGAGGGCCCCGCCGGACAGGGGGCTAACCTCGCCGAACCGGCCTCGCCCTGGCATCCAGGCCTCGATGTCGAACTTGCGGTAGGCGGGCAGGCCCAGCTCCTGTGTGGGCATGTCCAGGACTCTGCAGCCCCGGAGAAAGACAGGGCGAAGGACAGCAGATGAGAGGTCGGGGGGAGGGAGGGGGGCGCAGTGGGAGGCGATGGAAGGGGAGGAAGCCCCAAAAGAGGGAAACGGAGGTGATAAAGAGATGACGGTGGCAAAGGGGACGAGATGGCCAAGTCACCGGGCTGTTTGTTCACCAGGGCTCTTCTTCCTTCTATAGATAGCAACAGCACCCCCAGATTTCTGTAATGGGTCACTCAGAAAAAAGTCTACCCTCCTCAGCCTCTCCTGAAAATGTGTGACTGACAGGGTGAGAGAGGCGGTGGGGCTCCCGATGTCCGGTCACTCCCTTAGAGGGAAGGGGTGTGCCCTCTCCCCAACCTCCCTTCCCACTGGAAGGTAAAAAGCTGTCCTGGGGCTTCCCTGGTGGCTCAGTGGTTAAGAATCCACCTGCCAATGCAGGGGACATGGGTTCGATCTCTGATCCAGGAAGATCTCACATGCTGTGGAGCAACAGAGCACACGCGCCGCAACTACTGAGCCTGCGCTCTGGAGCCCGGGAGCCGCAACTACTGAACCCACGCATTTCAACTATGGAAGCCTGAGCGCTCCAGAGCCCGTGCTCCACGAGAGAAGTCACTGCAAGGAGAAGCCCGCACACGGCCACTGGACAGCAGCTCCCGCTCGCTGCAACTGGAGAAAAGCCCGCACAGCAATGAAGAGCCAGCACCGCCAGTAACAATGATAAGTAAACAAAACAGTATTTTAAAAAGCCATCTTGGACTAGGCAGATGAGACAGCACGCTAGGGTCGGGGAGTCACAGGAGGGAAGGGACCTTGTCTTGACACTGGACTTGATAGATAGACATCCTATATACAATCCTAACACGGGCAAAAGAGGGCAGGGGAGAAAAGGTGGTGAGGGTTTTCAAGATGCGGGAGCACCCAGCCAGCCTTCCCCTCCTCCCCACCCCTCACCCTCTGTCCCCGACCCCAGACCCCACCATCCCTCTCAGCCCCTGGCCCCTCCCCGCACCGGAAGTGCAAGCCCAGCTCTGTCAAGATCTCCATCTGAAGGGACAGGAACTCCTCCAGCAGCTCTGAGCTCTGCTCCAGCCCAGGCCCTGTCACCCCGAACATCTCCACCTGGGGCAGGGCGAGGGGCACAGGAGTCAGGAGGCGCTAGGTCGTTGGGGTGTCCCTGCCACAGTCCTAGCTATGCCAACCTTGGTGAAGTGGTGTACTCGATACAGCCCCCACGGCTCCTTCCCCGTGTCTGTTTCCGCCCGGTAGCAGGTACTGGAACAAACCATCCTGGCGGGGGGGTGGGGTGGGTAAGTGGGGTCAGGGAGAGGACAGGGGATGTCACAGGTGGGGACAAGTTCTACAGGAACAAGGCATCACCTGATTGGCAGGTCCCTGAAGGCCACGGAGTGGTCCATGAAGTAGCCTGGGAGGAGAAGGGGACAGAAGGGGTCAGCCAGGGCCACCATCCATCCATCCACAGGAAACCTTTGTGGGAATTAGAAAAGGTGTCCCTTCTGGCAGACACAACCTCATGTCAGGACACGTGGCTGAACAACCTACACAACTGTACGTGTAGGCCCTGGGCGGGCAGCCGTCACCCCCGGGATGCTCCCGGCTGCCCGCTTTCCCTCCCGCGCCGAGGACCCGAGGGGCTCTCGCCCTGCTCTGGCCCCCAGGTGCGCTCTCACCTGCAAGTCCTACCTCCGCTGTCCCGGCCAGGTTGAGGTCTTCAAAGCGGGAGGGGTCGATGTTGTAAATTTGGGATGGCTTGGCATTTGGCGTCATCCCACAGCCTTCCTGGGGAGGAAGCCAGAGGACAGGTAACCTCGGGGGCCATTCTGTCGTCACATCCCTGGCTCCTCCCCTGGAAGGAAGGGAAGCACCCTGCGTGCGTGTGCATGCTCAGTCACTCAGTCGTGCTGACTCCTTGTGACCCCATGGACTGCCGCCCGCCAGGCTCCTCTGTCTACGGAATTGTCCAGGCAAGAAGACTGGAGGGAGTTGCCATTTCCTCCTCCAGGGGATTATCCTGACCCAGGGATCAAACCCACAGCTCCTGCATTGGCAGGCGGATTCTTGACCACTGAGCCACCTGGGAAGCCCCAGATTCACCCTGAGTTCCCTATTATGACATGACCCCCTCAACCCAACCCCAGGGCAGTTTCTTCGGCGGAGACAGGCTGGTCTTGCTGCCTGGGGCCCTCATAACACGGCCTGACACATGGCTGGGCATGGGGAACGGAGAGTCCTCACTTACAAACACAACTCCTCGGAGAAGGTCTGGCACCGTCATGGGGGTGAAGCCCTGGGAAGGGGTAGGGAATGGGGTGAGGAGCAGAGCCAGGACCCCCACCAGACCCCAAGCTCAGGCCTGAAGAACGGACACTGCAGAGGGGACTAACAGCTCCCCCGTGTCACTCTGAAACCCATTCCACTGGAGAGGACACTGAGGCAGGCCCGAGCAGTGGGCATGGAGCTGGCCCTGGGGTGCTGGGGCCCTGTCACTGGGGCCTCCCAATGTCCTCACTCAGGTTACCATACAGGGCAGTGGAGGTGTAGTTCTCCGTACAGATCTGACTGTGTCCCCCACCAATGAAGACCCTCTGTGACTTCCAGTGCCCTCAGGACATGTCCGGGTCCCTCACTGTGACCAGCGTCCCATTGGTCGCTGCATGACCAGCCCTCAGCCCTTGCCGACCCCCCGTTTCAACAGACACTGTTCTTTCCCCAACACTCTCTGTCCACTGCAGGCAGGCAGTGAGGGCCAATGGTGACAGGTGCAGGCTCTCAGGCCAGTCCCACACACGAGCCAGAGGTCCTGGACAGTTCCTCCCTCTCCAGGCCTCAACTTCTCCATCTCTAAAGGGGACAGTAATAGCACTCTCCTCTTAACGCTGCCCTAAGAATGAAGTATGCCAATGATACACAAAAGCTCTGAAAACAGTGATTGGAGTAGAGGTCACCCCCTTCTCTCCACCTTGAGCCTTTGGAGCTCAGCGTGGATGCCACCCCCTCCAGGCAGCCCTCCCATCCTGGCCCATACCCGGTGGATTAGCTTGTTGAGTGTGAAGTTGACCAGGCCGTGCTGCAGGAGGGCCCCAGCCCCGCGCAGGTAATAGGAGCGGTGGCCAGACACGTGGGACAGGCGCCTGGGAGACAGATGGGCAGACAGGTGGGGGCCTGTGGGCCGGGGCTGGTGGGGGAAGAAGGGGGGGACTCAAGCACCCTGGGGCAGAGGCCCAGCTGCCAGGCGGGAGGCCGGTCATCAAACATTGATGCCGGGCGAGGCCCTGGCGGTTCCACACCCCGTGCTGAGCCCAGTGAAGTGGAGCCGGCAGCCAGCTGCTGGGGTGGGGGTTGCTGAACGGCAGGCTCTGGGAGGGGGTGCTCACTTCTGACGGATGATGTCGAGTTTCTCGGCTATTTCCAGGTGGCCCCGGGGTTGGAAGGAGAAAGCTGTATGTGGATGAAAAGCAATGGGGTAAGAGGAGAAGAGACAGGGAACAGGGGATAGAGAGAAAGAGGATTAGAGAGACAGTGGGGGGAGAGGGAGGGAGAGAAAAGGAGAGAGGGGAAGAGAAAGAGCCAGACACACGCACACACACATGCGCACACACAGGAACACACACACACACATGAGACAGTGTGAGAAAGCCCAGGGCTCTACGGGCTCTGGCCACAGTCCCAGACCCCAGGAGCCCCCGCCCTCAGCCTGGGGTCCCCCAGCCTGGGCTGTGGCCTACCTGGCTTGTCTCCAACCACATGGAGCACGCGGGCCTGGCTTTCGTCCCCGACAGGCTGTGGGAAACAGCGGGTGTCAGAGAGAAAGTGGCGCCGGACAGGGCCCTGGCCTCCCCTGCCGCCCAGCGAGGTGCTCACCACGTCTGGGTGGGTCTGGTTGGGCAGCCTCAGCGCCCGCAGGTAGAACTGCTCTTCGAGCTGGGCCTCCTTGGGGTAGAGGAGTGTAAGCTGCTTCCGGATCTCCCGGCCATGCGCCCGCAGACTCTGATATTGGGGGTCCTGGGAGCGGGACACGTGCGGTCAGCCCAGGAGAGGATAACCTCTGCGGTGGACTTTGTTGCTTCTTCTTCGGGCTCAACATCCTGAATTTCCTTTCAGGAACCTCCCCTCACCACCTCGTGGCACGTCCACAAGGACATGCCTCTGGCTTGGCCTACTAGAACATTCCATTGCTTGGCCAAAGTGATTGGCTTAAAGACAGGCACGTGATCCAAGACAAACTCATGACAATCAGCCCCAGGGCTTTGTCTGGAAGTATCAAGAAAATGGCCCTCTTTGCACCAGACCTTGTCTTCCCTGCCCCCAAGGGGAGAAAGCTGAACCAAATATGGAGGAGCCAGGAGCTGGATCCAGCTGTACCTGAAGCCAAGATTTTTAGTTTTATGAATCAACAGAGCCTGTTGCTATTTTTCTTACTCCTACTTGAGTTACGTTTTCCATCACATACAATGGAGACTTTATGACTGATAATGGTTATCTGTGCTGCCCACCCCCGATCAGGGACAGGATATCAACTCTCTGTAGTTACCTGCTGCACTTGATTGTTGTCCTGGTTTACCTGGTAGAAAAGAGACGAGGAGGTGATTAGAGTGATGAAGTTGGGGATGAGGGGGAGGGGAAAGAGGGGTGAAAGGTCAGGGCTAGGGGATCTGAATTCCTTGCTCTGCCAGTGCCTGGCTGGACCCTCCTCCACTCTGTACCTCAGTTTCTCTATTAGTAAAACTGGGAGGAGGCAAGATAACATAACAGCAATCACACCCTGTAGCTCAGTTTAGTGCTGCCTCATGTCTAGCCATGGGCAGAGGACTCTCAGATGATCCTTTTTCTTCATAACCCCCACTATGAGGTTCGTATCAATGTGATTCCCATTTTGTTGATGAGAAAACTGAGACTGGGAATGGTAAAGTCTATGAGCATGCATATGGAGGCCTGACACCAGCGGTCTTTGATACTCGGAACCTTCTGTGGTCCTGAGCACCAGGGAATGCAGCAGAACTGGGTCTGAAAGTTGGGTGCCAACCAGAGTGTGCTCTTGGGCAAATCTCTTCCCCTCTCCAAGGCTTGGTATCCTGGTCTGTGAAATGGGCTCAGGGCAGGAGCTCCCCAGTCAGGCTGTTGCATGGTGTCCCCCAGATGATGAGCTAGGGACTTCCCTGGTGGTCCAGTGGTTAAGAATCAGCCCCAGGGATGCCTGGCCCTGGATGGCTGTGGTGTGAGACGATGAATGTCCATATCCTTCAAACTCCTGAAACTGGGTTTCCCGTTACCGGTAGCCAGAGGCATCTTGCTGCCATCCCCACACCTGCCCAGGACCCCGTGCTCACCACCAGGGCCCGCACTGCCTCTGTCACGGCCTCCTTCTCCTCCTCCAGGCTCCGGATCTGTTCCCGCAGCTGCCTCAGCTCCTGCCATGTCGAGATCTGGGATAAAATATACATAGAATTTTGCACATTAACTGTTTTTTAAGTGTAGGTTTCAGTGGCATTAAATACGTTTATATTGTGCTATAGCATCACAGCTACCCATCTCTGGAACCACTGAACCTTCCCAAACTGAAACTCTGTACCCATTAGACATTCCTGCCCCTGCCAACTACCATTCTATATTCTGTCTCTGTGGATTTGACTGAGACAAATCCAGAAGCCTCACAGAACTGGAATCACACAGTGCTTGCCCTTTTGCGACTGGCTTACTTCACCTAAGCTAAGCTAAGCTAAGCTAAGTCACCTCAGTCGTGTCCGACTCTGTGTGACCCCATACACGGCAGCCCACCAGGCTCCCCCATCCTTGGGATTCTCCAGGCAAGAACACTGGAGTGGGTTGCCATTTCCTTCTCCAGTGCATGAAAGTGAAAAGGGAAAGTGAAGTCGCTCAGTCGTATCCGACTCCTAGGGACCCCATGGACTGCAGTCTACCAGGCTCCTCCGTCCATGGGATTTTCCAGGCAAGAGTACTGGAGTGGGGTGCCATTGCCTTCTCCATTACTTCACATAGCATAACGTATTTAAGGTAAATCCATTTTGCAGTATGGGCTTCCCAGGTGGCTCAGTGCTAAAGAATCCACCTGCCAATGCAGGAGACACAGGGGTCGGGAAGATCCCCTGGAGGAGGAAATGGCAACCCACTCTAGTGTTCTTGCTGGAAGATCTCATGGACGGAGGAGGCTGGCAGGCTACAGTCCATGGAGTTGCAAAGAGGCAGACATGACTGATCAACTGAGCAGTCACATTGTAGCATGTGTCAGAATTTCCTTCCTTTTTAAGGCTGAATATTATTCCATTGCAAGTATTTACCACATTTTCTTTTACAAGATTCTTTTTGATGTGGACCATTTTTAAAGTCTTTATTGTATTGGTCACAGTATTGCTTCTGTTTCACATTTTGGTTTTTTGGCCTCAGTGCTTGTGGGGTCTTAGCTTCCTGGCCAGGGATCGAACCTGCATCCCCTGCTTTGGACCATGAAGTCTTAACCACTGGATTACCAGGGAAGTCCCTATCACATTTTCTTTATCCATTCATTGATTAGTGGACACTTGGGTTACTTCCACCTTTTGGCCACTGTGAATAATGCTGCTATAAACACGAACATACAGGCATCTGTTTGAGTCCCTGCTTTTCTTTTTTTTTTTTTGGGGGGGGGGGGCGGGTATGTACTCAGAAGTGGGATTGCTGAATTACATGGTAATTCTATGTTTAATTTTTTGAGGAACTGCCATATGTTTGTTTCTTTTTAAATTAGCTTCTCTGAGCCTTAGTTTCCCCTCTGTTAAAATTGTGGAAATAATGGCACCCATCTCATAGGGTTGCTGTGAAACTTAAAGGAGACTCATCTGCATAAAGCACTTATACTAGATTGGATGTATGGGGTAGGGGGGGGTGTCCAAGAGAGGGCTGGGAGGATTTGGGGTCCCTATCACCCCCAGCATTTCAGCAGGGTCTAGAAATATGGCAATTCCAGTCCTAGTTCACCAGCATGTCGTATTATGTACATGCTGGCTTTATTAGTAGTAGCAGCAGTATGAATGTGTGTGTTAGTCGCTTAGTCGTGTCCAGCTCTTTGTGATGCTATGGACTGTAGCCCACCAGGCTCTTCTGACCATGGAATTCTCCAGGCAAGAATACTGGAGTGGGTAGCCCTGCCCTTCTCCAGGGAATCTTCCTGACCTAGGGATCAAGCCTGGGTCTCCTGCATTACAGGCAGATTCTTTACCGTCTGAACCACCAGGGAAGCCCAGTAGTATGAATATTAATATTCACTGCCTTATTCTCAACACCAGGTACAGAACATAAGCACTCCCTAAATATGTTCAAAAACACATTCGTTCATAAAATAACACTACTTAACTGCCTGATCGGAGAAGGCAATGGCACCCTACTGCAGAAGTCTTGCCTGGAAAATCCCATGGACGGAGGAGCCTGGTAGGCTGCAGTCCATGGGGTCGCTAAGAGTCGGACACGACTGAGCGACTTCACTTTCACTTTTCACTTTCATGCATTGGAGAAGGAAATGGCAACCCACTCCAGTGTTCTTGCCTGGAGAATCCCAGGGACGGGGGAGCCTGGTGGGCGACGTCTATCGGGTCACACAGAATCGGACACGACTGACACGACTTAGCAGCAGCAGCAGCAACTGCCTGATACTTGTGGGGTAAGTGCATAACTCTTCCTCTCACTCCCCTAAGGCAAGAGTCTCCCCTTACACACTGATTCATATCTCTGTTCCCCGTTTTCCTTTGTGGCTTTACCATAAGCCTGGCAAGAGGTCTGAGCACAAAGGACGCGGGAAGACAGTAAGTTCCCAGCACGCTTTATGGACTAGGAGCATCATGGCTATATGGACAGTAGGGCCTTAGCACTCCGTGGTATCTGACACGTACTTAGGTGCCAGGCACAACACATTGGCTCAACTGGGAAGGAATTAAAATTCTTGTGATCAGAACGCCCCCTGCGGGACAGTATCTTGTAAGCCCATTTCGTCCGTAAAGCGAACAGCCAATAGGCAAAGCGGACCGGCCCCGCGGTGGTTGGGCCGCGCAAGCGCACTCACGATGCCGGGCAGATCCTTAGACCGCAACTCCCCCTTGCGGAGATCCAGCGCGCGCGCGGCATCTTCCGGGTATGCGCACAGTGGTTCCATATCCAGCTGAGGGAGCGCGCTGTAGCCCTCACGCGCGTGTTCGTACAGGAGGTTCCGGTCCTGTCTCTCCGTAGCGAAACTTCTCTTGAAGTTCTGGTTACAGACACAGCCTCCTCGAAGCCGCAGGCCCCGACCAGCTACTAGAGGACCCAAGCGCCGCACCATGGACGCAGCCATCTTGGAAGGCGGACAAGGAGTCACGCACCCTTCGTCCCGCCCACTACTCATTTAGACCAATTACAAAGCTGCTGCTCTGCTCGAGACTAGCCAATCAGACCCTGGGAGGGGTAAAGCCCTTCCATGCCTCAAAAAAACATAATTCAATGAGAACAGTTGCCCGAGATTGACACTATCGTTGTCCAATCGTTCTCTGTTCCCCGCAGATCGAGCTAGAAATCGGTTTCGGCGTGTCGGCGGACCGGGCTAGGGTCGGTAAAGTCTACAGAGCTCGAGTTCTCCAAACCTCCGGGCTCTCCCCTCAGGTTCCCGTTTTATTCTGTATGTGAGCAGAGACAGTTGGCTCCCCGAGAGCTTATTCAGTGCAAGCCTAAACTTACGGAGGGACTTTCTGTTAGCAGCGTTAGGGGTTGCGGTTATACGGTAGAGGAAATTGCTTAGATTTGACCGGAAGGCTAAATAGGGAGGGTGGGGGAGAATTTGGGGTTCCATTGTGGCTCAGCTGGTAAAGAATCCGCCTGCAGTGTGGGGCACCTGGGTTCGATCCTTGGGTTGGGAAGATCCCCTGGAGAAGGGAAAGGCTGCCCACTCCAGAATTCTGGCGTGGAGAATTCCATGGCCTGTATACTCCATGGGATCACAAAGAGTCGGATATGACTGAGTGAGTTTCATTTCACTAAATAGAGAGAGTTGGGGAGAATTTGGACCCTACCCCAATGAAGGCCACTTTCTCTTATCCCCTTATACAGGGACTCTGCAGGCGGTGGGATGTCTTGGTCCGGCCTTCTCCGTGGCCTTAGCATGTCCCTAAATTATGGTAAGTGGGGGGCTTGGGGTTCCCCTGGGTGGGAATTTGGCTCTTCATCGGACTGAGATGGAGCCATAGGGAGGCTCTGAGCAGGGGAGGAATGTATCTGACCCAGTGTCCACAGGGTACCTCTGGCTGCGTGTGGGGAGCAGACAGTAGAAATAGGGAGACTTGGGAGGAGGAGGACAGGAGAGTCCAGTGAGAATCAAGGGTAGACAGGACCAGGGTGGATGCTGTGGAGGAGGAAGGGGATTCCGATCAGTTGTGAAGTCTCAGTTGACAGAATCTGCTCATGGGGATGGGAGTGGGGTGACAGGAGTGACACGGCCCAGAGACCAGCCTCCCCTCCGCCTCATAGGGTGGCTGTGGGGCGGTGTATGTTAATGTAGATACGATGCATAGAACAGTACAGGACACAGTGGAAACCTGTGAGTTAATTCTTACGAAATGCTTAAAAAAGAACCCGACACATGGTGATTGCTCCATAAATGTTATTAATATTACTCTCAGCCATGAGTACCCCCAGCCATAAACAAATATAGCCCCGGGAAGTACTTGGAACGGTGCCTCAAACAAAAGAGCCAGTGGCTGATGCTATTATCTGTTCGCTGGGATAATAATCTCTCTTCCGCCCTCTTGGTGTCTCTCCAGGCCTAGCCCTGGCCCCCCGGCCTTGGGGCACGCGTCCCATGGCCACCCTGAACCAGCTACACCGTCGGGGCCCCCCGAAGTTTCCACCTTCGAAACCAGGCCCGACGGAGGGCCGACCACAGCTGAAGGGCGTGGTCCTGCGCACCTTTATCCGCAAGCCCAAGAAGCCCAACTCAGCCAACCGCAAGTGTTGCCGCGTGAGGCTCAGCACTGGCCGGGAGGCCGTCTGCTTCATCCCTGGAGAGGGCCACAACCTGCAGGAGCACCACGTGGTCCTCGTACAGGGCGGCCGCACGCAGGACCTGCCGGGTGTCAAGCTCAAGGTCGTGCGCGGCAAGTACGACTGTGGCCACGTGCAGAAGAAGAAGTGACTGTGGGGACCCGGTGGGTGGATCATCACGCAGAACTTTCTTTCCCTCGGTGCACCTGCAGTGCCCTCAGGAAGCAAGTCCAGCTCTAGAAGTAGCTGGTCTGGGTTCAAAGCCCAGCCCCATGGACCCTTAACCCATAGGGGTCCTGGGCGCCCCTCTCCCAACACCGTTGGCTTCCATGCTGGCTCCAACAACCTCTTCTGCTGGGACAAGACTCTGTACTGCCATCTACTGGGGAGGGGTTGCAATAAAGACCCCAGCCCCCAAGGTTTGTGACCTGAACCCTCTTGTGTGGTATTCACCCTCTTTGTGGTCTTGGCAACTGGATATCCCCCCGGCCTCAATTTCCTTCACCAGAAAAAAAATAACTCTGCTCACAGTATCCCCTCTGTTGGATTTGGTGACGATTAAACCATATGCTTTTACGTGTATAATAGCACATGCAGTGACTGCTGTTCCACGCTTTGCAATCAGGTGGGCAGCGCTGAGGTCCAGTTCCCCTTCCTTCAGGCCAAGGGCCTGGACATGAAAGCCCTCCTGTCAAGCTTCCTCATCTGAAAAGTGCCAGTAATTGTAACGTTGGCAGCAAAAGGGTGTTGCTAGGATTGGTTGGCGTGCATGGTTCTGCTCAGACACACACACCTGTGTTCAAATCCTACCTCCTCCGCCTCTTCCTTGCTCTGTGACTCCGGGTATATGTGTTCCCCACTCTGGCTCCATTTCCATGGCACTGAGAGTGATGCGGACCTCACCCGATCACGTGCTTGGCCAGGTTAGAGGTTTTTTTCCTCTGTTTTTTGGCCACACCGTGCTGCATGTGGGATCTTAATTCTTCTACCAAGGATTGAGCTCTCTCCCCTTGGACTGGAAGTGCAGCGTCTTGCCCACTGGACCACTGGGGAAGTCCCGTGGTTTTAAGATTTGGGAGCTGAGCATATATCACTGGGCTCTGGAGCCCAACGTCTGGTTCAAGTCTGGCTTCCCCTACTTCCCGGCGAGGTGACCCTGGGCAGGCCTTTTAAACTCTGAACCTGTTTCCTTCTGGACCAAATGGCAGTGACAATGGGGTACCTCCCTGAGAACTGCTGGGAGAACAGCTGAGAACAGGCAGGGGAGCTGTTGGCTGAGTCCTGGTGACCCATCTGTGTTCTTGAAACTCACCCACTTCTTGCATGGCACTTAGTACCCCTGAGGTTCTCACTATTGGAAATAACCCACATGGCCTTTTAGGGTCAGAGCTGGGGGCAGACAAGCACATCAGTTACAGATAAAATCCCCCATCAGCTCACACTCTGCACCAATTTTTTATTAAGCTGGCTTGTCAGCTGCACTCAGCTAGGGAAACAGTGGGAGACATCAGGGGAGCCTTGCTCCCGGAGTCCTTCTCCAAGTGGGCTCAGGTGTGGAGAAAAGGAGGCTGTCATCTTGGCAGAAGGAGAGCTGCCCGACACAGGGCCAGGAGGTGGGGGTAGAGGATACAGTTTGGGGGTCAGTGCAGACTGGGCCTTAGGAATTCTGAAAGAAATGGCACCTGTATGGCTCAGAGGAGAGGAGCTGTTGGGTGTGGTGCTGGAGGAGCTTGCATGGGCCCCACTACTGAGTCCCAGAGATTACCCCAAATGAGAGGATGGGTTCCCTTTGAGGCCCCTGTTGGTCCCCCCGAGGACAACCTCTGCTCCCTGCCAGCAATTGCCTTACTTCCAAAATATGCTGACAAGAGTCCTTGTCCAGGATTGTTAGCAGCATTCCTCTATTTTTAACCTGGGTTTGGCCTTTGCTTTTTGACTCAGTGGGTTCGATCCCTGGGTTGGGAAGATCCTCTGGAGAAGGGAATGGCAATCCACTCCAGTATTCTTACCTGGGAAATCCCATAGACAGAGGAGCCTGGTGGGCTACAGTCCATGGGGTCATAAGAATTGGACACGACTTGGTGATTAAACCAGCATCAACTGATCAGCACACATGTGAGAAAGAAGTTTACAAGTACAGTACAGGTCTCTGAGTTACTCTTTGACACTGCCCTGGGGAAGCAAGTGACCAGCCTGGTTGGATCCCTGGTTTCTTGGCTGAAGCAGCAGCAAGTGGGGTTCACTGGAAGAGTGCCAGGAACAGGCCACACAGGACCTCCTCCGACCCTTCCACAGGCATCCTCTGGCTCCTGGCTGCAAAAGCTGCCCTTGATTGACGTTAGTGTCCGGCAGATGGCAGTCTGTCCTGGAAGGCTGGGTCAGGCTGGTTAGCTAGGACAGGCGGATCCTGACCCTCACACTGGAGTGGGTCACAAGGGTGCCGTAGTGCCCCACCCAGGAACGTGTGTCTCTTCCATACTGCTCAAAAGACACGTAGCGGATACCCTTGCCAAAGTTGGTAAAGACGTGGGAGACCTGTGCAGGGAAGGAGAGGGAGGGAGTGAGGCTCCAGGGGCTCCTCTTCCTCCGTCTCCTTGACATATCATCTCCATCACCTGACCCTGCTCCAGGCACTGGGGATATCTCAATGAAGAAAGCAGCCCAAAGAGCTCCTCCTGGGACTTCCTTCTAGTCCAGTGGTTAAGAATCTGCCTGTCAAGGCAGGGGACATAGGTTCGAGCCCAGGTCCGGGAAGATCCCACATGCCCTGGAGCAACTAAGCGCGTGTGCTGCTGCTGCTGAACCCACAAACCCTAAAGCCTGTGCTCTGCAGCAAAAGAAGCCACCGCTGTGAGAAGTCTATGCACTGTAACTGGAGAGTAACCCCTGCTCGCTGCAACTAGAGAACAGCCTTCATGCAGCAATGAAGACCCATTGCTGCCAAAAATAAATAAATAAATCTTTTTCTGGTGAAGCTGAGAGTCTAGACTCTGATGCTGAAGACAGAGGGGGGAAAGGGTGGAGGAAATTCTGCAAGTGGGTGGGGTTGTAATATGAGTAAGCAAGGGCTGCACTGAGATGACATTTGAGCAGAGACCTGGTGGAGGTGGGGATCTGGAGGAAGACTGGTCCAGACAGAGGAACAGTGCAAAAGCCCTGAGGTGGCAGCGTGCCTCGAGCAGAGTGAGAGAAGTAGGAAAGGGTGTCAAGGAGGCAGTGGGCAGAGCACGTGGGGCATTTGAAATGGGCCCCAAAAAGACTTTGGCTTCTGTCTTTTAATTTTTTGAGGCCATGCCACTGGGCTTGTGGGATCTTAGTTCCCCCACCAGGGATGGAACTTACGCCTCCTGTAGTGGAAGCACAGAGTCTTAACCACAGGGAAGTCCCTTGCTTCTGGCTTTTTTGGTAATTTTTTAAATTGAGCTGAAATTCAAATTCACCTAACGTACCATTTAAGACTACAATTCAGTGTATTTTTTTTTTTTTTTGCATATTTGTAATATTATGCAACCATCACCACTATCTAAATCTGGAACATTTCATCACCCTAGGAAAAAACCTCAAATCCATTAGCTGTCATTTCCAATTCCTCCCTCCCTCTGTCCTCTGGCAACCACTAATCTATCTGCTTTTTGTCTGTATGTTGTTCAGTCACTAAGTCATGTCTTAATCTTTGCAACCCCATGGATTGCAGCATGTCAGGCTTTCCTGTCCTTAAATATCTCCTGGAGTTTGTTGAACTCATGTCCATTGACTTGGTGATGCCATCCAACCCTCTCATCCTTTGTCTCCCATTTCTCCTCCTGCCCTCAGTCTTTCCCAGCATCAGTCTTTTCCAGTGAGTCGGCTCTTTGCAGTCTCTAGGGCTTTGCTTATTCTGGAAATTTCATATAAATGCTATCATACAATATGTGGCCTTTGTGTCTGACCTCTTTCATTTAGCACAATGCTTTCATGGGTCACCCATGTTGAGGTGTGAATCTGTACTTCACTCCTTTTTATAACTGCATGATAGGATATTGGCTTTTGTTCTGAGATGTAGCCGTGGTAGGGTTACAGGCAGGTGAAATCTGTGGTCTGACCCGCTTTTTTTTTTTTTTAATTCACTTTTTAATAGCTTTCTAGATGCTGAGTCTGTGTGTTGGGTTGGGATTGGAGGGAGAAGATCAGGAATTGAACCAGAAGACCAAAGGTTACTTTGATAAGTGAGGTATGATGACCGTGACAGCTTAGGCTCAGGAGCCACTGTGGCTTTGAATCAAGCCCTGAATGCTTTAGGGTGAGTTTGGGTGTCACTTCCATCCCTCAGTTTCCCCAACTCTAGAATGGGGATGGAGCAAGGATTTTGGTTCACCACATGCATTCCAGCAAGGATTTTGGTTCACCACTGCATTTCGAGCAACTACAGCAGTGCCCAGTACACAGTAGGTGCTCAATAAATGTCTATTGAATAACTAGGTCATTGTGCTAATGAAATAAATTAATGGGTAAAACTTTTGGACAGGCCTGTAATAAGGGCTTAATAATTGTTAGCTATTGTTATTATAGATACAGATGGTGGTGCTGAGAGCTGAGAACCGAATTTGAGCAGGGTGAGAAGTGGATGTGCCCCTGGACAGGTCAAGGGTGGTGTGGACGGCGGTCTGGACCCACCTGTCGGCAGCCTCTTTCAGTCCACTGAAGGACCGGGTTGGGTGAGGCCGAGAACTTGACCACTTCATTTTCATACACGTCCAGGAGGCGGACCCGAAGCCGGTAGATGCAGCCGCAGTTCTCCCGGGCACCCCACCTGCCAGGTGGTGGTGAGCCTTCACGTCTCCGCTACCCACTTAGGTCTCTGGCCTCCAGGAACTTTGATGATGCCAGGCCTGGGAACCTAGGGGGAGGAGCCTAGGTGCCCCTGAGGTGGAGCCAGAGCTTGGAGGAGGAGCCTGGGTGTCCCTGGGGGTGGGGCCAGAGCTTGGGGGAGGAGCCTGGGTGTTCCTGGGGTGGAGCCAAAACTTGGGGGAGGAGCCTGGGTGTTCTTGAAGTGGGGCCAGAGCCTGGGGGAGGACCCTGGGTGTTCTTGGGGTGGAGCCAGAGCTGGGGGAGGAGCCTGGATATTCCTAGGGTGGCGCCAGAGCCTGGGCTCGCTAAAGGTCCGTCCCTGCCTGGCTCTGCTACTATGAGAGCATAGCTTCCCTTCTTTCAGCCTCACTATGAAGGGGACACAGTAGCAGTGCCAGCCCGTGGGAGTGACAGGGTGTGAAATGAGCCCCTTCTGTAGACCTGCCACCTCCACCGGGGTGGCGGTGTGGGCAGGTTGCCACTCTTCACTCACCAGTCGGCCACACAGATCTCGATTTGGGCGCTGTCGAGCAGCTCCTGCCACACCCCTTCCATCACCAAGTCCACAAGCTGCCTCTTAAAGCACCATCTAGGAAGAGGGGGATAATGCGGGGTGGAGGGCCAAGAGTTCCATCATTCAAATCACAGCCCACAAATCACCTCCTCCTGGAAGCCTCCCCTGACTATCCTGTCTGAAGCAGCCCCTTAGGGCTGCTCTACCAGACAAGACGTATAATGGGCTGTGGGCATCCCTGTTGGCCTCTCAGATTCCCCTCCATCATTCACTCCGCTGTGGCGCCAGAAGTCTGGACCATATGCAGGCTTGCCCCTTATATTTGTGGGGACCAGAACATGAATGCAAATAGAGGCACACCATAGTAGACATCTGAGCGAGAGTTCTGAGGTCTCCTCACAATCCAAGAGGCCCCCCGTCTAAGATTGTGTTGCCTGTATGGAAGGGTCTCCCTTCCCCTCTACTTGCTGTTGGGTCAGTCAAGGGAAACTTTAGCAGCAGATAGAAGGGAGAAGGCCATGGCACCCCACTCCAGTACTTTTTGCCTGGAAAATCTCATGGATGGAGAAGCCTGGTAGGCTGCAATCCATGGGGTCACTAGAGTCAGACAAGACTGAGCGATTTCACTTTCACTTTTCACTTTCATGCATTGGAGAAGGAAATGGCAACCCACTCCAGTGTTCTTGCCTGGAGAATCCCAGGGACAGGGAAGCCTGGTGGGCCGCCGTCTATGGGGTCGCACAGAGTCGGACACAACTGAAGCGACTTAGCAGCAGCAGCAGCAGCAGCAGAAGGGAGAAGAGAGTGGAATCAGGGTATTTATCCTCCTGGCTCCCTCCCAAGGGATCATAGTGGGGCTTTGTGTCTCTCCAAGAAAGGACCTTCTCCACAGTGCCCTCTCCTCCCAGCTTTCTCTGTCATCATGTTTCAATAACTGTTTTCTCCCTTACCCCTGCCAGGCCTAGGGGTGATAATGTCCCTTCCCCCTAGCCTAGGGTCCTACAGTATCTCTTGTGTTCTGCCTGTACCTTTGTAAATAGTCCTTCTTGAATTTCAATGTGCCATAATAACAGAAATAGTGATTTATCATGAGAACTGATAAACTGACCAGAACAGAGTGCTCAAGGACACACCTAGCTATGTATGGGAACTTCATAAATGATGGAAGTGGCGCTGACATTCCATGGTGAAAGGAAGGATTCTTTAGTACATGGTGTTGGGAAAACTGGCTCAGTATATAGAGGGAAAAACAAAAAACTGGATCCTTACCGAACATCACATTCAAAGGTGGATTAAAGATCTAAATGTAAAAGATAAAACTATGAGGTTACTAGAAAAAAGTAGAAGTGAACACTGTTAGGATCTAAGGGGAGGGAAGGATTTTTTAAACAAAATTTCAAAAACAAATTCTAAAGCAAAAAGATGAATTTGATCATACGAAAATAACAAAGAATGCCATGGACACACTTAATTCATATGGTAGAGTGGGAGATTTCTGTAATGTCCAGGATGGAAAAACAACTGACATCTAGAATATATAGAAATTCTTGTATATCAACGAGAATAAGACATCAACCTTAATAAAAATATGAACAGGCAGGGACTTCCCTGGTGGTCCAGTGGCTAAGACTCCATGCTCCCAGTGCAGGGGGCCTGGGTTCCATCCCTGGTCAGGGAACTAGATCCCACATGCTGCAACTGAGAGTTTGTATGCCGCAGCTAAGACCTGATGCAGCCAAATAAATAAAGTAAGTGTTAAAAACAGGAACAGGTAACTGACAAAAGAGGGAATTCAAAAGGCTAACAATTATTAGTCGAATGACTGAGTACATGCATGTGGGAAGGAGAGTGTGAAAGTGGGTGAGGGTGAGGATGAGGACTGTAGGGTAGGGTTCTCCCTCCCTCGCCCCAGTGATCAAGGGCCACTCACTCGAACGAAGTCACGAAGCAGGTCTGGGAAGGAGCGCCCGGCATCATTATGAGGTTCTTTTCCACGGCCCAGCCATTCCCGCCGTGCTCCACCTCCCAGCCTCTGAAGCCCTCTGTGGGATATAATAGGGTTAAACACGGGGGATTCGCGCTCCAGCTTGCCCAGGAGAGAGCCCACCACTACCTAATGTGCTCGGTCCACCGGCCCCTCCCTCCTAGCAGGCAGTCTTTGTGGACCGCTTCACTCCGCGACCGCCTCACTCAGCTCGGTGCATCCACTCAGCTTCTTCTCAGCCTCCCTGGGCCCAGTCCCCTGCCCTGCCTCTCTTAAATCTCTTGAACCACTGGACTTTAATTCTGGCCCCGCCCGCCGGGGGTGCTACCTCTGGGATCCTCCAGCCTTGACCCCGCCCATTTACTCAGTCCCCCTTCCCACAGCCTCTCAAAAAGGCCTGATAGTTCTATGCAAGCTCCGCCCCCTGTCAGAGCCCAGTCGGTTTCTCCCCAGCCCTCCCCTGACCCCTCACCCTTTAACTACTGCCCACTGAGTTGAGGGGACTTCCTCAGTGGTCCAGTGGCAAACACCCTCTTTCAACAACACAAGAGAAGACTACACATGGACATCACAAGATGGTCAATACCGAAATCAGATTGATTATATTCTTTGCAGCGGAAGATGAAGAAGCTTTTGACAATCAGCAAAAACAAGACCTGGAGCTGACTGTAACTCAGATCATCAGCTCCTTATTGCAAAATTGAAGAAGTAGGGAAAACCACTAGACCATGCAGGCACGACCTAAATCAAATCCCTTATGATTATACAGTGGAGGTGATGAATAGATTCAAGGGATTAGATCTGGTAGACAGATAACTATGAATGGAGGTTTGTAATATTGTACAGGAGGCAGTGACCATAACCATCCCAAAGAAAAAGAAATGCAAGAAGGCAAAGTGGTTGTCTGAGCTGAGAGAAGACGAGAAGCGAAACGCAAAGGAGAAAGGGAAAGATACCCATTTGAATGCAGAGTACCAAAGAACAGCAAGGCTTCAGCAATATGTAAACCGTGAACTTCCAGATGTTCAAGCTGGTTTTAGAAAAGGCAGAGGAACCAGAGATCAAATTGCCAACATCCGCTGGATCATCGAAAAAGCAAGAGAGTTCCAGAAAAACATTTCTGCTTCATTGACTATGCCAAAGCCTTTGACTGTGTGGATCACAATAAACTGTGGAGAATTCTTCAAGAGATGGGAATACCAGACCACCTGACCTGCCTCTTGAGAAATCTATATGCAGGTCAGGAAGCAACAGTTAGAACTGGGCATGGAACAACAGACTGGTTGCAAATAGGAAAAAGAGTACGTCAAGGCTGTATATTGTCACCCTGCTTATTTAACTTATACACAGAGTACATCATGAGAAATGCTGGGCTGGAAGAAGCACAAGCTGGAATCAAGATTGCGGGGAGAAATATCAATAACCTCAGATATACAGATGACACCACCCTTATGGCAGAAAGTGAAGAGGAACTAAAAACCCTCTTGATGAAAGTGAAAGAGGAGAGTGAAAATGTTGGCTTAAAGCTCAACATTCAGAAAACAAAGATCATGGCATCTGGTCCCATCACTTCATGAGAAATAGATGGGGAAACAGTGGAAACAGTGTCAGACTTTATTTTTGGGAGCTCCAAAATCACTGCAGATGGTGATTGCAGCCATGAAATTAAAAGATGCTTACTCCTTGGAAGGAAAGTTATGACCAACCTAGATAGCATATTCAAAAGCAGAGATATTACTTTGCCAAGAAAGGTCCATCTAGTCAATGCTATGGTTTTTCCAGTGGTCGTGTATGGGTGTGAGAGTTGGACTGTGAAGAAAGCTGAACGCCGAAGAATTGATGCTTTTGAACTGCGGTGTTGGCAAAGACTCTTGAGAGTCCCTTGGACTGCAAGGAGATCCAACCAGTCCATTCTAAAGGAGATCAGCCCTGGGTGTTCTTTGTTTTTTTTTTTAACTTTACAAAATTGTATTAGTTTTGCCAAATATCAAAATGAATCCACCACAGGTATACATGTGTTCCCCATCCTGAACCCTCCTCCCTCCTCCCTCCCCATACCATCCCTCTGGGTGTTCTTTGGAAGGAATGATGCTAAAGCTGAAACTCCAGTACTTTGGCCACCTCATGCGAAGAGTTGACTCATTGGAAAAGACTGTGATGCTTGGAGGGATTGGGGGCAGAAGGAGAAGGGGATGACAGAGGATGAGATGGCTGGATGGCATCACCGACTCGATGGACATGAGTCTGAGTGAACTCTGGGAGTTGGTGATGGACAGGGAGGCCTGGTGTGCTGCGATTCATGGTGTCACAGAGAGTCGGACATGACTGAGCGACTGAACTGAACTGAAAGAACAGCAAGGAGAGGAAAGAAAGCCTTTTTAAGTGAACGATGCAAAGAAATAGAGGAAAACAATAGAATGGGAAAGACTAGAGATCTCTTCAAGAAATTTGGATACCAAGGGCACATTTCATTCGAGGGATGGGACAGAAACCATAAGGGACTAATTGAAGCAAAAGAGATTAAAAGGAGGTGGCAAGAATACACAGAAGAACTACACAAATAAAGGTCTTGCTGCTAAGTCACTTCAGTCGTGTCCGACTCTGTGTGACCCCATAGACGGTAGTCCACCAGGCTCCCCCATCCCTGGGATTCTCCAGGCAAGAACACTGGAGTGGGTTGCCATTTCCTTCTCCAATGCATGAAAGGGAAAAGTGAAAGTGAAGTCGCTCAGTCGTGTCCGACTCTTCGAGACCCCATGGTCTGCAGCCTACCAGGCTCCTCCGTCCATGGGATTTTCCAGGCAAGAGTACTGGAGTGGGGTGCCATTGCCTTCTCCAATAAAGGTCTTAATGACTGGGAAAACCACAATGGTGTGGTCACTCAGAGCCAGACATCTGGAGTGTGAAGTCAAGTGGGCCTTAGAAAGCATTACTATGAACAAAGCTAGTGGAGGTGATGGAATTCCAGCTGAGCTATTTCAAATCCTAAAAGATGCTGCTGTTAAAGTGCTGCACTCATTATGCCAGCAAATTTGGAAAACTCAGCAGTGGCCACAGGACTGGAAAAGGTCAGTTTTCATTCCAATCCCAAAGAAGAGCATTGCCAAAGTTAACGTTCAAACTACCGCACAATCCAATCAACTCACAAGCTATCAAGGTAATGCTCAAAATCCCTCAAGCTAGGCTTCGACAGTATGTGAACCAAAATCTTTCAGATATACAAGCTGGATTTAGAAAAGACAGAGGAACCAGAGATCAAATTGCCAACATCCAGTAGATCATAGAAAAAGCAAGGGAATTCCAGAAAAACATCTACTTCCGCTTCATTGACTACACTAAAGCCTTTAACTGTGTGGATCACAACAAACTGTGTAAATTATAAAAAATGGGAATACCAGACCACTTTACCTGCCTCCTGAGAAACCTGTATGCAGGTCAAGAAGCAAGAGTTAGAACCAGACATGAAACAACAGACTGGGTCAAAACTGGGAAAAGAGTACATCAAGGCTGTATATTTTCACCCTGCTTACTTAACATCTATACAGAGTACATCATGTAAAATGCCGGGTTGGATGAATCACAAGCTGGAATCAAGATTCCTGGGAGAAATATCAACGACCTCTGATATGCAGATGATACCACTCTAATGGCAAACAGCAAAGAGGAACTAAAGAGCGTCTTGATGAAAGTGAAACAGGAGAGTGAATAAGCTGGCTTACAACTCAACATTAAAAAAAACTAAGATCACGGCATCCAGTCCCATCACTTCATGGCAAATAGATGGGGAAAAGTGGAAACAGTAGCAGATTTTATTTTCCTGGGCTCCAAAATCACCATGGATGGTGATTGTAGCCAGGAAATTAAAAGACGCTTGCTCCTTGGAAGAAAAGCTATGTGTATTAAAAAGCAGAGATATCACTTTTCTGACAAAGGTCTGTATAGTCAAAGCTATGGTTTTTCCAGTAATCATGTATGGATGTGAGAGTTGGATCATAAAGAAGGCTGACTGCTGAAGACTTCATGTTTTCGAATTGTGGTGCTGAAGAAGACTCTTGAGACGCCCTTGGACTGCAAAATCAAACCAGTCAATCCTAAAGGAAATCAATCCTGAATATTCATTGGAAGGACTGATGCTGAAGCTCCAATACTTCGGCCACCTAATGGGAAGACCCGACTCATTGGGAAAAACCCTGATGCTGGGAAAGCTTGAGGGCAGGAGGAGAAGGGGACGACAGTGGATGAGATGGTTGGATAGCGTCACCGACTCAATGGATGAGTTTGAGCAAATTCCAGGAGATGGTGAAGGACAGGGAAGCCTGGCGTGCTGCAGTCCACGGGGTCACAATGAGTTGGACATGACTTAGTGACTGAACAACTGAGTCTACAGTTCCAGCAGAGCGTCACCTCTGCCACGGCTCCGCCCCTTGGCGCCTCCTCCTCTGTCTTGCCAACCAATTTGTACTCCCTCCACTGAAGCTCCAATTCTTTGGCCACCTGATGCGAAAGCCGACGCATTGGAAAAGACCCTGATGCTGGGAAAGATTGAAGGTAGGAGGAGAAGGGCACGACGTAAGATGAGATGTTTGGATGGCATCACTGACTCAATGGACATGAGTTTGAGCAAGCTCCGGAGATGATGAAGGACAGGGAGGCCTGGCGTCCTGCAGTCAATGGGACCGCAAATAGTTGGACAGGAGCGAGCAACTGAACAACACTGCCCACAGTCCCTGGCTCCTCCCACTCAGTGTGTCTCTTCCCCAGCTCCTCCCTGGCCTCGCCCACCCAGTTTCTCAAGGACCTTGTCCCTTGGCTCCTGGCCCCGCCCACCCATCCATGGGGTCTCTTCGGTCCCACCCCTGGCCCCGCCCCGCCCCTCGGCCCCACCCCCGGCACCCACGCTCTCCGCAGGAGTTGAAGATGAGGTTGCGGCCTAGGGGCGCTCTCAGGCAGTAGCGCGCCAGAGCGCATAGCGGGAACTCTTCCTCATCCTCGCTGTTGGGCGGGCAGCGCTGGGCCACTGAATAGAGGGCGCGGCCCTCCGCGCTGCGGTCGCGAGCCAGCTGCAGCAGCCAGACGGTGGGCCCGTCCACCACGTCGCGCCAGGCGCGGCACACCGGGCGGCAGCGCATCACTAACGCGCGCGGGGGCACGTGGCTCAGCACCTGCACGAGCAGCTCCGGGGGCAGCGCGTCCAAGGCTATGGGCGGGTCCGCGGGCAGCCGCCGCCGCCTCGAGGGCCGGGCGCCCATCTCCGGCCTCCAGAGTCCTGCAGATAAAGAGAGGAGTCGTCGGGTTAGGGCAGCCTGGCCTCCCTCCAGCTCTCCTTCCAGGACGCAAGGAGAGCTTAACCGTGACCTCACCAGGTACACGGGCGACCGGGAGGCTGCCAGCTCTAAGAAATTCAGCATCTGGTTCCTGCCACTTGGCTCCAGACGGCGACCGGTTTCTCCCCAACTTTCCCCCTTGACCAACAAACCCCGAAGCCTGATCATGACCCCAGGAGGGCTACTAGCCACGGCTTCCTGCTCAGGCCGGTGCCCTCGTGTCAGGCTGAGCGCTTTACATATGACCACACCCTCACTGAAGATCTATGAGAAAAACCCAACGAGAGGGAAACCATTCCCCAGGTGTCCCAACTCTCTGGCCTTTGGAATCCATGACCTGTCCTGCAAAATCCATTTCCTCAATCTCTTCGTTGAACATTCTTGTCACCTTCTTGCTCTAACCAGAACCCAGATGTCCTGTGACCCTTCCAAGTGGGTATATCTTGCTCCTTGGTACTGTTTTCAGATCCTTCTCTCCCTCAAACGCCCCAGCTCATCAGGGTTGATCGTTTGTTACCTTGTCAGCATCATCTGGTGACCCAGATGACGACTCATCACTTCTCCATGATTTTAGCTCTAGGCTCATTGCCACTCAGGTCGCTCTTATCAACATTCCGGGTGATTTCCAGATCCAGGTTGATGATCCTCCCATCTACCATCCGGGCCTCTCTTGATCCCTGACCAGCTGTCCTCCTAGCCCCTCTTTCCTGAGGTTGCACCTACGCCTTGTCTCAACGGCCTCTTCAGAGCCTCCGTCTCAGGCTTCTCACTCTCCAGTCATCACCTCCTCTCTTTCCAGCTCTGTCCCTCCAATGCCCTAGACCCTCCACAGTCCTGCCAACCCACTATGATCTCCCATCCTTTGTCCCTACCTCTTTTTCATTGCCCCCCACGCCATCAATTCTCAGTTCTTCTTTATCCAGCTTAAGTTCCTTGGTTAATCATTAAAAACATTTTTTGCATACACCCTGGCCTCCTCTGGCTTCCTCCCACACATGACCTGGTTAAATCCAAGCCCTCCACTTACCTGTGCCTGTACTCACACGATTTGAAGCAGCTGAAGAACAGCACACAACTCCACTGGCCAGCTCCACTTCAAGTTTGTGAACTTGACACTCAAGCGTGCCTGCAGCGCTGTCTGGCAATGAGATTGCATTTCTCTTATCCACTAGCTCTTCCTCTCTATACATAGTTATTTCACACCTTCTCGCCTAACCTCCAACACATCACACTTCCTTCCACCTTTTCACTCTTTTCTTCTTCTTATTTATTTTTGGCCACGTGGTATGGCATGCAGGTTCTTACTTAGTTCCCCCTAATCAGGGATCCAACCAGTTCCCCCTGAAGAGGTGGAAGCACAAAGTCCTGACCTCTGGACCACCATGAAAGCCCCTCCTTTCTTCTTATTTTGCAGGAAAAAAAATCGATAGAAAGTGAATGTCCACAGACCCCCACTGCCCCATAGACCCTCCCTGCCCTCTGCTTTCCCACCATAACTGTGCCTATTCCAGGCCACTGTCTCATAGTTCTCCTCTCTCTCTGCTGCACCTTAGCTTCCCTCTCTGAACTGGGTCATTCTCATCAGCCCACAGAATCATCTCATATGAAAATGAATGAAAATACTCTTGATTCCAGCTCCCTTTCCAGCTATGACCCCATTTCTTTGGTCCTCTTTATAGTAAAACTTCTCCAAAAAGTTGTCACACTCACTGCCTCCATATGGCCTACTGCTATTCTTATTCAAACCTTCTCTAATCAGGCTTTACCCTCCTTAAAATGTTAATCGCTCAGTTGTGTCCGACTCTTTGCGATATCATGGACTGTAGCCTGCCAGGCCCCTCTGTCCATGGAATTCTCCAGGCAAGAATACCGGAGTGGGTAGCCATTCCCTTCTCCAGGGGATCTACCTGACCCAGGGATTGAATCTGGGTCTGCGGCATTGCAGGCAGATCCCCTGAGCCACCAGGGAAGCCCCTCCTTCTCTACCCTGAAATGTCAAGGTCACCCACCAGTGACCTCCCTTGGTGCTGAACCAGTAGTCACTGTTCGCTCAGTCTTCACTTTGCTTGACCTGTTAACAGCACCTGACACAGGAGTCGCTCTCTCTTCACTTCACTCTTCTGAGCCACCACATCCCTCTGGACCCCTTCCGGCTGCCTGGTGGCTCCCAGTCAGTCTCCTTGGCTGTTTCTTCCTCCTTCCTCTGATCTCAGGGTCAGGGATTAGTCTTTGAACCTCCTCTATTCTCCATCAGTACTCACTCCCTTGGGGATCTCATCCACTCTCATCACCTCTCACCTGGACCATTGCTATCTCCCTGCTCCTTTCCCCAACAGCCTGTTTCCCACAAGTGGCCAGGACAGCTGTGAACACCTGAGTTTGGGTCCAGTCCCTGCCTGCTCAGAGCCCTACTGGGCTCCACTCATCAGGGTCAGGGAAAGGTGCTCACTATGGCCCACAAGCCCCACGTGATCAGCACTCGTCATCTCCCTGCCCTCATTTCCCCTTGCTCACTCTGCCCCAGCCATACCAGCCTCCATAACTCAGAGCCTTTGCACAGGCTGTTTTCATCACCTAGATCCAGAGTACTTCTTTGTTCACCTCCACACGTCCTTCAAACCTTAGCTCAACTTCTCCACGAGACTGTCTCTGGCCACCATATTTACAATTTCAGGGCCTCATGACCATCACCTACTTCTCCTTCCCTTTTCCCTACTTTATTCTTTTCTAACACTCCTATCACACCACACACATAAGTACAGGCGGATTCTTTACCATCTGAGCCACCAGGGAAGCCCATATATTGATATAATTTACTTAATTAAGTAAATCTTCTGTACTGTCTGTTCCCCTAGCCACATTGTAATAATCACCATGAGGGCAGAATTGCTGCTGTTTTGCACACTGCACACCAGTGTCCACACCAGTGTGTGACACATAATAAGTGTTCAATAAAGAGATATTAAGTGACTGAATGAACAAACTGTCACATCAGAAACCCACTTCACAGATGAGGAAACTGAGGTATAACAAAACGAAACACCTTTATTTAAAACAAAACAAAACACCTTGGCAAAAGAGCTTAGTGATGAAATGCTGATTCCTGAGTACAGCCAGCCTGGGTTGAGTCCCAGCTAAGCCTCTTGCCTCAAGAGCAAATCTCTTATTCTTTTTGTGCCTCACTTTCTTCTTCTGAAAATGAGGGTGTTAACCATACTTCCTTCATAGGGTTGTTGTGAGAATGAAATGAATTAATATTGGTAAAGCACTCAAGAAATAACCTCCGGTATCTCGTAAATAAAAGTGATATTAATATATTAGACACTAAATTTAATTGCTATTATTATTACATACCATAAAAACATGATGAGCAACCATTTAGCTATGATATTTCCATCTGGTGACATTTATTGGGCCCTTCCTAAACCACTGTGCGGAGCATTTAAGCTGCATCATTGCACTGAATTCCATCATTGTGTTTTAATGGCCAAAACGATCCTCGGAGCTTGCCCTGGGTTAAGAGCCTTCAATGATCTAATGCTTGTTATATCATCTAGTGCCAGTAAGTGCTCGATTCATGTCAGCTGCTACTATTTTGAAATAAATTGATTAACGTCTTGTTAAGAATTAAGCCTTTATCAGGCAAGCGGTCTGTGGACATGGCACAAAGCCTGACTCCGCTTTGCCCCCACAACAGAGAACTGAAGTTGTGGAGCCGGGATTTAGAGACTAGAGTGTATTTTGCCCCCAGGTGGTTATTAGTTGTATTAATAATTAGCTGCAATTTACAAGTGAGTCCACCAGCTTGCCCGGCAGGGACATGAAACTCACCAGAGCCTAGTTCCCTGGGTCAGCTCTCCTTAGGAATGTGCCAATCGCTGCTGGTGAGTGCGGGATTTCTGGACCTGAGAGTGGTCCCCTCACACCACTAGGGCAGCCAGACTTCACTGAGGAGCAAGGACTTTCAAGTGATGTACTGTATGAGCCCCTGGGTATTCAAAATGCTTATCTGTGATACTCTCCTGAGGACCATGAGGTGCCTTGTAGCCACCATGTCCAGCCCAGCTGAATGCCAGCTACTGGCTGGGTCAGAATGGCAGGTCACTCCCTGCTGCCAGGGTGTTTGGATGTGTGTGTGTGTGTATGTGTGTGTTTGGTGGGGAGGATAATTGTATTGGTTGTCACAGTGACTGGGGGATGACGCTGGTATTCAGTTTCCAGGGACCTGTGACGCACAGCAGACATCTTCTCCAAAAGGCTATAACAACGTATCCAATCTGACTTGCTCTTTTCCACCACTTGATCATTCTCCATTCACACCCCTCCACTTCACATGGGCAGGCCTTTGGGACTGCTTCACCTTTTCAGAGCATCACAGAAGTGACGTCGCTAAGGGGTTGTGGAGGTTGTGTTGTCTGGGGATGCATGCCTGGGGAGCTGTGAGTCCAGTGGCGTGCTCCTAAATGTTTAACAACGGACTTTTGGACTTCCCTGGGGGTCCCATGGTTGAGACTTTGCCTTCCAATCCAGGGTGTGCAGTTTCGATCCCCGATTGGGGGATCCATGAAAGACATGGTTTTCAGAGCTTTTGGATTTAGGGATTGTAGCATTTGCTGATTTCTGTGGTGTGACTATACTGTCCATGGCTGATGGCAAGCTACCAACATGATGTCTCTGAACTTTGGAGTTGGAAAGCACTGTCCACAATGCGCTCCCAGGATCTGGTGTGAACCAGTTCCAGCACACCACCGCCTGAGTCACCGTGTGAGTCTGGCTGTCCTGTATATATATATACGCTTGGGGAGCCTCAGCTGTTTGAGTCTTCCCATCCTAGGTGCTGGTGGCTCAGTGGTAAAGAATCCACCTGCCAGTGCAGGAGACCCAGGTTCGATCCCTGGGTGAGGAAGTTCCCCTGGAGGAGGGCATGGCAACCCATTCCAGTTTTCTTGCCTGGAGAATCCCATGGACAGAGGAGCCCGGAGGGGTACTGGGGTCGAAAAAGAGTTGGACACGACTTAGCAACTGAACAACAACGACATCCCAGGTGCTAGACAGGGAAGCTAATGAGCCCTCTGATGACCCAGCCCCAATCACTGCCTGCTGGGACCTGCACAGCAGCCCCTGAGAATTGCTTAGCTGAGCCCAGTCAGTCCCAGAGCCATCAGAATAATAAAGGAACGGGTATTGTTTTAAGTCACCGCATTTTGAGTGGTCTCTTATGCAGCACTTGCTAAATGTAACGATGGTCAGTGGCTTGTATTGCAGGGGACAGGTACTACTCACAGAGGAAGGCCAAGAGAATCCCAGGCAGGATTAAAAGTTCCATTTGGAATGGATAAAGATGTGGTCCATATGTATAATAGAATACTACTCTGTTATAAAAAAGAAGGAAATAATGTCATTTGCAGCAACATAGGTAGGCCCAGAGATGATTATACTAAGTGAAGTAAGAGACAAATGCCATGTAATATCACTTACATGTGGAATCTAAACTATAACCCAAGTGAACTTCTCTATAAAACAGATACAGACTCATAGACAGAGAGAACAGACTTGCAGTTCCCAAGAGGGAGGGGAATGAGGGAAGGAGGGATTGAGAGTTTGGGATTAGCAGATGCAAACTATTGTAAGTAGAATGGATAAACAAGATCCTGAGGTTTCCCTGGTGGTCCATTGACTGTCTCTGTGCTCCCAATGCAGGGGGCCTGAGTTCGATTCCTGGTCAGGGAACTAGATCTCACATGCTGCAACTAAGACTCAGTGCAGCCAAATAAATAATACATAATTTTTTAAAAAATATTTTAAAAAACCCACCAAGGTTCTAACGTGTACCACAGAAAACTATGTTCAATATCCTGGGATAAGCCACAATGGAAAGGAATATGAAAAAAGAAGGTGTATGTATGTATAACTGAACCACTTTGCTGTACAGCAGAAATTAACCCAACATTGTAAATCAACTATATTCTCTTTTTGTTTGCTTTTTTTTTCTTAAATCAACTATATTTTAATAAAATGAGTTTTTAAAAAAGTTCCATCTGGGCAGAGGTACTCATTTGAAAGTTGTTTTTTTTTTTCTTCCTGTTTCTTGATCTAAAGTTGGGTTACATGTGTGTTCATTTGTGAAAATTCAGCAGGCTGTACAGTGTGTTTCTAGAAAAGGTTTACTGGAAACAATAACAATAAAAACAGAGATGGTAGTCCATGGAAAGGAACCGAAAGATATCCAAAAGGCTCTCTGCAAAGTTATTAAACAAAAAATAGGATGAGGACGATGATGATGATTTTAAAAAGTGAAAGTGTTGCTCAGTCATGTCCGACTTTTTTCGACCCCATGAACTGTGTAGCCTGCCAGGCCCTGTCCATGGAATTCTCCAGGCAAGAATACTGGACTGGGTTGCCATTCCCTTCTCTAGGGGATCTTCCCCACCCAGGGATGGAACCTGGGTCTCCCGAGTTGCAGGCAGATTCTTTACCATCTGAGCGACAAGGGAAGCTGCTTCACAAATACATGGGTCATCCTTGCCCAGGGGGCATGCTAGTCTTCTCTGTATCGTTCCAATTTTAGTATATATGTGCTGCCCAAAGTGACCACAAAAGGATTATTTTTAAATTCAAGAACCCTCGAAACTATTAAGAGGTAGCGTCTCTCTTTCCTCGGTGGTTCCTCGAATTGTGTAGGGCCTTTTTAGAGTGACTGGAAAATTTCGCACAAAAATACCCCCATGACTCAGTGGTAAAACCATTGATTGCCATGGTATAATAAACATTGTTTTATGATTATTTTTGATGGTCCTGGGGACTACCTGGGCTCAGTCACATGGTTCTCAGGGGCTCTTGTGCCGTGGTCCTCAGGCAGAGCATGGCACTTAGTCATCTTCTGAAAGTTCGTCACTCCTCCGCTGAGCGCTGGACCAGGGGACTCTGGCTGGGAATCCCCAGGCAGTTCTCCATCTCCACGTGGTCTCTCCTGCTAGCTGCACACTTTTCCCAGAGTAGTTACTCTTGATGAAGATCCAATAATATCATTTCATTTTCACAGCTCATTATTCATTAAACTATCTTCATTTTACATAGCGTTTTTGAAAGTAATTTTATTTATTATTCTTATTTTTGGCTGCGCTGGGTCTTCACTGCTGCTCGGGCTTTTCTCTACTTGCAGAGTGGTCTAGGGCGCAAGGGTTTCAGTAGTTGCGGCTCCCAGGATCTAGAGCACAGGCTCCATAGTTGTGACGCACGGGCTTAGTTGTCTGGAGGCATCTGGAATCTTCTCGGATCAGGAATCGAATCTGTGTCTCCTACATTGGCAGGCAGATTCTTTACCACCACGCCACCTGGGAAGCCCTATAGCGTCATTTTTACTTGGTTAATTTTCTTAACTTTGTTAATTTTATCTTTATTAAATTTAGCAAGTATACTTCCATCGATTTTGAAATTACTTTTATGATTTGATCAACTAATAATATATTGGGATAACTTAGGTGCAACCATTGCTTATTTATCATTTATTAATTTTGGGGGGCTGGGCCATGCGGCATGCAAGATCTTTAGTTCCCCCACTAGGGATCAAACCCTTGCCCCCTGCAGTGAGACTGCAGGGTCTTAACTGCTGAACCATCAGGGAAGTCCCAACCTTTGTATATTTATAAATGTATGATTGTACTTGCTGTGGTATTTATACTTTTTTGTACTTGAAGTGTCATGCCACTAACTTTTGTTTTATGAATTTGGAATACTGAACAAACAGTTGCTCTGAATGGCAATGTTTCAGTATCAGTCTAAAAAAAATACATAGGCATTGTCTTTGTCTCCCTATCTTAGGAGTCACTGTATAATTATTTGAGCGTTTCTGTATGCCTGAATTTTTTCAGAATACAATCATGGGGGTAGAAAAGATTTGACTGTCAAAGATGCAATATTGGTAAATCCTATTAGGACCCTCTGCTGGGGGCAGGGAGCGGCTGAGGGTTTCCAGGACTCTCTCTAGGCTGCTGCTCCCAGCAGGACAGCTGGTGGTCAGGAGCTCCCACTATAGAGGCAGATAATCCAGGTTCAAATCCTGGTTCTGGGCTTCCCTGGTGGCTCAAGGGTAAAGAATCCACCTGCCAAGGCAGGAGACACGGGTTCAGTCCCTGATCAGGGAAGACCTCAGATGCCTTGGAGCAACTAAGTCCATGCTCCACAATAACGAGCCTGTGCTCTGCAACGAGAAGCCACTGCAATGAGAAGCCTGAATGTCGCAACTAGAGAGTAGTCCCTGCTCGTTGCAACTAGAGAAAAACCAGACCAGCAACAAACTCTCAGCACAGCCGGAAAAAAAAAAAAAAACAATCTGGTTCTGCCTTTTCTTGGGCAGGCCATCACTTTGGCATGTTGCTGGCCTCTGAGCCTCAGTTTTCTTGTCTGTAACATGTGCCATATGAATAACTATTCTATCTCAAGGGCTGGATGTGAGCAGTGAAGGAGAAATATCCTTAAGTCATGTCTGGGACTCAAGGAATAAGTAAGACCCCATGTCATACAAGAACTAATAGGATTTCACTCTTTGGATGAAGATTTGGTAATCTGAACCTAGTGAGATGCCCTTTGTGGATCTCCCTTGGGGAGAAGGGAAATGGGAGAGGCGGGTGGGCACATGTTCAACTCATCTCCCTTTCAAAACTCTTGCCAACTACCTAGGGCACCCATGTTGAACTTGAACTCCTGAGGGAGAATGCATGAACAGGGCACCAATCCAAAGCCAGGAATTACCTCCAGTAACACTTCACGGAGATACAGTGAATGCACCAGGATAAGCGAGGGAATCTCAGTGGTGGGATTTGGGGCACATTGCTGCGGTTCTTCCCTGGTAGCTCAGCTGGTAAAGAATCCGCCTGCAATGAGGGAGACCTGGGTTTGACCCCTGGTTTGGGAAGATCCCCTAAAGAAGGGAATGGCTATCCACTCCAGTATTCTGGCCTGGGGAATTCCAGGGACTGTATGGTCCATGGGGTTGCAAATAGTCAGGCACGACTGAGCGACTTTCTGTGGTGTGTGCATGCATGCATATATTCCATTTATATTTGCCCAAGAGTCCTATTTCCCAGAAATTTTTAAAAATTAAAAAAAAATTCACGGATGTCTAATTTACATCCAATAAAATGCAAACATTTCAAGTGTACAGTCTGTGTTCTAACAACTGTATGCGATGGTACAACCATCCTCATAAACAAGAGGTGGCATTTCTGTTACTCTAGAATGTTTACCCTTTCCCACCTCCACCCCAACCACTAATTTGTTTTTTGTCACTACAAGTTTTCTTTTCTAGAGTTTCATATAAATGGAATCATATGGTGTGCCAGTTACCAATTTACTGCCTCACAGCTCCAAGTCGAGAAACTGGCGTTTAGGCATTTAAATCTTCTTCCTTCGCCGGCTGCCATGTTAAAGTTTTCCAGTAGAGGGAGCCAGAGAGGTGTTGCAGGCGGAAACGGTTTTGCTTCTAGCTTCCAGTTCAGTTCAGTTCAGTTCAGTTCAGTCGCTCAGTCGTGTCCGACTCTTTGCGACCCCATGAATCGCAGCACGCCAGGCCTCCCTGTCCATCACCAACTCCCAGAGTTCACTCGAACTCACGCCAGGCCTCCCTGTCCATCACCAACTCCCGGAGTTCACTCAGACTCACGTCCATCGAGTCAGTGATGCCATCCAGCCATCTCATCCTCTGTCGTCCCCTTCTCCTCCTGCCCCCAATCCCTCCCAGCATCACAGTCTTTTCCAGTGAGTCAACTCTTCGCATGAGGTGGCCAAAGTACTGGAGTTTCAGCTTTAGCATCATTCCTTCCAAAGAACACCCAGGACTGATCTCCTTTAGAATGGACTGGTTGGATCTCCCTGCAGTCCAAGGGACTCTCAAGAGTCTTCTCCAACACTATAGTTCAAAAGCATCAATTCTTCGACGCTCAGCTTTCTTCACAGTCCAACTCTCACATCCATACATGACCACTGGAAAAACCATAGCCTTGACTAGACGGACCTTTCTTGGCCAAGTAATGTCTCTGCTTTTTAATATGCTGTCTAGGTTGGTCATAACTTTCCTTCCAAGGAGTAAGAGTCTTTTAATTTCATGGCTGCAGTCACCATCTGCAGTGATTTTGGAGCCTCAAAAAATAAAGTCTGACACTGTTTCCACTGTTTCCCCATCTATTTCCCATGAAGTGATGGGACCAGATGCCATGATCTTAGTTTTCTTCCTGAATGTTGAGCTTTAACCATCTAGCTTCCAGATGGTTCTCCAAAGGCAGGCAGCTTTTCCTGCCACATTCACAAGGGTGTAGGCTTCTCCAGTGCCTGGCAGTGAGGAGCACCCCTCAGCCAGCATCTTGCCCTGGCACCCACTTCAGCTGGTTTATTGGCTGAGTACTTCTGGTGAGATACTTCCTTGTGAACTGTTTTCCCTAGCATCCTTAAAGGACTGACTTCTGGCAACTTCCAGAGGGTGGATTTCCAGCAAGTTCCACAGCCAGAGCACTAAAGGGACTCCTTTGCCCTTTAGTGAGCCATGTCCAAGTGTTCTTCCAAAGCATCAGGGTCTAGGGACTTCCCTGGTGTTCCAGTGGCGTAAGGCTCCATGTTCCCAATACAGGGAGCCAGGGTTCAACCCCTGGCCAGGGAACTAGATCCTGCATGCCACAGCTAAGACCTGGCGTAGCCAAATAAAAATAAATGTTAAAGAAAAACAAAAACCCCCAAAGCGTGAGGGATTCTGGGACTGCCAAGGACAGTCTGGAGCTGACACCTTTCTCAAGCTCTCTATCTTAGATCTTAGGGGTAGAGGCTGTTTTCTGTATTTGCCATTTTATATTCTTTACCATTCTCTTTATTTCTCAGTAGCTATTCCTTCTAACTGTAATCCCCTGCTATGATGAATAAATCTGTATATTAAACATTCTCCCTTCAAATTACTGTGTGGTTTCAGTCTCTGGATTGGACCCTGAGTGATAACCATAGGATGCACCCCTGTATCTTCTTTCCTTCAGCAGAATAGTGTGTGATTCAGTCACATCATTGCTGTATTAATCGCCAGCTCACTCCTGTTTATCACTGAGTAGTACTCCATTGAACAGATAAACCACAATCTGTTTACTCACTCGGCATGATGGACATTTGGATTGTTTCCAGCTTGAGGCTGTTATGAATAAAGCTTCTATGAACATTCACATTCAAGTGGTTGTCTGGACATATGTTTTCATTTCCCATGAGTAAATATGTAGGAGTGGAATTCTTGGATCGCATGTTGTTTACGAGAACACACCCAATCATTTTTTTTCAGCATGACTGTGCACTCCCACCAACATGTATGACAGCGGCACGTCCTAGCACCTTGTATGGTCAATCTTTTCAATTGTAGGTAGAATGGCTTCCGTTTCATTCCTTGGAGAGATTTTCCTCTACCTGACATTCTCCCTTATCAATTTTAACACTTTACTCTTGAACAGTGGTGCCGGTGTTGTCTCTATTTTATTTTTTGGCCACACTGTGCTACTTGCAGGATCTTAGTTTCCCAACCTGGGATTGAACCCGAGCCCTCAGCAGTGAAAGCGCCCAGTCCTAATCACTGGACTGTCAGGGAGGGAAGTCCTGCCAGTGTTGTTCCTAACCTACAACAAATGGTTGCAGAAATATCATCAAGAAACAGGATTGAGATGTCTCTGGTGGTCAAGTGGCTAAGACCCTGAGCTGCCAATGCAGGGGGCCCAGGTTCAATTCCTGGTCAGGGACCTAGAGCCCATAAGCCCCAACTAAGAGTTCACTTGCTGCCGCAACTGGGACCCAGTGAAGGCAAATAAGGGCTTTCCAGGTGGTGTTAGTGGTAAAGAGCCCACCTGCCAATGTAGAGAGGCAGGTTTGATCCCCGGGTTGGGAAGATCCCCTGGGAAAGGGCATGGCAACTCACTCCAGTATTCTTGCCTGGAGAATCCCAAGGATAAAGGAACCTGGCGGGCAGCAGTCCATAGGTTTGCCAAGAGTTGGACACAACTGAAGCGACTTAGCATGCATGCATACAGCCAAATAAATAAAAAATTAAAAACAAATGAAATATATAAGCAACAAGGGTATACTGTACAGCACAGGGAATTATAGTCAAACAAACAAACAGAAAACCCCCCAAAAAACAAGATTGAAAATTTCTCGCTCTTTAGAATTATTTGCATGTACAAAGATTTGGCATGCCTTCTCCTTCAAGAAGGAAGACTGAGCTAGAGATAATCAGGGCCTGCCTGGCCTGTAGAGTCTTTAGGTAGATTTTTTTTTTTTTTTTTTTTAAGGCACCTCTTCTGGGTGAAGGCAAGCCTGGGGTAGCATGACCTGGTGACTGGAGCAAGGCATGGATTTGAGTCCCCACTCATACCACCGCCCCTGGCTGGCCTCACAATTACAACAGCTGGTCCTGTGCTGCGTGCGTGCTAAGTCACGTCCAAAACACTTCGTGACCCTATGGACTGTAAGCCGCCAGGTTCCTCCATCCATGGGATTCTCCAGGCAAGGATACAGTGTGGGCTGCCGTGCTCTCCTCCAGGGGATCTTCCCGACCCAGGTATGGGACCCAGGTCTCTTATGTCTCCTGCACTGGCAGGCAGGTTCTTTACCACTAACACCACCTGGGGTTCTGTCTCTAAGTGAGGTGGACTGAGTGCAAGCCAACAGGGAGTGGTGGTGCCTCTGTCAGTCCGGAGAGAAGAGCCCAGCGTGGAGGCACTCACTCTGGCTGACTTACTGCCCAGTAGGAAGGTGGGCCTAGTTTGGCCACATCTTCCAGTTTGTCAAGAGACTGGAAATCCCTGTGTTTATGTGAAATCACCCGATTTTTAAATGTTAGCAGTGCATTTAAAGGAAAAAAAATTATTATAGCACAGTGTAGGTCAGAAGAGACAGATCTTCAAACCCAGGAACTGATTGGGGATGATCTTTGTGGTTTCTGTATTATTCCCATTGATTGTCACAACATGAGGAAACTGAGGCCCAGAGAGGTGAAATGATGTACACAGCAGTCAGAAGTGGAGTGGCATGGACTTCCCTGGTGACCCAGAAGTTAAGAATTCACCTTGCAATGCAGGGTACATGAGTTCAATCCCTAGTCGGGGAACTAAGATCTCACATGCCTGAGAGCAACTAAGCCTGTGGGCCACAACTAGAGATCCCACATGTGGCAACTAAGACCTGATGTGGCTAAATAAACAAATATTAAAAAAAAAAAAAGATTTCTTGGATATAATACCAAAAGTATGATTTATAAAAGAAAAAATGGGTTAATTAAACATTACCAAAATTTTAAACCTTTGTACTTCAAAAGACATTATTAAGAAAATGAAAGACAAGCTATAGATTGGCAGAAAATATTTGTATATCACACACTTGATAAAAGACTTAAATCTAGATTATATAAAGAACACTTAAAATTCAATAATATGACATATCAATTTAAAAATTGACAAAAGATTTGAATAGACATTTCACCAAAGAAGAAATACAAAGGACTAATAAGCAAATGCGGGCTTCCCAGCTGGCACTAGTCGTTAAGAACCCACCTGCTAATGCAAGAGACACGGGTTTGATCCCTGGGTCGGGAAAATCCCCTGGAGGAGGCCATGGCAACCCACTCTAGTACTCTTGTCTGGAGAATCTTGTGGACAGAGGAGCCTGGCTGGCTACAGTCCATAGGATCACAAAGAGTCAGCATAACTGAAGTGACTTAGCACAGCAATAAGCATGTGAAAAGATGCTCAACATCATTAGTCATGAAGGAAATGCAAATTAAAATCACAGTGAGATGCCACTTCATGCTCTCTAGAATGGCTGCTGTCCAAAAGATTGGTGAGGACAGGGAGAACCCGGGACCCTTATACACCGCTGATGGGAATGTAAAATGGTAAAGCCTCTTTGGAAAACAGTTTCTATAAAAGTTGAACATTTAAAAAAAGAGAAGTGAAATATAAATTTACCATGAAATCCAACAATTCTTTTTTTTTTAAATTATGTATTTATTTATTTTGGCTTCAAGGAATATGGGATCCTAGTTCCTCAACCAGGGATCAAACTTGTGCCCCCCGCATTGGAAGCCTGGAGTCTTAACCACTGGAAGTTTGAAACACAGCAATTCTACCACTAGGCTATCTACCCAAGAGAAATGAAAAGGTATGTCACACAAAGACTGACTTGACTGCCAAAGTGCACAGCAGCATTATATATTGGAAAACAACCCAGGTGTCTATCAACTGGTGAATGGTAAGCAATATGTGGTCTATCCATACAGTGGAATACTGTTCAACACTAAAAGGAATGAGGACTCCCCTGGTGGTGCAGTGTTTAAGAATCTGCCTGCAAAAAAAAAAAAGAAGAAGAAGAAGAAGAACCCGCCTGCAGGGGACACGGGTTTGATCCCTAATCAGGGAAGATTCCACAAGCTGTGGGTCAACTACTGAGACCTCCTGCTGCAACCACTGAACCCCAGCACCCTAGAGCCCCTGCTTAATGGCAACTAGAGAAAGACCATGCACAGCAAGGAAGACCCAGTGCAGCCAAAAGTCAAAACAAAACAAAACAATAAAGGAGTAATGGTACAGGATACAGTGAGAATGAACCCTAAGACAGCACGCTAAGTGAAAGTGCTGGATACAAAAGGCTACATACTGTATGATGGATCTATATGAAATGTCCAGAAGAGACCGATCTAAATATAGGGAAAGATGAGGAGTTGCTGTGACTGGGTGTGGGAACAAGGAGTGACCGCAACTAGGCACAATGGCTATTTTGGAGGTGATAGAAATGCTCTAAAACTGTACTGCTGGCTGCTAAACTCGGAAAACTCACTAAATCACTGAATCGTACACTCAACAGGGCTGAATTTTATGGTATGTAAATTACTTCAATCAAGCTGTCAAAAAAAAAAAAAAAACCCAAATCCTGCACACTTTACAGTTACAGCGTGTGAGACTTAAATAGGGTAATAGAACAGGCGATAGATGTAATCAGCCTTGATGGCGTGAAAGCAAATGCATTACCGACAAGATGGGAAAGGAAAGGTGGGGGAGGGGAAGCCAAGACACTCCTCTCACTCACTTAGTATCACGGGAATCAAAAGTTGCCAGGATAAAAAAAATACAAGTGAAGCATAAAATGTAAAGTCTCAAAGGTAAATAAGAAATGATCTTAAAAAAAGTACAAGTGTTAAAAACTAGTGGAGTGAATACACATTGAGCTAAATACCATCTTTCATAGCTGACAGTAATAGACGATTTTGAATTCCTCTATTTCTCTGTCATTTTCACCGTCATCACCTTCTCAGTTATCCAACTGCCTTCTGAACCACAGCATGGGTGAGATGAGAGACAGTTACTTTGGATTTTGGTATATTCTAGTTTAAAAATCATGGATATCATGTGTATTAAAGAAAATGCTTTTATTAAAAAAAAAAACCAACCAACCAATAATACAACGTTACCATAATTTACAATCAGTGAGAACTCCCATACACACCTGATGAGAGTAAAAATTGGTGCAACCACTTTGGAAACTAGTTGGGGATTTTTTTTTTAACTGAAGTTAGAAAAGTGCCTTTCCAACAAGCTGGCAATTTGACCCTAAAGCCAGGAAACATATACTAGAATATTCACGACAGCATTGCCCCTCATAGCTCCAACCTGGAAATGATCCAGGTACCCACATAGGGTGTATAAATGAAATAAGGTAGTCATAGAATGGAAGACTAAGTAGCAATAACAATAAGTAAACACAACAGCACAAATGGACCTCAAAAGCATAATTTGGGGTGAAATTTACCAGAGACACAAGTCATCCAGAGTGTGAGTCCCAGGACAACCAGACAGTCGGGGTGGCCTGGGGCAGTCCTGATTTACACCTAGTGTCCCAGGGTAATTAGGGTAAATATCAGTGACCCCTATCGCTTCCAAAATTGCCTGGTTTGAAAATTGGATGATAAATTATATTCTCACACCAGTGATTTTTAGAAAGTTTACAAACAGGCTAAACTAATAAATCCTATTTATGAACGTACATACAGGTACTAAAATCATATATATATATACACATATATATATTATATATCAGTTCAGTCACTCAATTGTGTCTGACTCTTTGTGACCCCATGGACTGCAGCACACCAGGCTTCTCTGTCCATCACCATCACTGGCGCTTGCCCAAAATAATGTCCATTGCATCGGTGATGCCACCCAATCATCTCATCCTCTGTCGTCCCCTTCTCCTCCCGCCTGTATATACATATATATATAAAACAAGCAGAAACTTCCCTGGTGATCTAGTGGCTAAGACTTCATGCTCCTAATGCAGAGGAAAGTGTTAGTCGCTCAGTCGTGTCCGACTCTCTGCGACCCCCATGGACAGACAAGAATACTGGAATGGGTAGCCATTCCCTTCTCCAGGGCATCTTCCTGACCCAGAGATCGAACCCAGATCTCCTGCATAGCACGTATATTCTTTACCATCTGAGCCACCAAGGGGGCTTGGGTTCAGCTCCTGCTTGGGGAACTAGATCCCACATGCCACAACAAAGATTGAAGATCCTGTGTGCCACAACTAAGACCCAGTGCAGCCAAATAAACAAATACTAAATATTAAAACACACACACACACACACAACAACACAAAACAAAATAACCAAGCCGGGAAACGAGCATTATAAAAGTCAGGATGCTGGTTCCCCCTGTGGGGAAGGAGAAGGCTTCTAACCAGAGAAACATCTAGGGGGCTGGCAATGTTCTCCTTATTGGCCTGGGTGCTCGTTATATACTTTGTTATATATTTCATGTACTTTTCTGTATGAGTGTTATATTTTACAATTTAAAAAATTATTAATGCTATCAATGAACACCATGATTATTTAAGTCAAAGAAGGGAACAGTCGAATTGCATCTTAGTACAGATTAACAGTTCACATTTGTCGATGCTTTCTTGGTGTGAGGCACCCTGGGAAATTCTTTACGTGCATCATCTCATTCCCTGGAGGCAGCACTGACATTTCTGGGGCATCACAGGGCCAGCCAGGGACACTGGTTTTGGGAATTGCTGGCGACAGCCTGCAGAGGAGGTGGCACTGCGGAGAGGTGAAACTTTGTCAGCTGCATATTCAGCCAGCCCCAGGTTAGCCTCAGCCCAAACTCAAACTTTTTCATGAACTTGGGCAAATGGGTTTCCCTCTCTCAGTGTAGATTTCTCCTCTGGAAAATGGGATGTGAATGTCCACATGTCCTCTCCAGGCCTCCCTGGTGGCTCAGTCAGTAAAGAATCTACCTGCAATGCAGGAGACCTGGGTTTGATCCCTAGGTTGGGAAGATCCCCTGGAGGAAGAAATGGCAAGTCACTCCTGTATTCTTGCCTGGGAAATCCCATGGACAGAGGAGCCTGGTGGGTTAGAGTCCATGGGGTCGAAAAGTTGGATATGACTGAGTGACTAAACCACCACCACACTCCACAATCCCTAAATCCGAAAGCTCCGAAAACCAAGGCTTTCATAGACCCACTTGGTGGCAGACCTGCCTGGAACTGATGGAAGATTTTAATTTATGATATGAACATGCATTTCACTGAAGAATTATCTGTGTGTTTGATCACTCCCCAGTCCTGCTAGGGATTTTTTTTGGAAAAAGTTTTAAGTAATTATTTATTTTTGGCTGCCCTATGGCTTTGTTGCTGCACGCAGGATTCTCTGCGGAGAGCAGGGGCTGCTCTCTGGTTTCCGTGGGCGGGCTTTTTATTGTGGGAGTTTCTCTTGTCCTGGAAGAGCCCCACGCCTTGTCTTGTCTAGGCGTGGGGCTCCGGTAGTTGTGGCTTGTGGGCTCTGGAGTGTGGGTTCAGTAGCTGTGATGCACAGGCTTAGTTGCCCCTTCGCATGTGGAATCCTCCCGGACCAGGATCTAACCTGTGTCTCTTGCATTAGCAAGCAGATTCCCAACCACTGGACCATCAGGGAAGTCTACTCCAATAAGGATCATATGTAATACACAGGATGGTTCTTTGTGCCTCATATTCAGTTCCCCAAATGCACCGAATAGCAAAAGTTTGGGCTAACACGCTGTGGACTTGTAGGAACTCTCACTTCCCACGGTGAGGGGGAAATAAAACAAGATCAAGGCTGGTCTTCAACAAGTGTTAGCTGCCGTTGTGAGTGGTATGACAATGATTAGCGGTCAAGGCCAGCTATGGGACTGGACTCTGGGGCTGCACCTCCTTATGTCAGAATCATGCAGCCACTGAAACCACGCCTGGAGGAATGTAGGTTCAGGGGATTCGTGCCTAGGAAGGAACAAAACACAGCAGGACAGAAAACTGCACCAATGGCAAGATCAGAGCCACCTGGTGAATTTAAAAAAAGGCAAAAGATGGACGGTCCTAGTGGTTCAGTGGTTTAGAATCTGCCTTCCAGTGCAGGGGACGCAGGTTCATCCCTGGTCTGAAAACTAAGATCCCATGTGCTTCAGGGGCAGCTAAGCCTGTGCGCTACGATTATTGAGCCCCAAGAGCAGTTATGATGTTATGGATAATTATTCACAGGTGAGCTGACCATGGTTGTTAAGAAAAACCCTTCACAAAATACTAACAGCTACTGTTAACTGAACACTAAATCCTCCAGGCACGCACGTGGAAAGTGCTTTCCAAGATCTCACAGAAGTCTCACCAACAACCCCATGAGGCCGGTGCTATTTTCAGCTGGGGAAACTGAGGCTTGGAGGAGGGAAGCAATCAACCTGGGGTCACCAAACAAGCAAGGGGCAGATTGGGGTGGAGGACTCCAGGGTCGTGCCACTATGCATGTATTCATCTCTGAGTTTCTAAACTTTTATCTTTCTTTATTTTTTATATTTGTTTATTTTTCTGTCTCAATGCATTTTATTTATTTGTTTTTATTGGAGTATAGATGCTTTACAATGCTGTGTTAGTTTCTGCTGGTAAATCGTCTTTATCGTCCCTAGATTTCACCATAAAAATGTCACCATACAGAAAAGCTGAAAATATAGTTAAAATGGATATCTCTGTTCCATATTTTGCCATATTTGCTTTCTCTCTCTCTTTTGATGAACTATTAAATACCTGAATATGCATCTCCTAAGAAAGAATAAGAACCCTTTATAGGTCTATTATCTCTCAACCCACTAAGAGAAATTCAATCTACTATCTAATACTCAGTCTATGAACACTTTTTCTCATTGTTCCAAGGTCTTCTGGAATTGTACTGTTTGGAAGACCAAACAAAGATGGGACTCACACACTGCTGGGGATGCTTATTTCTCTCCAATCTCTTTTAATCTAAAAGACTGCCCCTGGGAATTACCTAGCAGTCCAGTGGTTAGGACTCCAAAATCTCACTGCCAAGGGCCGGGTTTTTTGGACACCTGGTCTAGGAGCTAGTATCGCCAAAACAAAACAAAAACAAAAAACACTGCCCCGGCCTTTTCCATTTTTGTTAAACGGATTATATTACTTTTATCATAGGGAAAAAATAAGGCAGTCTCATTTATATTTGATTTGTGAACCATATGTATATCTTGATTGAAAAATTAGCATTTAAATAAATATGAAAACTTTATTAAAAGGAGAGTCAACAGATTCTATATATGTATATAGAATATACAAATATATATGGATATGCTTAAAGAAAAAGAAACAAAAGTTTACAAAAAATTATTAGCTAAAAGGAATGTTGTGATTATACAGGGAGGAGAGAAACCCTGGAGATGATAAGCTTCTGTCCCCATCTATTTTTAGCAAAAGACTGCAGATATTGTGTAAAAGTTGATAAACTAACAAATAACAATGGAAGAATTTGCTTTAAAGATTTGGAAGGAACTACCAGAGGGATCACAAGTTACTTCTGCCATCTCCGAAAAGTAATTTAATTACAAAATTTAAAAACTAGCTGCAGAGGAGACTGCGCTTGTTTAAAGGATTGATACTGCATGCAAACCTTTGTCGTATGTACTTGTGTTACTGGGACACTAAAAAAAAAATGTTATTGTCTATTTTAAAAGTAGATTGGTAATACTATAGTCTTTCAAAATAGCGGTAAACAGCTGCAGTCTAAAGTTGAAAGATCAAGACATGGAACATTAACAAATATGACCGGTCACTGCAAAAGTTAACTTAGAACAAAGTTTAAATTGGGTACAGCGGCAGCAGCTAAAAACAAACTGTGCCCAAGTTGCTAAGGCAAGAAACAGCGCTCTAAGATCTTCCAATTCGTAGATTCTCCTGCCAGCCAGAGGACACAAAAAACAGAATTGGTAAAAAGTGGTCAGGCCTTTTACCAGCTGCTGTTGAACACGTGTTGGTCGAGTACGTGGGGGGTGGGGGTGGGGGTGGGGGTGGTGTTTAATAGTGGCCTCCTCAGACCAGCCGGCGGGCGGAGAGGCGAGGGCTTTAGAGGACCGGTTTTATAGCCAAGCCCTTTTCCTACGATCTGGGGCTTTCAAACGTGCGTTCGTGTAACTCTGGACTTAAAGGGGCAGAAGCGGGGGAAGGCGTGATGGGGCGCAGGACTCCAGGGACACGCCACTCCGGGCCGGGCCTGGGACGGAAATCCTCCCCGGGGCGCCCCAGCTGCGAGTGTGGACGGACACCGGTCCCGACCTCGGTCCCTACCTGTCCCGGCGCTCACCTGGCGGCCTGCTCGGAGGTGGCGGCGGACTACGATCCCCTTCCCCACCCTGCTCTGAGAGGCAGTCCGGGGGGGTGCTCCTTGGGATCGGCCCCGCCCAGGGAGTCCTCTAGGAGGGTGGGGGGGGTGGTGGCGGCGGCTGAAGTCTGGAGCCGGGGGCTGGAGACTGTGAAGTCCAGCGGGCAGGCGGGCGGCTGCGCGGAGCCGGAGCGGGGGAGGGGCGGGGTCTGGGAGGCCGCAGGCGGCGGGGGAGGGCTCAGCTGCCGCGAGGCTGGCGGGGTGGAGACCCAATCCCTGCGCTCCCGGATTTGGGGGCCTGCTCATCGCTCCTTTGGAAAGTCTATACTTTCTCCACGTGGTTACCTGCTGCCCTCGCGATCTAAGACTGGGGTGGGTCGGTGAAGGCGGGGTGGCGAGGTGCGGGGAGGACATTCACCGCAGGCATCTCCAATGGGAGAGTTCTGCCTCCCCCCGCGGAGCCTCCTGCGATGGGAATTGTCCCGTCTGCCCCGACTCCCCAAATTCCCCTCTTTGCTTCTTATTCCAGCTGATCTTGAATGGCTTGAAGCAGGCTCCGGCTAGAGATTGAGGTCTAGCGGTGGCAGTGAAAGCGCTGAATCCTAACCACTAGACCACCAGGGACAGTGACAAGGCCTTGGCCCATCAACTGTATAGAAATGAGTTTCCACATAGAGACGGAAAGTATTTTTTGGAAGAAAAAGGGATAGACACACGGGAGGGCCAGATGGGGGCATTTCTTCCGGGTTTCCTTTGGCCAATCATCTTGCTTTGCCTGGTTCTGAGTCTGTATTTGGTTTATTTCAGGGTCCTCCCGTCTGCAGGGGCTTGCCTGGTGGCTCAGACGGTAAAGAATCTGCCTGCAATGCCAGAGACCTGGGTTCGGTCCCTGACTGGGGAAGATCCCCTGGAGGAGAATATGGCAACCCACTGCAGTATTCTTGGCAGGAGAAGTCCATGGACAAAGGAGCCTGGCCGCCTACGGTCCATGGGACCACAAAGAGTCAGACAGGATTGAGCAACTAACACTCCCATCTGTGCCTCAGCTTCTCTTAGCCAAGAGGCCTACGGTAGGTTGACATCACTTACCATGAGGTGACGCCCCCCTGCCTTTAGACCTCCAAGGAGCCTTTCTGCGCATGTGTAGTTGAGAATGTCTCCTTGACTTCAAGAATGAGGAACATGGGGTCTTTTATTTCTTATCTGGGCAGGGCCCAGCGCTTCTCTGGCTTCTCATCTTGGAGGACCTGCCCACAGGGGACAAACTCTGGCTGTTCAGACTGGGTCCATCTATCTCCTGCCTCACAGCCACCTGCCTCCAGCTGCCTCCAGCATTCACGTCTCTTTCACCATCTGTTTACTCCTAGTAAATGGCTGAGCTGTGACTCCAACCCTGGGCTTGGTGGAAAACACTTGGACTGAAGCTTCTGTCTGCAGGAATTCTCTGGAATTTATGTTGTGTCCCCAGGGTAGTGTCTCAGAAGCCCAGGCCTGTTCTTAAGTTGAACATCTCTGCCACACAAACTCCTGGGGCGACAACCTGGGTGATGCTACATTCGAAATCTGCCCCTCCCCTAAATTGCAGACAAGAGAATTAATCCGAGGTTCACAGTAAGGATGGGACCAAGACCCATGTCTCTCTTGACCTCTGCCGTTGCCCTTCACGGTGATTTTTTTTTTTTTTTTCCTGATTGCCCTAGATGGTGTGCACTCAAGGACTGACCTTACACATCTTAGAGGCAGCCTTCTGAACTGCAGGCCTCCCATGCATGCGTGCTAAGTTGCTTCAGTTGTGTCCGCCTCTTTGCAATACCATGGACTGTAGCCCACCAGGCTCCTCTATCCATAGGATTCTCCAAGCAGGAATACCGCAGTGCGTTGCCATGCCCTCCTCCAGGGGATCTTTCTGACCCAGGAATTGAACTTGGGTCTCTTACGTCTGCTGCATTGGCAGGCGGGTTCTTTACCACTAGCGCCACCTGGGAGGCTACTAGGAAATCACCAGCAATCCCAGTTACCCCAGTGCTCAGTCATCACAGGCACTATGGAACTGATAGAATGTGTCTCTGTACTTAGTACAGTGTAGGTGCTTCTGTCTCGGGGCAGAAAGAATTCAATGAGAGGCAGAGAGACAGGTAAGGAAAGAGTTTATTAGTATAGGAGGCTTGAATTCACCCTGAGAATTTAGTGGGCTGCAGTTTTATAATCAAAGAAAAAGTGGGGAGGGGGGGAAAACCACCTTTTTCCTCATTCTTAAGTAGATGTCAAGCTTCCATCATCAGCTCCTCCTTCATGTCAGGTGGAGTTTTCATGTCCCTACCTGGTCCAGCCAGCCCTGTTCTGGCATAATGGAAATGAGCAAAGAGGCGGTAACATATGCTAAGAATAGTAAATCATCTCAGGTTTCAGTATAATGTCACCCTTTCCTTATATTTTTATTTTTGGTGTGCCCAGAGGAGCATTTCCTAGGTATTATTAACTTACTGAGCTCACTGGACAGGATATGGGTCTCGTTTCACCATCATTTTTACCGTCTGGGGGCATGTCTCAGGCTTCTGTTCCATGGTTTTTGTTGCTAAGCAAGTCTGCTTGGCTTTGTGCTTAAGCAAACCTGCTTTCTTCTTCTTCTTCTTCTTCTTCTTTTTTTTTTTAATATTTTTTGGCCCCACTGGGTCTTAGTTTTGGCATGTGAGATCTTAGTTCCCCGATCAGGGATGGAACCTGTGCCCGCTTCATGGGGTTCCCTGTGTAGTCCTATGCAATCCGATGGGCCTCCCGACCACCAGGGAAGTCTCAAACCTGCTTTCTCGAATGATCATTGACTTACAGGGGTCTTCCATACTTTTTTTCTCTACTTACAATCCCCCAGTGGGATGAGGGCTCCCCTGGTGACTCAGATGGTGAAGAATCTGCCTGCAATGCCGGAGACCTGGGTTGGAAAGATCCCCTGGAGGAGGGCATGGCAATCCACTCCAGTGTTCTTGCCTGGAGAATCCCCATGGACAAAGGAGCCTGGTGGGCTACAGTTCATGAGGTCACAAAGAGTCAGACATGACTGAGAGTCTAAGCACACACGTGCACAGAGTGGGATGAAGTATTTAATCACCTACTTTGCCCTTATTCTGTCTCTACCAACTAGGCTAAATGCTTTATATGTAGTTCTCTGCAGCTGCCTCCTCTCCTGAGAAACTGAGGCCCAGAGATGGGTAGGCTTCGCATAAGGTGTGAGTCACTTGCTTGGGGGTCACACAAAAAGGGGTTTAAGCCTCCTCTCCCAGGTCCCCTCCACTGGAAGCCTGGGAAAGGCACCACAGCGCTGCCATGAGGACGGTGTGAGATCGGCGTCTGTAGCGGCCATGAAATTAAAAGACACTTGCTCCTTGAAGAAGTAGCTATGACAAATCTAGAGAACATATTAAAAAGCAGACATCACTTTGCCAACAAAGATCCATATAGTCAAAACTATGGTTTTTTTAGTAGTCATGTACAGATGTGAGATTTGGACCATAAAGAAGGCTGAGTGCCAAAGAATTGATGCTTTTGAACTGTGGTGCTGGAGAAGACTCTTGAGAGTCACTTGGACTGCAAGGAGATCCAACCAGTCCATCCTAAAGGAAATCAACCAAGAATATTCATTGGAAGGACTGATGCTGAAGCTAAAGCTCCAATATTTGGCCACCTGAAGTGAAGAGCCGACTCACTGGAAAAGACCCTGATGCTGGGAAAGATTGAAGGTGGGAGGAGAAAGGGATGGCAGAGGATGAGATGGTTGGATGGCATCACCAACTCAAAGGACATGAGTTTGAGCAAACTCAGGGAAGCCTGGCATGCTGCAGTCCGTGGGGTCGCAAAGAGTCAGACTCAACTTAGCGACTGAACACCACCACCACCACCCAGTAAACGCTACCTCTCATTATTTGTACCATCCACCTTTCAAAGCATTTTCTGATACAGGTTGTAAAATTGTTGTATTATTATTAAGGTTTTCAGTATAGATCCACACACAGTCCTTTATCTGAAAGATCTAGGACTAGATAGTATGGATTCCGGATTTTTTTTTTTTTTTTTTAAAGAAGTCAGTGGGTTGGAAAGATCCCCTGGAGAAGGGAAAGGCTACCCACTCCAGTATTCTGGCCTGGAGAATTCCATGGACTGTATAGTCCATGGGGTCACAAAGAGTTGGACACGACTGAGTGACTTTCACTTTCCGAATGTATGTAAGGCATATACAGCATTCTGCAGCATTCCCAGAAGGGTCAGGGCAGCCGTCCATGATCACATGATAATTCTACTTCAAAGCACGTATAGAAAGAAGTACACTCTTAGTGGAATAGTTATAAATATGTGATGTCGGTTCTGTCAGATCTTATTGCTTGAAGACTTTGGGGCCTAATTTATGAAGAAAGTTTGCGGGTAAGAGACTGTAGCAATGCTTTTTAGGTTTTTGTTTTTTTTTTTAATTGATACTATTATTAAGCAGCTGCTTTGCAGACTTCAGATTATGTAGATTTACAGGCACTAAACAATTTATTTCAACAGATAATGCTGGCTTATTACAGATAAAATGGAGAAAAAACACAGGGTATCCCCCCAAAAATAATTGGATTATCAGAGGGTATTAAGGCTGTTGGAGAATAGTCCAGAATTATTACCCATCAGATGACTTATTCATTAGAGAGGGGGAAAATATACCTACCAAGTGAGGGATGGTGGGTATTGGCAGACAGACTCTTAACCAAATGATCAAATGATATCCTCAGTAGTGGGACAGCATGACCTCAAGGGTCTCTTGATTTGACACTATAAGAAGTATACAACATTGCCTAAGCAGAACGCTAGTTAAAAAAATTTAAATCTCGATTTATTTTTTAAAATAATTTTATGTATTTATTTTTGGCTATGCAGGGCCTTCCTCGATGCGCGGGCTTATCTCCAGTTGCAGCGAGTGGCGGCTGGTCTCTAGTGTGGTGCGTGGGCTTCTCATTGCCGTGGCTGCTCTTGTTGCAGAGCAATGAGCTCTAGGGTGCACAGGCTTCACTAGTCATGGCTCGTGGGCTCTAGAGCAAGGCTCAGTAGTTGTGGCACACGGGCTTAGTTGCTCTGTGGCCTGTGGGATCTTCCTGGACTGGTGATCGAACCTGTGTCTCCTGTAGTGGCAGCCAGATTCTTTACCACTGAGTCACCAGGGAAGCCCTAAATCTACGTTTAACAACGTGAAAGCAATCAGTATTGAACATAATATAACTGGTCCCTGCCAAAAAATAACTGTCCAGAACTTTTCAAAAAAGTCAACATGAAAAACTAAAAAAGAGACTAAAGAGACAAGAACCAGAGTCAGTTTGTGCACCTTGGTTGGGGCTTGAATTGGTGATTTCCTTTGGGTTCTGTCTTGCTCGGGGCTGGTTTTCTTTTCCTGTCTGATGATGTAGCTTGTTTCTTGCCGTTCTCAATGGAGGCACAAGGCTGCTGTCTGTAGGTGATGGGCTGTGCTTTCTGTTATAAATGTTGACTGTTTGCCTGCCAGGCCACGCCATGAATGCGGGCTTTGTGTCTGGGTGTGGGACTTGCCGCCAGGCTGGCCTCCCGCGTGGGTGGTAAGAGACCAGGAGTCCCACTTCCAGCTGCCCTCCCCTCCCCCGCAAGTGCCAGAACAGGGCGGGCTTTTTCCAAAGCCACCACCTAGCCTAGTGACCGCCTCAGGCTGGCAGAGAGCTGGGTCTCTTTAGGGAACCGCCCTTCAGTTCTTGTTTTCCTGCCCATGAATGCGGGGTGGCTTGTGCCCTGGGGAAGGCGGGAGGACAGGATGCAGGAAGCTTGAAGAAACCATCATCAGAGCCTGCCTAGGCTGCATTTTCTCATTCCTGCTCACACACTGCAGCCTGGGTCCTGCTGGGCTCGCTCTTTCCTGCAGTCCTGTCTTGAATGCACTGACCTCTTTACTCTGATTCATGTCCCCAAGCCTCTACCTCGTTTGTCTTACCAGAAATGTGTGGAATTTGGAATTTCTCACAAGTGGTGGTGTCTGTGGTAGTGAAACCTGAGGGAAGGGGACAGGGCACAACCTTTAAAATAATGACAGAGCCCGAGGATACGACATGAGCTGATTAGAACCAAATAGGTCCACGATGGTGGGCAGGTTGATTTCCACTAGACCTTGAGCATCAATATACGCTCATTTGTAACACATTTGCATAGGCAACACATTTGCATATGCTAACACACCCACCAGTGCCTTGACAGTTCCAAGGCTGACCATGGAAGACCAAAAAGTGGGCAGTGGCCTAATCCCACCCCCTTCCCCCAAATTTCTTGACTTCCTACTTTTGCATTCCAGTCCCCTATGGTGAAAAGGACATCTTTTTTGGGTGTTAGTTCTAGAAGGTCTTGTAGGTCTTCATAGAACCATTCAACTTCAGCTTCTTCAGCGTTACTGGTTGGGGCATAGACTTGGATTACTGTGACATTGAATGGTTTGCCTCGGAAATGAACAGAGATCATCCTGTCATTTTTGAGATTTTCTTCTAAGGGATTCTTGCCCACAGTAATAGATATAATGGTCATCTGAATTAAATTCACCCATTCCAGTCCATTTTAGTTCACTGTGACAGTTGGACTATAAAGAAAGCTGAGCGCCAAAGAATTGATGCTTTTGAACTGTAGTGCTGGAGAAGACCCTTGAGAGTCCCTTGGACTGCAAGGAGATCAAACCTGTCAAGTCAATCATAAAGGAAATCAGTCCTGAATATTCATTGGAAGGATTGATGCTGAAGCTGAAACTCTAATACTTTGGCCACCTGATGGGAAGAACTGACTCATCTGAAAAGACCCTGATGCTGGGAAAGACTGAAGGCAGGAGGAGAAGGGGATGACAGAGGATGAGATGGTTGGATGGCATCACCGACTTGATGGACATGAGTTTGAGCACACTCCGGGAGTTGGTGATGGACGGGAAAGCCTGCTGTGCTACACCAGGGGGTCACAAAGAGTTGGACATGATTGAGCGACTAAGCTGAACTCCCCCAAATAGTTGGAATAATCCTCCCACTCATTAGCCTATGAAGTTACCCAGCCCATAAAAACTATCCACACCATCACTTGTCTCTCACTGAATCTTTCTGCAAAGAGACATCAAAACCCCAAGCTTCATTAAGTCCTGAGACCAGATGTGTGATCTTGGTTAAAAGATCATGGAGTCAAGTTGCAATCTGAGTTACACAGTTACACTAGGCTGAAGAAAGTCCCCCACCAAGATATCTGTGCCCTAATTCTTGGAATCTGTGAATGTTGCCTTTCTGTTGTTCAGTTGCTAAGTCATGTCCGACTCTTTGTGATCCCATGAACTGCAACACGCCAGGCTTCCCGGTCCTTCACTATCTCCTAGCATGAATCCTCAAATTCATGCTCATTGAGTTGGTGATGCTATCTAACCATCTCATCCTCTGTCACCCCCTTCTCCTTTTGCCTTCAAGCTTTCCCAGCATCAGGGTCTTTTCCAATGAGTCGGCTCTTGGCATCAGGTGGCCAGAGTATCGGCCCATGCATACTTTTCGGTAACACTTGCAATCAATATTCAGGGTTGATTTCCTTTAGAACTTACTGGCTTGATCTCCTTGCTGTCCAAGGGGCTCTCAAGAGTCTTCTCCAGCACCATAGTTCAAAATCATCAATTTTTCGGTGCTCAGCCTCCTTTATGGTCCAACTCTCAACATCCATACATGACCACTGGAAAAACCATAGCTTTGACCAAACTGACTTTTGTTGGCAAAATGAATGTTGCCTAACACAGCAAAAAATATTGTGTGGATGTGATTGAGTTAAGGATCTTGGGATGCTGAGACCAGCCTGAATACAATCTCAGTATTCCTGATAGAAAGGAGACAGGAAGACTCTGTCAGAGGGAGGGCAATGTGATAACAGAAGCAGAGATGCTAGTGATGAGCTTTGAATGTGAAGGAAGGGGCCACAAGCCAACTGGAAGCTGACAAAGGCAAGGACATAGTCTCCCACTCAGAATCTTGTAAAACAAACAGCCCTGAGCCCCCTTGACTATGGACCTAACTGATTTTGTACTTGTAACTTTTGCTGTGTTAAGCCATTGAGTTTATGGCAATTTGTTACAGCAGCAAAAGGAAACAAAGCCAGTCTCCTTCCCCATCCCTGTGCATTGTCAGCTGATTTCCTTTTTTGTTCTATTACTTTGAGCACGTGGGAGTGCACCATACCCTCTGAGGTGCTAAGAGGGTGGGCTTTGGGTCAGACTTTATTTCCTGGTGACAACGGTGATTGCTGAGTGACCCAAGGCAGCTCACTCCGTCGTCTCACTGTGCTGTCAGTCTCCTTGTGGTGTGAGGCTCAAATTCCAGTTTCTTTCTTTTTTATTTTTTGGGCTGTGTCATGCAGCAGAGTCTTAGGTCCCCCACCAGGGATCGAACCTGTGCCTCTTGTAGTGCAAGTGTGGAGTCTTAACCACCGGGCCATCAGGGACGTCTTGCCTCCATTTTCTTTACTTTTTAAAAAAATTTATTTTTTAATTGGAGGAAAATTGCTTTACAATGTTGTGATGGTTTCTGCCATAGGATAATGCAAATCAGCCATAATTATACATAAATCCCCTTCCTCTTGAGCCTCCCTCCCCTCCTCCTAACCTACCTCTAGATTGCCTCCATTTTCTATCAGGCCTGTATATGTTTTGTTTAGTTTTCAGTGTTTTAAAGTGTTCTCATTGAATAGGATAATTATCCTATAGGGTAATTTATTTTGAATGCTGCTAAGTCACGTCAGTCGTGTCTGACTCTGTGCAACCCCATAGACGGCAGCCCACCAGGCTCCCCTGTCCCTGGGATTCTCCAGGCAAGATCACTGGAGTGGGTTGCCATTTCCTTCTCCAATGCATGAAAGTGAAAAGGGAAAGTGAAGTCGCTCAGTCGTATCCGACTCTTAGCCACCCCATGGACTGCAGCCTACCAGGCTCCTCCATCCATGGGATTTTCCAGGCAAGAGTACTGGAGTGGGGTGCCATATTTTGAATAGGATAATGTATTTACATGGTATAAGAATTTAAAAGTATAAAAATGTTTCCAGCGCTAATCTCTCGTCTACCATTGCCTTCAGCCATCCCAGTTATCCACTTGATTCAGATATGTTCTTACAGAGACTTTTCTATACATGGACAAGTAATTGCATACACACACACACACACATACACTCACACACTCTCTCTCATCAAATGAACAATCACATACCATATGCTCCCTGCTTGACACTTTGCTTTTATCATATATTTTTTAAGAATTCTTTTCCAATATGGTTTATTACAGGATTTTGAATATAGTTCCCTGTGCTATCACAATAGGACCTTGTTATCTATCCGTTCTATATATAGTTTGCATCTGCTAGTCCCAAACTCCCAGTGTATCCCTTCTCCCCACCGCCTCTCATTTAGTATATTTTTTATTATCTTTCCATATCATTGCATAGAGAATTTCCTTTTTAAATTTTTTTTTAATTGGCCATTTGGCTTGTGGGAGCTTAATTCTCCAGCCAAAGATGGGGCCTGCGCCCTTGGCAGTGAAAGTCAGAGTCCTAACTCCTGGACCACTGGAGAATTCCCATCCTTATTTATTTATTTTTGTATGAAGATACCTGAAACTTTTCTCTTGTCCTTTACTGATAGAAAAAAAAAAAAGAGTATTTCTAATAGTGCCATATACAATGTGCGTATATATTTCTAAAAGTGACTCAGTCACAAGATATGTGCATGGTTGTGATTTTACTTTAAATTTTTAAAAATTTATTTTTCTTTTTTGGTTGTGCCATGTGGTGGGATCTTAGTTCCACTACCTGGGATGGAACCTGTGGCACCCCCTGTAGTGGAAGCTCGAAGTCTTAACCTCTGGACTGCCAGGGAAGTCCCTTGGTTGTAATTTTTAAAAGGAACAATGATAAGTGTTGCTGAGTGTGTGGGTAAATTGGAACCCTCATACATTGCTGCTGGTGAAAATGTAAAATGGTGTGGCTGCTTTGAACTACACCAGTCTGGAAAAGGTCCTCAAAAAGTTGAACATAGAGTTCTCACATAATACTCAGTTCCACTCTGAGGTATACACCATAGAGAAAGGAAAACATATGTCCACACAAATACCTGTACACAAGTGTTCATAGCAAGATTATTCATAACAGCCAAAAGACAGAAACAACCCAGGTGTCCATTAATGAATGAATAGATTAACATAATGTGATATTTCGATGCAATGGAATTCTATCATTATTATTATTATTGGCCTCTCTGTGCAGCAGGCAGGATCTTAGTTCCCTGACCAGGGATTGAACCTGAGCCCCCTGCATTGGGAATGCTGAGTCTTAACCACTGGACCACCAGGGAAGTCCTGCAATGAAATTCTTGAAACGGGATTATTGAGCCAGAAAAAGAAATGAAGTACGAATACATGTTACCACCAGGATGAAACTTGAAATAATTATGATAAGTTAAAGGACCCAGGACAGAAAGCCACATGCTGTACTGATCCCATTTATTTAAGAATGACCAAAACAGGCAAATCCACAGAGGCGCAAAGTAGACTAGTGGTTGCCAAGGGGGGCTTCCCAGGTGGCACTAGTGGTAAAGAATCTGCCTGCCAATGCAGGAGACGTAAGAGACGTGGGTTTGATCCCTGGGTTGGGAAGATCCCCTGGAGTAGGAAGTGGCAACCCTCTCCAGTATTCTTGCCTAGAGAGTCCTGTGGAAAGAGGAGCCTGGTGGGCTACAGTCCATGGGATTGCAAAGAATGCCTGGTGGGCTACAGTCCATGGGGTTGCAAAGAGTCGGACATGACTGAAGCAATGCACACACACAAACACACACACACACATATCCGAGGGAACTGCAGAGAAAGGAGAGATGTTAAGGTTCTCGAATCAGATAATGGGTGATGGTTCAACAGTATTGTTCAATTGTTCATACATACTAGAAACCACAGAGTCACACAATTTAATACGATAAATTGTTTTGTTATGTGAATTCTATCTCAATAAAAAACACAATACTTTATAAAATGGTATATGCATAAAATTTTCTTACTTACTGCAGAATTACCCACTGCTCAGCAATGTATGCAAGCAACCATTTTCCCACGCCACTGGATTTGCCAACAGCCATGGGGCTTGTGTGTGAATAGGAATACTAACTAATCTTTGTTCTTTGATAAAATCACTAAGCAGTTATTCTTCTATATCAGGTTTCCCTAACCCATTAAACAGTCCTTCCAAATGCTATCACTTAAACCCTTCACAAATCTAATATCAGATCCTTGTAAATGTTGTAAGTACCTTAATGGATAGACAAGGCGATCGTGTGATATTATAATGATTATGAGACTGATGACTGTATTGAGTCATGTCACCAATGTGCTGACACCGCGGGTGTGAATTTGTTGTTTCTTTACGATGGCTGTTCCAATGTGTATTCTTCTTTCCTGTTGGAAGTATGATTTTATTTGCCCGATGGGAAGAGTCAGGTTTACTGGCTCAGAGTTGCCAAGCTTTTGGGTGGAGGTAGAGCCAGTTTGGAGTGAGCCAATGGTTCAGGATCAGTGATGAGATGAGGGAGCACCCATCACGGCAGCTCACCAATGTGGTCGTTCCCCAGGAACTGTCTACGGGATCAGCTCTGAACACGTAGAAAGGCTTTATTTACGACCCCATTGGGCATGACCCCTGCCCCCTCCCATCACATATGTTCTGAGCATCTTCTCATAGCATATAGGCTGGCACTTTTTGTTCTGAGCAGGACCTGTTTCTTTTTAAAATATTTATTTGACTGCGTTGGGTGTTGGTGGTGGCATGCGGGATCTTTGATCTTCTTGCAGCATGGGGGATCTTTAGTTTCGGCATGCAAACTCTTAGTTGCTGCATGTAGGATCTAGTTTCCTGATCAGGGATCAAACCCGGGCTCGCTGCTCTGGGAATGCGGAGTCTCAGCCACTGGACCACCAGGGAAGTCCCTGAGCAGGATTTGTTTCTATCTGGTTAAATCCAAAGTCAGTATGGTTTAATAAAACTCCAGCTATTTTTTTTAACTGAGGTAAAAAATATATAACAGAAAATTTGCCAATTTAGTCCTTTTTAAGTGTATTCTGCTGCAGCACTGGTTGCCTTCTTAATATCTTGCAAACATCACCTTTATCTATTTCCCAAATATTTCATCATTTCAAACAGAAACTCTGTATCCATTAAGCAATAATTCCTATTCCTTCCTCCCTTCAGCCCCTGCTAACATCTAATTTACTTTCTCTATGAATTGCCAGTTCTAGATATTTCATGTTAGTGGAATCATATGGTGTTTTTTCTTTCGTGTCTGGCTTACTTCACTTTGCATAATGCTTCCAAGGTTCATCCACATGGTAGCACACATCTGAGCCTCATTCCTTTTGATGGCTGAAGAGTATTCCTCTGCGTGGATGTACTGTATTTTGTTTATCCCTTCATCAGAGATGTTTGGTGTATGCCTGCCCTTGGGCTACTGTAGATAAAGCTGCTATGAACGTTCACTTACGGGTCTCTGCTTGAGTTCCTGTTTCCAATTCTTTATGGGTATATACCTAGGAGAGGAATTGCTCATGTGATTATGGTAATTCTGTTTCACTTTTTGATAACCAACTGGACAGTTTCCCACGGCATCTGCACCATTTTACATTCCCACTAGCAGCATACGAGGGTTCCAGTTTCATCACGTCCTCGCCAGCACTTACTCTCTGTTTTTACCATTATTATGGCCATACGAGTAGTCATACGGTGTTATACAACCTCAGATTTTATTTTTTTCTGCCACACTGCATGGCAAGCATGTGGGATCTCAGTTCCCCAACCAGGGATCAAACCCATTCCCCCTGCATTAGAAGCAGGAATCTTAACCACTAGACTGCCAGGCAAGTCCCTAACCCCAGCTTTTATCCTCATCAACCATCAAGACCTGAAATGACAAGCTGCTACATGTTTTCTAGTTCGGTGTCTTATCAAATGTTTTCAATCTTTTCCTAAGACATGACAAATGGTAACTTGCCCAGTCTTACTTTGCATTTCTCTTGGGGTGAGGAAGTGGATCTTCTTCTGTTTAAGAATTGCTCGTGTTTCTTTTCCATGATTTTTCTGTTCATCAACCTTTGCCCACTTTCCTGCGGTTACTGGTCATATGCTGTGTTTTAAAAATGAAGCATTGGCTGCAAACACTGAAAGCTCCAGGGGTGACATCACACAAAAATCTAATTTTCCAGCTTCTTTTGGAAGTGCCCTAGCCTGCACACTCACAAGGCAGGGAGTGACTGGAAGAGAGGCTGCTCTGTAGGCTACACCGTCCCCCACCTGCATTCTGATATGCCTGGGCCCATTACCTGTCACATGACCTGCCTGGCCCTGTGGGCATTTGTGGGGGCAGCTCCTGGGATAATCCTTTCAAAGCACTCGGTCCAGAGCCTGGCCCTGCAGAAAATTCAAAACAGTTAGATAGAAAAGAAATTTCAAAAACAGAGCTGGCCAGTCTCATCTCAGTGATTGATGGTGGTTAAGGCACCAGTTAAAAAACTAGAAGCACATCTGTTCAGTGATGGTGTGCAGAGTTGGAGGGCAGAGAGTTCCAATGAAAACACATTCAATCGAGGAAAACCTTCTGAATGAAAAGGCAAGTTGCAAATGATGCAGTTCAGGACATGCAGCCTTCAAATGTGGCATGTTGGCATTCAGATTATTTTAAGCTTAGGGAGTTTGAAAACGGCAGAAGTAGGGAGATCACTCTGACCTCCTCCTTTCTTTGCCCTTCTTCCCTGAAGTAGGTCATAAAATCGTCATGTGAGAGGTGTTCCCACCCCACCCCCAATTCCCCCCCATCCCCAACCCCTCACCCAGACCTGGAGGAAAAGAGCATGGCATTTGTGAAGACAATGGGAGAAAAAGAAGAGTCCTAATAGACCTGCTGTGAGTTTTAATTGCTCAGTCCCACTTGCATAATCTAGGAGAATCTCCCCATCTCAGGACTCTAGGGACTTCCTTGATGGTTCAGTGGCTAAGACTCTAAGCTCCCAATGCCGGGAGCCCAAGTTTGAACTAGGTCTCATATGCCACAACTAAGAGTTTGCCTGCCAGAACTAAGACCCAGTGCAGCCAAATAAATAAAAAAAATTTTAAACCATGTAAAGTCTCTTTTGCAATATGAGAGAGTATTTACATGTTCCAGGGGTGAGGACCTAGGTCATTTGGGGGCCAAATTCAGCTGACCACAAACCACGGTTCTTTTACTTATTTAACTTTATTAAATAATTTTTTTTCACAGGCATAATTCTCTTACAATTAATACTTGCTACAAAAATGACTTGAACATCATCTACAATTTTACCACCATTCAGCTGCTGAATATCATATGCATGACAGTGTACTCAGATCACAAAAAATCTTTTCATACTTTCCAAATAGTCTTTTCTTTCAGCTATAAAGGTCAGTTACCTGAGCCAAACTTGTTCTTAATAAGTAGAATTTCTGTGTCCATTCAAAAAGTCTCTGACATCTTTCTGGGCCTATTCATTTGCAGACAGGAATAGAAACTGTGACCAGGGTTTTCACATTATGCATTGACAGGTGATGCCTGCTCTTCTTAGGCTGTCCGATTTTTCTAAGATAAAAGGAGTGACTCTCGGCAGGGCCACGTGGATGAGGAAGTTCCGTGCGGAGGAGATCACATCCTTGCGCATCTTCTCTGCAGGGTCCAGCTTCAGATTCAGGCTCTTGATGCAAAATACTGTGGCTCGGCTTCACCCATGGTTCTATTTTCTTCTTTTTTGACTGTGCCTCAGTGCATGTGGGATCTTAGTTCCCTGACCAGGGATCAAACCCATGCGCCCTGCAGTGAAGTGCAGAGTACCAACCATGGTTCTTTTTATTTCAAGAGTCGTCATCATCTGGACTTCCCTGATGGCTTAGCAGTGAGGACTCCACCTGCCGATGAAGGAGACATGAGTTCGATCCCTAGGTTGGGGAGATCTCCTAGAGAAGGAAATAGCAACCCTCTCCAGTATTTTTGCCTAGGAAAATCCCCTGGACAGAGATGCCTGGTGGGCTACAGTCCATGGAGTCGCAAAAAGTCAGATGCGACTTAGGGACTAAACAACAAGTCATCATCCTAATAGATACTACTCAAGAATGTTCTGTAGTAATGGCTCTTACGTGTCAGGTGCCGGGCTAAGTGCTTTAGGTATGTTATGTCATCTAATCCTTCCAGCAGCCCTCGGAGGCAGGTACCACTGCTGTCCTGAAGATTCAGGCAAAGACAACACAGGGAAGGGATGAGAAGAGCTCTGACCCCAGAGCCCACTAGCTGGGCTGGTCCACCTGAGCGCATGAGAGGCACGGCTACCCCAGATGCCCCCTTCCCTGGACAGAGGTTTCCTAGGGCTTCGCACACTGAATTTTGTACCTTGTTCTTCATGTGTTGGCCCCTTCACAAACTCCTCCTGCCATTATTTTATGAAGCTGGCCCACTCAGCAGGAGAAGCCCTGCTGAATCAGAGATCTAAGGGCTGCGGGGTTACCTGTCGGTGCCAGGTGCACGATGGGGAATCTCTGAAAGCCTCAGGCTCAGGTACGCCTACACAAGTCAGACTTGCTGGGAATCACTGCATGTGATTTTCTCTAAGGCAGTGTTTGCCGAGTATCCAGTGTCTGTAATCGGGATCACCTTTGAAGATCCATGCTTAGGAAGAAAGACAGCCCGTAGTTTTTGTCAAGCTGGCCAGCTGAGCCACCAGGAGACCATGGGTTGCCAGAGGATTGCTGGTACAGGAGAAGATTTTGAAAAGAAATATATGAATATAGCCTTCACAAGCAATACTTCCCTGGGGCAAAGAAACGAAAGAGCAGCACTTACATGATTGATGGCACATGTGCTGGTAGGGGGTTGCCTTATGACTTATGTGAAAAAAACATGTATTTATTAACAATTGTAATGTTTTGGGGAAAACACTGAAAACTCATACAAAGCTTGCCAAACTATAAGGTCTTCATCATCATTGATGAAAATGAGGCTAGTAAGAGAGAGAATGTTGATTAAAAGATGAGGTGGGGGTTTGGGAAAAGCTGAGATTTATCTGTCAAACAGAGATCCAAGTTCGAGGTTTATTTTTCTCTTCCTCTTTCTCTCCAGGTTGATAAAACAACTCTGCCCCATGAAGTTATTCAGGGATCTTTGTTCCTCCTAGGTGCTGGTCTTATCTTTGTGGTCAGAGGGCTCATCACGACTACCATACCGCACAAGACCATGCCTGGCTGCATGGGAGGATGGGAAATGTAGGTTTTCTATCTGCAGGATCTTATGCCCAATAAGATACTATTACGATTGTATTAGTTAGCTATTGCTGTATAACAAATCACTCCCCTACAGCACTTATGCATGCATGCTGTCACTTCAATCATGTCTGACTCTTGCAACCCTGTGGACAGTAGCCCACCAGTCTCCTCTGTCCATGGGATTCTCCAGGCAAGAATACTGGAGTGGGTTGCCATGCCCTTCTCCAGGGGATCTTCCCAACCCAGGAATTGAAGCTGAGTCTCTTTTGTCTCCTGCACTGGCAGACGGGTTCTTTACCACTAGTGCCATCTGTGAAGACCCCTAAACACTTAGTGATTTAAAACAATGAACACTTTTTATCTTGTTTTCTAAGGTCAGGAATCAGTCCCTCTGGGTCAGAGTCTCATCCAAAACTACAAGTAAGGTGTTGGCCAAGGCTCCAGTCATTTCAAAGCAACAGGGGGCAGACACTTTTCCAAGATTTCCGGCATGCTTGTTGGCAGGTCCCAGGTCCTCACTGGTTATTGGTCAGTGACATCAATTCCTTGCCATCCGGGCCTCTCTGCAGGGTGGTTCAGAGTGTGGCTTCCCTCTGAGCAAGACAGCAAGTGAGAGAGACTTCACTGGTGGTCTGGTGACTAAAAATCTCCCTGCCAATGCAGGAGACACGGGTTTGATCCCTAGTCTGGAAGGATCACTCATGTCATGGAACAACTAAGCCCGTGGGCCGCAATTACTGAGCTCACACAACTATTGAGGCCTGGAAACCTAGAATCCATGCTCTGCAACAAGAGAAACTGCCATGAGGAGCTTGCACACGCAACTAGAGAGTAGCTTCTGCTCTCTGCAAGCAGAGAAAGCCTGCATGTGCAGCAGTGAAGACCCAGTGAAGCCAAAAATAAAAATTAATTAATTAAAAAAAAAAAAAAGAAAGCAAGTGAGAGAGGCAGAGAGGGCAAGCAAGAGAGAAGTCACAGCCCTTTTGTAGCCTGATCTCAGAAGTGACATCTCACTACTTTGGCCATTTTCTGTTTGTTCGAAGTGAGCCACTTAAATCCGGTGCACAGAGGAGGGGACTGTGCACAGGATAAACACGTGGAGTTGGGGGTCACTGGAGGTCATCTCAGGGGCTTCCTGTGGACCAAAGGGAGGTGGATTGGGGGACAAAGTAGCTGTGTCTTGCACCATTTCTCTAAGTGAAAATTAGTAACTTACACCAGTGAGGGGCCGTGTAGAAGGAAATGGCAACCCACTCCCAGTATTCTTGCCTGGGAAATCCCACGGACAGAAGAGCCTGGTGGGCTACGGTCTATGGGGTCACAGAGTCAGACACGACCGAGCAACGAAAACAACAACCACCACCAGTGAGGTGGGGTGGCTTCTTACCAGCAGAGGACAGAGGGTCCAGCAGTGTTCTGGTGTCACTGGGAAGACGTTTGTGGATGGAAAAGATGAATTACTTCGTGTTTTAAGTTAATCTTCAATACATTAACACTACCAATTAAAAATATAGTCCTCTTTAGCGTCAAACTTTTACTTCCAAATATTATTCTATTTATAAATGCAGTAAACTTTATTTTTTATTTATTTAAACATTTTTTTGGAGTATAGTTGATTTACAATGCTGTGTTAGTTTCAGGTATACAGCAAAGTGGATCAGTTATACATGTACATATACCCACTCTTTGTTTAGGATTCTTTTCCCACATGGGTATTTACAGAGTATTGAATAGAGGTCCCTGTGCCCTACAGTAGGTTCTTATTTAAATCCAACCATTTTAACGGGCACTTTCAGGGAGGTCTTTGATTAATGTTCAATCAAGTCCAGTTACAACAGCTTCACATCCTATTTAGAATTTCAGTTAATTAAATTTCCTTAAGTGCTCTGCTTTCACATCTCAATTTTCTTTGACCACTCAACAGAAGCTTCTAAAAAGCACAACCTCCCCAGGTTCTTAACTCGTATAATAAATTACAAGCATATCAAGATCTTTTAAATATTCTAGCACCATTTACTCACTTTGAAAAATGCCCTTTCACGTTTCAGTGAAAAATTCCAAGTCTAAAATAATGAATTGCTCAATTATACATGTTACGTTGGAAGACTGACATTTACAGGACACGTTTGTCCCATTTTTTATGCCAAGTTCTCTTAAACATTTCAAATATATTAAATACTGACTATCCCAGATGATTCTTAAACATAACATGGCAGTCTTAATTCTGTGGGTTCCGTTGGCTTTCTCTATGTAATTGTAAGCCTTCTTACAACTGGGCATTAAAAAACATTCTTAAGGAAAATTTTATTAGTGTGGTGAGATTGATTCGTAGCCAGAAATTTGGGGCTGGAACAAGAACAAGAGCTCTGACTTATTGGTTATGAAAAAATCCACAGGGTCCTTTTTAAATAGTTACCAAAACAAAGCAGCTTCACAGGCTCCTAAGTTCTGGTCCCCTGGCTTGTGTCCCAGGTCAGGGTGTACCGTTCCCTCTCATGAGTACCGGTTCACAGCCAGTGAAATCAGAGGAAGTCTGCAAGGCTACCCAGGGTTGCTTACGGCTTGGATTGGCATCAGCTGGTCCGTCTACTGCCCAGCTGTCTATTCCGCATTCTTTCCTGAGTCTTGCTGTCAGGCCTGGCCACAGCCCCTGGAGGGAGTTAATGATGTCCAGTGTGTTAATGGTATCACTCAGCATCCGTTTGCCTGGCTCCGCTCCTGGCCAGGCTGAAGTCAGGATTGTGATGCAGACATGAACAAGGATGTCTTAAGGTTCCCCAGGGATCGGGGATCAGGAATTTGGAGACTATCCCTGGGTTCGATCAACTCTCATGTCTATAGGATGGGAATGTGGGGAGGGTGCAACCAACCTGGAATTATCCAGCCTGGGTGTGGAGGGAGCACCTGGGCTCAGATTCTTTTTTCTGTGTGTTCTTTTTTCTTTTTTTTTTTTTCCTGGCCATGCCACGTGGCTTGCAGAATCTTAACTCTGGGACCAGGGACTGAGTCTGGGCGATGGCCAGTGAAAGTGCTGAGTCCTAACCACCCGACTGCCCAGGAATTCTCTGGGCTCAAATTGGAGGAGGATGCAAAGGGCCAACAGGGAGGAAGATCAGAGAACAGGCTCTTGTGGGGGTTATGGTGGAGGGGGACAGTGGAAGGATGCTGGCCAAGCAACCTCACAGCCCAGCCCTGCTCCTTCCACCCTCACTGATTAGGGGTGAGGAGGTGGTTCAGTCAGCCCAGACACGATCACCTCCAGCATGCAGCACCTACTATGTGCAGAGTGCCTTCCTGGATCCTGCTGTCTCCAAACTAGATGAATCATAACCGAGGTAAAGGCAATCCTGCCCAGGACTAGAGCCAGGTGGTGGCAGAGGTGGGGCTGATTCTGCATATATATTTTTTAAAGTTAATCATCTCAAGTGTGTTTAAATGGTTGTTGTTCAGTCACTAAGTCGTGTCTGACCCTTTGTGACCCCATGTACTGTAGCATGTCAGGCTTCTCTGTTCTTCACTATCCCCCAGAGTTTGCTCAGACTCATGTCCACTGAGTTGGTGATGCTATCCAACCGTCTCATCCTCTGCCATCCCCTTCTCCTCCTACCCTCAATCTTTTCCAGGATCAGGATCTTTTCTAATGAGTCGGCTCATCACATCAGGTGGCCAAAGTATTGGAGCTTCAGCTCAGCATTAGTTCTTCCAGTGAATATTCAGGGTTGATTTCCTTTAGAATTGACTGGTTTGATCTCCTTGCTGTCCAAAGAACTCTCAAGAGTCTTCTCTAGCACCACAGTTTGAAAACATCAATTTAAACGGTAATAAATAATTAAATGTATGTATTTATTACTATTATTAAAATTTTTATTGGAATATAATTGCTTTACAAAATAATACTAGTTTCTACTCCACTCTACATGTATTTTGAAGGGAAGAAACAGGATTTTCTGTTGGGCTGGGTGGAGAGACAAGAGAGAGAGGAATCCAGAATGAGGCCAGGGTCTCTGATTTGAGTGTCTGGTTAAACAAAAGGAACTTTCCCTGAGAATGGCCTGAGCAAAAGGTTTAGAGGGGCCTGATATTAATTCTTTCCAGGCATGTGCTGTGGACTTCAAGGCACAATATCCTTCCAAATGTTGTAATCACAATCTGAGTATGAAATACATTTTCCATAGCAATCAGTACACAGAATTTCTTGCAGCTATTTACCCTTGCTATATGCCAAGTCAGACATGACTTGGTGACTGAACAACAATATGTTGTGTACTCTGGAAAAATCAATTTTTTATTGTATTCCATTTAAAAACAAAGTGCTAATTATGACTTGTCAATAAGTCATGGCCAGAAATTTGTAAACCACTATTCTGGGTTCTACCTCTTTGAAACTTGTTTTGGGCTTATTTCTGCCCTGGAGGCGTCGGGGAGCTTGGGCTGGGCTGACCACGGGGCAGTCAGAGATGGCTCAGGTGACTGGAGCGGGGAGATGCTGATGACTGGGGAGACCACGGGGCGGTGGGACTCCTGAGGATCCCTCTAGGGATGGCTATGCTGGGTTAGGGAAAAGTTCAAGTCTGCTGACCCAGCATGGAAAACTGGCAGGGACAGGCACTGAGGGCAGCCAGGGTATGCGAGCATGGAGCAGGGGTGAATAGGCTGCTGGGCGGCCGTGGGCAGGCACCTGCCCACGCCTACTCCTGCAGAGGATGGCCAGGGTCTGCGGCACCATGGAAATGACATCTGGTGGAGAACAGCCCCTCCGATCCAGCTTCTGGGACCGCTCTGCTTCTTGCTGCCAGTGAGTGCCTGTCCCCTGCCCTCACCAGCCCCAGGGTGGGTGCAGTAATTTAGTTATGTCCTCAAGGAGCCTGGCTGTCTCTCCTTCCCCTTCACCATCCTCAGTACATTGGCTTTTATCCTTCAAGGCGGTGGCCTCAGTTGCAGGTGCTATAACTACACCCGGAGGCAGGAAGGAATGGGAACAGAGGGCCTCCCCTGCGGAGAACGGGGCCGCATGGCCACCTTCCTGCAGCAGCCAGCATCCAACAAAGGGAAATATGTCTGCCTCCTGAGGCTGGCCCGTGGCTGCATCTAAAAAAAGATCATGGGGACTTTCCTGTTGGTTCAGTGGGCTAAGATCTTGCTCTCCCAGTGCAGGGGGCCCAGGTTCCATCCCTGGTTGGGGAACTAGATCCCACAGGGCACAACTAAGAGTTCTCATGCCCCAACTAAAGATCCTGCATACTGCTACAAAGATCGAAGATCCTCCGTGCCACAACTGAGACCAGGTGCAGTCAAAGAAATAAAAATAAGTATTTTTAAAAATTGCAGTTCTGGGCTTCCCTGGTGGTCCACTGCTTAAAAGAATCTGCCTTGCAATACAGGGGACATCAGTTTGATCCCTGATCCAGGAAAATCCCACGTGCAGAAAAATCCTGGTAAGCCATTGAGCCGCAACTAGTGAAACCTGCACACTCCAGAACCTGTGCTGCACAACAAGAGAAGTCACTGCAGTGAGAAGCCCGTGCACCGTGCCAGAGAGTAGACCCATTCACCATGCCAGAGAGTAGACCCAATTCACCGTGACTAGAGAGTAGACCCATTCACCATGCCAGAGAGTAGACCCAATTCACCGTGACTAGAAAGTAGACCCAATTCACCCTGACTAGAGAGTAGACCCATTCACCGTGACTAGAGAGTAGACCCATTCACCGTGCCAGAGGGTAGACCCAATTCACCGTGACTAGAGAGTAGACCCAATTCACCATGACTAGAGAGTAGACCCATTCACCGTGCCAGAGAGTAGACCCATTCACCATGCCAGAGAGTAGACCCAATTCACCGTGACTAGAGAGTAGACCCATTCACCATGCCAGAGAGTAGACCCAATTCACCGTGACTAGAAAGTAGACCCAATTCACCCTGACTAGAGAGTAGACCCATTCACCGTGACTAGAGAGTAGACCCATTCACCGTGCCAGAGGGTAGACCCAATTCACCGTGACTAGAGAGTAGACCCAATTCACCATGACTAGAGAGTAGACCCATTCACCGTGCCAGAGAGTAGACCCATTCACTGTGCCAGAGAGTAGACCCAATTCACCGTGCCTAGAGAAAGCCGGAGCGCAGCAACGAAGGTCCAGCGCAGCCAAAAATAAATAAAAACTATATATATATATATGTATGTATGTATATATGTGTGTGTATATAGTGTGGTTCTGTTAGTGAGGAAAGTGGATGGCTGGCAAGTAACAAGGCTGCCACAGCAGGACTGATAGGACATCTGCATTTTGTAATAGCAGCCCAGTCACGGCTGAGCGCTGGAGCGGGGCCTCAGAAGCACCCTGTGTGTCCCTTTGATTGTGGGAGGTGGTGAGGAAGTCTTGAGAAGGAGCAGAAGAGAGGAGGGGACTTGGCAGTCGATATTCACCAACCTGGGTGGAATATTTTAATATTTAAACAATCCATTTGACTAACAGAGGTAAGTTGGGTCCCACTATATGTGACCCCATGAACTGTAGCCCACCAGGCTCCTCTGTCCATGGGATTCCCCAGGCAAGAATACTGGAGTGGGTGGCAATTCTCTTCTCCAGGGGATCTTTCCGACCCAGAGATCGAACCTGGGTCTCCTGCATTGCAGATGGATTCTTTATCCACCGAGCTATGAGGGAAATCCCTGGGGATGCTCAAGAAAGGAGAACAGAGTCTTGCACATAAGGAAACAGGCTCAGAGACAGGAACTTATTCAAGATGGCTGAGAGGCGTTAAAGTAGCTTCTAAACACTGAGGGTGTGCTTCTAATTACATATAATAACATATAATAACAACATAATGATACTAATTACAATCATCTGACAGCTGTCCCTCTATACCAGGCCTTATTCCAAGCATAACACACATGTTAACACACAGTTTAACATGCAGGTGCATGCTGTTATATGAGTAGATATGGTACATAGTGAAGATATACCAGGTAAATACTGTTACTGGCAATATTATGTAGAGGAGGAAGTTCTTAGAAATTAAGTCGTTCACCCAGGACAATGGTTCTCAACTGGGGTGACTTCCCCCTTCCAGGAGACATTTGGCAGTATTTGAAGACACTCTGGGTCTTCCCAGGTGGCTCTAACGGTAAAAAAAACCTGCCTGCCAATGCAGGAGACATGAGAGATGTGGGTTTGATCCCAGGGCGGGAAGATCCCCTGGAAGAGGGCATGGAAACCCACTCCAGTATTGTTGCCTGGAGAATCCCATGGACAAAGGAGCCTGGCAGGCTATAGTCCATGGGGTTGAAAAGAGTCGGGCACAACTGAAGTGACTTAGCCTACACACATAGCAAAAATAATTATTTATGGAGATACTCAAACAGTTTAAATTTCAATCCTTCTGTTAGTGACAAAAACAAGGGAGTGTCGCACAAATTTTGATTTGGCCTCACTGGTCTTAATTGTGGCACGTGGGTGTCTCTAGCTTTTGTGGCCCACAGGGTGGCATGTGGGATCTTAGTTCTGCTACCAGGGATTGAATCCATGTCCTGTGCATTGGAAGGTGAATTCTTAACCACTGGACCACCAGGGAAGTCCCCCTCCTCCCCTCTGCCGCCCCCCTACACCACCCCCACCACACAACTTGTTTTTGCTGTTTTCCTTGATCCAGAACGGTTCTTTACTGTACATTACAAGCCTATGGTATTGTCAGGCGAGTGTATTCTCCTCGGTTCTGTCTCGTCACAATAAAGATTTGGAGTGACGGACATTAAAGCCCTCGGCGCGTCACAGCTCCCGGGTCTTGGACAGACCATGTTATAGCTCTTAGGCAATTCAGTGTTACAGCTCCATGTTACAGTTCTATTTTATTTAGAAAATAGCAGGAGAATCCATCCTCGAGGCATGAGAGCATGCCGACCCAAAGACATGAAGAGAAGAGAGTGGGGGAGCGCGCCGGCGCACAGAAGAGAGAGAAAGAGAGCGAGAGAGAGACAGCCTTTTAGCTCCTCTTTTTTATATGTTTTTCCTCCCCCTGGGCCTGCCCTGTGTAAATTGGGCTAGCCGGGAGTGCTGTTTGTTCTACCTGAGGTCCTCACTCTGGTCCTTGGACCTTCCTTTGTTCTATTTTCGCGGGCTTTTCCCTTCCTTGTCTTTTAGCCACCGCCATTTAGGGCTCCTGTTTCCTATTCTAACTACCTAACAGTATTTTACTGTTTTGTGTCCTTTCATGAGATGGTCAGTCCATTGAAGCCACAAGAGGAGACAGAGGAGAGGCTCAGGAAAAGCAAGTTTATTGTACTCACAGGTCCTAGTAACCGGAGGTGTGTCACATGGGGCCACTTGGGAAGTACACAGTGTGGTCAAGGGATAGGAGATAGGAGCCAGGGAAAGGCTGAGATCATGACCTTTACTGGGGTTTCCTCAGGAAAGATGGGCTTCCCTGATGGCTCAGCAGGTAAAGAATCCACCTGCAATGCAGGAGACACAAGAAACACAATTTTGATCCCTGGGTTAGGAGATCCCCTGGAGGAGGAAATGGCAGCCCATACCAGGATTCTTGCCTAAAAAATGCCATGGAATCAGAGGAGTTGCAGATTGCACGGGGTTGCAGGGTGAAACATGGGACTGAGTGACTAAGAACACAGTAAAGGCAGGGCTTAGTTTCATTGAGTTAGACAAGGCTGTGGTCCCTGTGATTAGATTGACTAGTTTTCTGTGATTATGGTTTCAGTGTGTCTGCCTTCTGATGCCTCTCGCAACACCTACAGTCTTCTTTGGGTTTCTCTTACCTTGGACGTGGGGTATCTCTTCAAGGCTGCTCCAGCAAAGCACAGCTGCTGCTCCTTACCTTGGATGAGGGGTATCTCCTCACAGCCGCTCCTCCTGACCTTGAACATGGAGTAGCTCCTCTCGGCCCTCCTGCGCCCACGCAGCCACTGCTCCTTGGACGGAAGAAAGCCTTCCTCAGCAATCTATGCAAAGAAATAGAGGAAAACAACAGAATGGGAAAAACTAGAGATCTCTTCAAGAAAATCAGAGATACCAAGGGAACATTACATGCAAAGATGGGCTCGATAAAGGACAGAAATGGTATGGACCTAACAGAAGCAGAAGATATTAAGAAGAGGTGGCAAGAATACACAGAAGAACTGTACAAAAAAGATGTTCACGACCCAGAAAAACACGATGGTGTGATCACTCACCTAAAGCCAGACATCCGGGAATGTGAAGTCAAGTGGGCCTTAGAAAGCATCACTACGAACAAAGCTAGTGGAGGTGATGGAATTCCAGTTGAGCTCTTTCAAATCCTGAAAGATGATGCTGTGAAAGTGTTGCACTCAATATGCCAGCAAATTTGGAAAACTCAGCAGTGGCCACAGGACTGGAAAAGGTCAGTTTTCATTCCAATCCCAAAGAAAGGCAATGCCAAAGAATGCTCAAATTACCGCACAATTACACTCATCTCACATGCTAGTAAAGTAACGCTCAAAATTCTCCAAGCCAGGCTTCAGCAATACGTGAACCGTGAACTTCCAGATGTTCAAGCTGGTTTTAGAAAAGGCAGAGGAACCAGAGATTAAATTGCCAACATCTGCTGAATCATGGAAAAAGCAAGAGAGTTCCAGAAAAACATCTATTTCTGCTTTCTTGACTATGCCAAAGCCTTTGATTGTGTAAATCACAAGAAACTGTGGAAAATTCTGAAAGAGATGGGAATACCAGACCACCTGACCTGCCTCTAGAGAAACCTGTATGCAGGTCAGGAAGCAACAGTTAGAACTGGACATGGAACAACAGACTGGTTCCAAACAGGAAAAGGAGTATGTCAAGGCTGTATATTGTCACCCTGCTTATTTAACTTCTATGCAGAGTACATCATGAGAAACGCTGGGCTGGAAGAAGCACAAGCTGGAATCAAGATTGCTGGGAGAAAGATCAATAACCTCAGATATGCAGATGACACCACCCTTATGGCAGAAAGTGAAGAGGAACTAAAAAGCCTCTTGGTGAAAGTGAAAGAGGAGAGTGAAAATGTTGGCTTAAAGCTCAACATTCAGAAAACGAAGATCATGGCATCTGGTCCCATCACTTCATGGGAAATAGATGAGGAAACAGTGGAAACAGTGTCAGACTTTATTTTTCTGGGCTCCAAAATCACTACAGATGGTGATTGCAGCCATGAAATTAAAAGACGCTTACTCCTTGGAAGGAAAGTTATGACCAACCTAGATAGCATATTGAAAAGCAGAGATATTACTTTGCCAAGAAAGGTCCGTCTAGTCAAGGCTGTGGTTTTTCCAGTGGTCATGTATGGATGTGAGAGTTGGACTGTGAAGAAGGCTGAGCGTTGAAGAATTGATGCTTTTGAACTGTGGTGTTGGAGAAGACTCTTGAGAGTCCCTTGGACTGCAGGGAGATCCAAGTCCATTCTAAAGGAGATCAGGCCTGGGAGTTTTTTGGAAGGAATGATGCTGAAGCTGAAGCTCCAGTACTTTGGCCACCTCATGGGAAGAGTTGACTCATTGGAAAAGACTCTGATGGTGGGGGGATTGGGGGCAGGAGGAGAAGGGGACGACAGAGGATGAGATGGCTGGATGGCATCACTGACTCGATGGATGTGAGTTTGAGTGAACTCCGGGAGTTGGTGATGGACAGGGCGGGCCTGGCGTGCTGCAATTCATGGGGTCGCAAAGAGTTGGACACGACTGAGCGACTGAATTGAACCGAACGGAACTGAAAGGCAGGGCAGGATAAACAGTTTGGAATGGGCCATCAGCATGATTTAAGCGGGCTTTGGATTCTTGATGTGCTTTCTAGTTGCTTGCACTGGCTCTGGGATGTTTAAGGCAAAGGAATACAGGCAGACCTTGGAGATTTTGTGTGTTCAATTCTAGACCACTGCAAACAAAGTGAATATCTCAATAAAGCAAGTCAAACGATTTTTTTGGTTTCCCAGTGCAATGATACCATGGGGCTCCCGAGGCCTTTCTGTGTCCCTCATTTCTTTGATTACAGGAGACAGCCTTCATTCAGCCCCAATGACCTTCCCTGAGTTCCAATGGGCAAATTCAATCAGTTGTTAATAAGGGAGGGAATGCAAGATCAGGAAGAAACAAACAGCCAAGAGCAGCCTTGGGGTAAGGTCCTGTTTCTCCATCAATAGATATACACACAACAATATCTTTGAGCTATTTTGCAGATACTGAAATCCCCTCCAGGTGGGAGAAGTTAATGATTACCTTCTATGCTGCCCACAAGCATGTAGACCCCAGACCAGCTGGACATGAAGGTTGATGATGCTGACTCCTACTTACCTCACTACCAGCCCATCAGAAGAAGGTTCACCATCTGATAATGCCTTCTCTGAACAATTGCTGTAAAAGCTCTCACTATCTTCCCCACGTCGGGACACATGGTTTTGAGGGCATTAGCCTGCCATGGGCTTCCCTGGTGGCTCAGGTGGTAAAGAAGACACCTGCAATGCGGGAGACCTGGGTTCGATTCCTGGGTGGGGAAGATCCCCTGAAGGAGTGCATGGCAACCCACTCCAGTATTCTTGCCTGGAGAATCTCATGGACAGAGGAGTCTGGTGGGCTACAGTTCATGGGGTCGCAAAGAGTCGGACACGACTGAGTGACTAAGCACAGCACAGCCTGCTGTGGTCCCCCCTTGCCCAGCAAAGCAATAAAGCTATTCTCTTCTGTGTGTGCTGAGCTTAGTCGCTCAGTCATGTCCGACTCTTTGTGACCCCGTGGACTGTACCCTGCCAGGGTTCTCTGTCCATGGGGATTCTCCAGGCAAGAATACTGGAGTGGGTTGCCATGCCCTCCTTCAGGGGATCTTCCTGACCCAGGGATCGAATGCGGGTCTCCTGCATTGCAACTGGATTCTTTACTGTCTGAGCCACCAGGGAAGCCCCGACAGTTCTGCTCTGCTATGCTAAGTCACTTCAGTCGTGTCCGACTCTGTGTGACCCCATAGACGGCAGCCCACCAGGCTTCCCTGTCCCTGGGATTCTCCAGGCAAGAACACTGGAGTGGGTTGCCATTTTGAGGCCAACCATAAAAGGTCAAAAAGTGAGTGGTGGTCTAGTTCCTAGAAATCTCCACCCCTTCCCCCCAAATAATCTCCCATCTTTCAGCCTATGAAATTACCCAGTCCATAAAATCTAACCACACCATATTTTGGGGCCTCTTCCCTTCTAAGATGGCCCATGTTCTGTCTGTGGAATGTTTCTCTCTAAATAAATTTACTTCTTACCCATTACTTAGTTTCTGAGCGAATTCTTTCTCCATTGAGATATCAAGGACCTGCCTTCATTAACTCCTGAGACCAGGTATGATCTGTTAAAAGACCATGGATTCAATCTGGGTTTTGGCTGGGTTCAAGTCTCACTTGCATCATATATAAGCCAGAATGTCTTCCCTAGATGAAAATATGTTAAATTTATTTCATTGGAACTCAGGGACAGTCTAGGAAGGTGAAGCCTGTTTCCTACAAGCAAGAAATGGGGGTCTTGGAAAGGCTTTTGTACCCAGGGGGATCCTACTCCGTTTTATTTCCCCCTTTTCTTTGACACCCCTCAGTCTTGGGGGAAACACTATGGGACAAGAAAAGAAATCAAGTTTTGGACAGAGAGGTCAATCATAGACTTGTTAGGGGAACTCGGTTTTATGGGGACTCAGATCAAACAGGGAGAAGGCGATGGCACCCACTCCAGTACTCTTGCCTGGAAAATCCCATGGACGGAGGAGCCTGGTGGGCTGCAGTCCATGGGATCGCCGGAAGTCGGACATGACTGAGCGACTTCGCTTTCACTTTTCACTTTCATGCATTGGAGAAGGAAATGGCAACCCACTCCAGTGTTCTTGCCTGGAGAATCCCAGGGACGGGGGAGCCTGATGGGCTGCCGTCTATGGGGTCGCACAGAGTCGGACACGACTGAAGCGACTTAGCAGCAGCAGCAGCAGCAGATCAAACAGAGAAGCTCAGCTGTTTCAAACCATGAGCAACTCCATGGCCACCAGGCACTGGGGTTTCCCCATTCCACCCACCCCCGCCCTCCCTTTAACAGACAGGCCATAGTTTAGGTAGCCAGGATCTTTCTAGCAATGCCACCCCTGCCACCACTGTGCATGTGTTCGTGTATCCCCAAGGCTACCCCCATGGCTGCATATTTGCCAGAAGGACTTGGGGGTCTCTGCATACAGTTGGACTCACTCCTGAGACATACTCCTTTAGAAGGAGAGGCCAAGCTATGTTAACCCTTTTCTGCTACTTCATCAGGCAACTATTTAATCATTGTGACCTCTTCAGTCTAATGGTTGCAGAAAATACACCCTAAAGGTGGTGAGAGTGCATCCAGTTGTAAATGTGCTAAATATCTTGGGTGGAAAAATCCTCTTTGGTAGCTACAACTTCTCTTTAAGTTTGAAATTGTGCCAAAAAAAAAAAAAAAGAATTTGGACGTCCCCGATGGTCCAGTGGTTAAGACTTCGCCTTCCAATGCAGAGGGTGCGGGTTTGATCCCTGGTCAGGGAACTAAGATCCCACATGCCCCGTGGCCAAAAGCCCAAAACACAGAACAAAAACAATGTTATAACAAATTCAATAAAGACTTAAAAAATGGTCTGTATATATATATATATATAAAACAAAATTGAGGCAGTTTTGGTGAAGTGGATGAACCTAGAATCTGTTATATTGAGTGAAGTACATTAGAAAGAGAAAAGCGAGTATTGTATAGTGATGCATATATATATATATCAACAGTATCTGGAAAAATGGTATTAATGAACCTATTTGCACAGAAGGAATGGAGATGCAGATAGAACGGAATTGTGCACACAGTAGGGGAAGGAAAGAGTGGGACGAATGGAAAAATAGCATTGACATATATACACAGCCATGTGTAACATAGATAGCTGGTGAGAAGCTGCTATATACCACAAGGAGCCCAGCCTGGCGCTCTGTGATGATCTAGAGGGATGGGATGGGGGAGGAGAGAGAGGCTCAAGAGGGAGGAGATATATGTATAATTATGGCTGATTTGCATTGTTGTGTGGCGGAAACCAACACAACATTGTAAAGCAATTTTCCTCTAATTAAAAAATAAATAAAACAAAATATTAAAATATACATTAAAAATATAAAGAGAAGGGTGTAAATTGAGGACTGGCCCTAAGTTGAAACTGTTTCTGGGTAATAGAAAGTGACATGGAAATAACAATACTCTTCTCTCTACATTTGCTTGTATACAGAATTCTCCAAACAAAATTTTAAAACCCTGTCAGCAAAGATGTCTTCTAAAAGTGGTTATATCTGAAAGTGAAGGGAAATTGCCCTGGAGGATGCTTCATACTTGTCTGTAACATAGTATTCCTACACACAGATACAGAAAATGAGAAATTCAGGTATGCAAAATGAGTAAGTACAGAAGTAACTTCTATCCACTGTGCACCACTGCGCACCACTGCGGTAAGCCTGTAATGCTTTGGTTCATATTCTTGTTATGAATAGATATATCCAGAAGGGAAGTGAAGTGGCTCAGTCGTGTCCAACTCTTTGCGACCCCTTAGACTGTAGCCTATCAGGCTCCTCCATCCATGGAATTTTCCAGGCAAGAGTACTGGAGTCGGTTGCCATTTCCTTCTTCAGGATATCCAGAAGGTAATCCATAATACAAATGCAAGGAAATATATTTAAATAAGCATGTGTGTAAGTTTAATTGAGGCTTTCCAGGTGGCACTAGTGGTAAAGAACCACCTGCCAATGCAGGAGACCTAAGAGATGCTGGTTCAGTGCCTGGTTTGGGAAGATCCCCTGGAGGAGGGCATGGCAACCCACTCCAGTATTCTTGCCTGGAGAATTTCATGAAAAGAGAAGCCTGGTGGGCTACAGTTCATGGGGTCACACAGAGTCGGACATTACTGAAATAACTTAGCACACATACACACATATTAAATTTGGCATATAGGTACACACACCTACAAATATGCATATAGGTATAATACAACACGTAGGAGTATATATGTGAAAGTTAAATACTATGTTTATTTTTCAGGCAATGGTGTCTATCTTTCCCTTCCTGTAAATTCCTGTCTCATATTCCTTCTATCCAAAGTCCTCCAGTGGAACCAAAAATATCCTCCAGAGTTGAGTCTGAACCAGTATCTATTCCAGGACCACACACTGCATGTGGTCCTGACTCTCGGGTCTGTTTCAACCTGTCAATTCCCCTTTGGATGATACTGACCAAACACCCTCCCCTTGGGGTGTGTCCCATCTTCTACTGCAGGTGGGGGGATACTTCAGGGTGGACACGTCAAAGGCAGCAGCGGCTTCATCTGCTTTCCATCCGGAGACCTGGAGCTCCTTAGGGAACCTGCAGCAGGGAGGGGGCAGCCATGGTCCCTGGACTGGGGTGGGGACAGCCGGATCCTGCCGTTGCAAGGTTCTCTCTCACCCTCATGACCGGAATGTCACAAATGTGGTGTCACTGTGACACTGTGCCCATATCCACTGCCTGCCCAAGGCTTCTAACCCTGGTTGATAACTTGTGACCCCATGATTTCCTTCCATTCAGTTCAGTCACTCAGTCGTGTCCGACTCTTTGCGACCCCATGAATTGCAGCACGCCAGGCCTCCCTGTCCATCACCAACTCCCGGAGTTCACTCAAACTCATGTCCATCGAGTGGGTGATGCCATCCAGCCATTTCATCCTCTGTCGTCCCCTTCTCCTCCTGCCCCCAACCCCTCCCAGCATCAGAGTCTTTTCCAATGAGTCAACTCTTTTCATGAGGTGGCCAAAGTACTGGAGTTTCAGCTTTAGCATCCGTCAGGACTTGGGAAATAAGGTTCTGACTCTGCCATTCTCTCCACTGGAGAATACCGTCTCTAGATGTTTCCTCCTGTACAGTTTTCCCTCAACTGAAACAGCTCCTTACTCTGAATCCAGTAGTCACCCAGGCTGTAACACTGTATTGCTATTAAAAACCGCTGAGACACTTTGGCAAGATTATATTACATTTATTACCTATGATTGGCAGATATGTTCTTGATTTATTCTCTCCATATTTGAAAAGAATTTCAAAATGTAACAAAATAATTTTATACACCATAGGATCCAGGGTAGGGTTGGGCTCAGGGGACCGTATCATTGCTCACAGGGTGGGCAGAACCCTCTGTCTCCAAACAGTTTTTGAGGCAGTTTGACTTCCTGCTCTGAGTCCTGGTCCAAGTCTTGAAACCCCATGAGGTTAAGTTCACCACTGTTGGGGGCTAGGATTTTCTTAGCCATGGGGATGAGCTTCTACTTCAGACATGAGGAGAGGGCTTTCTGCACATGACCAGTGAAGCCTCTGCCACAGAACCAGAAGGAAATGAAGACGGAGGGCACAGGGGCTGAGCCAGAGGGCCTGGCATGGGGGGAGGACGAGGAGCCCTCTCACCATCTCTCCGTCTTCACCTGTGCGTCTCCACTTACTAGAAGAGTGCCTGCCTTAGAGCAGTGGCAACCAGTAAATCTGATATAAGAATGTTCTTCCTGTAGCTTCCAGAACCTGAAGACAGGGCCCCTTAGAAACTTCAACTGGATTCACGAGATCCCCAGAGGCCAGGAGCTACAAGTCCTTAACGCTGAGATGGCTCGGCCAAGGGTCCAAGAGCCTGAAAGGCATGATCAGGTAGTGCCTGACAGACCTGCACGGTCACACTCGGGTGTAATGGATAGTCTCCATGCTGCTCACACGAGAACTCAAAGTCCCGGACCCAGTGTTCAAAAGACACAAAGCGGACACCTTTCTTGAGGTTGGAGAACACGTGGTTGACCTGTAGACAGAGAAAAAGATTAAGTCCCACTATGCCATGGCCTTCCCCTCAAAAGCTGAGTTGGGGGCCTTCTGGCAGATGGTATTACCTAAGATGGCTGCAACCAGGTCTCTACTTCCACACATCCTTCTAGAATCATTCCACTCCTCACCCAGGGGTGGAGTCTAATTCCCACCCCCTTGCATCTGGGCAGGTTTCATTGTAACCAAGAGTGTGGTGGGAGTGATGCTGAGTGACTTTCACCAAGTGACTTCCACAGCAGGATCACAGAGGCAATGCAGCTTCTGCTGGTTTCTCCAGCAGCCTCATGGTGGAGCCCTGAGCCACCAGGAAGCAGCTGCCTGCCTTGAAGCCGCCATGCTGTGAGGAAGCCCAACTAGACCATGCAGGGGGATCCCATGGCCAAGCTCTGAGACTAAACCAAGAGCTGCCTGGCCAGCCACCAGCTGCTGTGTACACACTCACAGCCCACCCTGCCCTTCAACTCCAGCCTGTGTCTGAAGGGAACGACATGAGACCAGAGCCATAAACTCCCAGCAAAATCATCCTCATAGAAACTATGAGAGGAGATAAGATGACTGCTGTTGATATTAAGCAACTAAATTCCAGGGCAATTTGTTAATGCAGCCATAGGTCATCATAGGTTCCACTGTCCTTTCCCACAGCCCTCATAGAGACTCACCTCAAAGAAGAAACCGTTGCCCAACCGATCGCTGGGAAACGGCAAAGGAGAGAAGTGATGCAGGACGGCCTGGTTGGCATCTAAAAGTTGGACAATTAGCCGATATAAACAGTCAGCGTCTCGGTCTTCGAACCACCTAAGGCAGAAGGGAGACTGTGAAGCCTGAACTGGTCACCCCATCCCTTTGGGGGTTTGCCTGCCTCCACCTGAAAGGGCCTGCCATGCATACAAGTGCCAAATGTTGTCATGGGAACTGACACCGTCATTGTCACGGGCCAGCTTGACCCCATTGTATGTCTAACTGAATCCATCTGCACTAAGCACGCTCCCCAGCTGGTCTGCACGTTCATTTCAGGAGGAATGACCTAGACTCCCAGGCTTAAAGGTGCATGTGCGTGCTAAGTCACTCAGTTGTGTCCGACTCTTTGTGACCCTGTGGACTGTAGCCCTCCAGGCTCCTCTGCCCACGGGATTCTCCACACAATAACACAGGAGTGGATTGCCATGCCCTCCTCCAGGGGATCATCCTGACCCAGGGATCAAACCCATGTCTCATATTTCCTGCATTGGCGGACAGGTTCTCTACCACTGGTGCCATCTGGGAAGCCTCAAGGTACCTCCTTCCATTGTCTTATTTCTCATCCTATAATACATTTCAGTGGTGGCCAAGATGTCATTTCCAATGTATACAATGGTAATGTTTTAAGGTACAATTTTTCTTTTTTATCAGTTGTGTAACAGGATTCAGGGGCACCTAAATACAGTGGTGATGGGCTATCCAGCAACATTCAAAGAAATGACCTCCAAATAGATAGCTATGTTTTGATGTAAGAAATTAAAGTTTAAAAAATTAAGAGTAATAGACTATACAAACACACAAACAACTATCTTTCACAGAGACTTCATATCACTCCACTTCTTAGAAACAGATGCCCATTCTACTTCTTCCTGTAGTATTTTGTCTTAATTCTGTATTAATATATTTGTGTGTTCTTCTGACTTACCTTTCATACTGTTCTGTGCCAATCACACAGACACACACACACACACACAAATGGCCTGTCAATATGAAATGGTTGGGGCTGACCACATCCTCCATTATAGTCACATAACGGAGGCCAGCCACTCCAGATCAACAATGTGACTTAGCATGAAGTTCGGAATATGAATTGACCTGGAGGTTAACACATGATAAAGGCCTAGTAAAAACTTGGGTGAGGGTTTCCCTGGTGGCTCAGTGTGTAAGGAACCAGCTTGCCAATGCAGGAGACAGGGTCTTGCTCCCTGATCCAGGAAAAGCCCACATGCCACAGAGGAACTAAGCCCGTGCACCACAGCTACTGAGCCTGAGCGCTAGACCCTGTGCCCTGCAACAAGAGAAGGCCACCACAATGAGAAGCCTGGGCACTGCAACTAGAGAGTAACCCCTGCTCGCCACAGCTAGAGAAGTCTCGTACAGCAGCAAAGACCTAGCAGACCCTATAAATAAGTAAATAACACAATAAAATAAAGACCGAGGGACTTCCCTGGTGGTCCATTGGCTAAGACTCTGGATTCTTAAGTGGGGGCGGGCGGGTTTGATCCCTGGTCAGGGAACTAGATCCTACATGCCAGCCCCTCATGGTGGAATTAAGACCCAGCACAGTAAAGCAAATAGATATTTTTTTAAAAAGCCACTCTTCTCTACAGCTTTTTCTCCACTGAAACAACTGGCTTTGTGGCTGATATATAACCCTGTCTTATGAAGATAGGGAAATGGAGGCACACTGTGACTTGCCCAAGGCCACAAAGCCAGGAAGCTGGGATTTGAGTGTGAGAGGTCTGGTTCCAGAATCTGACCTCTTAGACAACTCTTCTGTCTCGTCCCCTCCTGAACCAAGGAGCATTTCATTTACAGACTAGACTTAGTTGGACCCAAGTCCTCTGCTAGGATCCAACCAGGCATCTTCCAATCCAGGTCCCTTTGGGGGCTGAGAGAGGGTTCAGGGAGAGGATGTTGCTAAGTACTAAAGCTCTGATGGTGATGAAGTCATTCATCTTGCTGCTTATCTAAGGGCTGTTAGGAGACCTACATGAAGTCACCCAAACCAAAGCCAATGCTCAGCTAAAGAGCTGTATTTGTTACCACACTCACCAGTCGGAGACACAGATCTCAATGTTTCCACTATCCAGGAGTTCCCGCCACAGACCCTCCTTCTCCAGGTCCAACACCTGCTTCTGTTGACACCACCTAGGAAAGAGGGAGCAAGGTCAATGAGAACCAAACAAGTACTCGACAACCGCCCGACCCTGGGGAACTAGGGACATCACCTGTAGGTAGACAGGAACCATCTCTGTCTATAGGCCATCAGCGGGCCCACCCTCGCGTTTTCCTCTGCACCCCGGGCAGCCCCTGCGGTCAGCACCATCCGGTTCAAGAATCCTTCCATTAAAAAAAAAAAAGGTTGGTGACTGAGTTCCCCGCCAGCCCACTCGTCCAGGTACAGGCCTCTCGTCTTTCCCATGCCTGCCCCTTTCGCGTCCTCCCACATGCTCCCACAAGGACCCTTTCCTGGGCTCCCACCTAGGCCACGAGAGCTCTGAGAGTTCCGGAGGAGGTTGCGTCCTATGGGTCTGCGCTCGCAGAAGCGGCCCAGGATGCAGGGCCCGGGGTCGTCAGCAGGGGGCAGGCAGGTGCGGATGACGGGCCACAGGTCGGGGTGTTTCCAGGGCAGGATGCTCCGCCACAGGTCCCAGCCGTCCACCACGTCTCGCCAGCGCCGGCACACCCGGCGGCAGTGCCGGAGCAGCGTGCTTGGGGGCAGGTAGCTCAGCACCTCCTGGAGCAGCTCGTTGGGCAGTCGGTTCAGGTCCAGCACCTCCTCGGGTTCCGTGTCCGGAGTGGCAACACTGGCGGGCAGGCCCCCAGAGGCCCACAGGTCGTCCTCGCCAGGCCAGGCTGCCGCTGCTGGAGACCGGGTGTCAAGACGTCAGTTTCCATGACCTCCAGCCTCCACCAGCCCCGCCCCTACCAGCCACACCCCGAGGCTGTCACTCCCCAAAACCCCATCAGCTGCCTCCCTATCTTCATCACCCCCAGCCCTGTCCTCAAGTCCCCTAATTCTCAAGCTGTCCTTGCCAGACTCCCATCTACTCCACTCGCCACCGTGCGCCCCACAGCCGCCCCCCACCCAGTCGCCTCTGGGGCCGTGCAGCCCAGGAGCCCCACCCTCCATCTCACTCATCGCTCCTTGCAGGCAGCCAAGCTTCAGGTACCCCCATCTCTACATCTGCCCTTTTTATTCTCTGGCCCCTCCTTTCTTCCTACCCAGCACCACCCTCCCCCACCCACTCCCACTCCCTTTCTGATTCCATATTCTCTGCCCGCCCCTCCCTTCTCACTGTCCTGCCCCTCCTCCCTCTGCTTGTACTTACAAGCCTGCCCCTCCCTTTCCTCCCTGGGTGATCTCCAGAAAATCCCTCCATTGGGCTGTATTGGGACCATGGGGTAGCTACTCAACTGAAGAAACGCCTTGGAGGAGGGAGGGGTTGGCTCAAGTAGTCAGTCTTGTCATCGTCATCCCCGCCAGTGACCCCTTGGAGTGTCCCTAACCAGGTTGCAGGACTTCCCCAGTGGTCCAGTGGTTATGAATACACCTACCAATGCAGGGGACACGGGTTTGATCCCTGGTCTAGAAAGATCCCACATGCCTAAGCGCAACTAAGCCTGAGCACCACTACAACTGAGCCCACATGTAGTCACTACTGAGGTCTTCGTGTGCCCTAGAGCCCACACACCCTAACAAGAGAAACCACCGCAATGAGGAAGCTGGAAAACTGAAACTAGAGAAAGCCCATGCGCAGCAGCGAAGAACCAGCACCGCCAAAAATAAATGAATAAATTGTCGTTGTTCAGTTGTGTCCAACTCTTTGCGACGCCATGAACTGCCAGGCTTCCCTGTCTTCACTATCTCCCTGAGTTTGAATCCTTGCTTTTAATCTGTATATCAACTCTATCCAGTGTATGTTGGCAATTTGATCTCTGATTCCTCTGCCTTTTCTAAATCCAGTTTGTACATTTGGAAGTTCTTGGTTCATGTACTGCTGAAGCTTAGTTTGAAGGACTTGAGCATAATCTTGCTGGCATGTGCAACTGTATGGTAATTTGAGCATTCTTTGGCATTGCCTTTCTTTGGGATTGGAATGAAAAACTGACTTTTTCCAGTCCTGTGGCCACAGCTGAGTTTTCCAAATTTGCTGACATAATGAGTGCAGCACTTTTACAGCATCATCTTTTAGGATTTGAAATAGCTCAGCTGGAATTCCATCACCTCCACTAACTTTGTTCATAGTAATGCTTTCTAAGGCCCACTTTACTTCACACTTGAGGATGTCTGGCTCAAGGTGAGGGACCACATCAACATGGTTATCTGGGTCATTAAGAGCTTTTTTGTAACATTCTTCTGTGTATTCTTGCCATCTCTTCTTAATCTCTTCTGCTTCTGGGTCTTTGCCATTAAAAAGAAAAAAAAGGCCTTTGGTGCTGAGCAATTGCTGTTATTTGGGTCAGACATCTGAGTCGGAGGCTTCCTATTCATTAGGTCGCATAAAATTCTTATCGCCTTTAAGTACCCAATATCACTAACTCAGAAACCACATTGCACAGGAGAAAACAGGCTCCAGCAGGAAGCAAATGCATTTCCATTTGACTCCCTAAATAAGGGCTGTTGTTGTTGTTTAGTCATGTTGTAAGTCGTATCCAACTCTTCTGTGACCTTATGGACTACAGCCTGCCAGGTTCCTCTGTCCATGGGAGTTCCCAGGCAAGAATACTGAAGTGGGCCGCCATTCCCTTTTCCAGGGGAATCTTCTCAACCCAGGAATGGAACCTATGTCTCCTGGTTGGCACATGGATTCTTTATCACTGAGCCACTGGGGAAGCCCCAGTCCACCTTCATGGAGTCTTTTATTATCAATCAGGGTAATAGTAGATATGGCTATGTCCCTACTTCACAGCTCAGAAAACTGAGGCCAAGTGACCTGCCCAAGGTCACACGGCTGGTAGGTGGCAGAGCTGGGATTTGAACCTAACCAGGTGCCTCAGAGGACTTCCCTGGTAGCTCAGCTGGTAAAGAATCTGCCTGCAATGCAGGACACTTTGGTTCAATTCCTGGGTCAGGAAGATCTGCTGGAGAAGGGATAGGCTACCCACTCCAGTATTCTTGGGTTTCCATGGTGGCTCAGCTGGTAAAAGAATCCACCCACAATGCAGGACACCTGGGTTCAATCCCTAGGTTGGGAAGATCTCCTGGAGAAGGGAATGGCTCCAGTATTCTTGCCTGGAGAATTCCATGGACTGTATAGTCCATGGAGTCACAAGCAGTCAGACGTGACTGAGCGACTTTCACTCAGGCTGGCTCAAGAATCTTTAGTTTTAATCTGTATACTGACTCTATCCAATAAAAATAAAAGGGGAGTTACACATATAATTTCAATATCAGCAAGTAGAACTAGACCTGGATTCTTGCCCACATGGAACTTACCTTCTAGGGAGAGACATGTTAAGTAGGAGGCATGATAAGCAAATTAGATACTATTGGGAAATCAGTAAAAAATAAAATCCCCTGGAATTTCCCTGGCAGTCCAGGGGTTAAGACTCTGAGCTTCCGCTATAGCGGGGTGAGATTGATCCCTGGTCAGGGAATTAAGATCCCTGCATGCCAAGGATTGCGACCAATAAAACCCTCCCCCCGCCCTCCCCCACTGCCACCCTTCTCCTCCAATCCTCTCCACAAATGTAGAAGAGAATAAAACATTTTTAACAAATGAAATAAGCATGAAATCAGACTGTGATTCACATGGGCCATCATGAACATAGACTGAACATGGAAATGACCTCGTACGTTGGAAGGTGGTCAGTGCTATGGGAAATCGAGCAGGAAAGGGGAAAGGAGGCCATCAGCAGTCTGGGTGGGAGACCCTGAATTCTGAGACATGGATTGACTCTTATACGAAACAAATTTCTTTTCAAAGTGTACATTTTCAATGCGACTTTTACTGCCGAGGTTTTCTAACATGTCCCAAATTGGAAGAATGGAAGGAGCACCCTGCTCCAACAGTTCACTCCTGGCCAATCTGTTTTCATCTCTACACCCTCTCACTTGCTCCCCCTGAGCGATTTGAAGCAAATCTTAGAAACCACCTCAGTCCCCGGGGTCGCAAAGAGTTGGACACGGCCAAACAACTCACTCTTTCACACTTTAGAAACCACACCCTTCTGTCCATCAGTTCAGTTCAGTCGCTCAGTTGTGTCCAACTCTTTGTGACCCCATGGATCGCAGCACGCCAGGTCTCCCTGTCCATCACCAACTTCCGGAGTTCACTCAGACTCATGTCCATCAAGTCAGTGATGCCATCCAGCCATCTCATCCTCTGTCGTCCCCTTCTCCTCCTGCCCCCAATCCCTCCCAGCATCACAGTCTTTTCCAATGAGTCAACTCTTCGCATGAGGTGGCCAAAGTACTGGAGTTTCAGCTTTAGCATCATTCCTTCCAAAGAAATCCCAGGGCTGATCTCCTTCAGAGTGGACTGGTCTGATCTCCTTGCAGTCCAAGGGACTCTCAAGAGTCTTCTCCAACACCACAGTTCAAAAGCATCAATTCTTCGGCACTCAGCTTTCTTCACAGTCCAACTCTCACATCCATACATGACCATTGGAAAAACCATAGCCTTGACTAGACGGACCTTTGTTGGCAAAGTAATGTCTCTGCTTTTGAATATGCTATCTAGGTTGGTCATAACTTTCCTTCCAAGGAGTAAGCGTCTTTTAATTTCATGGCTGCAGTCACCATCTGCAGTGATTTTGGAGCCCCCAAAAATAAAGTCTGACACTGTTTCCACTGTTTCCCCATCTATTTCCCATGAACTGATGGGACCAGATGCCATGATCTTAGTTTTCTGAATGTTGAGCTTGAAGCCAACTTTTTCACTCTCCACTTTCACTTTCATCAAGAGGCTTTTTAGTTCCTCTTCACTTTCTGCCATAAGGGTGGTGTCACCTGCATATCTGAGGTTATTATTTCTCCCGGCAATCTTGATTCCAGCTTGTGCTTCTTCCAGCCCAGCGTTTCTCATGATGTACTCTGCATAGAAGTTAAATAAGCAGGGTGACAATATACAGCCTTGACGTATTCCTTTTCCTATTTGGAACCAGTCTGTTGTTCCATGTCCAGTTCTAACTGTTGCTTCCTGACCTGCATACAAATTTCTCAAGAGGCAGGTCAGGTGGTCTGGTACTCCCATCTCTTTCAGAATTTTCCACAGTTTCTTGTGATTTACACAGTCAAAGGCTTTGGCATAGTCAATAAAGCAGAAATAGATGTTTTTCTGGAACTCTCTTGCTTTTTCCATGATCCAGAGGATGTTGGCAATTTGATCTCTTGTTCCTCTGCCTTTTCTAAAACCGGCTTGAACATCTGAAAGTTCATGGTTCACATATTGCTGAAGCCTGGCTTAGAGAATTTTGAGCATTATTTTACTAGCGTGTGAGATGAGTGTAATTGTGCGGTAGTTTGAGCATTCTTTGGCATTGCCTTTCTTTGGGATTGGAATGAAAACTGACCTTTTCCAGTCCTGTGGCCACTGCTGAGTTTTCCAAATTTGCTGGCATATTGAGTGCAACACTTTCACAGCATCATCTTTCAGGATTTGAAAGAGCTCAACTGGAATTCCATCACCTCCACTAGCTTTGTTCGTAGTGATGCTTTCTAAGGCCCACTTGACTTCACATTCCAGGATGTCTGGCTCTAGGTGAGTGATCACACCATCGTGATTATCTGGGTCGTGAAGATCTTTTTTGTACAGTTCTTCTGTGTATTCTTGCCACTTCTTCTTAATATCTTCTGCTTCTGTTAGGTCCATACCATTTCTGTCCTTTATCGAGCCCATCTTTGCATGAAACATTCCCTTGGTATCTCTAGTTTTCTTGAAGAGATCTCTAGTCTTTCCCATTCTGTTGTTTTCCTCTATTTCTTTGCATTGATCGCCGAGGAAGGCTTTCTTATCTCGTCTTGCTATTCTTTGGAACTCTGCATTCAGATGCTTATATCTTTCCTTTTTTCCTTTGCTTTTCGTTTCTCTTCTTTTCACAGCAATTTGTAAGGCCTCCTCAGACAGCCATTTTGCTTTTTTGCATTTCTTTTCCGTGGGGATGGTCTTGATCCCTGTCTCCTGTACAATATCACGAACCTCCATCCATAGTTCATCAGGCACTCTATCTATCAGATGTAGTCCCTTAAATCTATTTCTCGCTTCCACTGTATAATCATAAGGGATTTGATTTAGGTCATACCTGAATGGTCTAGTGGTTTTCCCTCCTTTCTTCAATTTAAGTCTGAATTTGGCAATAAGGAGTTCATATTGCTTCTGTCCATAGCAATACATTATTTTTTTGATGTAATCTGTTTGCTAATGAGATTATGAAAATTGATTGGATCCAATCAGGGGTTTAAAAAGTGGTTTGAAAAAATCGGTAAAAAAATCTTCAAGTAAAGCTCAAAGGGAAAATACTGACAAGCAAGTCTGCGTCTCCATTCTTCAATTTCCTCCTGAGAGACCATCACCGTTAATTTTTGGAATCATATCTCATGGAGTATGCTGATTAAGAAGAAAAACAAATATAACTGTGTGCCAAAAGGGCTTTCCACCTAGAAGATAATGCTCTTAGAGTAATGGCTTCCAGGAGGGGAAGGAGTATAACGCCCCCCAGGGGCCTTTTGAGAAAGTTAGGGCTCCTTTTATGTCACAGTAATGGGAGTGCTTTTCGGAAGCCGTGCTCGGGACAGCGCCCCCTAGGGGAGAGCCGTCCTGGATTCCTCCCTCTGGTCAATGTTGTGCGTGCTTTCCGATAGGAGGAAAGCTCCCAGATGGGCAGTCACTCACTCCAACTCCATCTGGCTTCATGTACATTTGGAACAGAGCCAGTGCTCGTGAACACTTATCTTAACTCTTAAATGGCCAGGAGGGAGCTTTTTTTTGACATTTAGAGAAAGTCAGCTTGATAAAACACCTTTTCAAAATTCTGACCCTGAGAGAGTCAACGATCTCCTAGGAGAAACCTTAAAGTTATAACTCTTGGTATGTCCTTGAAAGGTAAAACAGCCCACATCATCTGAGACTACAGCCTTAGCTCAATTAGTGGAGTTTAAAACAGAAAGGGAGAGAAAAAAGTGGGAGAGGGACAGAGGCTTTCCGAAACTTAAGCAGTGAAGGTATGAGATCTCTGTCTGTGCCTATCTAGATGTATGTATTAGTCACTCAGTCGTATCTGACTCTTTGCGACCTCCTGGATTTAGCCCACCAGGCTCCTCTGTGCATGGGATTCTCCAGGCAAGAATACTGGAGAGGGTTGCCATGCCTTTATCCAGGGGATCTTCCTAACCTAGGGATTGAACCCAGGTCTCCTGCATTGTCAGGCAGATTTTTTACCGTCTGAGCCACCAGGGAAGCCCAATGTCTGTGTGTACATTAAAAATATATGTCCTTATCTCTGGATGGTGCTATCAAAATATTACAACATTAATACTGTTAACAATATTCATTTTTTCCCATCTAAAAGTATGGGATATCTTTCCATTTCTTTGAATCACCTTCAATTTCCTTTATCAATATTTTATAGTTCTCAGCATATAAGATTTTCACCTCCTTTGTCAAATTTATTTCTAAGGTATTTATTTTTTGATGGAATTTTTTGTTTGTTTAAATATTTATGTACTTGGCTGTGTTGGGTCTTAGCTGTGGCATGCAGAATCTCTGCTGCGGCTTTCTAATTGTGGCTCACAGGCTCCGGAGTGTGACGGCTCAGTACTTGCCTGTGGGCTTAGTTACTCTGAGGTATGTGGGATCTTAGTTCCCTGACCAGGGATCAGACCCTTGTCCCCTGCATTGCAAGGTGAATTCTTAACCAGTGGATCACAAGGGTTGTCTGTGTGGAAATTTTAAAAGGGCTTTTTTTTTTTTTTTCCACTTTTTGATATTTCATTGTCAGGGTAAAGAAATGCAACAGATTTCTGTGTGTTAATCTTGTATTCTGCTACCTCAATGAATTCGTTTGTCAGTTCCAGTATTTTTGTGTAAAGTCTTTAATGCTTTTTCTATATAGTAGCATGTCATCTGCATTTAAGGCAGCTTCACCTCTTCTCTTCCAATTTGGATGTCCTTTCTTGTCTCACCCTGGTTGCTAGGACTCCCAATATAATGTAGTATAGAAGTGGTGGGAGTGGGCCTCTATATCTTGTTTCAGATTAGTGGGAAGGCTTTCATTTTTCACTGTTGTGCATTCTGTTGACTGTAGATTTGTCGTAAGTAGCTATAATTATATTGAGATGTGATCCCTCTATACTCACTTTGACACGAGTTTTTATTGTGGGTGGATGTTGGATATTATCAAATGCTTTTTCTGCATCTATTGAGATGATCACGTGGTTTCTGTCCTTTGTTGATGTGGTGTATCACGTTGATTGACTTGCATATGTTGAATCATCCTTGTGATGCTGGGATGAACCCAGCTTGATAATGGTGTATGCTCTTTGTTGGATTTGGTTTACTAGTATTTTGTTGAGAATTTTTGCATCTATATCCATCAAAGATATTGGTCCATAGTTTTCCTTTTTGGAGTGGTTTTATCTGGTTTTGGTATCAGGGTGATGGTGGCTCATAGAATGACTTTGAGAGTGTTCTGTCCTGCAGTTATTTGGAAGAGTGTGAGAGCAATCCGTAAAGGTTCTCCTTACGTTTGGTAGAATTCCCAAGTGAAGCCATCAGTCCTGGACTTTCGTTTGCAGGGAGTTTTAAAATTGCAAAATCGATTTCACTTCTAGTGATAGGTTTATTCAAATTATCTATTTCTTCCTGATTCAGTTTTGTTGTATGGGTTGTATGTTTCTAGAAACTTGTCTATTTCTTCTAGGTTGTCTAAAATGTTGGCATATAATTGTTCATAGTATTCTCTTAATTTAAAAAAAAATGCCTGTAATATCCGTTGCTATTTCTCCTCTTTCTTTGGAAGCTTATTCACTTTATTTTTCAGCTGTGCTGGGTCCTAGCCGCTGTGCCCAGGCTTTGTCTAGTTGCGGAGAGCAGGAGCTACTCTTGTGCGCAGTGCGTGGGCTTCTCACAGCGGTGGCTTCTCTTGTTGCGGAGCGTGGGCGCTAGGCAGGAGGCTTTAGAAGTTGCAGCACATGGGCTTAGTAGTTGAGGTTCATGGGCTCGGGCGCTCCGTGGCATGTGGGATCTTCTCGGACCAGGGGTTGAATCTATGTTCTCTACATTAGCAGATGGATTCTTAACCACTGGATCACCAGGGAAGTCCAGCATGTGGGATCTTAGTACCTGGACCAGGAATTGAACTGGTGCCCCTGAAATGGAAGCACAGAGTTCTAACCGCTGGACCATGAGGGAATTCCCATTTTTGCCCCATTTCTTCTTGTTGAATTCTTATATTATTTATTTGGGTCCTCTCGCTTTTCTCCTTGGAGAGCAGGCCAGAGCTTTGTCTATTTTGTTTACCCTTTCAAAAAACTGGCTCTTGATTTTATTATTTTTATTCTTTGAAAAAGTGTATGTTATTTCTTTCCTTCTGCTGACTTTAGGCTTTCTTTAGTCTTCCTTTTTCTTAGTTCTTTAGGTGCTGGGTTAGGTTGTTTATGTCAGGGCTTGCTGGTTGTTTGTTTTTTGGGAAAGCCTGCATCACTATGAATGCTCCTCTTAGAACTGCTTTTGCTGCATCCCATAGATTTTGCATGGTTATGTTTTCAATGTGATTTGTCTCAAGATAGTTTTAAATTTCCTCTTTGATTTCATCATTGACCCATCATTTTTTTTTAACTAGCATGTTGTTTAGCTTCCATGGAACAATTATTTTTCCTGTAGTTTTCTAGTTTCATGCTGTTGTGGCCTAAAAAGGTATATGTGTGTGTGTATATATATATACACACACACATATATATACATACACATACACACATGCATATATCTATGTATATAGTGTGTGTATATATATATATACACACACACACACACACACACACATACCTACATACATGGGTGTGTGCTAAGTCATTTCAGTTGTGTCTGACTCTGTGAGTAGCCAATGGACTGTGGCCCAAATGGCTCCTCTGTCCGTGGGATTCTCCAGGCAAGAATATTGGAGTAAGTTGCCATGCCACCTGCAGGTGATCTTCCAGACCCAGGGATTGAACCTGAGTCTTACGACTCTTGCATTGGCAGGTGGGTTCTTTCCCACTAGTGCCACCTGGGAAGCCTGTACATACTTACACATACGCATATATGGACAATAAAAATAGAAGGGTATTTGTATGTCCAAATTAAATTCTATGGTTGCCTTTCCTTTTTCTTGTTCATCGGTTGTGTCTGTACCGGGCCTCTGTTGCTCTGTGCGGGTTTTCTCTAGCTGTGGTACGTGGGCTTCTCACTATGGTGGCTTCTCTTGTGGAGCACAGGCTCCAGAGCATGTGCTCAGTAGTTGTGGCCACGGACTTAGTTGCTCCTCTGCATGAGGAATCTTCCTGGAGCAGGGATCGAACCCATGTCCCCTGCATTGGTAGGCAGACTCTTAACCACCGGACCAGCGATTGCTTTTTCTTTAGGGCAATTGTCTCCACCTTTAATTTTCTGTAAATGCCTGATTCATATTCCTCATATCCAAATTCCTCCAGTTGACCCCAAAATATTCTCCAGAGCTAAACTGTCCTAACTATGACCCAGGCCAGAGCAATAGAGCTCATTAGAGCAGGAGGAAGGACCACACAAGATCCTTCAGGACCCACGTTACATGTGGTCACAACTCTTAGGTCTGTTTCAACCTGTCTACTCCCCTTAGAATGAAACTGACAAAATACCCTCCCCTCAGGGTGTGTCCCATCTTCTGCAGGTGGGGGGACACTTCAGGGTGGACACATCAAAGGCAGCAGCGGCTTCAACTGCTTTCCATCCGGAGACCTGGAGCTCCTTAGGGATCCTGTAGCAGGGAGGGGGCAGCCATGGCCCCTGGACTGGGGTGGGGGCAGCCAGATCCTGCCGTTGGATGGTTCTCTCACCCTTGTGGCCAGAATGTCACAAATGTGGTGTCCCTGTGACACGGTGCCCGGGTCCACCACAGGCCTAAGTCTTAATGCTGCTTGATAACCTTTGACCCCATGATTTCCTTGGGGCTTGGGAAATAGGGTTCTGACTTCCATTCTTTCCAGTGGAGAACACCTTCTCTTGATGCTTTCTTCTGCACAGTTTTTCCTCAACTGAAACTTACTCTGAACCAAGTAGTCACCAATGCAGTTAACAATGTTTTTCTATTAAAAAAGAGCTGAGACACTTTTGGCAAAGTTATATGTATTACCTATGATTTAAAAGATGTTCCTTAATTATCTTCTCCATATTTGAAAAGAATTTCAAAATTACAAAGTAATTTTACATACAATACAATCCAGGGTAGGGGTGGGCTCAGGGGACGACTTCATTGTTCACAGGGTGGGCAGGACCCTCTGCCTCCAAACAGTTTTTGAGGTAGTTTGACTTTCTGCTCTGAGTCCTAGTCCCAGTCTTGAAACCCCACGAGGTTAAGCTCACCACCAGTGGGGGCTGGAATTTTCTCAGCCATGGGGATGAGCTTCTAGATACGAGGAGAGGGCTTCCTACATGGGACCAATAAAGCTTCTGATGCAGAACCAGGAGGAGACGAGGGCAGAGGGCATGTGGGTTGAACCAGAGGTGCCTGGCGTCGGGGGAGGGTGAGGAGCCTTGTCCCTCTACAGCATTTCACGGGTTCACCCATGGACCTCCACTCGGTAGAACAGGAGTTGTCTTCGAGTAGCAGCAGCCAATAAATCTGATGGAAGAGCTTTCTTCTTGTAGCTTCCGGAATTTAAAGACAGGGCCCAGTAGAAGCTTTGACTGGATTCATGAGGTTCCCAGAGGCCAGGCAGCTACAAGTCCCCAAGTACTGAGATGGCTCAGCCACTAGTCCCAGCTCCTGGAAGGAAGGTCAGGTGGTCTTCAAGGACAGCCCTTGATTAGGGTAGACAGACCTGCACGATGACACTGGAGTTCATCAGACAGACTCCATACTGCTCATGTCTGAACTCCAAGTCCCAGATGTGGCGTTCAAAAGACACAAAGCGAACGCCCTCCTTGATGTTGGAGAACACGTGGCTGGCCTGTAGACAGAAAAATAGGTTAATTTTCAGTGTGTTTTCAAAAGCTGAGTTAGAGCTTCTGGCAGGTGATGTTTTCCCTAGATGGCTGTAACAATGTCTCCACTTCCCCATGTCCTTCTAGAATCATGCCTCTCCTCACCCAGGGGTGGAGTCTAATTCCCACCCCCTTGAATCTGGGAGGGTTTCACTGTAACCAAGAAAGTGGTGGGAGTGATGCTGAGTGATTTTCACCAAGTGACTTCCATTGTGGGGTCAGAGGCAATGCAGCTTCTGCTAGTTTCTCCAGCAGCCTCATGGAGCCCTGAGCCACCAGAAAGCAGCTGCCTGCCCCAAAGCCACCATGCTGTGAGGAAGCCCCAGCTAGAGCAAACAGGGAGATCCCAAGGCCAAGCTCTGAGACTAAACCCAGAGCTGCCTGGCCAGCCACCAGCTGCTGTGTACACACTCACAGCCCACCCTGCCCTTTGGCTCCAGCCAGTGTCTGAAGGGAACTACCTGAGAGACCGGAGCCAGAAACTCCCAGCAGAGCCCTCTTTATAGAAACCATGAAACGTGATGAAATGAGTGCTGTTGTTATTAAGTCACTATATTTGAGGGCAATTTGTTACACAGCTGTAGATCATCATAAGCCCCACTGTCCTTTCCCACACCCCTGCAGAGACTCACCCGAGAAGAGACACTGTTTCTACCACGCCGGATGGGAAAAGGCAGTGGAGAGAAATGGTCCAGGATGGCCTGGTTGGCATCTAGAAGATGGACAGTTAGCTGATATATGCAGTCAATTCCTTGTCGGTCGTTCCGCCTGTGGGAGAAGGGAAAACTTGAAGGTTAAACTTGCCTTCCCATCTCGCTGGGGGTCTACCTGCTTCATCTGAATGGCTTTCTCATGCATGCAAGTGCAAAATAGTTCTGTGGTCCCCAGGACTTCCACCATCGGTGTCATGTTGGAGCTCAGCCCCTCTGCATCCCCAATGAATCAGTCTACACTAAAGAAGCTCCCCAGCCACTCTGCATGCACATTCATTTCAGAAGTAATGAACTAGAGCCATGCTCTTCAAGGTACTTCCTCCCATATTATTTCTCATCCTGTGATGAGATTTTTCCACTGGTGGCAAAAGATGTGACTTCTAATGTGTACAATGGTGATGTTTTTAAGATACAATTTTCTTTCCTATCATTTAAACAGATCCAGGGAAATCTACTGGAGAAGAGCATGGCAATCCACTCTAGTATTCTTGCCTGGAGAATCCCGTGGACAGAGGAGCCTGGTGGGCTACAGTCTATGGGGTCACAACTGAAGTGACTGAGCACAGCACAGCATAGAGAAATCTACATAAATTAGTGATGGGATATCCAACAAGATTCAAAGACAGAATATCCCATGTCCTTCAGTGGTAAATGGCTAAATTATGGTATATTCCTGTAATGGGATATTATAAACCAGTGAAAGTAAAGTAACAGCAGCTCCATACAATTAGGGATGAATTTACAAACATGTTATTGGTTAAAAGAAGACATATACTATATACTGTACAACTCCATATATATTAAATGTCCAAATGAACAAAACTGATCTATGGCAACAGAATTCAGGATGGTACTACCCTTGGGTTGAAAGTGATGGGGAACAGAGCATGAGGGCTGATGGGGGCGGGGTTTGCTAGCAATGTTCTGTTCTTGATTGAAATGAATGTGTTCACTTTGTGATAATTCACTGCATTGCACAACCAAGATACGTGCTTTTTTGGTGATTGAAATTAAAAATGTAAAAATAATTAAGAGTAATAACTGGTGTAAATACACAGTTATCTCGTTTTACAGAGACTTCCCATCACCCCACTTCTTTAGACATAGAAGTCCATTCTACTTCTCCCAGAGAATTTTGTCCTAATGTCATATTCATGCATTTTTATATTATTCTCATTTGCCATTCATACTGTTCTGTGCCAACTGCACACAGGTACATACAAAGAACACAATTAGAAATTAAAAAAATTTCAAGCCAAGATCAGTGATCAGCCGAAGGGCCGTTTTTTGTCATGACACTCACCAGTCAGAGACACAGATCTCAATGTTTCCACTATCCAGGAGTTCACGCCACAGACCCTCCTTCTCCAGGTCCAACACCTGCTTCTTATGATACCTCCTAGGAAAGAGGGGGAAAGGTCAGTGAGAACCGGGCAAGTACTCAACAACAGCTCTGGCCCTTGGGGAAGAGGGACGTTCACCTGTAGGAAGACAGGAAGCTGGTTTGCATATAGGCCCTCGGCATGACCTCCAAGTTTTCCTTCTCCTCCTTCCAGTCATCTTCACGGCTCAGCACGGTCCATTTCTGGAAGCCTCCTGTTAAATGAAAACAGTTAGTGCCCAAGTTCCTTGCCAACTCACCTGCCCAGGTATTAAGTCTCCCCGGGGGTTTCCCTTGGGGAAACTCCCGCTCGTCTCTTGGGATCCAGTTCCACCCGGTTCACGGAGTCCAAGCGCCCCATGCGTCTGGCCCCTCCCACCTTCTCCCTGGAGTAAGACCTCTTTCCTGGGCTCCCCACCTAGGCCACGAGGGCTCCGGAGGAGGTTGCGTCCTATGGGTCTGCGCTCGCAGAAGCGGCCCAGGATGCAGGGCCCTGGGTTGTCAGCAGGGGGCAAGCAGGTGCGGATGACGGGCCACAGGTTGGGGTGTTTCCAGGGCAGGATGCTCCGCCACAGGTCCCAGTCATCCACCACGTCTCGCCAGCGCCGGCACACCGGGCGGCAGTGCCGGATCAGCATGCGTGGAGGCAGGTAGCTCAGCACCTCCCGGAGCATCTCAATCGGCAGTTGGTTCGGGCCTGGCGTCTCCTTGGGTTCAGGCTTCAGAGAGCAAACACTGACTGGCCAGTTTCTGGAAGCTGAGGTACACATGGTCTCCTCTCCAGGCTTGGTTGCCGCTGCGGGAGAGTCAGTGTCCAAATGTCAGGGACCTGCAGCTCCGACGGCCAGACCCCGCCAGCTGCCCTCCAAGAGTGCCATTCCCAAACCCTGCCAGCTGCCTCTCCATCCTCACCACCCCCACCAGGCCCATCCTCAAGTCCCCAGACTCTCAACCCATGCTTTGCCAGCCGACTACTACAGACCCTCTCCTCCACAGGAAGCACAGCACAGCGCAGCCAACCCCCACCCAGCCCACCCCCGTGGCCTCGCAGACCCCAGAGTCATACCCTGCATCTCAGCCAGTGCTCCTGGTGGGCTAGCCGGTCACCTTGTTTTCTGAGCCTCCAGCGCCAAGTCTGCCCTTTTTATAGGCCGCCCCTCCCTAATACTAGCACCGTCCACCAGGCCCCGCCCCTTGCCCCACCTTCTCACTGACTATCCAATCTACCCCTCCGCTCCCTTCTCACTGTCAGGCCCCCTCCTCCCTCGGCCTTGAACCAATTTACTAGCCAGCCCCTCTGGCCCCACCCCTCATATTCTCCAGAACCCCTTCATCAGGTTATACTCAGACTAGGGGAATTAATATGGAGCCAAATGTGACATGGACAATGTTGTCGGACATTTATTACTACAAATGTTCTAGAAGTTCCCCAAATTTTAAGTATTCCAAGATGCAGTCATGTTTCTAGCTATTGCTGCTGCTGCTGCTAAGTTGCTCCAGTCGTGTCCGACTCTGTGCGACCCCATAGACGGCAGCCCACCAGGCTCCCCCGTCCCTGGGATTCTCCAGGCAAGAACACTGGAGTGGGTTGCCATTTCCTTCTCCAATGCATGAAAGTGAAAGTGAAGTCGCTCAGTCGTGTCCGACCCTTAGCGACCCCATGGACTGCAGCCTACCAGGCTCCTCCGTCCATGGGAGTTTCCAGGCAAGAGTACTGGAGTGGGGTGCCATTGCCTTCTGCCTACTAGCTATTATTAATATCTTAAAATTTGTATGTCACAGAAATAGCCAAATTTCTTTGATGATTGCATAGTTATCAGGTCTTTAACCATGCGTAAGTCTTTTGCCCTTGTAGATGGTTATTGTCTTACACCAATGCTTTTACAAAAATGCTTGTCGATGACTTGCTTTTATGCTACAAAACTAAATTATACTTGGTAGCAAGGGACTTTCACTTTGTGTGATGGTTATTTCAGAAACGACTCTCTTATGGAAGGCTACTGAAGAAGTAGTAATGGGGTCTCCTTTAACTATGTCTCACAGTCAATCGAGTCTCTTCTATACTTTCAAAACACACCACACAATTCTATAAGCCAACAGACTTCTTAAGAAGTATTGTTGCTTTAATACCCTGGTTTTTTGGGGTTTGTTTTGTTTTGTTTTTTTGGCCACGTGGTATAGCTTACAGGATCTTAGTTCTCCGACCAGGGATCAGACCTGGATGCCCCACAGTGAAAGCACCAAGTCCTAACCACTGGGTGGCCAGGGAATTCCCAGTACTACTCTGGCTTGATCTACTCTAGTCTTGCAACTTCCAGCATCACAACAAGAAAAAAAAATGATTGCATTTTGTTAACAGATTGGATTAACTTCTTGCTCCCAGGAATGACCTGTTAACACCAGAAACCCCTATTGATAATACTGATATAATTAGTTTTATGGATGTGTCCTACGTAAAGGATGAGCAGGGACATTATTGAGCTGGATATGCAATGACACCCACAGTGGACATAATTTGAAAGCTCTTATTTACCAGAAACAAAGGTAGCACAACACGTCAAATTAATTGCCTTAATTTTTTAGCTTGTCAATTAAAGACCAGGTAACAAATATTTATACTGACAGTCATTATGTTTTTGGAGTGGTACACAACTTTGGAATGCCATGAAAACAATGAGTACCTTTAAAAAATTATTTATTTGATTGTGCCCAATCTAGGTTTTGGCAATTGGGATTTTCGATCTTCATTGCTGTAAGTGGGATCTAGTTCCCTGACCAGGGATCGAACCCAGCATGTGGAATCTGAGCCACTGGATCACCAGAGAAATCCCAACAATAAAGTTTTTAACATCTTCAGGGCAACCTACAAAAAAAAAAATTAGAAAACTGATTGACACGTTATTATTGCTATATAGCTACTATACAACTGCCAAAGCAGCTATCAATTATTAAAACACCAGGCATTCCAAATCTGACCCTATGGAAGCTGAAAGAAATCACTTGCTGATGCTGTAGCCAAACAGGCAGCTTTAAATATTTATTCTGCCCAGCTGTGAAAATGTCCACTTTTCTCCATTAACCCTGCTAACCCAATAAAAGGTTTTTTCCTATGGGTTCAAGAAATTGCTACTAATAAAGAGAAACAGATACAGCAACAAAAAGGAGGAATTTTGACCCCAGCACACAAATATGGTTTAGCTCTAATAAAACCAAACCAAACCAAACATTAGTGTCTGTTGAAACCCAATTGCTGATACTTCATCATGCACATTGGACATCTGAGAAAGTAGTTTTATGGGGAAAACAGTGTTTTGAAAATTTTCACCCAAGATGGCTCAAAGGAAACACATTACATTATTGAGATACTTTTAAAAAATTGGGAACTACTTTTACAAATAGCTCCCAGGAGATGGGGAGGATCATGGATTACAATCCAGAGATTTTGTTTATTGGAAAGGACATTAAAAAATGATTGTTTGCAGCCACGATAGAAAGAAACTTATCAGATATTATTACCAACCCATGCACTGACAAACTGAGAGACATTAATTCATGGATTAACATCTCTCAGTCTCCACCTGAAGGGACTCTGATGGCTATTTCTAGCATTTAATTTGAACTAAGACAAGCATCACCAAGCTCAGAAGAGAAGAAAATGACAAGAGTAGCAGGCAGCTGACTGAAGAGTCTGGGCCACACCTGAAAGACACATTGTACCAGTTCAAATGTACTGTTACCAAATGTCTGTCTTGCAATCAAAATTAAAATTTATTAAACTCTTTAATGACACTATCACTACTGAGGGCAATGACTACTGGGGGCAATTTAACCAATCACTGGATTTTGTCATCAAATTCATCGGTCAATAAGACTAATAGGAGCCCCTTGTAATTCTCATCACTGACTTTTCAGATATTCCTATACGCTATTAAAGTATTCCCATTAGCATATGTTTGTTTAGTACATTCAATTAATTTATACGATTCTGAAGTTTCTATGATGAAAAGCTGATGCTGCAAAGCCAAATGGCTCTTGATTTTTAAAACTACTTTGCAGGGACAAACTTGTGCAGTAATTCAGACAATGTTGTATTTTCACATCAGATGAGTCCTCTAATATAAACATCTAATGACTCACATACAAAGTAAAAAGTCCGTCAAAGGACACACTTTTTAGTCTAAATGAAATCTTTGGTAAATGGTTCAGTTCTGGTTGGCTTAAATATCTGCTTCTGACTTTGTTATTGTTGTTGGCTCTGTTGATTTTATTCTATATCATTTATAGAGTAATAAAGTCTTGCACATTGCAGTGTATATTCAAAACTCCAATTAAATAAGGATGTCTAAATGACCTGAAACTATTGATTTTATCTATTGCTCTCTATAAAGGCCATGCATAAGGCACATACAGGGTGAAATTGGCATAAGTCCTATTGGACAACCTAGAATCGACTATCAGTCCTTGTGAAATATTCTCTAGCATAACCCCCTAAAAGGAAAGGAAAAACTGGGCTCTTAAGACTGGCATCAAAGAACATGATGAATTCAGGGCAGGTGAGCAACCACCCTGGCATCGGGGACCAGATATTTGATCACCTAATGTTTTCTATTGAAATAATAATACTCGAAGGAGGGAAATGATGAAATAAAATTTATATTTGAAACAGGAAGAGAAAAAAAATTAAGCGTAAGGGACTTTCCTGGTGGTCCGCTGGGTAAGAATCTGCCTTGCAATCCAGGGGACCTGGATTTGATCCCTGGTTAGGGAACTAAGATCCCACATGCTGTGGCGCGACTAAGCCTGCATCACAACTCCAGAGCCCGTGAGCTCTGGAGCCTGCACACCACAGCTTGAGAGCTGCGGAGAAAGATCCTGCATGACCAAGCAAGGATCCCACAAGCTGCAACCAAGATGTGAGACAACTCTGGAGGCACAAGAGGCTGGGTCTGATTTCTTAGTCATTAGCTGGTTAGATGGGTTTAGATTGCACTTTTCTGGGCATACCTTATAATTTCAGTACAAACTTAAAACATAACACAAGAAGTGAGCTTGATAACTGTTGAATCTGGGTGATGGGGATATGAGGTTTTATTATGCTATGTTCTCTCCTTTTGTGTGTGTGTGTGAAAGCTCAAAGTTAAAAAAAAATTAATTCCATAAATGATTCAGCAATTCCACTTCTGGATAAATACCCAAAAGAACTGAAAGCAGAGTCTTGAGGAGATATTTGTACACCCATGTTTATAGAAATATTCACAACAGCCCTAGGTGGAAGTAACCCACGTGTCCCTTGACAGACGACTGGATAAGCAGAATGTGGTGTTTTTAAGGCTTGAATGTTATTCAGCCTTAAAAAAGAAATTCTGATACATGCTACAACATGACCTTTGAGGACATTACTCTAGAGAAATAAGCCAGACACAAAAAGACAAAAACTGTATGATGCCACTTAGACAAGGTCCCTAGAGTAGGGAAAGTCATAGAGACCAAGTGGAATGGTGGTTGCTGGGGGTGAGGTGGAGAGAATGGAGGATTGTTGATTAATGGGTAGAAAGTTTCAGTTTTACAAGATGAAAAGTGTTCTGGAAATTGGCCCCACCACAATGTGAATATGCTTAACATTTCGTGCATGCTAAGTTGCTTCAGTCGTGTCCAACTCTGTGTGACCCTGTGGGAAGCCCATACTTAATATTATTGAATGTAGAAAAGGTAAAGATGGTAGTTTTGATAATTAAGAATTATTTTGTTAAACAAATTTTAGGGACTTCCCTGGTGCTCCAATGGTTAAGAATCCACCTGCCAACGCAGGGGACACGGGTTCTATCCCTTGTCTGGGAAGATCCCACATGCCTCGGCGCAACAAAGCCCATGTTCCACAACTACCGAAGCCCAAGCACTGCAGAGCTGGTGATCTGCGACAAGAGAAGCCGCCACAGCGAGAAGACCGAGCACTGAGCAGTCTCTGCTCGCCACAAGTAGAGAAAACCTGTGAGCGGCAATGAAGGTTCAGCACAACCAAGAGTAAATATAGAAAATTAAAAATTTTAAAGTCCGTTTACAAAAGCCTAAGGTAGCTCAGAACAAATCTAACAAAAAATATGCAGTATTCTATAAAAAATTTATGAAACGTTATTGAAGGGCACTTAAAAAAGAGTTAAATACTGACACACAAAAGGACAAGATCTCTAGGTAATAATATGGACTAATTCAAAAGCAGGTCCTCAGGGTAAACATGAAGTTGTGGGTTGGTGAGTACAATATTTCCACGTAACTTAAAAACAGAACAATGCTGTATGATAATTGTGGGACAAACATAGGTAGAAAAAGGAGAAAGTAACCCAAAGTGTGTACCTTCCCAGGATAGTAGTTGGAAATGGGAAGTGGGACTGGAGGGATGGGACAGATACAGAGTATCTAGTTTGTCACAGCTGGAATTTGAAACCTGGCAGTCTTGGCTTTCCTGGTGGCTCAGATGGTAAAGAATCCACTCGCAATGCAAGAGACCTGGGTTTGATCCCCAGGTTGGGAAGATCCCCTGGAGGAGGGCATGGCAACCCACTCCAGTATTCTTGCCTGGAGAATCCCCATGGACAGAGGAGCCTGGTGGGCTACAGTCCATGGGGTTGCAAAGAGTTGGACATGACTGAGTGGCTAAGCACAGTCTTGGCTTCAGAGGTGATGCTAACGATTCCTCTAGGCTCTATGCCAAGTTCATGGATGGCTGGTGCAGAAGGGTCAGGGACTTAGACACCTGCCTCCACTCCCACCCTAGTCACTGCTGGATCAGACGTTCCACTCATAACTGTCACCATTCAGCATATATAGAAGAATGAAGACCCTCAAATGGACCCAGAAGATCCCAGGAGGCCAGGGAGCTACAAGTCACTGATTACTGAGAAGGCCCGGCCAGTGGTCCCAGCTCCTGGAAGGTACGGTCAGGTAGGGTAGTCTTCAAGGTCAGCCCTGGACTAGGGCAGATGAACCTGCCTAGTGACACTGGAGTGAAATCATGGAGTCCTAACCACTGGACCACCAGGGAAGTCCCTTTTCAATCAAGGCACACACTGAAGTTGGAGAGCACATGGCTGACCTACAGAAAGGAAGAAGTAATTCTCCTTGAGCCTTCAGAAGCTGAGTTGAGGGCCTTCGGGCAGGCGATATTTTCCACAGATGGCTGCCATAATGTCTCCAGTTTTACATCCTTCTAGAATCATGCCACTCCTTACCCAGGGGTGGGGTCTAATTCCCACCCCCTTGAATCTGGGCAGGTTGATTCATTGCAACCAAGAGTGTGGTGGGAGTGATGCTGAGTGACTTTCACCAAGTGACTTCCATGGTGGGGATCACAAAGGCAATGCAGCTTCTGCTGGTTTCTCCAGCAGCCTCATGGTGGAGCCCTGAGCCACCAGGAAGCAGCTGTCTGCCCCGAAGCCGCCATGCTGTGAGGAAGCCCCAGCTAGAGCAAACAGGGAGATCCCCAGGCCAAGCTCTGAGACTAAACCCAGAGCTGCCTGGCCAGCCACCAGATGCTGTGTACACACTCACAGCCCACCCTGCCCTTTAGCTCCGGCCAGTGTCTGAAGGGAACTACCTGAGAGACCAGAGCCAGAAACTCCCAGCAGAGCCCTCCTCATAGAAACCATGAGAGGAGATAAAATGAGTGCCGTTGATACTGAGCCACTAAATTTGGGGGCAATTTGTTATGTAACATTAGTTCATCAGAAACTCTACCATCCTTTCCCTTCACCCCTGTCAGAGACTCACCACCTAGGAGACACTGTCCACTGCTGATGGGAACAGGCATAACATAGAAATCACCCAGGATGGACTGGTTGGCATTTAAAAGTTGGACAATGAGATGATACAAATTGTCAGAGCCACGTCGGCTGGTCCACCTATGCGATAAGGGAGACCTTGAAGGCTGGACTTGCTGCTTCATCTTTTTGGATGTCTGCCCACTTCATGTGTATCGCCTCTGCATGTACGCAAATCCAAAATGTGGTCCCCAGGCCAAGCACCATCAGGGTTCCTTGGCAGCTTGGATCTTGCCTATACCCAAAAAACCCCAATGAATTGCATTAAATAAGCTCCCCAGGGACTTTCCTGGCAGTCCAGACCCCATGGTCCCAATTCAACAGGAATGGGTTTGATCCCTGAAGAGGGAAATCAGATCCCACAATGAGCCCATGAGAAAAAAAAAGCAGCCAGCTGGTCTTCATGCACATTCATTTCAGGTAATGAATTGGAGTCACAGGCTTCAAGGTACCTCCACCCACTGTTGTTGTTGTTTAGTTGCTAAGTCATGTCTTGACTCTTTTTTTGCAACCCCATGGACTGTAGCCTGCCAGGCTCCTCTATCCATGGGATTTCTCAGGCAAGAATACTGGTGTGGGTTGCCATCCCCCTTTCCAGGGGATCTTCCTGACCCAGGGATCAAACCTGAGTCTCTGGCATTGGCAGGCGAATTCTCTACCACTGAGCCACCTGGGAAGCACCTCCTCCCATAGGCAGGTCCCAACATATAGTCTTTGCTCTCTGCTTCTGGGATGTAATCTCTGGACCCTTGGGATTTTATGTCTGACAGGAGAAACCTTGTTTGCCTGGGGACAGCCTGCCACTGTGATTGTCGAGTGCTGGCCATGTCCACATTGATAGTCTATAATGGGGGCTGGTCACTCCAGGAAGACCAGCAATGTGACTTAGATGCTTCAGGCAATATTAGCTGACCTGGAGGCTGAGATTAAACATATGATAAAGCCGCTATAAACTCAGGCGAGCTTCCTGGTTGGCATTACTCCCTGTATACTGTCACCCACGGAGGCCAGGTCAATTGTACATCCTGACTCCACGGGGAGGAGAGGGCAATGGAAGTCTGGTGTTGGATACTTCTCCTGGATGCTGCCCTGTGATCGTCCCCTTGGCTAATTTTATCTGTACTTTTTTCCCTTTAATAAACTAATGGTATAGAGTTTTCATTCAAGCCTATGTCTTTCTAGTCAATTACTGAGGCTGAGGGTGGCTTTGAGAATCCCCCTACCTGGCAGTTGAAAGGTGCTCTTGACATCGTGACCTCTAACCTTGTAGTAGGCTCTAAATTTCAAAGACCTTGACACCTGGCTCTCTCATCCTAGACACTCCTATTTACTTGGTATGGAGTGTGACCCAGGCATTGGGAGTTTTCAGGGTTTCTGGGTGATGTATGGCAAAACTGAGGCTGCTCCTGCTAAGTCGCTTCAGTCGTGTCCAACTCTGTGCGACCCCATAGACGGCAGCCCACCAGGCTCCCCCGTCCCTGGGATTCTCCAGGCAAGAACACTGGAGTGGGTTGCCATTTCCTTCTCCAATGCATGAAAGTGAAAAGTCAAAGTGAAGTCGCTCAGTCGTGTCCAACTCTTCGCGACCCCATGGACTGCAGCCTACCAGGCTCCTCCATCCATGGGATTTTCCAGGCAAGAGTACTGGAGTGGGGTGCCATTGCCTTCTCCGAAGGAGTTACTGATTATTACAATCAACTGGTACACTATTGCTCAAAGCCATACAAATACGCTATAATAGTTTGATAAAGAATTAAAAACAGAAGTTGACGGTAAATACATCTTCTAAGGAGATGGATTTGCAGAGGGGGCAGTTTATGGTGCCTTGATTGAAAGTAAGTTTGGGGGACTTCCTGGTGGTCTTGTGGTTAGGACTCCATGATTCCACTGCAGGGGGCATAGATTCCATCCCTGGTCAGGGAACTAAGGTATTTATATTTGGCAGCACGGCCAAAAAACTTAAAAAGTGAAGAAATGAAATAAGCACAGGACTTCCCTGGTGGTCCAGTGGCTAAGACTCTGCACTCCCAATGTAGGGGGCTGGTTCAATCCCTGATCAGGGAACTAGATCCCACATGCCATACCTGAGGGTTCACATGCTGCAAGGTCAAAGATCCCGCATGCTGGAAACTAAGACCCAGTGCAGTCAAAAAAAAAAAAACCAAAAGCCCTTGAGTTTCCAAAATCCCCAACCTTCATCATCAGGCTGTGCACAGAATGGACCATTTAAAAAAAAAAAGGAAATTTGGTAAGGCCAAAATTTCAGCTGATCACTCTGCTTATCTCTCAAGTACTCTTTATGTCTGGGGACCATATAACACAATAAGGGGCTTTCTTTTTCTGTAAAACTGCAGGATTATGAGATAGCAATTGGGAAGAATAACTATATGATGCTCCCACCATAGATGTGATCTGTAGCTGAGTTATTTAAAACAGAGAACAAAGATGTGGAGGTTTGGAATTTGCCTCCCTTGAAATTGTCTGAGTCAGGTATCCCATGGAAGGTGCTCACGGACCATCATGGTTTCAAAACCAGCATACAGAGCACAAGCTCTGGAGTCAGCAAGCATGAGCCTAATGCCAGGTTCTGTGATGCCACTAGGGGAAGTCATCTCCCCTTTCTGAACTACTCAGTTTGAGACTTCAAAACACACACTAACCCACAGGATCAAGGATCATGAAGGGCGATGAAACAGGTCACACTTCGAAGCACTGGCTCTGTGGCTGACATGGAGCCCTGTCTTGCACCTGTGACTTGCCCAAGGCCACAAAACCAGGAAGCCACGGTTTGAGTGTGGGAGGTCTGGCTCCAGAATCTGATCTCTTAGCCAGCTCTATCTTGCCTCCTCCTGAACCAAGTCCTCTGTATAGGATCTAATCGGGCATCTTCCCATCCAGGTCCGTTTTGGGGGTTGGGCGAGGGTTCAGGGAGTGGACACCGCTAAGTAGTAAAGCCCTGGTGGTGGTGAAGTCATTTCCCTTCCTGCTTAATCTAAGAGCTTGTTGGGAGGCCTATATGCTTTGTCACCCATGCCAAGGTCAGCTTTGTTTTTAAAGCTGTTTTTGTCACACTCACCAGTCAGAGACATAAATCTCAATCTTTCCACTATCCAGGATTTCTGGCCACAGACCCTCCCCTCCTCCAGGTCCAACACTTGTTTCTTTTTATGACACCACCTAAGAAAGCAGAACATAAATCAGTGAGAACCCATAACAAGAACTCACCACTGTCCTGGCCCTTGGGGAGTAGGGATATTCATTGGTAGGCACCCTGGAAGCTCATCTGCGAAGGGCCCTAGGCATGACCCTCTATTGCCAAGGGGTCCCAACTTTGCTGAACCATGGATTTCTGGAGGTCTTGTGTAAAATGAAAAAGGTGTGTGATGGGGGCGGGGAAAGGGATAGTTAGAGAGTTTGGGGTAGGCATGTATACACTGCTATATTTAAAATGGATAACCAACAAGGACTGATTGTATGGAACTCTGCTCAATATGTGGCAGCCTGGATGGGAGGGGGTTTGGAGGGGTGGGGGATGAATACACGGATATGTATGACAGTCCCTTCGCTGTTCCCCTGAAACTAGCACAACATTGTTAATCTGCTATACCTACAAAATAAAAAAGTTAAAAAAAAAAAGAGATTTGTGACCAAGTTCCCGACCAGCCCTCCAGCCCACGGAGAAGTCCCATAGGTTTCCCATGAGGCTAAACCTCTCAAGACCCTCTCATCCGCATCCTTGAGGACCCCTTTCCTGGGCTCCCCACCCAGGCCACGAGAGCTCTGAGAGTTCCGGAGGTTGCGTCTTATGGGTCTGAGCTCGCAGAAGCGGCCCAGGATGCAGGGCCCGGGGTCGTCAGCAGGGGGCAGGCAGGTGCGGATGACGGGCCACAGGTCGGGGTGTTTCCAGGGCAGGATGCTCCGCCACAGGTCCCAGCCGTCCACCACGTCTCGCCAGCGCCGGCACACCGGGCGGCATTGCCGGAGCAGCGTGCTTGGGGGCAGGTAGCTCAGCACCTCCTGGAGCAGCTCGTTTGGCAGTTGGTCCACGTCCACTGCCTCCCGGGTTTGGGATCTGGAGGCGGGACCCAGGCGGGCAGGTCCCACCGGAGGCCGAGCTATCCATTCTCGTTTTACCAGGCTGGGCTACCACTGCGGGAAAACCAGGGTCATACTTCAGGGTTTCGGGGGCCTGAAACCTCCGCCAGCCCCACCCCTGCCAGCCATACCCCGAGACTTTCAGCCCCTAAATCCCGCCAGCTGCCTCTCCATCCTCACCACCCACAGTCCCGTCCTCAAGACCCCAGACTCTGCATCCGCCCTCGCCAGCAGACGCCTGCTGTCCCCCCTCCGCGTGCAGCACAGCCCCCGCAGCCAACCCCTTGGGACGAGTCCTACCTTGCGTCTCAGGCATTGCTCTGCAAGCTTTCACCTAGCTAGCTTCCACCTAGCTAGCTTCAGGCGCCCGCTTTTTATTCCCCGGCCCCTCCCTTCTTAATACCCAGCACCACCCGGCGACACCCCCACTCTCTTCCCTACGTCACATTCTCTGCCCACCCTTCCCTTCTCGCTGGCCTTCTCCTCCTCCCTCTGCCTCGACTTACTAGTCCTTCCCTCCCATCTCCACCTCCAGTGATCTCCAGAAACCCTCTCTATTTGGGGCTGTATTGGGACCTTGGAGGTAGCTGCTCAATTGAGCCGAAACTTCAGAAGAGGGAGAGGTTGGCGGAAGTATTCAGTCTTGTCACCTGCCATCCTCACCAGTGGCCTCTGGGAGTGTCCCTAACCAGGCTCTGAGTTCAGTTGGTGCTGAACACTTGCTGTTGTTCAGTCAGCCATCTGAGTGGGAGGCCTCATATCCTTTAGCTCCTGTAACAATTCTCATCACCTTGGAGGATCCAGCATCACTATTCCAGAGATCATTGCACAGGAGAAAACAGGCTGCAACAGGAGCCAAATGCTCTTTTTTTATTTTTAATTTTTAATATTTATTTATGTATTAGGCTGTGCTGGGCCTTAGTTGCAGCAGTCCAAGTCTTCAGTCTTTGCTGGGGAATCTTTAGTTGTGGCATGTGGGATTTAGTTCCCTGACCAAGGATCAAACCCGGGCCCCCTGCATCCAGAATGTGGAATCTTAGCCACTGGACCACCAGGGAAGTCTCCCAAGTGCACTTCTATTTGACTCCCTAAAAGAGTGTTGTAACCTGTAATAAACCCAGCCAACCTTCATGGAGCCTTTTACTACCAGTCAGAGGAGCATCACTGACTCAATAGACATGAGTTTGAGCAAATTCCAGGAGACAGTGAAGGACAGGGAAGCCCATCATGCTGCAGTTCATGGGGTTGCAGAGTTGGACACGACTTAGCTACTGAACAACGACAGGAGCAACCCACTAATATGGGGGCTATGTCTCCACTTCACAGGTTGGAAACTGAGGCCAAGTGACCTGACCAAGGTCACACAGCTAGTAGGTGACAGAGATGGGATTTGAACCTAGCCTGGCGGGCCCTAGAATTCTTGCTTTTAACCTCTGTACCAACTCTATCCAAGAAAAATGAAATGCACGCTACGCATTTAATTTTAAATATCAGCAAGTAAAACCATCATGGATTTTTGCCCACGTGGAACTTACCTTCTAAGTGAGAGCGATATGGTGAGCAGGAGACCTAATAAACAAATTAGATGCTTTTGGGAAATCTCCTGTCAGCTCCCCAACATCTTCTTCACAATTGTAGAAAAACTGTTTCATTATGGAGTAATCGTTAAATCAGACTGTGATTCACATGGGCCATGATGAGCAGTAGACGTGACATGTGAATGACATCTGTGTTGGAAGGTGATCCATGCTGCGGGAAATAGAGAAGGGAAAGGGAAAGGGAGCCATAGCAGTCCGCACAGGGAGACCTTGAATTTTAAGAGGTGGACTGACTGTAATACATGGCACATTTCTTTTCAATATGTACATTTTTCAATGCAGTTTTTCCCAAAGTGGAAGAGTGGAAGGAACACCAGTAACAGTTAGCTCTAACAGTTAACTCCTAACTAATCCTGTTTCATCTCTACTCCCATGCACTTGCTCCCACAGGCAATTTGAAGCAAATCTTAGAAATCACAGCCTTCTGTCCAAAGCAATACATTATTTTTTGATGTAATGTTTAAACTGTGGGACTCTGTTTAATAATGAGATTATGAAAATCAATTAGGATCCAAAGATGAGTTTGGGCTTCCCAGGTGGCACTAGTGGTAAAGAATCTGCCTACCAATGGAGGAGACGTAAGAGTTGTGGGTTCGATCCCTGGGTCGGGAAGATCCCCTGGAGGCGGGCACAGCAACCCACTCCAGTGTTCTTGCCTGGAGAATCCCATGGACAGAGGAGCCTGGTGGGCTACTGTCCAGAGGGTCGCAAAGCTTTGGACACGACTGAAGCAACTTAGCACCCATGCACACATGAGTTCAAAAAGTGGTTTAAAAAACAGTCTAAAAGCTTCAAGTAGCATAAAAGGGCAGAAACTGACAAGTCTGTTTCCATTCTTCGGTTTCTTCCTCAGACACCATCTCTGTTAATTCCTGGAATTACACTCCGTGATGTACTCCAGTTAAACAGAAAAAAATAATTGGATTCCAGGAGCCTGCTGCCTGGAAGGTAATGATTAGAGCATAATAGCTCCCAGGAGAGGAGAGTGTACAAAGCACCCCAGGGGCCTTTGGGGAAATTATGGGTGCATTTTGGTGTCACAATACAGGACAGCACCCCTTAAGGGAGAACTGTCCTGGATTCTTCCTCCTTTTAGTCAATGTCCTGGGTGTTTTCTTGCAGGAGGAAAGCCTGTTAAGCTAAGCCTTGAACCTAATTCCAGTTTGTCTGTAAATGTAGAGAGTGTCCGGAGAAGGCAATGGCAACCCATTCCAGTACTCTTGCCTGGAAACTCCCATGGACGGAGGAGCCTGGTAGGCTGCAGTCCATGGGGTTGCGAAGAGTCAGACATGACTGAGCGACTTCACTTTCACTTTTCACTTTCATGCATTGGAGAAGGAAATGGCAACCCACTCCAGCGTTCTTGTCCGGAGAATCCCAGGGATGGAGGAGCCTGGTAGGCCGGTGTCTACGGGGCCGCACAGAGTCGGACACGACTGAAGCGACTTAGCAGCAGCAGTAGAGAGTGAAAATAGACCCTGAAAGGTCCAGGAGTTCAACTACTGGGTTAATTGGAAGAATATTCTTGGCATTGTTGGCACTTTACTAGTTATTATGCTCCAATTCAGAAAAGGGCAAAATCTCTTCATCTAGGCAGTGCCAGCTGTGGGTGTTATGAAGCCTTGCCTGCCCTGCATGCTCAGGTGCTTCAGTCATGTCCAGCTCTTTGGGACCCTGTGGACTGTAGCTCTCCAGGCTCCTCTGTCCATGGGATTCTTACCAGATTCTGCAGGCAAGAACACTGGAGTAGGTTGCCATTTCTTCCTCCAGGGGATCTTCCTCACTCAGGGATCGAACCCACGTCTTTTACATCTCCTGCATTGGCAGGCAGGTTCTTTACCACTAGCGCCACTTGGCAAGTGCAGGTTATGGAGCCCACTCCAGTATTCTTGCCTGGAGAATCCCCATGGACAGAGGAGCCTGGTGGGCTACAGTCCATGGGGTCACAAAGAGTTGGACATGACTGAGCGACTGAGCACACCCACACAAGAAGTCTGTATGCCCTGGGGATTTTTCACATATCCTGCAGAGGTTTTAAAATCTGACTCTGAAGGAGGTCTGCACTTGTAACAAATTCCCAAGGGGTACTGATGGCTGTCCTCCATGGACCGCACTTTGAGTAGCTGAAACTTACTGGAATCAAGTTCAGGTATCATTTGCATATTGAAATATGTATTCTTTTACTCATGAATTTCTCTCCTTTTATTTCAGCTTTCCACTATACATAAATACTTTGGGACATTTTATTAACATTTAAAGAATTCTCAGTGGAGGTAGGTTTCATTATCTAGGTATTTCATTTCTTTTTAAAAAAAATTAATTATTTTTATTGCTCTGGGTCTTCATTGCTGTACTCTGGCTTTCTCCAGTTGTGGCAAGCTGGGGCTACTCTTCACTGTGGTGCTTGGGCTTCTCATTGCCGTGGCTTCTCTTGTCGAGGAGCATGGGCTCTAGGCACGCAGGCTTCGGTAATTGCAGCACATGGGCTCAGCAGTGGTCCACGGGCTTAGTTACTCAGCGGCATGTGGAATCTTCTCAGGCCAGGGATTGAACCCATGGCCCCTGCACTGGCAGGTGGATTCTTATCCACTGTACCACCAGGGAAGTCCCTGAATATTTCATCTCAAGGTGGTAAAGGCTGCATGAGAAGCTATTTGCCATAAATGCAGGGAGGTTGTGGTGGGCTCTGACCCAGTGAAGCCACAAGGATGGGCAGGGAAGTGTTGAGTAGGGATCAAGGTGCATCTCTGGAGGTGTGCTTGGGAAGTGGGAGGTAGGGACCTGCCAGTCTGGTTTGCAGAAGTAGAAAATTCCTGAACCTTGGAGGAGCACCTGCAGGCTTGCTACGTGAATATAATGAAGGCATTAAAACCTCCGTCAACTTGGCTTCCCTGGCCCTGGTTCTCCTATCTTGTTAACAGGAATAGAGTGGTGAGCTGGGAGGTATTTTGATTCCAGGGAAGGAACTGAACTGGGAATGGGCCCTTTGTGTGGATGGAGGGTCCCAGGGATCCTAGGAGGAAGTGGGTAAGTAGTTAACAAAATCTCCTCTCTCTGGAGAGTGGGAGGGATTAGAAAAGAGCCCCACTCCCTAGAGATAGGGTTGAGTGGGGCAGCCCTGGGTGTTGGATTCAAGCCCTTTGCCCAAGGTGTTTCAGCCCTGACGTGCCCATGTCTCCTGGAGTAGTGGTGTGGGGGATGTGAGTGTAGAGCTGGGATTTCTGACAAAGGCTTCTCAGCTCCCCATCCAACCCAGAATGGCAGGGCGCGGGGGATGTTAAGAGCAGAAAAGGGCCACAAAATCCATATAACTTCTTCTGCCTCAAGAAGTAATTCCTTCCACTGAAGCCACGCTTGGAAATGAAGTAATCAAAGCCTTAAGAAAAGTTCAGGCCAGAGGCAATTTTATAGGCTTTACAATAAAATAAGAGGCTTTAAACATCAAAGCACCGGGAATTCTCTGGCGGTCCAGGAGTTAGGATTCTGAGCTCTCAGTGCGGGGGACCCGGATCCCTGGTTGGGGAACTAAGATCCCACAAGCCTCACTGTGCAGCCAAAGGAAAAAAAAAAAAAGATCAAAGCACCAACCTATCTGGAGAGGGACACTCGCACCTTGGGGGTTTTGAAAAGAAAGAGCTGGGTGGGGCAAGGAGTGGGACAGGAGGGTCTGGAGGGAGAGTTTGTTATGGAAGGTCTGCAGAGGGGGTGGGGGATGGGGAGGAGGGCTCCAGTCTGAGGGGGAGATGGGCCTGGTGGGTGTGGAGGGGTTCCCTCCTTCTAGAAGAAGCCACTACTTGCTTCTCATCAAACTGTCTAGCTGGAATATCCAAAATCACAGACTATGTGAACATTCCCAATAAGGGTTCAGCCAAAGTTGCCTGCATCTCTGGCGTATCCTGCCTGGTCATATTACTCCATGCTGGCAACTGCTCATTTAGAAAATATCAGTAATGGGTGATCTCATGTATTTTAAAAGACATTAATAATTCCTTGTGTGGGGGACTTCTCTGGTGGTGCAGTGCAATACAGGGGATGTGGGTTCGATCCCTGGTCCGGGAACTAAGACCCCACATGTCTGGGAACAACTAAACCCATGTGGCACCGCTACTGAGCCCAAGGGCTCTCAAGCCTGCACGACATGTCTAGAGAGTCTGTGTGCAGACAAAATTAAATACAAAAATAAATCTTAAAAAAAACTGTATTATGAATAAACAGTTTTTGTTTTTTTGTTTTTTGTTAAAAACAAACCTATGTCTAGAAGTGAAATAGACTCTGTAATTTACAGACTCCCTACAGGGGCTTCCGTGGAGGTCCAGTGGTTAAGATTCTGCCTGTCAATGGAGGAGACTCGGGTTCAATCCCTGGTCTGGGAAGATCCCACAGGCCATAGAGTAACCAAGCCTGTGCACCACAACTACAGAGTCCACAGCATAAATAAATAAATCTTAAAAAAATAAAAACTCCCTACAAACAAAAATCCAGGACCAGATGGCTTCACTGGGAAATTCTAGAAAACATTCAAAGTAGAACTTAACACTGATCCCTCTCAAACTCTTCCAAGAGATTGAAGTGGAGGGACCACTCCCAAAGTCGATCTCACAACTGTCCTTTGTTTGACCTACACAATAATAATAGTAATAACAATAATGAAGTGATCAGATGGAAAGATCATTTAACCTCTTACTGGATCTTAAGCTGTGGGTACTATGGCTCCTCCCATTTACAAAACAGTAAACCGAGGCTGGAGCCTCAGTAAATGGGGGAGCCTGGTGGGCTGCCATCTATGGGGTCACACAGAGTCGGACACAACTGAAGTGACTTAGTAGTAGTAGTAAACTGAGGCTCAGGCTTCCTTAGTGGCTCAGTGGTAAAGAATCCACCTGCCAATGCAGGAGATGTAGGTTCGATCCCTGGGTCAGGAAGAGCTCCTGAAAGAAGAAATGGCATCCCAAGCCAGTATCCTTCCCTGGGAAATCCCATGGACAGAGGAGCCTGGTGGGCTACAGTCCATGGGGTCGCAAAGACTTGGACATGACTGAAGCCACTTAGCATGCATGCATGTTCGAGGAGAGGTACATCCAGGTTCAAACATTGCAGCGCTTTTCAGCAAAGGGTCCCAGGTCCCAGGTCTGTCTCAGACTCACTCCTGAAATATACTACAGGAGTGCAGAAAGGATGCACAGCCTGATCCTCAGGGGAAAACACTAAAGCAGAGACTGGGAGAATCCATGTGCCTCTTCTCTCTGTCCTCCCCCTTCCCTCGCGGGGGTCATGCAGAGTGAAATTTTCCCACAGCAACAAAAAGGCAGTCACACATGAGCGATGTCCTGGGAAGCTCATGAGAGACCCAGCACCCTGGGGTGTCACTGGGACCTGGACATGGAGGACCCTCTTTCTGGCATGTAACAGAATTATGGATTCCCCAAATGAAAGCGGGGGTCAAGCAGAAACCATCTTGGTTGCACAGTCTAAGTATAATGAGCCTTCTTATCAGTTAGGAAACAGTGGGGACACTTCCAAAATTCAAGTTTCCAGCTGCCAGCCAGGGCTCACCTTGCAAACAGGTATTTCCAAGAAGAGAGAAAAGCTATGTTAAGCCTTTCTGTTATTTATTCAACATGAGCTTCATTATTCCAATGGTTGTATTGTAGTTATGTAGAAGTATGTCCGGATTTGCAGAAAATACACACAAAAAGATTTTGCAGTGATGTTGGTGGTGCATCAAGTTGGAAATTTACTAAATATTTCACAGGGAAAAAATGTTTATGTGCCATAACCACAATATCTCTTTAAGTTTGAGATTCTGTCAAAATAAAAAATATTTAAAAAAATATATATATATAAGAAGAGAGAACTGATAGTGCTGTGGATTGAAGACTGGCCATAAGTCGATACATGTTTCTGGCTGATAGATATGTGGAAGTTATAATACTCTTCTCTCTACATTTGCTTATAATTTAGAATTCTCTATGCTGTTGCTGCTGCTAAGTTGCTTCAGTTGTGTCTGATTCTGTGCGACCCCATAGACGGCAGCCCACCAGGCTCCCCCGTCCCTGGGATTCTCCAGGCAAGAACACTGGAGTGGGTTGCCATTTCCTTCTTCAATGCATGAAAGTGAAAAGTGAAAGTGAAGTCGCTCAGTCGTGTCCGACTCCATGGACTGCAGCCTACCAGGCTCCTCTGTGCATGGAATTTTCCAGGCAAGAGCAGTGGAGTGGGGTGCCATTGTCTTCTCCGAGAATTCTCTATAACAAAGCAAAAAATCTAGTCAGCAAAGATGTCTTCTAGGACTTCCCTGGTGGTACAGTGGATAAGAATCCGCCTACCAGTGCATGGGTTCGATCCCTGGTCTGGGAAGATTTCACATGACACGGAGAAACTAAACCCCTGTGCCACAACTACTGAAGCCTACTCACCTATAGCCTGTGGTCCCCAACAAGAGAAGCCACCTCAGAGAGAAGCCCACACACCGCAACGAAGGGTAGACTCAGATCACTCCAACTAGAGAAAGCCTGAATGCAACAAGGAAGACCCAGTGCAACCAAAAATAAACTAACCTTTAAAAAAATCAACTCACTTAGAAAAAAAAAAAGATGTCTTCTGAATGTGGTTATATCTGGGGAATGCCCTTGCAGTCCAGTGGTTAAGATTCTGCACTTTCACTTCTGAGCGCATGGGTTCAATATCTGGTCAAGGAACTAAGATCCAGGCAAGCGGCGCAGCTCAGGCAAATTCAAAAAACAACAAATAAGTAAATAAGCATAGGTATTTCTGGAAAGGAAGAGAAATTGCATTTGGGGGATGCTTTACATTTGTCTGTAACATTATATTTCTAGACACACAGGTATAAGAAATTCAGATAGGCAAAATCAGTAAGTACAAAACTCACCTCTATTCACCGTTCACCACTGCAGTAAACCCTGTAACATTTTAGTTCATATTCTTATTCTATATACATATATCCAGAAGATAGTCTAGAATACAAACACAAGGCTATGTAAATATACATTAATTTATTTTAGCACATATGGATATGTCCGTATATGCAAATATGTTCTACATAACATATAAGAGTATATATGCTATGCTATACTATGTCGCTTCAGTTGTGTCCAAATCTAATACTGGCATGGGTTGCCATGCCCTCCTTTAGGGGCTCTTCCCAACCCAGGGATGGAACCTGGGTCTCCTGCATTGGTAGGTGGATTCTTTACCACTAGTGCCACCTGGGACTCTTTTAAGGAGTGTGTGTGTGTGTGTGTGTGTGTGTGTGTGTGTATATATATATATATATATATATATATAATTCTGTGCTTGCTTTTTCCCCAGGCAATGGTCTCCATCTTTCCCTTCTTATAAATCTATAAATTTCTATCTCATTCCTCCTATCTAAATTCCTTCAGTTGACCCAAAAATATCCTTCAGAGCTTAATTGTCCACACCAGTATCTACTCCAGAACCACACACTACATGTGGTCACTCCTCTTAGGTCTGCACAACTCTCAGGTCTATTTCAACCTGTCAACCTGTCAATTCCCCTTTGGATGAAACTGACAAAACACCGTCCCCCTCGGGGTGTGTCCCATCTTCTACTGCAGGTGGGGGGACAGTTCAGGGTGGACACGTCAAAGGCAGCAGCGGCTTCATCTGCTTCCCATCTGGAGACCTGGAGCTCCTTAGGGATCCTGCAGCAGGGAGGGGGCAGCCATGGTCCCTGGACTGGGGTGGGGACAGCCGGCTCCTGCCATTGCACGGTTCTCTCTCACCCTCGTGGCCAGAATGTCACAAATGTGGTGTCACTCTGACACTGTGCCTACATCCACCGCCTGCCCAAGGCTTTTAACCCTGATTGATAACTTTTGATCCCATGATTTGCTTAGGGCTTGGGAAATAGGGTTCTGACTCTTCCATTCTCTTCACTGGAGAACACCTCTTGGTGTTTCCTTCTGTACAATTTTTCAACTGAAACAGCTCCTTACTCTGAACCCAGTAGTCACCAAGGTTGTAACATTGAATTTCTATTTAAAAAGAGCTGAGACGCTTTCGGCAAAATAATACTACATTTATTATCTATGATTGGCAGAGATATTCCTGATTTATTCTCTCCATATTTAAAAGAATTTCAAAATGTAACAATTTTATACACCACACGATCCAGGATAGGGTTGGGCTCAGGGGACCACATCATTGTTCACAGGGTGGGCAGAACCCTCTGTCTCCAAACATTTTTGAGTTGGTTCACTCTCAGCTGTGAGTCTTGGTCCTGATCTTAAAACCTCACAAAATGAAATTCATCCCCTACAGGGGCTGGAATTTTCTTGGTCATAGGAATGAGCTTCCAGTTCAGACATGAGGAGGGGGCTTCCTGCACGGGCCAGTGAAGCCTCTACAGCAGGCCTGGGAGGAGACAAGGGCAGAGGGCAGGGGGGCTGAACCAGAGGGCCCCTGGTGAGGAGCCCTTTCATGACCCAGCCTTTCCCTGTGCTCACCCATGGGTTTCCAATCAGAAGAACAGGGCCTGCCTTATAGAAGTAGCAGGAATTTTCTTCTAGTAGGACCCTCAACTGGACCCAAGAGATCCCAGGATGGCCAGGAGCTACAAGTCCTTAATTAGGGAAACAGTGTGCCTGCACGCAAAGTTCCTGACATCCATGGGGTGGTTGTTCTCCAAGGATAGCTCTTGACTAGGATAGGTGACCTGCACAATCAAACTGGAGTTGAGCAAACTGGTGTTGGTAAGTTTGACTCCACTTGGCTCATTGTTGAAATCCATGACTAAGATCCACTGTTCCACAGACACAAAGAGAACACCCTTCTCAAGGCTGGAGAACACATGGTTGACCTTCAGGGAGAAAAAGAGATAAGCTCCATTGTGCCTTCAAAGGCTGAGTTGGGGGCCTTCTGGCAGGTGGTATTTTCCCTAGATGGCTGCAACAATGTCTCCACTTCCACACATCCTTCTAGAATCATGCCACTCCTCACCCAGGGGTGGAGTCTAATTCCCACCCACCTTGAATCTGGGCAGGTTTCATTGTAACCAAGAGTGTGGTGGGAGTGATGCTGAATGACTTTCACCAAGTGACTTCCACAGCAGGATCACAGAGGCAATGCCGCTTCTGCTGGTTTCTCCAGCAGCCTCATGGAGCCCTGAGCCACCAGGAAGCAGCTGCCTGCCTTGAAGCCGCCATACTGTGAGGAAGCCTAAATTAGACCACGCAGGGGGATCCCATGGCCAAGCTCTGAGACTAAACCAAGAGCTGCCTGGCCAGCCACCAGCTGCTGTGTACACACCCACAGCCCACCCTGCCCTTTAGCTCCAGCCAGTGTCTGAAATGGAACTTCATGAGAGACTGGAGTCAGAAGCTCCTAGCAGCTCCTAACAGGAAACCATGAGAGGAGATAAAATGAGTGCTGCTGATATTAAGCTACTAATGCTTCGGGCTGTTTGTATGTTATACAGTAGTAGATTAACATAGGCTCCACCAACCTCTCCCTTCACCCTTTTCCCCACACAGACTGACCTTCAAGGGCTCTCTCCTTCTGCACTGCCCGATGTGAAAGCTACTCTTAGAGAACTGATCCAGGATAGTCTTGTTGACATCTACAATTTGGACAATTAGCTGATATACATGGTTATTGCTTCTTCCTTCGAACCACCTGTGGGAGAAGGAAGACCTTAAAGGCTAGACTTGCCATCCCATCTCTTTGGGCATCTGCCTCCTCCACCAGAGAGGCCTTCCCATGTCTACAAATCCAAAATGGTGCTGTGAGCCCCAGGACTAGCACCATCCATGTCTTTTGGAAGCTTGATCCCTCTGCCTCTGCAATGAATCCATCTGCACTAAACCCAGTCCCCAGCTGGCCTGCATGTATGTTCATTTTAGGAGTAATGACCTTGGGGTGGGAGATGGGAGGGAGGTTCAGGAAGGAGGAACATATGTATATTTGTAGCTGATTTATATATGGAGAAACCAACACAACATTGTAAAGCAATTATCCTTCAATTAAAAATAAATAAAAATTTTAAAAAAGAAGTAATGACCTAGAGCCGTGCTCTTCAAGGTACCTCCTCCCACATTATTTCTTCTATGTCTCATTGGTGGCAAAGATGTTGAGCTATTTCAAATCCTAAAAGATGATGCTGCGAAAGTGCTGCACTCAATATGTCAGCAAATTTGGAAAACTCAGCAGTGGCCACAGGACTGGAAAAGATCAGTTTTCATTCCAATCCCAAAGAGAGGCAATGCCAAAAATGCTCAAACTACTGCACAATTGCACTCATCTCACACGCTAGTAAAATAATGCTCAAAAGTCTCCAAGCCAGGCTTCAGCAATACCTGAACCGTGAATTTCCAGATGTTCAATCTGGTTTTAGAAAAGGCAGAGGAACCAGAGATCAAATTGCCAACATCCACTCGATCATGGAAAAAGCAAGAGAGTTCCAGAAAAACATCTATTTCTGCTTTCTTGACTATGCCAAAGCCTTTGACTGTGTGGATCACAATAAACTGTGGAACATTCTTCAAGAGATGGGAATACCAGACACCTGACCTGCCTCTTGAGAAACCTGTATGCAGGTCAGGAAGCAACAGAACTGGACATGGAACAACAGACTGGTTCCAATTGGAAAAGGAGTACATCAAGGCTGTATATTATCACCCAGCTTATTTAACTTACATGCAGAGTACATCATGAGAAATGCTGGGCTGGATGAAGCACAAGCTAGAATCAAGATTGCCGGGAGAAAGATCAGTAACCTCAGATATGCAGATGACACCACCCTTATGGCAGAAAGTGAAGAAGAACCAAAGAGTCTCTTGATGAAAATGAAAGAGGAGAGTGAAAATGTTGGCTTAAAGCTCAACATTCAGAAAACTAAGATCATGGCATCTGGTCCCATCACTTCATGGGAAATAGATGGGGAAACAGTGGAAACAGTGTCAGACTTCATTTTGGGGGGCTCCAAAATCACTGCAGATGGTGAGTGCAGCCATGAAATTAAAAGACGCTTACTCCTTGGAAGGAAAGTTATGACCAACCTATGTGAAAAGTGAAGTCACTCAGTCATGTCCGACTCTTTGCGACCCCATGGGTTGTAGCCTACCAGTCTCCTCAGTCCATGGGATTTTCCAGGCAAGAGTACTGAAGCAGGTTTCCATTTCCTTCTCCAGAGGATCTTCCCAACCCAGGGATCGAACCTGGGTCTCCCACATTGTAGGCAGACGCTTTACCATCTGAGTCCTAAACAGTATATTAAAAAGCAGAGACATTACTTTGTCAACAAAGGTCTGTCTAGTCAAGGCTATGGTTTTTCCAGTGGTCATGTATGGATGTGAGAGTTGAACTATAAAGCTGAGCACCAAAGAATTGATGCTTTTGAACTGTGGTGTTGGATAAGACTCTTGAGAGTCCCTTGGACTGCAAGGAGATCCATCCAGTCCATCCTAAAGGAGATCAGTCCTGGGTGTTCATCGGAAGGACTGATGTTGAAGCTGAAACTCCAATACTTTGGCCACCTGATGTGAAGAGCTGACTCATTTGAAAAGACCCTGATGCTGGGAAAGATTGAAGGTGGGAGAAGAAGGAGACAACAGAGGATGAGACAGTTGGATGGCATCACCGACTCAATGGACATGGGTTTGGGTAAACTCCGGGAGTTGGTGATGGACAGGGAGGCCTGGTGTGCTGCGGTTCATGGGGTTGCAAAGAGTTGGACATGACTGAGTGACTGAACTGAACTGAACAGTGGTAATGATTTAAGGTATAATTTTCTTAGTGTTTTAAAAGCATCCAGGAGAATCTAAATAAACAGATGAAGAGATACCCAGCAACATTCAAAGAAAACAACATCTAATGTCCATCAGTGGTAAATGGATACATTATAGTATATTCAATAAGATATTATACAGTCATGAAAGTAAACTAATTGTAGTTATAGACAATTATGAATGAATTTACAAATATGTTATTGAAAGAAATCAGATACATACTACATATGACACCATATATACATAAATGTATTTATATATATATTAATATATATGTGTATATATATAGTATCACAATGGGTAAAATTGATCTATGGTAACAGAATTCAGGATGGCACTACCTTTGGGTTAGAAGTGTTGGGAATGGGGCATGAGGGGTGCTGAGGGTGCTATTTGCTGGCAACTTTCTGTTCTTTTTTTTAACATTCTGTTCTTGACTTAAGTGAATGTGTTGAATCTATGTTGAATCCAACCAGGCATTTTCCAATCCAGCTTCCTTTGGGGGTTAAGGGAGGGTTCAGAGACTGAACTCCGCTAAGTACTAAGGCTATGAGAGTGGTAAAGTCATTACTATTCCTTCATCTTAAGAGGTTGTTGTTTAGTCACTGAAGTTGTGTCTGATTCTTTTGCAACCCCATGGACTGTAGCCCGCCAGGCTCCTCTGTCCATGGGACTTCCCAGGAAAGAATACCAGATTGCGGTGTTAATTCCTTCTTCACATGGGCTTCCCAGGTGGTTCAGATGGTAAAGAATCTCATGGCAATGCAGAAGACCCAGGTTTGATCCCTGGGGCAGGAAGATCCCCTGGAGAAGGGCATGGCAACCCACTACCATGTTCTTGCCTGGAGAATTCCATGGACAGGGTACAGTCTTTGTGGGCTACAGTCCATGGTGTCACACAGAATCGGACACAACTGAGCAACTAACACTTTACTTTTCCTTCTCCAGGGCATCTTCCTGACTCAGGGATCGAACCTAGGTCTCCTGCATTGCAGGCAGATTCTTTACCACTGAGCCACCTGGGAAGCCCAAGGGATTGTTAGGAGGCCTAAATGACATCACCCATGTCAAGGTCAGCACTTAGCTAAAGGTTGTTTTTATAGTCACGGTCACCAGGCAGAGACAGAAATCTCAATCTTTCCACTATCCAGGAGTTCTGGCCATAGGCCCTCTTCCTCTAGGTCCAATACTTTCTTCTTTAGAAACCACCTAAGAAAGAAGGAGAAAAGTAAAAAAGAGGCAAGTTCTCACTACCGCCCTGGTAGTTGGGGAATAGGGAGGGACATTTACTTGTTACCAGGACTGTGGCAGAACGGAGAAAAGACTTCAGGAATGCCTCTATAGGTTCCCTCCATCATGCAGTGCATCACTAAGCTATGTTTTTGGAAGCCACATGTTAAGTAAAAAAGACTTGTGCCCAGGTTCGTGGTCCACCTTAAAAAGTTAAAGGTTAAAGTTAAAAGTTAAAAAGTTAAAGTTCAGTTAAAGTCCCATGGGTCTCCCCTATGGTCCCCTGCCACGCCCCCACCAAATACAAGGCTACCGCATCCTCCCTCCCACTCCCACAAGGACCCTTCCCTGGGCTCCCACCTAGGCCACGAGAGCTCTGAGAGTCCCAGAGGAGGTTGCGTCCTATGGGTCTGCGCTCGCAGAAGCGGCCCAGGATACAGGGCCCCGGGGTCGTCAGTAGGGGGCAGGCAGGGTCGGATGACGGGCCACAGGTCGGGGTGTTTCCAGGGCAGGATGCTCCGCCACAGGTCCCAGCCGTCCACCACCCAGCGCCGGCACACCTGGCGGGATTGCCCGAGCAGCGTGCTTGGGGGCAGGTAGCTCAGCACATCCTGGAGCAGCTCGTTGGGCAGTCGGTTCAGGTCCAGCACATCCTTGGGTTCGCGGTCCGGAGCGGGGACCCTGGTGGGCAGGCGCCCAGAGGCCCACAGGTCGTCCTCGCCAGGCCAGGCTGCCGCTGCTGGAGAGCCAGTGTCAAGACGTCAGTGTCCATGACCTCCAGCCTCCACCAGTCCCGCCCCTGCCAGCCACACGCCTGTCATCCCCCCACCCCCTAAACCCCATCAGCCGCCTCCCAGCCCTATCCTCAAGTTCCCAGACTCCTCCCAGTCCCTCCATTCTCCCCTACTTGCACCACAGTCCCAGGCAGCCAGCTCCCTCCGGGGCCGCACAGAGCCCTGACTGAGTTCCACCCTGCATCTCGGCATGCTGCTCCTCCCAGCAGGCCATCACCTTGCTCCACACGCCCTGATTGCCTTCTCCACCTTTTTCATACTCCTGCCCTCCCTTCTTAAAACCCAGAACCACCCACTGGCCCTCATTTGCTCTTTCTTACTCCCGTGGTCTCGCCGCCCCTCCCTTCTCATTGTCCCGCCCCCTCCTCCCCACTGCTTCGACCCCAAGTGACAAGCCAGCTTCTCCCATCCACACCTCCGGTATTCTCCAGACACCCTCTCCTTCCGGCTGTATTCAGATTGTGAATTAATCAACAAACAGAATCCGCAGAAGAGGAAGGGGGTAGGGTCACCAAGATCCAGAGTCTGTCGCTCTTAGTCCCCACCACTTGTCCCTTGGAGAGTCCCTAACCAGGCTCTAAGTAAAGACCTTGGTGTTGAACACCTGCTGTTACTTAGTCAGGTATCCAGGCAGGAGGTCTTATATTCTTTAGTTCCAGGAAGAATTCCCATCACATTTAAGGATCCAGCATCATCACTAACTTGGAGATCATTGCACAGGAGAAAACAGGCTCCAGGAGGAGCCAAATGCATTACTATTTGACTCCCTAAATGAGTGCTGCAATCAGTATAATCCAGCCAAACTTCACGGAAACTTTTACTACTGGTCAGATTAGCAACCTCTGAAGCAGGTATGACTATATCCCCACTTCACAGCTGAGAAAACTGAGACCAAGGGACCTGCCCAAGGTCACACAGCTAGTAGGTGAGAGAGCTGGGATTTGAACCTAGCCAGGTTCATGGTCATGGTCACTGTTTGGTGGTCTGCTGCCTGACTGATTCACTACAGCTTTCTGAATCCCAACCATTACGTCTGAGAAGCATGCTCAGCAAATCGATGAGATGCACCCAAAACTTCAACGCCTGCAGCCAGTATTTGTCAACATGTCTGCTTGTCACTCAGTCATGTCTCTTTGGGACCCCTTGGGACCCACCAGGCTCCTCTGCCCACGGAATTCTCTAGGCAAGAATACTGGAGTGGGTTGCCATTGGTCAACAGGAGAGGCCCAATTGTTCTCCATGACAATGCCCAACCACACAATGCCCAATCACACAGCCAACGTTTCAGAAGCTGAAAGAATTGGGCTATGAAGTTTTGCCTCATCCTCCATATTCACCTGAACTCTTGCCAATCAGCTATCACTTCTTCAAGCATCTCAACAACCTTTTGTAGGGAAAATGTTTCCACAATCAGCAGGAGGCAGAGAATGCTTTCCAAGAGTTCCTCGAATCCTAAGGCACAGAGTTTTAAGCTATAGGAATAAGCAAACTTATTTCTTGTTGGCAAAACTGTGTTGATTATAATGGTTCCTATTTTGATTAATAAAGATGTGTTTGAGCTTAGTTATGATAACTGAAAATTAATGGTCAGAAACTGCAATTACATTTGCACCAAGCTAATAGTTAACTACAGAGGACAACAGAAAATGAGATGGTTGGATGGCATCACCGACTGAATGGACACGAGTTTGAGCAAGCTCAGGAGATGGCGAAGGACGGGGAAGCCTGGCATGCAGTCCATGGGGTCGCTAAGCACCACTGGGCTGCTGAACAGCAAACAGTTAACAAAATCTCCTCTCTCAGATGGGTGGGAGGGATTAGTAAAGAGCACAGCTCCCTAAGTGTAGGATTGAGTGGGGCAGCCCTGGGTGTAGATAAGCCAGCTCCTTCCCTAAGGCGATTAGCCCTGATGTGCTCATATCACCTGGAGTAAGGGATTAGATATGATTGAGGAGACAGGAGATCAAATTGCTAACATCCACTGGATCATGGAAAAAGCAAGAGAGTTCCAGAAAAACATCTATTTCTGCTTTCTTGACTATGCCAAAGCCTTTGACTGTGTGGATCACAATAAACTGGAAAATCCTGAAAGAGATGGGAATACCAGACCACCTGATCTGCCTCTTGAGAAACCTATATGCAAGTCAGGAAGCAACAGTTAGAACTGGACATGGAACAACAGACTGGTTCCAAATAGGAAAAGGAGTACGTCAAGGCTGTATATTGTCACCCTGCTTATTTAACTTCTATGCAGAGTACATCATGAGAAACGCTGGGCTGGAAGAAGCACAAGCTGGAATCAAGATTGCTGGGAGAAATATCAATAACCTCAGATATGCAGATGACACCACCCTTATGGCAGAAAGTGAAGAGGAACTAAAAAGCCTCTTGATGAAAGTGAAAGTGGAGAGTGAAAAAGTTGGCTTCAAGCTCAACATTCAGAAAACTAAGATCATGGCATCTGGTCCCATCACTTCATGGGAAATAGATGGGGAAACAGTGGAAACAGTGTCAGACTTTATTTTGGGGGGCTCCAAAATCACTGCAGATGGTGATTGCAGCCATGAAATGAAAAGATGCTTACTTCTTGGAAATAAAGTTATGACCAACCTAGATAGCATATTGAAAAGCAGAGACATTACTTTGCCAACAAAGGTCCGTCTAGTCAAGGGTATATGGATGTGAGAGTTGGACTGTGAAGAAAGCTGAGTGCCGAAGAATTGATGCTTTTGAACTGTGGTGCTGGAGAAGACTCTTGAGAGTCCCTTGGACTGCAAGAAGATCCAACCAGTCCATTCTGAAGGAGATCAGTCCTGGGTGTTCATTGGAAGGACTGATGCTGAGGCTGAAACTCCAATACTTTTGCCACCTGATGCGAAGAGTTGACTCATTGGAAAAGATCCTGATGCTGGGAGGAATTGAGGGCAGGAGGAGAAGGGGACAACAGAGGATGAGATGGCTGGATGGCATCACCGACTCGATGGACGTGAGTTTGAGTGAACTCTGGGAGTTGGTGGTGGACGGGGAGGCCTGGCGTGCTTCGATTCATGGGGTTGCAAGGAATCAGACATGACTGAGAGACTGAACTGAACTGAGGAGACAGGATTTCAGATAAAATCCTCTCAGTTCCCCACCTAACCCAGCCTCTGGGGGTCAAGAGCAGAAAACAACTACAAAATTCACAAAACATCTTTGCCCTAAAGAAGCAATTCCTTCTACTGAAGCCACGCCTAGAAATGAAATAATCAAAACATTAGGAAAAATTCTGCTGAGAGCTAAATTTTCTAATCTCTACAAACAGAATAATAATCAAAACATTGGCCTGTTTGAAGGAGAAACACACCAAGGGGGATTTGAAAAGAAAATCCTGGCTGGAGGAAGGAGTGGGACAGGCCAGGTGACTGAAGGGAGAGCCCTGATATGGAAGGTCTGCAAAGGGGCAGAGGGCGAGGAGGAGGATTGCTCCAGCCTTAGGGGAAGATGGGCCCGGGGCATGTGAAGGGGAAGAATCCATCCTGTCTAATGTCCTTGGAACTGTCCAGCCAGAACCTCCCTAATCGCAGACCATGGGAACATTCCTAATAAAGCTTCAGCCAGAGCTGAACATCTACCCGGTAGCATTACTGCTTGCAGGCAACTGCCCATTTAGAAAATATAAGTAATAGGTGAAGGTGAAGGTGAAGTCGCTCAGTCGTGTCTGACTCTTTGCGACCCCGTGAACTGTAGCCTACCAGGCTTCTCCGTCCATGGGATTGTCCAGGTAAGAATACTGGAGTGGGTTACCATTTCCTTCTCCAGGGGATCTTCCTGACCCAGGGATCAAACCCAGGTCTCCCGCCTTGGAGGCAGATGCTTTAACCTCTGAGACACCAGGGAAGCCCATAAGTAATAGGTAATCCCATATATTTCAAAAGACATTTTTTTATTTTTAATTTTTTTTTGGCCATGCCATGAGACACATGGGATCTCAGTTCCCAGAGATCAAATTCATGCTCCTTGCAGTGGAAGCACAGATTCTTAACTGTTGGACCTCCAGGAAGTCCCCAAAAGTGGTTTCTTGTATTTTTTTTTTTTATTGTTTGTTTGTTTTTGGACACGCCACACAACTTGGATCTCAGTTCCCCAACCAGGGGTTGAACCCAGGCCCACGGCAGTGGAAGCACTGAGTTCTAACCACTGGACCACCACGGAATTCCCCAAAAGACGTTAATAATTCCTTAAGTGTGCTAGACTATCGCAGTTTCTTCTTTAAAAACAATTTAAAAAAATTTATTTCACTGCATTTGGTGTTAGTTGTGACATGTTAGATCTAGTTCCGTGACCAGCAATTGAACCCCGACCCCCTGTATTGGAAGCATGGAGTCTTCCTCAATGCATTGCCAGGGAAGTCCCAATATTGCAGTTTTTCTTTCAAGGAGAGAGATCTTATCTTTTAGAGATTTATACTGAAATGTTTTTGGAGGAAACAGTATGATGTTTGGGAGGCATTAAGTCCCGTGGGAGGATGGATGGAAGTATAGATCCAAAAAAGAGCGACCATGTGGAGAAAAGGGAACCCTCCCTCACTGTTGGTGGGAATTAAATTGCACCAATATAAATTGGTGCAGCCAATATGGAAGACACTATGGAGTTTCCTCAAAAACTAAAAACAGTTGCCATATGATCCTGCAATACCATTTCTGGGCATATAATCCAAAACACACACGCACCACAACGTTCACCGCAGCACTGTCTACAGTAGCCAAGACATGGAACTAACTGTCACACGAGTGTATGTTCCTCGGTTCTTTGTCTCATCACAACAAAGATTTGGAGCAACAGACATTAAAGTCCTCGGCCCATCACAGCTCTCGGGTCTTGGACAAACCGTGTTACAGCTCTTAGGCAAATCAGTGTTACAGCTCCATTTTATTTAGAAGATAGCAGGAAAGAGAGAGAGTGAGAGAGAGAGAGAGAAAGAAAAGAGTGCACGCACGCGGGAGAGAGAGTCCGAGAGAAAGCGCTTTGGCTCCTCCTTTTATGTTTTTTCTCCACCGGGGCCTGCCCAATGCAAATTGGGCTTAGCCAGGAGTGCTGTTTGTTCTGCCTGAAGTCTTCACTCTGGTCCTCGGACCTTCCTTTGCCCTTCCTTGTCTTTTAGCCACCGCCATTTTGGACTCCTTTTTCCTCTTCTACCTACCTAACACAACCTAAATGTCCACTGCCAGATGAAAGGATAAAGATATGGTACACAGATAAACACAATGGAATACTCAGTTCAGTTCAGTTCAGTTCAGTCGCTCAGTCGTGTCCGACTCTTTGCAACCCCATGAATTGCAGCACGCCAGGCCTCCCTGTCCATCACCAACTCCCCGAGTTCACTCAAACTCACGTCCATTGAGTCGGTGATGCCATCCAACCATCTCATCCTCTGTCGTCCCCTTCTCCTCCTGCCCCCAATCCCTCCCAGCATCAGAGTCTTTTCCAATGAGTCAACTCTTCGCATGAAGTGGCCGAAGTACTGGAGTTTCAGCTTTAGCATCATTCCTTCCAAAGAACACCCAGGGCTGATCTCCTTTAGAATGGACTGGTTGGATCTCCTTGCAGTCCAAGGGACTCTCAAGAGTCTTCTCCAACACCACAGTTCAAAAGCATCAATTTTTTGGCACTCAGCTTTCTTCACAGTCCTACTCTCACATCAATGGAATACTATTCAGCTACAAAAAATGATATCATGCTATTTGCAAGGATGGACCTAGAGATTATCACACTAAGTGAAGTGAGTAAGAAAGAAGATAAATACCATATGATATCACTTCTATTTGGAATCTAAAACATGACACAAAAGAACTTATCTATGAAATAGAAACAGACTCAAAGACATTGAGAACAGATTTGTGGTTGCCAAGAAGACAGTGTGGGTGGAGGGATGGATTGCAACTTTGGGATTAGGAGATGCAAAGTATTGTATCTAGAATGGATAAACAACAAAAACCTACTGCATAGCACAGGGAACTGCACTGAATATCCTGTGATGAGCCATAAGGGGAAAGATTATGAAAATGAATGTACAATATATATGTATAACTGAATCCACCACTTTGCTGTACAGCAGAAATTAACACAATATTGTAAATCAATTCTACTTCAATAAAATAATTGTAACAAAAGATTGACCATGCTCAGGCCAAGGGGCACCTCCCATGACTGCTGCTACCAGGACCCCCGTCCCCACGGCGAGCCACTGCTGACCAACACTTCTGCAGGAGACCCTCCAACACTAGCAAATGAAGAAGCCGCATCCAAAAGACAAGAAGAAGTCAAAGGCCCCATGGCACACAGTTTAGGTCTCACTTCTGTCTTGAATGAACACTTCTGGTTACGACTGGTTAGAAGATTCACCATGGAACCAGGTCATGGCCTTAACCTATTGTGTAGAGTGGCCTCCTCCATGGAGGCCTCCTCCCATTTTGCAAATGGGAAATAAATACATGATTTAAATAAATGATTAAATAATGATTAAAATAAAATGATTAAAATAAAATTGACCACAAATTGCAATAAACACATGAAAAGGTGCTTTAGCTCCTTAATCAACAAGGAAATGCAAATGAACACCACCCCACATCTATCAGAACTGGCTAAGCAAAAAATAAAATCCCAAGAATAAACCAGTAACAAAGAAAAACAACAACAAAAAACCAATAACAGAATAAATCAGCGTTAGTGAGATTGTGGAGTGATGAAATAAAAGGTACATTTTGAGGCAGGACAAGAGAAAATTAAACACAAAATTCTCCCTATGTGTCTGTCTAATGTGCAGTGTTCAACTTCATTACACCAGAACTCCTGAAAAACAGCAGTGTTCGCTCTGTCGTAAAGATCATTTCCTTTCTCTTTCTTCTGATGTTACAGTGTCACTTCCTGAAGAGCAGTGTTCTTTCCCAGCTCACTTGGGGTCCTGCTGACTTGTTGCTTGCTTTGTACATTCTTACCTGGACTATGTATCCTTAGTGAATGTTACATAAAATATTATATGTCATTTTGTGGTACGATCCTTTGTTTAGAAAATGTATCAATGCATAACTATACCTTCACCTTCTAACAGGTGGTACAGTTCTCAGAGGTTTCTGAGTATCCGCTTCCCCAGCTGTAATCCTGTTTGACTTTAATAAAATTCCCTTTTCCTCTTCTTGAGAGGTGAGGAATTTCCACTGACATTTGTCTTGGACGAGTCAGCAGGATCTCGGAGACATCCAACAGAGAACATCTGGAGGCTCCCCTGACACTTTGAGCCCCACTAGCTTCTTGGCATTCCTTGGGTGCTTCGGCAAGTTCTGATACCCAGACATCACTGCTTACATGATATTCTGAATTTTACTCCAGCTCTTTTTCTTGGGACTTGGAGTCCTGAAGGAGTGTGTGTGTGTGTTCAGTTGCTCAGTTGTGTCTGACTCTTGGCAACCTCATGCCAGGCGCCTCTGTGCATGGTATTTCCCAGGCAAGGATACTGGGGTGGGTTTCCATTTCCTTCTCCAGGGATTCTTCCTGACCCAGGGATCGAAACCACATCTCCTGCATTGGCAGGCAGACTTTACCACTGAGCCACCAGGGAAGCATATATATGTGTATTATCTTCTGGAGATACATATATCCAGAATACCAATGTAGGATATATTCCATTTTTAACTTGGCACATATATATAAACACCAACACTTACATATATTCATAGATGTACAATATATATGTGTATATATATGTAAAAGTGAAAGTTGTTCAGTCGTGTTCAACTTTTTGCAACCCCATGGACTGTAGCCTGTCAGGCTCCTCTGTCCATGGAATTCTCCAGGCAAGAATACTTGAGTGGGTTGCTATTCCCTCCTCCAGGGGATCTTCCCAACCCAGGGATCCAACCCAGGTCTCTCGCACAGGCATAGCAGGTGGATTCTTTACCATCTGAGCCATCAGGGAATCCCATATGAATGTATGTGTATATATATATGTACATATGTATGTATGCACACACACACACACATATATATGTGTGTGTGTCCCATCTTCTACTGCAGGTGGGGGACACTTCAGGGTGGACACATCAAAGGCAGCAGCAGCTTCATCTGCTTTCCCTCCAGAGACCTGGAGCTCCCTAGGGATCCTGCAGCAGGGAGGGGGCAGCCATGGTCCCTGGACTGGTGTGGGGACAGCCGGATCCTGCTGTTGCAAGGTTCTCTCATCCTCGTGACCGGAAAGTCACAAATGTGGTGTCACTGTGACACTGTGTCCATATCCACACCTGCCTAAGGTTTTTAACCCTGGTTGGTAAGCTTTGACCTCATGACTTCCTTTCTAACTCTTCCATTCTCTTGACTGGAGAATACACCTTCTATTGGTATTTTCTTCTGTACAGTTTTCCCTCAAAGGAAACAACTATTTACTCTGAACCAAGTCAGTGAAAAAGCTGACTTAAAACTCAACCTTCAAAAAACTAAGATCATGGCATCTGGTCCCATCACTTCATGGCAAATAGATGGGGAAACAATGTAAACAGTGACACACTTTTCTTGGGCTGCAAAATCACTGCAGATATGAAATTGAAAGATTAAGTTAAAAGCTTGGAAGGAAAGCTATGACAAACCTAGACAGCATATTAAAAAGCAGAGACATTACTTTGCTGACAAAAGTCTGTCTAGTCAAAGCTATAGTTTTTCCAGTAGTCATGTATGGATATGAGAGTTGGACCATAAAGAAGGCTGAGCACTGAAGATTTGATGCTTTTGAATTGTGGTGTTGAAGACTCTTTTGCGAGTCCCTTGGACAGCAAGGAGATCAAACCAGTCAATCCTAAAGGAAACCCAACCCTGAATATTCATTGGAAGGACTGATGCTGAAGCTGAAGCTCCAATACTTTGGCCACCTGATTCGAAGAGCCGACTAATCGGAAAAGACCCTGATGCTGGGAAAGATAGAAGGCAGGAGGAGAAGGGGATGACAGAGGACAAGATGGTTGGGTGGCATCACCAACTCAACGGACATGAGTTTGAGCATTCTCCGGGAGATGGTGAAGGACAGGAAAGCCTGGCGTGCTGCAGTCCACGGGGTTGCAAAGATCCAGACACAACTGAGCGACTGAACAACAAAGTAGTCAAGTAACATTGTATTTCTATTGAAAAAAGCTGAGTTACTTTAGGCAAATATTATATTTATTAACTATGATTGGAAGATACATTCTTGATTTATTATCTCCATATTCAAAAAGAATTTCAAAGTAACAAAATAATTTTGTCCACCATAGAATCCAGAATAGGGTTGGGCTCTGGGGACCAAACTCATTGTTCACAGGGTGGGCAGAACGCTCTGCCTCTAAACAATTTTTTGAGCTAGTTTAACTTTCAGCTCTGAGTCCTGGTCACAGTCTTGAAACCACAGAAGGTTAGAGACTGGAATTACTCAGCCAGAGGGATGAGTTTCTGGTTCAGACACGAGGAGAGGGTTTCTTGGAAGTGATCAATGAAGCCTCTGCAGCAGAAACAGAAGACAAGGGCAGAAGGCATGGGGGCCGAACCAGAGGGGCCTGGCATTGGGGGGGCGGTGGGTGAGGAGCCCTCTCACCACTTCCTTGTTTTCACCCATGTGTCTCCACTCCGTAGAACAGGGGTTGCATTCAGTCAGTAACCCTGATGTATGAATGTTCTTCTCGTAGTTTCTCATAGAACTTAAAGACAGGGCCAAGTAGGACCCTTGATTGGACCCAGGAGAGATCCCAGGATGCCAGGAGCTACAAGCTTTTGATTACTGAGGTGCTCTGGCCAATGGTCCCAGCTCCTGGAAGGCATGGTCAGGTGGTCTTACAGGGACAGCCTAGGGACGGATCCGTACAATGACACTGGATTGGGGCCTGCAGACTCCACACTGCTCAGGCCACGAATCATAGCCCTCGACACTGTGGTCAAACAACACAAAGCGGACGCCCTTCTTGATGTTGGTGAACGCATGCATGATCTGTAGGCAGAAAAAGAAGTTTAAGTTCCATTGTGCCGTGGCCTTCCCCTCAAAAGCTGAGTTGGGGGCTTTCCGGCAGGTGGTATTTTCCATAAATGGTTGCAACAATGACTTCCACACGTCCTTCTAGAATCATGCCACTCCTCACCCAGGGGTGGGGTCTAATTCCCACCCCCTTGAATCTGGGAGGGCTTCACTGTAACCAAGAGTGTGGTACCCGGAACCACCAGGAAGTAGCTGGTTTCCTCGAAGCTGCCATTTTGTGAGGAAGCCCAACTACTCACAGCAGGGAGATCCCATGGCCAAGCTCTGAGATTAAACCAAGAGCTGCTCTTGGTTTAATGGCCAGCTGTGTACACACTCACAGCCCACCCTGCCCTTCAGCTCTAGCCAATGTCTGAAATGGAACTACATGAGAGAACAAAGTCAGCAACTCGCAGCAGAGACCTAGTCATAGAAACCACAGGAGGTGATAAGATGAGCCTTGTTCATATTAAACCAGTAAATTTGGGCCAATTTGTTAGGCAACAGTAGTTCATTACAGACCCCACCATTCTTTCCCCTCACCCCCGTCAGAGACTCACCCGAAAGGAGAAACTGCCTGTCCGTGGCCGGACGGGAAAACGTTTATGGAAGAAATAATGCAAGATGGCATAGTTGGCATCTAGAAGCTTGACGACTAGCTGATACATCCGGTCACTGCCTTGTTGTTCTGTCCAGCTGCCAGAGGAGACGATCTTTAAGACTGATTTGCCATCTCATTTCTCTGAGGGCCTGCCTGCTTTACCTCAATGGCCTTCCCGTGTGGAAATCCAAAACAGTGGTCCCCCCAACAAGTACAATCATTACCTGCCAGTGCTTGTTACATGGGAGCTTGGAACCTCTGCATACCAAGGAAGGCATTTGGACTAAATGAGCTCCCTAGCTGGTCTGTATGCTGTGACCGGGAGCTGTGCTGTTCAAGGGACCCCCTCCTATATTATTTTTTTTCCCCATATTGTTTCTCATTCTTTCACTAGTGGAAAAGGATGTCATTTCCAATGTATTTTTCTTAGTCATTTAAAAGGATCATGCGTTGGAGAAGGAAATGGCAACCCACTCCAGTGTTCTTGCCTGGAGAATCCCAGGGACGGGGGAGCCTGGTGGGCTGCCGTCTATGGGGTCGCACAGAGTCAGACACAACTGAAGTGACTTAGCAGGTAGCAGGGGAAATCTAAATAAACTGGTGATGGAATACCCAGCAACATTCAAAGAAACATCCAATGTCCATCAATGCTAAATGGACAAATTATGGTATATTCATATAATGCAATATTACACAGTCATAAAAGGAAACCTCAGCTACCTATAATTATGGATGAATTTACAAACATGTTCATTGAAAGAGGCCAAATATAAACTATATTCTGCATGACTCCATATATATTAAGCACCAAAATGGCAAAACTGATGTTAGTAGAATTCAGGATGGTGCTACCTTTAGATTGGAAGTGATGGGGAATGGGGTGTGTGGGATTCTAAGGGGATGTTTGCTGGCAACATTCTCTTTTTCATGTCACTTAAGAGTAAGGGACTATATAAATACACAAACAAGTAATTTCCTTTACAGAGACTTAGCATCACTTCAGTTTTTAGATGTACATTCTACTTCTTCCACAAAAGTATCCTGCTGCTGCTGCTACTAAGTCACTTCAGTTGTGTCCAACTCTGTGCGACCCCACAGACGGCAGCCCACCAGGCTCCCCTGTCCCTGGGATTCTCCAGGCAAGAACACTGGAGTGGGTTGCCATTGTCTTCTCTGCAAAAGTATCCAAGCATAGTACTAATATATGTTCTTTTGACTTACCTTTCAAACTGTTCTGTGCCAACCACATACACAGTTATAAATACCTATTCAAAATTTTTCCTGAGACCATGAAACGCTAAGTGTGGAGTACCTTTGTCCACCTGGGGACTTTGGGTCATACTGGACAGACTACAATGCAATTTGGTGGAGGCTGTCCACATCCACATTGTGTAAACTGGGGGTGAGCCACTCCAGTAAGACCAACATGACTTAGGATGACCTGGAGGCTGAGGTAAAACCCATAATAAGGCCCCAAAAGAACTTAGGTTTCAGGGGTTTTCTTTTTCTATAAAACTGGAGCCTTGGGAGTCCCTTCAATGCAAGGGACTCAGATTGGATCCCTAGTTGGGGAACTAAGATCCCACATGCCTTGGAGCAACTAAGCCCATGTGCCACAACTAGAGAGCTGCGACTAAGATCCGGCACAGATGAATTAAGGAAAACAAAACAAAACTGGAGCATTATGGGATAGGAATTGAGAAGCATAAACAATGACACTCCCACCATAGGTGTGATCTGTAGCTGCGTAATTTTACAACAGAGAACATAAAAGTGTACAGGATTTGGGATGCACCTCGCTTAAAATCATCCAAGTCAGGTATCCCTTGGAAGTTCTTTCATGGACCCAAATTTCAAGACCATCATACAGAGCACAAGCTCTAAGAGTCAAACAAGTTTGAGCCTAATGCCAGATCTGGCCAAGCCTTTAGCTATGCCACTAGGAGAAGTCACCTCTACTTTATGAACTACCCAATTTGAGATTTCAAAATACACATTCCCGCAGGATCAAGGACCATGAAGGGTGCTGAAAAAACTCAAACTCCACAGCACTGGCTTGGTGCCTGACATATAACCCTATTTTTAAGAGGCACACTGTGACTTGCCCAAGGCCACAAAACCAAGAAGTCAGGGTTTGAACGTGAGAGGTTCTGGCTCCAGAATCTGACCTCTTAGCCAACTCTATCTTGCCTCCATCTAAACCCAAGAAACTAAACCCATCTAAACCCTGTAAACTCATTCACAGATGAGATTTAGTTGGGCTCAAGCCCTCTATATTGAATCCAATCAGGCGTCTTCCAATCCAAGTCCCTTTAGGGGGTTAGCAGAGGGCTCAGGGAGTGGACTTTTGCTCTATGAAGGTGGCCCAGTCATTTCCCTTCCTACTTTATCCTAAGGGGTTGTTTAGCTGCTAAGTCATGCCCCACTCTTTTGCATCCCCATGGACTGCAGCCCACCAAGCTCCTCTGTCTATGGGATTTCCCAGGCAAAAATACTGGAGTGGGTTGCCATCCCCTTCTCCAGGGGATCTTCCTCACCCAGGGATCGAACCCACATCTTCTGCATTGGCAGGCATGGGAAGGCCCAAGGTGTTGCTAGGAGGCCTAAATGACATCATCCATGCCAAGGTCAGCACTGAACAAAAGGGCTGTTTTTAGCCTCACACTCACCGGCGACAGACAGAAATCCAAATCTTTCCACTATCCAGGAGTTCCCGCCACAGACCCTCCTCCTCCAGGTCCAAAATTTCTCCTTTGTACCAACACCTATGAGAGAGAGAGCAAGATCAATGAGACCCAGCAAAAACACACCACAGCCCTGACCCTGGGGACTAGGGACATTCACCTGTAGGCAGGACTGTAGCTCATCTCCCCAGGAGTCTTCAGCCTGGCCCCCAAGTCTTCCTCTTCCTCTGAGCTATCGCTACCACTCAGCACCATACAGTTCCAGAGGTCTTTTGTTACATGAAAAAAGTTTGTGACCAAGTTCCTTGCCTGCCCTCCAGCCCAAGTTAAGTCCCAGGGGTTTCCAGGGTGGCCTCGCCCCTCCGATCCTTCCAACAGGCTCCATCTCTGCCCCAGCCACCAAGTTTTAGCTGCAGAAAAAAATCCTTCCCACCCTCCCGCACGAGGATCCATACCTTTCCTGGGGTCCTCACCTTTGCCCGGGGGGTTCGCGGTGAGCTTGCGTCCTATGGGTCTGCGCTCGCAGAAGCGGCCCAGGATGCAGGGCCCGGGGTCGTCAGCAGGGGGCAGGCAGGTGCTGATGACGGGCCAAAGGTCGGGGTGTTTCCAAGGCAGGATGCTCCGCCACAGGTCCCAGCCGTCCACCACGTCTCGCCAGCGCCGGCACACCGGGCGGCAGTGCCGGAGCAGCGTGCTTGGAGGCAGGTAGCTCAGCACCTTCCGGAGCATCTCGATGGGCAGTTGGTTCGGGCCTGGAGCCTCCTGTGGCTCGCGGTGCGGAGCTGGGACGCGGGCGGGCAGGCCCCAGGAGGTTGAGGCGCCCATGGTCTCCTCGTCAGGCCCCGCGGCTGCTGCTGCTGGAGAGCCAGCGTAAGACATCAGTGACCTGGAGCCTCCGCAAGCGACGCCCCTGCTTCCCGCACCCAAAAGCTGTCGCCCCCACACCCCAGCAGCCGCCCCTTCAAGTCCCCAGACTCCCAGCCCGTCCTTGCCAGCAGACCACCGCAGCCGCTCTCCGCCCCGCGCATCCCAGCGCCCGCAGCCAAACCCGCTCTGCGTCCCGAGTCTTACCCTGCATCTCAGCCAGTGCTCCTCACGAGTGGGCCTTCACCTTGCCTCACCTGTTCCCACCGCCATCTCAGCCCTTTTTATTCGTCCGCCCCTCCCTTCTTCATACCCAGCAACCAGACCACCCACCCACCCTCCACTCCCCTAGCCCCTACCCCACCCCCGCCCTGGCCTCGTTCTCCCAATGACTAGCCATATCTGCCTGCCCCTCCCTTCTCCCTGTCTCTTCCTCCCAGGCCTACTTGCCAGCTCCTCTTGCCCTGCCTCCCGGCCTATTCTCCAAACTTCCCCTCCTTCGAACTCTAGTTACACCTGCAGGATAATTAAGGAACCAAATCACTGAAGCAATAGTGGAGGGAGGAGCAGGAGATGCCAGGATCCAGAGTCTGTCTGTTATCCCCACCAAAGGTCCTTTGGAGCATCCCTCACCAGGCTGTAAGACCCTTGGTGCTGAACATCTGCTGTTATTCAGTCAGGCGTCTGGGCGGGAGGCCTCATATCCCTTAGCTAATGGAACAGTTCCCATCACCTCTAAGGACCCAGCATCACTATCTTGGAGATCCTCGCACAGGAGAAAACAGGCTCCAGCTGGAACCAAATGCATTTCTATTTGACACCTAAATGAGTGCTGTAACCAGTAATCCAGCCGAACTTCATGGAGCCTCTTACCACCAGTCAGGTTAGCAATCCCCTGAGGTAGGTATGGCTATGTCCCCACTTCACAGCTGTGAAAACTGAGGCCAAGTGACCTGCCCAAGGTCACACAGCTAGTAGGTGACAGAGCTGGGTTTTGAACTTAGCCCGGGGGGCTCAGAAAGTAAAGAATCTACCTGCATCACAGGAGACCTGGGTTTGATCCCTGGGTTGGGAAGATCCCCTGGAGAAGGGAACAGCTACCCACTCCCATATTCTTGCCTGGAGAATTCCATGGACAGAGGAACCTGGTGGGCTGCAATCCATGGGGTCCTAAAGAAGTGGACATGACTGAATGACTAAGGCTTTCACTTTTGGGTGGCTCTAGAATTCTTGCTTTCAACCTCTGTACCAACTGTATGTGATGAAAATAAAATATGAGCTACACATGTAATTTGAAATATCAACAAGTAAAACCATCATAGATTTTTGCTTAGAACTTGCATTCTAAGAGAGAGAGAGATGGTGAAGAGGAGACAGAATAAGCAAATTAGATGCTTTGGGGAAATCTCCTGTCTACCCCTCAACATCATCTTCACAACTGGAGAAAAATGGTTTTATTACAGAATAAGCATGAAATCAGACTATGATTCACATGGGCCATGATAAGCAGTGGACGTGATATGTGAATGATATGTCATGTGTTGGAAGGTGATCAATGCTACGGGAAATAGTTCAGGGAAGGGAATAGGGGGCCATAGCAGTGTGGGTGTGGAGACCTTGAATTCTGAGAGATGGGGTGACTATTATACAGGACAAATTTATTTTCAATATATACACTGTCAATACAATTTTTCATATTGAGGTTTTCCATCACGTCCCAAAGTGGAAGAGTGGAAGGAGCAAGCAACTCCGACAGTTAACTTCTGACCATTCCGGTTTCATCTCTACTCCCACCCACTTGCTACTCCAGACAATTTGAAGCAAGTCTTTGAAACCACACCCTTCTATCCAGCGAAATACATTACTTTTTAATGTAATGTTTAAACTGTGGGAATCTGTTTGGTAATGAGATTATGAAAATTGATTATCACCCAATCATGAGTTCGAAAGATGGTTTTAAAAAAGGTTTAAAGTCCCTGGTGTGCCAGTGGTTAAGAATCTGCCTTGCAATGCAAAGGACACGGGTTTGATCACTGGTCCAGGAAGATTCCACATGCTGTGGAGCAACAAAACCTGTATGCCACAACTACAGAGCCCAAGGGGTACTGAAGCTCGCGGGCCTAGAGTCCATTTTCTCCTTCAGGGGATCTTCCTTACCCAGGGATGGAATCCGTATCTCTTATGTCTCCTGCATCTCAGGCAGATTCTTTAGCACTGAGCCACCTGGGAAGCCCAAATGCACCCATAACTTTCCCCAAATATTCCTGTGGTCTTCGTACCCCCTTGACTCCTGAGAGCCATTATGCTCCAATCATTTGGGCAGTATGCCCTTGCAATCCAATCATATTTTTTTTTTAACTGGAGTACAGCATGGAGTGTAATTCCAGGAATTAACAGAGATTGTGTCTGAGGAGGAAATTGAAGAATGGAATCTGGCTGGTCAGTTTCTGCCCTGTTATACTACTTGAAGTTTTAAAACTTTTTTTTTTAGATTTATCTCTAGTTGCAGCTGGAAAAGGAAATGGCAACCCACTTCAGTATTCTTGTCTGGAAAATCCCATGGACAGAGGAGCCTGGCAGGCTACAGTCCATGGGATCGCAAAGAGTTGGACACAATTGAGTGACTTCACTTTCCTAGAGTAATGAAAATAAAAACAAAAATAAATGGGGCTTAATTATTCTTAGAACCTTTTGCATAAGTAAAGAAAACCACAAACAAGAGCAAAAGACAGCCCTCAAAATGGGATAAAATATTTGCAAATGAAGCAACGGACAAGGGATTAGTCTCCAAAATATACAAACAGCTCCTGCAGCTTAATTAAAAAAAAAAAAGAATGCAATAAAAAAACGGGTGTGAGACTAAATAGACATTTCTCCAAAGAAGACATACAGATGGCCAAAAGGTATGCAAATCTTTTGGTCAGCCATGTGCCCGTGTGCATAGGGTGTAGGTGGAGCAGGCACTGGAAGGGCAAAGTGTGTACAGAGAGCAAGAGAACAGCCATCTTTAGTGACCTGACCATACAGTCTTACTGGGAGCAAGCCCAGGTATCATTTGCATTTGTATTATTTGCATATTGTATAGCACAGGGAACTCCACTCAGTTCTTTGGTGACCTAAGTGCAAAGGAAATCCCCCAAAGAGGGGATACATGTATATGTATAGCTGATTTACTTTGCTGTACAGCAGAAACTAACCCAGCTATATTTAAGCCAATTATATTATTGTTGTAGTGAAGTGAAAGCAAAAGTCACTCAGTCGTGTCCAACTCTTTGCAACCCCATGGACTGTATAGTCCCTGGAATTCTCCAGGCCAGAATACTGGAGTGGGTAGCCTTTCCCTTCTCCAGAGGATCTTCCCAACCCAGGGATCGAACCCAGGTCTCCTGCATTGCAGGCCGATGCTTTACCAGCTGAGCCACAAGGTTGTAAAGTGACTATAATAAAAAAGTAACAATAATTTTTAAAAAATAGACACTGAGAAATCCAGGAATGCAATTACTCTGTCAATTGGAAGAATGTCCTTGAGTTTGTTGGTACTTTGCTAGTTATTATGCTCCAATTCAGAAAACCACAAAATCTCATGTAGGCAGTGCCAGCTCTGGGTCTCATGGAGCCTTAGGCATCCACAGAGAAGTCTAAACACCCTGGGGATTTTTCACATGCCCTGGGAAGGTTTTAAAATCCAGGCTCTGAATCAGATCTGTTTCTGTAACAAATCCCCAAACGATGCTGATGACTGCCCTCCACACTTTGAGTAACTAAATCTTTTTGGGCTACCCCTCACAGGCCTACAAGGCCTGTGCTTTCCCAGCCTCAAGACCAAAGAAAGAGCCCCGAGTCAGCAACACAGACATAAGTAGTTTAATGGATGGGGAAGCGTACACATCTGAAGCAAGGTCCTGGAGCGACAGCCCACTGTGTGCAGAGTTTGGTGGGCAGAACACGGGGGCAGGATGTGGGGGCTGTCTTTCCTCCCAGGGTGGGGGTCAGGGTTGGGGGGAAGATTGCCTGTTACAGGGGCATTGATGTCAGGTGGGCCAGGGAAACCAGAAGGGCAAGTTCCTCACTGCCCCTTTGATAAGAACAATCACTAGATGGGGCCTGGGCAAGTACGGAGGTAGGTCAGCCATGTGCCCGTGTGCATAGGGTATAGGTGGAGCAGGCACTGGTAGGGCAAAGTGTGTACAGAGAGCAAGAGAACAGCCATCTTGAGTGGCCTGACCATACAATCTTACTGGGAGCAAGCCCAAGTATCATTTGCATATTGAAAAACATATTCTTTTTTTGTTTTATTGTATTTATTTATTAATTTTTAATTGGACAATGTTGTGTTAGTTTCTGCCATACAACAACTTGAATCAGCTTGATGCATACATACGTGCTTCCCTGATGGCTCAGATGGTAAAGAATCCATCTGTAATGCAGGAGATCCTTGGGTTAGAAAAATGCCTTGTGGAAGGGAATGGCTACCCAGCTCCAATAATTTGGCCACCTGATGTGAAGAGCCGACTCACTGTTAAGACCCTGATGCTGGGAAAGATTGAAGGCAGGGGGAGAAGGGGACGACAGAGGATGAGATGGTTGGACGGCATCATTGACTCAATGGACATGAGTTTGAGCGAACTCCAGGAGATGGTGAAGGACAGGGAAGCCTGGCGTGCTGCAGTCCATGGGGTGGCAAAGAGTCGGACACGATCGAGTGACTGAACGACAAACCCACTCCAGTATTCTTGCCTGAAGAATCCCATGGACAGAGGAGCAGGATGGGCTATAATATACAGGGTCGCAAAGAGTCAGACATGACTGAGTGACTAACACTTATATCCGATACCTTCTGAGCCTCCCCCTAGCCCCAGTTCCATCCCTCTAGGACATAACAGAGCGGGGAGCTAAGCTCCCTGTGCTATTCAGCAACTTCCCACTAGCTATCCGTTTTATACATGGTAGTGTATATATCGGAGAAGGCAATGGCACCCCACTCCAGTACTCTTGCCTGGAAAATCCCATGGATGGAGGAGCCTGGTAGGCTGCAGTCCATGGGGTCGCTAAGAGTCGGACACCACTGAGCGACTTCACTTGCACTTTTCACTTTCATGCATTGGAGAAGGAAATGGCAACCCACTCCAGTGTTCTTGCCTGGAGAATCCCAGGGACGGGGGAGCCTGGTGGGCTGCTGTCTCTGGGGTCGCACAGAGTCGGACACGACTGAAGTGACTTAGCAGCAGCAGTAGCAGCAGTGTATATATAGGGATATATCAATGCTATTCTCTCAATTTGTCCCACCCTCTCCTCCCCCTACATGTTCTTTTAATTATGAATTTCTCAGGAATTTCTTGGAGGTCCAACACTTTCCCTGGCAAGCCATGTGGCAAAAAAAAAAAAAAGGAAAAAAAGAAGAATTTAAATAATTACGAATTTCTCTCCTTTTATTTCACCTTTACCCTGTATACATTATATATGAGACATTTTATTAACATTAGAAGAATTCTTTGTGGACACAGGTTTCATTATCTAAGTATTTCATTCCAAGATGGTAAAGGCGGGCTTGATACATCATGTGTCTGTGTTAATTGCTCAGTCATGTCTGATTCCAAGCAAGAATACTGGAGTGGGTTGCCATTTCCTCCTCTAGGGGATCTTCTTGACCCAGGGATCAAAACCATGGCCCCTAAACTGGCATGTGGATTCTTATCCACTCTGCCACCAGGGAAATCCGTAAGTATTTCATTTCAAGGTGGTAGAGGCGGCATGAGAAATTATTCTCCATAAAAGCAGGAAGGTTGCAGTTGGCTCTGATCCAGCAAAGCCACAAGAATGGACAGGGAAGTGTTGAATGGGCATGCAGGTGCATCTTTGAAGGTGTGTTTGGGAAGTGGGGAGTATGGTGCGGGGGGTGGTGGTGGGGGAGCCCTGCAAGTCTGGTTTGCAGAAGTAGAAAATTCCTGAACCTCAGAGCACTGGGAGGCAGGCTGCATGAATATCCCAAGGTCATTAGAAGTTCCACAAACTTGGTTTTCCTGGCCCTGGTTCACCTACCCTGTTAACAGGAGTAGAGCTGGAAGGTGTTTTGATTCCAGGGAGGAAACCTGACTGGGAATGGGCCTTTTGTGTGGATAGAGGGTAGGAAGGATCTTAGGAGGAAGGAGATAAGTAGTTAATAAAATCTCTCTCAGGAGGGTGGGAGGGATTTGAAGAGAGCCTCACTCCCTTGATTCCCTGGTGTAATATTCCCTGGTGGCTCAGAGGGTAAAGCGTCTGCCTGCAATGCAGGAAACCTGGGTTCAATCCCTGGGTCAGGAAGATCCCCTGGAGAAGGAAATGGCAACCCACTCCAGTACTCTTGCTTGGAAAATCCCATGGACAGAGAAGCCTGGTAGACTACAGTCCATGGGATCCCAAAGAGTCGGACACAACTGAGCGACTTCACTTTCACTTTCACTTTTCACTCCTTAGAGGTAGGGTTGAGTGGGGCAGCCCTGGGTGTTGTGTTCAAGCTCCTTCCTCAAGGTGCTTCAGTCCTGATATGCCCATTCTCCTGGAGTGGGGCTGAGGGATGTGGGATTGGAGATAAGATTTTAGGTAAAACCCTCTCAGCTCCCCACCCAAAAGTCTGTAGTGGGTGTGAAATAAAATTCATATTTATGGCAAGACAAAAAAAATTTAACATAAAAATTCTTCTCTGCCCTCACCTCTCCCAGCACCATGCACTGTGCATCAGCATTATGCATTGACCAAACCTCCCCACCAGCAGGAATACCTGCTCAACCATAAACAGTGCTCTCCTAGCATCAACAAGACAACTCCTTCAAGGATAACATTCCTTCTTGACCTTGTAAAGGGTCACGTATACAAACACTGGGCACTTCAAACTGGGTCATGTAAACTGTCAATAATACATCATTTAATGTACAGCCTACTGTCTCAAAAAACTGTGTCTTGATCACTAACGGACAGAACTGTTCTCAGAACTCTTTGAGATGCTCTTCCTAGGTTATAATCCTCAACTTTGGCTCGAATAAAAATTATCAGTTCTATCTTCAATCGACTGATTTTTCACTGACATGGGTCAAGAGCAGAAAAGAGCTGCAAAACCTTTTCACTCTGAAGAAGCACTTCCTCCTATTGAGGCTCCACTTGGAAATAAAATAACCAAGACCTTAAGAAAAGTTTGGTGGGAGCCAGTTTCCTAGGTAAAACATAAAACAAAATAAGAAGATTTAAAGATCCAAGATCTATTTGAAGGGGAAACACACCTAGGGAGATTTGAAAAGAGAGTCCTGGGTGGGGCAAGGAGTAGGGCAGCCAGGGAGGGCCTGGAGGAAGAGCTCTGGTATGGAAGGTCTGCAGAGGGGTGGGAGGAGAGATCCAGCCTGAGGGGGAGATGGGCCTGGGGGTGTGGAGGTCCTGCCTCCTTCCAGAGGAATCCACTCCTTGCTTCTCACTGAACTGTCCAGCCAGAATATCCAAAATCACAGGCCATGGGAACATTCCTCAGAAGGGTTCAGGCAGGGCTGCCTGCATCTCAGGTGTACCCTACCCAGCAGCATCACTCACTGGCAACTGCCTATTTAGGAACTGTAAGTAATAGGTGATCCCATATATTGAAAAAGACATGAATAATTCCTTCAGTGTGACATTGGTATTGTGGGTTCTTTAAAAAAAGAGAGAGGAACTTCCCCAGCTGCCAAGGGGTTAAGACTCTGAGCTTCCACTGCAGGGGGTATGGGTTCCATCCCTGGTCAGGAAAGAAGATCCTGTATACTGTGCCCTTCCCTGCCCCTCCAGAAAGGAAGTATATGTTTAAAAAGAATAATAAAAATACTCTTTTCTCTACATACGTTTGTATTTAGAATTCTCTATTAAAAAATTAAGTGAAGTGAAGGTGCTCAGTTGTGTTTGACTCTTTGCAATCCCATGGACTGTAGCCCTCCAGGCTCCTCCGGCCATGGGATTTTCCAGGCAAGAATACTGGAGTGGGTTGCCATTTCTTCCTCCAGGGGATCTTCCTGACCCAGGGATCAAATCTAGATCTCCCACATTGTAGGCAGACTCTTTACCATCTAAGCCACCAGGGAATCCCATAACAAAATAAGTAAAATAAGTAACCCTTTTTTAAAAACTTTATTTTGTATTGGGGTGTAGCTGATTAACAATGTTGTGATAATTTCAAGTGAACATCGAAGGGACTCAACCACACATATACTCCATCCATTCTCCCCGCAATTCCCCTTCTATCCAGCTGTCACATAACACTGAGCAGAGTTTCATGTGCTATATGGAACTTGTTGGCTATCCATTTTAAATGGATATAAATATACATGTAAATATTAAGAATGGTCATCTATGGATGCTTTACATTATTTTTATTGCCATTTATATATTTTTTATGGGCTTCCCTGGTGGCTCAGAGGGTAAAATGTCTGCCTGCAATTCGGGAGACCTGGGTTCAATACCTGGGTGGGGAAGATCCCCTAGAGAAGGAGTGGCAACCCACTCCAGTATTCTTGCCTAAAGAATCCCATAGATGGAGGAGCCTGGCTACAGTCCACAGGGTCGCAAAGAGTTGGACACGACTGAGCGACTTCAGTTTCCTTTAGTTTTTATATATTCTATTTATTTCAAATTGTTTATTGTTATCATTAGTCTTTTTTTTATTGAAGTAGAGTTAATTTTTGGGTTTCCCTGGTGGTGCAATGGTAAAGAATCCACCTGACGATGCAGGAGATGCAAGAGACACGGGTTCAAACTCTGGGTCAGGAAGATCCCCTGGAGGAGGAAATGGCAACCCACCCCAGTATTCTTGCCTGAAAATGCCCCATGGACAGGGAGCCTCTTGTGTCAATGTCTACTGTACAGCAAAGTAAGTCAGCCACACACACACGTATATAGTTTTTAAAATTTTTTGTTAGTTTGTCTTAAATAAATCTAAACAATAAACACAAAAGAATAATCATATATTTAAGAATAATACAAGATTCCAATGACTTCTAGGAGAAAAATTCAATTTTATAGAATAATCCAACAGCTAATCATGATCATCATTAAAAAAAAGCAATGACTTTGGGCTACTTGGTCCCTGGGAAGATAAAGAAGTCCCAGCCCAAGAGAAGTAAGCAACATATAAGGACAAAATTAAACACACTTAAATGGAAAGATACTTTGGCATGCACAGTAATGACCATACAGGAGGGACAGACAGGAACTGTAGAAAATAAATAAAAAACTGGCAACTATTTCTGCGGTGAAAATTTTCCAAAGGCAATTTCAGGGTGAACCATGTTTCACAAATGGTTAGAACTCTACTGAGAAATGAGAGCTTTCAAGCCGGCCAAGTGGCATTTTAGAAGCTATGGCTCCTTACCACTGCATCCTGGTTAATGGTGTGCCACGTTTAATGTGACCACAACCCAAGTGAATGCTGGAGGTGAGAATGGCCATGGGGGATGTGTAGCCATCGTGGACTATACTTCATGTGTGCAAATAGATGAGAACACTGAGAACCTCAGAGTCCTCTTCAACACACTAAAGGCCATGATTAATACAAACAATTAGAAGCGGGAGAATGGATACGTGTATATGTATGGCTGAGTCCCTTTGCTGTTCATCTGAAATGAACACAGCATTGTTAATTGGCTACACCCCAAAACAAAATAAAAAGTTTAAAGTTTTTTGGGAAAAAAAAGAATTAGAATCACACACACACACACACAAAACAATTTTGTCAGCAAAGACAATTTCTAAATGTGGTTATTTATGGAAAAGGAAACTGTATTGGAGAATACTTATTTGTGTATAACACTGTATTTCTACACATGAGCATGTAGAAAAGGAGAAATTTAGATAAGCAAAATCAATAACTACAAAAATCACAACTATGCACCTATCACCATTGCAATAACCCTGCAACGCTTTAGTTCTTCTGTATATATCCAGAAGGCAGTCAAGAATACAAGGATATATACGTATTCTATTTTAATGTGGCATATATACAAATACCTGTATATGAATGCATATATGCACAATGTAGACAGAAGGACTTATTGTTGTTCAGTCCCTAAGTCATGTCCAACTCTTTGTGACCCAATGGACTGCAGCACGCCAGACTGCAGTATATATACATCAAAATTAAATCATATGGTTCTTTTTTCAGGCAATGGTGTCCACCTTTCCCTTCCTGTAAATGCTTGTTTCATATTCCTTCTATCCCAAGTCCTCCAGCTGACCGAAAAATATCCTCCAGAGCTTCACTGTCCAAACCAGTATATCTACTCCAGAACCACATACTACATGTGGTCATGACTCTCAGGTCAGTTTCAACCTGTCACACTTCCCTTTGGATGAAAGTGATGAAACACCATCCCCCTCGGGGTGTGTCCCATCGTCTACTGCAGGTGGGGGGACAGTTCAGGGTGGACACGTCAAAGGCAGCAGCGGCTTCATCTGCTTCCCATCCGGAGACCTGGAGCTCCCTAGGGATCCTGCAGCAGGGAGGGGGCAGCCATGGCCCCTGGACTGGGGTGGGGACAGCCGGATCCTGCTGTTGCACGGTTCTCTCTCACCCTCGTGACCAGAATGTCACAAATGTGGTGTCACTGTGACACGGTGCCCACATCCACCACCTGCCTAAGCTTCTAACCCTGACTGATCATCTCTAATCCCATGAGTTCCTTAGAGCTTGGGAAATCGGGTTCTGACTCTTCCATTCTCTTGGCTGGAGAATGCCTTCTACAGTTGTTTTCTTCTATACAGTTTTCTCTCAACTGCAACAACGCCTTACTCTGAACTGAGTAGTCATCAAGCTGTTAACACTGTATTTCTATTCAGCTTTGGCAAGATTTTATTACCTATGATCAACAGATATCTTCCTGATTTACTCTCTCCATATTTAAAAAGGATTTCAAAGTAACAAAATAATTTTATACACTATACAACTCAGAGCAGTTGTATATAGGGGATCAATTCATTGCTTACAGGGTAGGCAGAACCCTCTGCCTCCAAACATTTTTTGAGCTTTACTTTCAGCTCTTGAGTCTTGGTCCCAGGTTTGAAATTACAGTTTAGGGGCTGGAATTACTCAGCCACAAGGACTGAGCTTCTAGTTCAGAGGTGAGGAGAGAGCTTCTGGGAAGTGACCAATGAAGCCTCTGCAGCAGGAACAGAAGGGCAGAGGGTACAGGGGCAGAACCAGAGGGGCCTGGCATGTGGAGGGGGGGCGAGGAGCCCTCTCACCATCTCCCTGTGTTCACCCGTGTGTCTCCACTCCGTAGAACAGGGGCTGCATTAAAGCCGCAGCAGCTGGTAGACCTGATGCAAATACGTTCTTCTCATAGCTTCTCGTAGAATTGAAAGACAGGGCCCAGTAGAACCCTTGATTGGACCCAGGAGATCCCAGGATGGCAGGAACTACAAGCCCTTGATTATTGAGGTGGCCCAGCCAACGGTGCTGGAAGGCATGGTCAGGTTCTTTAACAAGGACAGTCCTCTACTAGGGTTGACAGACCCGTACAATCACACTGGCCTTGGGCACGATGATTCCATAGTCCTCAGGCAGGAACCCCATGTCCCAAATCCAGTGTTCCAGAGACACAAAGCGGACGCCCTTCTTGAGGCTGGAGAACACGTGGTTGGTCTGTAGGCAAAAAAAGAGGTTAAATCCCACTGTGCCATGGCCTTCCCCTCAAAAGCTGAGTTGGGGCCTTCTGGCAGGTGGTATTTTCCCTAGATGGCTGCAATGTCTCCACTTACACATGTCCTTCTAGAATCATGCCACTTGTCACTCAGGGGTGGAGTCTAATTCCCACCCCTTGAATCTGGGAGGGTTTCACTGTAACCAGTGGTGGGAGTGATGCTGTGTGACTTTCACCAAGTGACTTCCATTGTGGGGTCACAGAGGCAGTGTAGCTTCTGCTGGTTTCTCCAGAAGCCTCATGGTGGAGCCCTGAGCCACCAGGAAGCAGCTGCCTGCCCCAAAGCTGCCATGCTGTGAGGAAGCCCCAACTAGAGCAAACAGGGAGATTCTAAGGCCAAGCTCTGAGACTAAACCAAGAGCTGCTTGGCCAGCCACCCGCTGCTGTGTACACACTCACAGCCCACCCTGCCCTTTAGCTCCAGCCAGTGTCTGAAATGGAACTTCATGAGAGACTGGAGTCAGAAACTCTCACCAGAGCCCTCCTCATAGAAATCATGAGAGGAGATAAAATGAGTGCTGTTGATATTAAACCACTAATATTAAACCACTAGTGAAAGTCACTCAGCATCACTCCCACCACTGGTTACAGTGAAACCCTCCCAGATTCAAATTTGGGGGACATTTATTTTTTAGCAATAAATCATCATAAGCCATACCATTCTTTCTCTTTGCCCCTGTGAGACTCACCTTAAAAGGGATACTGGTTGTACCTTGATGGATTGGCCTAGGAGACAAATGATGTAGCTTGGCCTGCTTGGCATCTAGAAGTTGGACAATTAGCTCATACAGACAGACCGAGGCTTCTTGGTCTGCCCACCTGTGGGAGAAGGAAAATCTTGAAGGTTGAACTTGCCACCCCACCTCTTTGGGCATCTGCCTCCTCTACCTGAATGGCTTTCCCATGTCTAAAAATCCAAAATGGTGCTATGGTCCCCAGGACTAGCAGCATCAGGGTCACATGGGAGCTTGGCCCCTCTGCTTCCCCAAGGAATCCATCTGCCCTAAACACCCTCTCCAGTGGTCCACATGCACATTCATTTCAGAAGTAATGACCTAGAGCCACGATCTTCAAGGTACCTCCTACCCTATTATTTCTCTTTCTATGTTTTGCTGGTGGCAAAAGATGTCATTTCAAATGCATTCAATGGTGATGTTTAAGATACAATTTTCTTAGTCACTTAGAAGGATCCAAGGGAATGTAAGCAAATTGGTAATGGGACATCAAGTAACATTCAAAGACACAACACCCAATGTCCGCTACTGGTAAATGGATAGATTGAGTGGGGGTGTAGCTCGGTGGTAGAACACATGTTTGGCTTGCACAAGGCCCCTGGTTCAAACCCCAGCACCTCCATTTAGGAGTTTCTCCTTACTAGAAGCCACTGGAGAAGAGAATTAATTATTGGACTTCCCAGGTGGCTGTAGTGGTAAAGAACCCTGGGTGGGGAGATATCCCTGGAGGAGGAAATGGCAACCCACTCCAGTATTCTTGCCTGGGAAATCCCATGGACAGGGGAGCCTGGCAGGCTACAGTCCATGGGGTCGCAAAGACACAACTCAGACGCCTGAGCACCTATGCACACATGGTATATTCACACAGTTATGAAGCCATGAAGGCAGACTGCAGCTACATACAGTTATGGGTGAATTTGCAAACATGTGGTTGAAAGAAGCCAGATACACACTATATACAGTATAACTCCATATATATACATAGCACCAAAATGGACAAAACTGACCTATGGTAACAGAATTCAAGATGGTGCTACCGCTGGATTGGAAGTGATGGGAATGGGACATGAGGGATACTGAGGGTGCTGTTTGCTGGCAACAGTCTGTTTTTTTCTTTTAACCTTCTGTTCTTGATTTAAGTGAATATGCTCACTTTGTAATAATTCATTGACTTGCACACACAAGATATGTACATTTTTTGGTGCCAAAAATACAAAGTTAAAAACAAGATTAATTTGAGAGATATATATATATATATATATATACACACATACACACACATATATATATATACACAAAGTAGTAACTTCCTTCACAGAGGTATCATATCACTTCTTAGGTGTAAATGTACATGCCACTTCTTCCAGATTTTATCCTTATATAATAATAATATATGTTTATGTTCTTGTGACTTACCTTTCATACTGCTCTGTGCCAACAACGTGCACACAAAGAATATAAGTAGAAATTTAAAATTTCCTAAGTGCTAAACCTTTTTCTTTTTGGCTGAACTGTTACTTACAAGTGGCTGCCAGACGTTGCTGCAAATTGGAATCATATGGATTCCAAAAAATATATTGTGTAGAAAGGAATTTCGCCCTGTTCAAAGCTATGGTCATTGCCGTCTGACACTGAGAGGTAATCTCTGGATCCTTGCAATTTTATGTCTGATAGGAGTATCTCTATCTGGGATAAGCCTGCCAATATGGTTTGGTGGAGGCTAGCCACAAGCACACAGATAGACTACAATAGGGGCTAGCCACTCCAGGAAAACCAGCAATATGACTAAGGATGCCTCGTGTAGTATCAGTTGATTTGGAGGCTGATATTAAACATTGATAAAAACCTCTATATACAATGAAATATTACTCAGCCATTAAAAAGAATGAAATAATGTCATTTGTCACGGATGAACCTAGAGTTTGTCATAATGAGTGAAGTCAGACAGAGAAGGAGAAATATCATATGACATCCGTTATATGTGGAATCTAAAAAGAAAATGATACAAACGAACTTACAAAACAGAAACAGTCACAGACTTAGAGAACGAACTGATGGTGGCCAGGGGTGGGAAAGGATGGAGGGAAGGGATAGTTAGGGAGTTTGAGATGGACCTGTACACAAAGCTATATTTAAAACGGATCCCCATAAGGAACTACTGTACGGCACATGGAATTCTGTTCAATGTTGTGTGGCAGCCTGGATGGGAGGGAAGTCTGGGGGAGAATGGATATATGTATGTGTATAGCTGAGTCCCTTTGCTGTTCACCTGAAACTATCAGAATATTGTTAATCGGCTAAGTGTGTGTACTCACTCAGTTGTGTCCGACTTTTTGTGACCCCCATGGAAAGTAGCCCACCAGGCTCTTCTGTCCATGGAATTTCTCAGGCAAGAATGCTGGAGTGGGGTGCAACTTCCTATTCCAAGGGATCTTCCCAACCCAGGGATTGAACCCAAGTCTCTTGTGTCTCCTGCATTGGCAGGTGGATTCTTTACCACTTGCACAAATTATGAACTTAAATAAAGAATTTTATTGTAAATATATTTCTGAAAGAGATGAGTTTTCAGAGAGGGGAAGTTTATGGTGTTTTGACTGAAAGTGAATGTGGTTAAGACCAAAATTTCAAATTTCAATCTCACTTTGCCTGTTTCCCCAGAGGCCTTTACATCCAGGGACCATACACCTTAGTGAATGACTTTTTCTGTAAAACTGAAGGGCTGAGAGACAGGAAATTGGGAAAGCATAATCATACAATGAATGCCCCCATCATAGATGTAATCTGTAGCTGAGTAATTTGAGAAGAGGGTACATAAAATGGTAGAGGATTTGGAACTTGCCTCCCTTAAAATAATCTGAGTGAGGTATCCCATGGAAGGTCTTTATGGAGCATGCTGGGTTCAAGACCATCAAACAGAGCACAAGCTCTGGAGTCAGACAAATATGAGCCTAATGCCAGGTCCCGCCAAGCCCCGGCTGTGCCACCTGAACAAGTGACCTCACCTCTCTGAAATTCTCAATTCGAGGTTTCAAGACACACTTCCCCACAGGATCAAGGATCATGAAGGCTGCTGAAACAGGTCACACTTCAAAGCACTGGCTCTGTGGCTGACATAGAACCCTGCCTTATGAAGACAGGGAAACGTAGGCACGCTGTGACTTGCCCAAGGCCACAAAGCCGGGAAGCCAGGGTTTGCGTGTGGGAAGTCTGACTCCAGAATCTGACCTCTTAGCCAACTCTATCTTGCCTCCTCCTAAACCAAGTCCTTTGCACAGGATCCAACCTGGCATCTTCCCATTCAGGTCCGTTTGGGGGTCAGGAGAGGGTTCGGGGAGTGGATACTGCTAAGTAGTAAAGCTCTGATGGTGGTGAAGTCATTTCCCTTCCTGCTTTATCTAAGGGGTTGTTGGGAGGCCTACACGCCTTGTCACCCATGCCAAGGTCAGCCCTGTTTTTAAAGCTGTGTTTGCCATCACACTCACCAGGCAGAGACACAAATCTCAATCTTTCCACTATCCAGGAGTTCCGGCCACAGACCCTCCTTTTCCAGGTCTAACACTTGCTTCTTGTAGCACCACCTGGGAGAAAGGAGGAAGGGTTAGTAAGAACCAGGCAAGAACTCACCACCACCCACCCCAGCCCCTGGGGAAGAGGGACGTCCACCTGTAGAAAGGCTGGAAAGAGTCCTCGGGAACTAGCCTGCGGTCTTCCTCCCAGCTTTCCTCCTCTCTCCAGCTTGTACAGTTGATTGTCCTCCAAGGCAGGAAGGCGTCTGTTAAATGAAAAAATGTTTGTGCCCAAGTTCCTGGCCTGCCCACCAGCCCACGGATAAGCCCCAGGGGTTTCCTTGAGCCTCTCCTCTCTGCCCCGCACCTCCAAACCATCCCATGGGCACTCTTGAGACCTCTTTTCCTAAGCTCCCCACCTATGCCATGGGGGTTCGGGTAGAGATTGCGTCCTAAGGGTCTGCGCTCGCAGAAGCGGCCCAGGAGGCAGGGCCTGGGGTCGTCGTCGTCGTCTGGGGGCAGGCAGGTTCGGAAGACGGGCCACAGCTTAGCGTGGCTGTAGGGTAGGATGCTCAGCCACACGGCCCGGGTGTCCACCAGGTAGCGCCAGTACCAGCACACGTGGCGGCATTGCCCGAGCAGCACGCTTGTGGGCAGGTAGCTCAGCACTTCCAGGAGCATCTCGATGGGCAGTTGGCTTAAGCCGGGCGCCTCCTTGGGTTCGGGGTCCGAAGCGGGAACACAGGCGGGCAGGCCCTGGGAGGCTGAGGCCCCCGTGGTCTCCTCGCCAGGCCCTGCGGCTGCAGCTGCTGGAGAGCCAGGGTCCAGACATCAGGGACTTGGAGCCTCCGCAGGCCACGCCCCTGCCGCCCGCACCCAAAGGCTGTCGCCCCCACACCCCAGCAGCCACCTCTTCCAGTCCTCAGACTCCCAGCCCGTCCTTGTCAGCAGACCACCGCAGCCGCTCTCCGCCCCGAGCATCCCAGCGCCCACAGCCAACCCTGCTCTGCACCCCGAGTCTCACCCTGCATCTCAGCCAGTGCTCCTCACGAGTGGGCCTTCACCTTGCCTCACCTGTTCCCACCGCCACCTCAGCCCTTTTTATTCGCCCGCCCCTCCCTTAATATCCCTCCCTTAATATCCAGTATCAGACCCCCGCCCAACCCCTCCTCCCCTCCCACTCCTCCCCTCCACCCCGCCCTGGCTCCATTCTCCCAATGACTAGCCATTTCTGCCTTCTTCTCCCTTCTCCCTATCTCTTCCTCCCAGGCTTGCTTGACATGCCCTCCCAGCCCTGTCTCCAGGCTCTGTTCTCCAAACTTCCCTTCCTTCAGACTCTGTTCATACCTGCAGGGTAATTAAGGGACCAAATCGCAGAAGCCACAGTGGAGGGAGGAGCAGGAGATGCCAGGATCCAGAGTCTGTTATCCCCTCCATTGGTCCTTTGGAGCATCCCTCACCAGGCAGTAAGGCCCTTGGTGCTGAACACCTGCTGTTATTCAGTCAGGCATCTGAGTGGGAGGCTTCATATCCCTTAGCTTCTAGAACAATTCCTATCACCTTTAAGGGACTGGCATCATTATCTTTTTTCCAATTTTTGGCCATACCAGGTAGCACGTGGGATCTTAGTTCCCTGACCAGGGATGGAACCCACATCCCTGCTGTGGAAGCGCGGAGTCTTAACTACTGGACCACCAGAGAAGTCCCCAGCGCCACTAACAAGAGCTAAAACAGGCTCCAGTAGGAATCAAATGCATTTCTATTTGACTTCCTAAATGAGTGCTGTAACCAGTAATAATCCAGCCAGCGGTCATGGACCCTTTTACTACCAGTCAGGTTAGCAACCTGGGGTAGGTGTGGCTATGTCTCTACTTCAAAGATAAGAAAACAGGCTAAGTGACCTGCCCAAGGTCACATAGATAGTAGGTGACAGAGCTAGTATTTGAACCTAGCCAGGGTGGCTCTAGATTTCTTGCTTTTAACTTCTGTACCAACTTCGTCCAAAAATAAATAAATAAATAAAATGCGAGCTCTGTGCTTTTCAAATCAGCTGGTAAAATTGGACAGGGAACTTACCTTCTAGGAGAAGAGACATGGTGAACAGGACAGTGTAAGCAAATTAGATGCTTTGGGAAAATCATTAAAAAAAGAATCTGCCAATCCCCCAACATTGTCTTCACAATTGTAGGAAAGACTCCATTTTATTATGGAATAAGCATAAGATGCACTGTGATTCACTGGGCCGTGATGAGCAGTAGATGTGACGTGTCAATGACGTCGCATGTTGGAAGGTGATCAGTGCTATGCGAAATAGAGCAAGGAAGGGGAAAAGGGGTCATAGCAATCTGGGTGGGAGACCCTGAATTCTAAGAGATGGGGTGCCTATTATATGGGAAAAAACTTCTTTTCAATATATACACTGTCAAAAAATTTTTTGCTATTGAGGTTTTCAAACATGTCCCAAAGTGGAAGAAGAATGGAAGAAGCAGTCAACCCCAGCAGTTAACTCCTGACCAATTTGCTTTCATCTCTATTCCCACCCACTGGCTCCCCCAGGCAATTTGAAGCAAATCTTAGAAATCACAGTCCATAGCAATACACTGTATTTAAAATTTTTTTTATTTATTAATTTTTGTGGTTCAGTGCGATGCACAAGGGATCTTAATTCCCTGACCAGAGTTTAAACTTGCACCCCTGCAATGGAAGGTGGACTCTTAATCACTGGACCACCAGTGAAGTCCCAGCAATACATCACTTTTTAATGTAATGTAAAAGCTGGGGGAATCTTATTTGGTAATGAGATTATGAAAACTGATTGTAATCCAATTATGAGTCCAAAAATATGGCTTTAGAAAAATGTTTAAAAACTTCAAGTAGGATAAAAGGCCAGAATCTGACAAGTCATTTTCATTCTTCAATTTCCTCCTCCAGAGACAATCTCTATTAATTCCTGTAATTACACCCCATGCTGTACTCTGATTAAAAAGAAAAACAAATATAATTGGGCTCCAAAAGAGCCTACTGCCTGGAAGCTAATGATTAGAGAGTAATGGCTCCTAGGAGACAAGGCTGTACAAAACAACCCACTGGTCTCTTGGGAAAGTTATAGGTGTATTTTGATATCACAGTAATAGGAGTGTCATTGAGTAGCCAGGCACAGGACAGAGCCCGCCCCCCCCCCCCCCCAGGGGAGAGCCATCCTGGATTCCTCCTGCTTTAAGTCAGTGTCCTGGGTGTTTTCTTGCAGGAGGAAAGCCTGTTAATCCAAGCCTAGAACCCAATTCATTTTGCATATAAGTGTAAAGAGGGTGAAAGAGGAAAGTGAAAAAGCTGACTTGAAACTTAACATTAAAAAAAAAAAAAAAAAAGATCACAGCATCCAGTCCCATCACTTTTTGGCAAATAGAAGGGGAAGAATTGGAACCAGTGACAGGTTTTATTTTCTTGGGCTCCAAAATGACTGTGAGAGGTGACTGCAGCCAAGAAATTAAAAGAAGCTTGCTCCTTGGGAGGAAAGCTATGACAAACCTAGACAGCGTATTAAAAAGCAGAGACATCACTTGCCGACAAAGGTCCAAGCCATGGTTTTCCCAGTAGGGATGTATGGACAAAAGAGTTGGATCATAAAGAAGACTCAGTACTGAAGAACTGATGCTTTTGAATTGTGGTGCTGAAGAAGACTCTTGAGAATCTCTTGGACTGCAAGGAAATCAAGCCAGTCAATCCTAAAGGAAATCTGTGCAGAATATTCATTGGAAGGACTGATGTTGAAGCTGAAGCTCCAATATTTTGGCCACCTGATGTAAAGTCCTGATTCATTTGAAAAGGCCCCGAAGCTAGAAAAGATTGAAGACAAAAGGAGAAGGGGGCGGCAAAGGATAAGACAGTTGGATAGCATCACCAACTCAATGGACATGAATTTGAACAAACTCCAGGAGATGATGAAGGACAGAGGATCCTGGTGTGCTGCAGTCCATGGGGTCACAAAGAGTTGAACACAACTTAGGGACTAAACAACAACAGATGCAATTCTTTTCTTTTCTTTTTAATGAGCCCTAACTTTTTTTTTTTTTTTTAATGTTTATGTTACTTATTTGGCTGTGTTGGTCTTAGTTGCAGCATGCAGGATCTTTCATTGCAGCACACAGATATTCTAATTGTATAGCATGGACTTTCTAGTTGTGGTGCAAGGGCTTAGTTGCCCTGAGGCATGCGGGATCCTAGTTCCCCGACCAGGGATCGAACTCAAGTCCCTTGCATTGCAGGGAGAAGTCTTAACCACTGGACTACCAGGGAAGTCCCACAAATGCAATGCTTACTCAGAGAATGCAGAAAACTGTGAGCAGCAATTTCTCTGGTCTTTTAAAAGGTCATGCTGCTGCTGCTGCTAAGTCGCTTCAGTCATGTTCGACTCTGTGTGACCCCATAGACGGAAGCCCACCAGGCTCCCCCATCCTTGGGATTCTCCAGGCAAGAATACTGGAGTGGGTTGCCATTTCCTTCTCCAATGCATGAAAGTGAAAAGTGAAAGGGAAGTTGCTCAGTCGTGTCCGACTCTTAGTGACCCCATGGACTACAGCCTACCAGGCTCCTCCATCCATGGGATTTTCCAGGCAAGAGTACTGGAGTGGGGTGCCATTGTCTTCTCCGACTTAAAAGGTCATATTTGGGATTAATAGCATTGGTGTAGGATTCCTCTTCTAACCAGCTCTTTCTTATCCTCTTTAGGCAAGAATCCCTGCATTCCTAGAGTCTTTCAACCTTGACTGTGCCTTTGCTTCCATAACCATCCCCCAGTGAAGGTAAATGAAGCAAAGTGAGTGGTCTTGGATTTGCCCCACACCGAGTAAGACTTACCTAAGGGAACATCTTGTCACCCATCTCCTGGAAGGGCTCACAGCATCTTGATAGCCCCGGGAAGAAACAGCTCTTCCTATTTGCTGATGGTGGAGGAGGTACTGGCCAGTCCTTTCAAAGTCTGATCTCTCTTCCCGACGGCAGGACTTGGAGGACATGAACAATAGTTACCATGGTAGAAAGAAAGGGGTCTGGGCTTCCCTGGTGGCTCAGTGGTGAAGAATCCGCCTGCCAGGGGACAAGGCACAGGTTCAATCCCTGATCTGGGAAGATCCCAGATGCCTCAGAGCAACTACTGAAACCCATGTGCCGTAGAGCCCGTGCTGAGAAGCCACAGCCATGAGAAGGCCACGCACCTCAACTAGAGCAGCCCCCACTCGCTGCAATTAGAGAAAAGCCTGCATAGCAACGAAGACCCAGCACAGCCCAAAATAAATAAATAAATAAAATAAAGGGATCTTCACAGACAGCTGAGAAAGAAGCCCTCCTCTCTGAAGGGCTATAGCCCTTCTGTAAATTCAAATTGACTACATAATTGGCCTCAGTTTTTGAATATTCTGGCAGGCATAATTCCCAGAAAGTAGGCTATTTAGATCAGAAGAACCAGAATACATCCTGATATTATGATCTCTGTTTTGACCAGGAAGCATATGGTAGATTTTGGTGATTCTTTGTTTAGATGTGTAAAGGAAAAATCCAGATTTTTCCTTCCTCTGTAGGGAAAAATCCAGTTCTCCCCTGTTGCATTTCTCCTCTGTGTGTGTCCTTTACTTCTCACACACAACCCTTCACTTCTGATACTCTGGTCGCCAACCATGTGGAGGTTATCCCCACAAATACTTCTCCGTGCCACCAGCTAGAAGTCTGGGAAGGCTTACGATTTAACTCGATTCTGACTCTATCTGGGGCTTCCTAAGTATCACTCTCAGTAAAGAACCTGCCTGCTAATGCAGGAGACATAAGAGACCGCGGTTCAATCCCTGGGTCTGCAAGATCCCCTGGAGGAGGGCATGGCAGCCCACTCCAGTATTCTTGCCTGGAGAATCCTGTGGACAGAGGAGCCTGGTGGACTACAGTCCATATGGTCGCACAGAGTTGGATGACTGGAGCAACCTAATATGCATGCGTGATACTCTCTACCCAGAGAGAGTGTCAGATCTTGCAAGTTAAGGATTCAGTCCCAAAAGACTGCCCCTGCCAGCCCTCCCCCATGACAAGGCCAGGTTATCAACAGTGCTTCTGACCAACTACCTATAGATCTATAAATCAGAAGTTCCAAAGACTCTCCTTGGGCTCAATTACTTTGCCGGAGCGGCTCACAGAACTCAGGGAACTATATGTACCATTCTGTTAAAAGATTCAATAAAGGATGTAGAGGAACAGCCCATTGAAGAGATGCACACGATGAGGTCCAAGAGGGTCCTGAGTGCAGGAGCTTCTGTCCTCTTGGAGTTGGGGTACATCACCCTCCCGGGGTACATGTGTTCACCCACTTGGAAGCTCCCCAGTTCAGTTCAGTTCAGTTCAGTCACTCAGTCATGTCTGACTCTTTGTGACCCCATGAATTGCAGCACGCCAGGCCTCCCTGTCCATCACCAACTCCCAGAGTTCACTCAAACTCATGTCCATCGAGTCAGTGATGCCATCCAGCCATCTCATCCTCTGTCGTCCCCTTCTCCTCCTGCCCCCAATCCCTCCCAGCATCAGAGTCTTTTCCAATGAGTCAGCTCTTCACATGAGGTGGCCAAAGTATTGGAGTTTCAGCCTTAGCATCAGTCCTTCCAATGAACACCCAGGACTGGTCTCCTTCAGGATGGACTGGTTGAATCTCCTTGCAGTCCAAGGGACTCTCAAGATTCTTCTCCAACACCACAGTTCAAAAGCATCAATTCTTCGGCGCTCAGCTTTCTTCACAGTACAACTCTCACATCCATACATGAGCACTGGAAAAACCATAGCCTTGACTAGACGGACCTTTGTTGGCAAAGTAATGTCTCTGCTTTTGAATATGTTATCTAGGTTGGTCATAACTTTCCTTCCAAGGAGTAAGCGTCTTTTAATTTCATGGCTACAATCACCATCTGCAGTGATTTTAGAGTCCCCAAAAAATAAAGTCTATTTCCCATGAAGTGATGGGACCAGATGCCATGATCTTTGTTTTCTGAATGTTGAGCTTTAAGCCAACTTTACTATTGCCCTCGTATGGAGGCTCCCTCGTGCACACAGAGTCAGCTATTAACTCCATTGTCAGCTGATTCCCCTGTCTGGAGAATGAGGATGATGGGGGCGGAAGGGTGGGGTTTCTAAACATTCTAAGTTTCTAATCGTATCTAGGTCTTTCTGGTGACCAGCGCCACCGTCCCCCCCCCCCCCCCCGATTCAGAAGCCCACCCAGAGTCCCATCATTAGAACAAAACATGCTCCTAGTGCTCTTTTTTGAAAATTGTAGTCATTTATTTATTATTTGGTTTCACTGAGTCTTCACTGCTGTGCTGGGGCTTTCTCTAGCTGCTGTGAGCAAAGGCGGGTCTAGCTGCCGTGCGAGGGCTTCTCATCGCGGTGACTTCTCTTGTTGCGGCACACGGGCTCAGTAGTTGTGGTACACCCACTTAGTTGCTCCACAGCATGTGGAATCTTCCCAGACCAGGGATCGAGCCCATGTCCCCTGCTTTGGCAGGCTGATTCTCAACCACTGGACACCAGGGAAGTCGCTCTTCGTGTTCTTATCACTTAGGAAATTACAAAGGTTTCAGGATTTCTGTGCCAAGAACCAGGGGTAGAGACCAATGCATATATTTTCTATCATCTCACAGACTACATGGGATTCTGTTTTAAGCCATAAAATGTAATACTCCTTTATGTGGTTTAAAAAAAAAAAAAAAAAAAAAACGCCCTGGGTGAAAAGCGGTAAAGACTACCTTTGACCTGGAATGGAGAGGGGGAGCAGGGAGACCACAGGACGGGATGCACAGGTGAAAAACACCTGCGGTGGCCGCACACAAGCTTTGGTGCTGTGGACTGGAGGCCGAAAGGCGGTGAGAGCTGAGGCACAGACCCACCTACTAGGCTTCAGCTAAGGGGCAGTGGCGCAGTTCCTGACACATAGTCCTGAACTTGCCCTGCGTCCAGGTGAGCGGGCGAGAGGCCTCCCCAGTCAGCATGCCAGCACTGTTCTGGCGGCCGGCCAGGGGGAGCCGGCCCCTTGCCAGGCTGCTCAACTGGACTGGGGTCCAGCCACAGGGCTCCAGGGTGACCCCATTTAGGCAAGAGTCCTAGAGCTCCTCAGGACTTCCAGCCCACCCCATGCACCAGGGTTGATGGTGGGGGCAGAGGCAGAGCCCTCCAAAGGAACAAGAAACAGGATGGGACCCACAAGTGTGCTGTTCTAAAGTCAGGGTACCTTGGGACTTCGCTTGTGATCCAGTGGTTAAGACTCTGCACTTCCACTGCAAGGGGCACAGGTTCGATCCCTGGTTGGGGAACTAAGATCCCATAAGCCATGCAACTCGGGCAAGAAAATATGTTTTTTAAAAATCCAGCAAAGTCAGAGAACCCTGCTTAGGGTACCCTGCAGCCCTAGCTTAGAGAATTTCCAGAAAAATGCTACCAAGGGCAAGGCCCCACTTCTTGGTGTAAGGATGCCCCTGATGGGGTGCGAGAATCAGAGAAGTCCAGGTGGACTCCAAGGTTACTGGTCCAAAAATGGAAGAGATTTCTCTGCTATTTATTGAGATAGGAAGTTATGGGGAAGAAAGCTGGTGGGGAAAGACGTAAGGAAATCAGGGCTCAATATGAGGGAAACGGAGGCTCAGGAAAGTCTAAAGGCGCAGAGTGAGGGAATTCCCTGGCAGTCCAGTGGTGATGATGCTGAGCTTTCACCGCCAAGGGCCTGGGCTAGGGTTACAGTTTGATCCCTGGTTGAGGAACTAAAATCCAGCACACCAAGAGGTGCAGCCAAAAGAAAAGGAAAAATAGGAAAACAAAAAACACAGGCATAGAGTAAAGATGTAACCCAGTTTTATCTCTTAGATCCTGGACAACACTCCCTGTGAGGTACGATTTTTCAAGCATTTATGATGCACCAGACCTAGCACTGCACACTTCATGAGTGATCTCATATACTTTTCCCAAAGTGGGCATTCTTTTTTTTTTCAATATTTTATTTATTTATCTGTCTGAGCCCGGGTCTTACTTGCAGCACTCGGGTTCTTCCATTGTTGCAGCATGCGGGATCTTTTCATTGTGGCATGCGGGGCCTAATTCCCTGACCAGGGATTGCACCCAGGCCCCCTGCATTGTGAGCCCAGAGTCTTAGCCACTGGACTAGCAGGGAAGTTCCCTAACAGTGGGCATTCTGATCCTGTGTTAGGAGGAACAAGACGGGGCTCAGAAAGACCTCGCACATGGCCTCAGACAGAGGATGTGGCAGACATCAGTCAGCCTTGAGTCCAAGTTCATTGGACCGTTACTCTTTTTCTGTCCTTGGTCAGGTTTTCCTGAAGCTCCTTCATTCAGGAAGGGAAGGCTCCCTTGTCACCCAGGGATCCTGGGGCTAATTCCTGCTATTTTATTTGCATTGTTCACACCCAACTGGCCCCAGGCACGAGCAGTCCAGCTACCACCCACCCTGCAGGGGCCTTCATGCAAAGACCCGTGGGAGAGGAACTCAGTGGAAGGCACCACTCGGCTTTGGCAACCCCAAATCAGCCATTGTTCATCCCCACAGGAAGCGTGGTCCCCGAGGTGCCAGAATGGGTGACCTCACAGTGAACTGTGACTGAGGCCTGCCTGGCGCCCAGGCCAAGAGTTCCACTCTTTAGTCTCCCTCGCCCACTTCCAACCTCTCAGCAAATGCTGTAGGCTCCACTTCACAAAATCTCTCCAGAGTCTGGGACTTCCCTGTGGTCCAGTGGCTAAGACTCTGAGGTCGCTGTGCCAGGGACCCAGGGTTCAATCCCTGGTCAGGGAACTAGACCCCACATGCCACAACTTAAGCCCTGGTGAAGCCAAATAAATATTTCTAAAAAAATCTATCCAGAAGCCAGTCATTTCTGCCACCACCATGGTCCTGTCCATCCTCACCTCCTATCTGGACTAGGGTCTCCCTGCCCACCAAGGTGCCCCCACCCCACTGAGAAAAGGTCAAAGTCCTCACTGTAGCCCATGATCTGCCCCATAACTTCTCTGACCCCTGGACCCCGTTCTCCCCCTTGCTCACCTTGCCCCAGCCACTCAGGCCTCTTTGCTATTCTGTGGCCGCATCAAGCGTACTCCACCTCAGAGCCTTTCACTGGCTGTCCCCTCCCCATGGAACACCCTTCCCCAGGTACCCCCAGTGGCTCTTTCTCTCCTCTCCTTTGATTCCTTTTTTTAAAGATTTTTTTTTTCATGCGGATCAGTTTTATTATTTTTAAAATTAATTTATTTGTTTTAATTGTAAGCTAATTACTTTACAATATTATACTGGTTTTTGCCATACATTAACATGAATCAGCCATGGGTGTACCTGTGTTCCCCATCCCGAACCCCCCTCCCATCTCCCTCCCCATCCCATCGCTCAGAGTCATCCCAGTGCACCAGCCCTGAGTACCCTGTCTCATGCATGGAACCTGGACTGGTGATCTATTTCACCCATGATAATACACATGTTTCCACAGTTTTAAAGGATTTATTTGATTTGTTACAATATTGTTTCTATTTTGTATTTTGGTTTTTTTGGGTCGTGCGGCATGTGGAATCTTAGCTCCCCGACCAGGGATTGAACGTGCACCCCCTACACTGGAGGCGAAGTCTTAACCATCAGACCACCAGGAAAGTCCCTCCCACTTTGACCTTTGCTGGAGTATCACCTTTTTGGCTATACCTTCCCTCACCACTATGTTTAATAGTACTACCCCAACCTTTCTAAGCCCCTTAACCTGCTCTGTTTTTTTCAGGGAAGCCTTCCTGAAAAGAAAAATTCAGTTTTCAATCTCCCAAATAGGGAAAATCCCAGTTTTTCTCTACTGTGTGGATCTTTATGCTGTGAGTCTCTTTTATGACCTACACAAACATGCCTAATCACCAAATGTGTGTAGAGTTATCCACAGCCAGGTGATTCTCTGAGATACTAGCTGTGTATCCTACAATTTAACTCAACTCTTTTGCTATTGAACCAGAGATAGCATAAGATCTCACACGTTAAGGGCTTAGTCCCAAGAAACTGCCCACCCCCATCCCACATGCACACTTCAGGTGTGCATTTAGGTCCATTTTTTTTGACGAGTCCCCACAGTATGTGGGATCTTAGTTCCTGGACTAGGGATCGAACTCATACTCCCTGAAGTGGAAGCACCGAGTCTTAACCAGAAGTCTCCAGATGTCAGTCAAGAGCCCAAGTTATCACTGGGCTTCTGACCAACTGGCTGTAGATCAGAGGTTTCGAAGAGCCTTTCCTTGGATTTGATTAAGTTGCTAGAGCGGCTCACAGAACTCAGGGAAACTCTTATGCTTACTAGTTTATTGAAGGAAAGGATACAGATGAATAGCCAGGTGGAAGAGGTGCACAGAGCAAGGTAGGGGGAGAGGGCACAGGGCATCCTTGCTCTCTCCAGGTGTACCACCTCCCAGCACCTCCACCTGCTTACCAACCCGGAAGCTCTCCAAACACCATGCTCTGGGGATTTTATAAAGCTCCCTGGTGTACACTAATTATTAACTCCATTTCCAGCCTCCCTCCCCTGAAGGACAAGGGGTAAGGATGCCCCATCTCCCCAACACCACTGACACAGGAGCAAAGACTTCTGTCTCCAACCCTGGTAGCAACCCTGGCCTTGTTACCTCCCCTCAGACACCCAGCCAATCATCCCTGACTTCGTTTCTACATCTCTGGGCCAGTTTCCCACCCTTGACAAAGCAATCCCCTGGAAAATGTCACTTATTTAATCTCAGACCAGCATCTGAGTGGGACATGCTGGTGAGATTTTAGGTGGACACAAAATGAACCTTTGTGATCTAACTAGATCCATACTGTCTTTGACAAAATATTCATTGATACTGACTTTCCCTTCACAGTAGTGATATAAAGTCATCTTTCCCAGAGGGTGCAATGGTGAAGAATCTGCCTGCCAATGCTGGAGATGCACTGGGTTCTATCCATGAGTCAGAAAGATTCCCTGGAGGAGGAAATGGCAACCCACTCGAGTATGCTTGCCAGGAAAATCCCATGGACAGTGGAGCCTGGTAGGCTATAGTCCATGGGGTTTCAAAGAGTTGGACACCACTGAGGGACTTAGCATGTATGCCTGCTAAGTAAATAATAGTTCAAGCAGTCCTTGAATATGGCTAAAAATCTCAAGTGGTACTTGAGCCACTGAGGTTTGGGAAATTTGACCTTAGAGAAACCCAGCACTGTTCCCCCTGCCAGGCGATGGCCCTAGTTTGTGTGGTTTTTCCTTGAGATTCGCCTTCTTTCTTGGGTCTTCCCTTCATATGCATGGGTGTCCAGCACCAAGGTGAAGGTTGATGGTTATCACTAAGCAGCCATGTCTCTGTTACAAAGAGATCATATTGACGGTGAATCAAAGTCAGCTGAGACTTGTAGGAAACCTCTACTTAAGTGGCACAGGTAATGGTCACACTCCTGTTTCTTAATGCCCCTGCCAGGGTGGGGACAGGGCTGTGGACTGTTGGACTAAGCTTTTCAAAGAGAGAGACCTGGGTTCAAATCCAGGCTTCCCCACATACTAGCCATGTGATGTGGACAAGCTACCTAATCTCTCTGACTTTTGTTTCCTCATCTGTAAAATGACTAATAATGAAAACTACTTCCTGTACTACGAGAACTAAATGAGATAAGGAATATAAAATGCTTCAAGTATTCAAAACAAGGAAGACAAATGAAAGGACCCCATGAAGAAATCATCAGACAAATCCAGAATGTGGGACATTGTAAAGAACAACCATTGGGTTTCTTCAAAATGACAGTATTATAGCGACTTGCCTGGCGGTCCAATAGCTAAGACTCTGTGCTCCCAATGCAGAGGGCCCTGGTTCGATCCCTGGTCAGGCAACTAGACTCCACATGCCACAGCTAAAGATCCTGAATGCCGCAATGAAGATGGAAGATTTCAGTGCTACAACTAAGGCCTGGCACAGCCAAATATATGTTTCTTTTAAAAAGTCAATATCATAGAAAAGAAGAGTACATATATCTGGGAAACTGAAACGGTCAATCGAAAGCCATGTGTGAGTCTTTTTATTTATTTGTTAGTCTGCATCAGGTCGTAGTTGCAGCATGCAGGATCTTTCATTTCTGTGCATGGGCTTCTCTCTCGTTTTGCACATGGCTTAGGTGCCCCTCCACGTGTGGGATCTTAGTTCCAGGACCAGAGAGCAAACCCATGTCGGAAAGGAGGATTCTTAACCACCGGACCAACAGGGAAGTCACCCATGTGTGGTCTTGATTCACCCCAGATTTGAAAAAATGAAAAAGAAAGAAGAAGGGAAGGAAGGAAAGGAGGGAGAGAGGGAGGGAGAAAGGGTAGAGGAGAGGGAAAACATAATTTTGAGATTAGTAGGGAAATCTGAAATGGGCCGAATAGAAAGTACTATGGATTTAAGTGGGGTAATGGTAGTGAGATTGAGCAGGAGAAGGACAGGATCGTTAAAATTGTTAAAAGATGGACTTCCCTGGTGGTCCAGTGGTTAAGAATCTCCCTGCCAGTGCAGGGGACATGGGTTCGATCCCTGGTCCGGGAAGATTCCACATGCCGTGGAGCAACTAAGCCCGTGAGCCATAACTACTGAGACTGCGAGCCCTAGAGCCCGTGCTCCACAACAAGAGAAGCCACCGAATGAGGAGTCCGAGCACTGTCGATAGAGATAGACCCCGCTCACTGCAACTAGAGAAAGCCCTCACACAGCAATGAAGACCCTGTACAGCCAAAAATAAATATATATATTTTTTTAATTGCTAAACAATACAGGCCCAAGTGGCACTAATGGTAAAGAACCCCCCTGCCAATGCAGGAGACATAAGAGATGTGGGTTCAATTCCTGGTTTGGAAAGATCCTCTGGAGGGGGGCATGGCAACCCAGTTTTCATGGCTGGAGAATCCCACGGACAGAGGAGACTGGTGGGCTACGGTCCATAGGGTCACACAGAGTCGGACACCACTGAAGCGACTTAGTGAACGGGCTTAAGTATTTACGAGTGTTAAAAAACAAAACAAAATTCAACTGAGCAAATTTAAAAATCAAATTGGTTTTATTCATCAATTTGTGAATCGGGCAACATCCCATCTGGCAAACAGAAAGGAGCTCCAAAGAGCTGAACAAAATGGGAGACTTTTAAAGGCAGAAGTGGGCAGGGACAGGAAAGAGAGATTACCTCATCATTCTCTGAGGGATGGAAGGGGCTATCAGGTGGATTACCTCACCAGTGCTGACCAGGAGATTCCAGATTGACCTGTTATGACTGCATTTCTGGAGGAGATGAAAACTGCAATTAGGTTAGTGATTAAGTCTTGGTTGTTGACATGGGGCTTAGCATAAGTGACTCCATTTGAGGCCTGTTACTTCCTATTTAAAACTAGGATGAATAGTCATTATGTCTGCAACTCACTCTTAAATAGTTCAGAAAAAAAATCCAGACCAAGCAAAGATGGAAAATTATTAACAATCGTTAAATCTGGACAGAGGTAATAGATATTAGTTTATGGTACTATTCTCTTCACTTTTCTATATATACCCCTTAGGGTTGGGGAGAGCTGTGATTGGGAGGGTCATGAAGAGGGGGTCTTGGAGGGTGAGGCAATATTCTGTTTCTTGACATGGTTGATACTTGCACTATAATAATTCATTTATGTTGTATAGTTTTGTACTTAATTGTATGCATGCTGTGTGTGTGTATATTTGTGTCAGTATAAATGTTTCTTTCCCTTTTCTGTAGAGCTTGAATGAAGGCACAAACATACAGGAAGCCCTGGAGGCTGTCTTAAGACAACGAGACATCTGGCTCAGAGATGGATGCCAACATACTGAAGAAGAGAAGGGAAAAATGGTCTGAGATGCTTCCTGATGCCATTGCTGAAACTGCACTACCTCAGGTGTGGCCCTGCCTCCACCCCTGTGGTTATAAGGGAGAGTAAATGTCCTTATCTTCAGAGTCTCTTGAAATCAGGGAGTGGGGGCGGGAAGGATGCATTGGAAGACTGGGATTGACGTGTACACACTACTGTATGTAGAATAGATAGCTAATGGGGACCTGCTGTTATAGCTCAGGGTTAGGGAACTCTGCTTGGAATTCTGTGATGACCTGTATGAGAGGGGAATCTGAGAAAGAGTGTATGTATGTGTGTATATGGCTGGCTCACTTTGCTGTGTACCTGAAACTAACACAATATTGTGAATCAACTATACTGCAATAATTTTTTTAAAAATTCCAGAACTAATGACTACCAAAAATGTCTCTTGGAATCATTTTCTTTTCTATATCCCAAAGCATCTCAGGTATTGTGTTGGGGGTCGCCCAGACCATCTTTGAGTTTGGTGAGTCACTGGAAGGACTCACAGGACTCAGAAGTGATAATATTCAGAGTTTTTTTCAGCCTATTTTAATTTCTTTATTTTTATTGAAATGCAATAGACATACAATATTACATTAGTTTCAGGCATACTCTCAGAGAAGGCGATGGCACCCCACTCCAGTACTCTTGCCTGGAAAATCCCATGGACGGAGGAGCCTGGAAGGCTGCAGTCCATGGGGTCGCTAAGAGTTGGACACGACTGAGTGACTTCACTTTCACTTTTCACTTTCATGCATTGAAGAAGGAAATGGCAACCCACTCCAGTGTTCTTGCCTGGAGAATCCCAGGGACGGGGGAGCCAGGTGGGCTGACGTCTATGGGGTCACACAGAGTCGGACGCGACTGAAGTGACTTAGCAGCAGCAGCAGGCATACTCTATGGTGCTTTGACATTTGAATACATTCTGAAATAATGATCACAATAAGTCTAGAACCATCTGTCCCCATACAAAGTTATTCCACATTATTGACCATAGTCCTTATGCTGTGTAGTACTCAGGGTTATAGTTCATTACAGTGAAAGGATGTGAAGCCAAGGTGCATGAGAAGAAATCCAAAGGAACCTGGGTGCAAGATTCCAAGAGTCGTCTCCCAGTGAAGTCACACAGGATGCACAGAATCCCACCTGTGATGTGACAACACATGTGCAGCGTTGTGTACCTGGGATGCTCCCTTGAGCCTAGGAGTCCAGGGTTTTTACTGGGGGAGTGGGAGTCATGTCGACACACATGCTCTAATGGCTGGCCATAGTTATTGACGCTCTAGGAGGAAAGCACTTGTTAAACCACAAATTCCATCATTTAAACAAACTAGATAAACTGTACAGTGTAGTTCAAGATTTAAAAAAAAAAAAAAAAAAAGACTCTAAAGAGTACAAAACACTCTTACCAGAACCTTCGAGGAACTCGGTTCCCTGGTGTCAACCAAGGCCCATTTGCGACAACAGATCCTTTTCGGGAATGTGCAGGGTTTGAGCAACTCAGGTCTGCTGAGTTAACTCTTTTCTGAGCAGTATGATCACCATCCTCAGTCTTTCCTTTGAGTAAATGGAGGTCCAGAGGGGTTACTAATAAAAAAGATACCTAAAGCAGCCCAGCTAATAAAAGAATGGTGCTCTTAAGTCCTTGGTGTGACTGTTTCAAATGTCCCCTTTCAAGTCGGCCACACCACAAGGACCCACTCTTCGGATCAGAGAAGACACAGTGGCAGGCTGGATTTGGCTCAAAGGCTCTGCATCCTGCACCCTTGGGACATCTAAAGATTCTCCTTCTGGAAGTGCCTGTAAAGGAATAAAAGGGTGAGAAATCCCCTTGCAGTGGGAAAGCAAAGGAATGGAAAAGAAAACCGTACAAATGGATAGAAATATCAAAAATTTCCCAAAGACAGAATTTGTTTGGGAAGCTGTTGACCCAGGGACGGTGAGGGGGTCCCTGGCCCCAAACCTGCAGGCAGGGCCTACTGGAGGAGCAGGGCAGGGCCAGATGGTGGATGGGAAGGAGAGACATCAGGGGTGTCCCCAGCTGCTTACACCCTCCACTGGCTCCTCCCCCAACCACAAAGCACAGGAAGCCCAACACTTGAACCCAGGACAGCCCCCCACCCTGCCCCCAAGTATGAGAGAGGGACAGATCATTCTCTAAAGCAATGTTTTTGGAATGGCAATAGAAACTCATTCCTAAAGTGGCCATTGCTCTCCCAAAGGTGTTTGGGAAACTGAAGGAAAGTTTGTGTTATAGGGATTAGGGGGTGCCACAAGCACTTCCTGGGAGGGGATCAGGATGCTAAGTGTCCCAGGAGGTGTCCCACCCTACAGTCCATGAAATATTCATGGAGGTAAAGAACCTGTAATAAATACTCAAGTCCAGCTCTGAGTGCCATTTTACTCATGCTGCTGCTGCTGCGAAGTCCCTTCAGTCGTGTCCAACTCTGTGCGACCCCATAGACGGCAGCCCACCAGGCTTCCCCATCCCTGGGATTCTCCAGGCAAGAACACTGGAGTGGGTTGCCATTTCCCTCTCCAATGCATGAAAGTGAAAAGTGAAAGTGAAGTCGCTCAGTCGTGTCGGACTCTTAGTGACCCCATGGACTGTAGCCCACCAGGCTCCTCCATCCATGGGATTTTCCAGGCAAGAGTACTGGAGTGGGGTGGCATTGCCTTCTCCACATTTTACTCATAAACAAAAGTAAAAATTTCCGAAGAATGCAATGATAGAGTGAAACAATGGAAGTTTGTTCTTGTTTCACTGTTTTGTTTATTGTTGTTGTTTTTGTTTGCTTGTTTGTTTTAATTTCATCTTCCTCTCTCTTTTAAAATTGAAGTATAGTTGATTTACTATGTTGTGTTAATTACTGCTGTACAGCAAAGTGACTCAGTTATTCAGTTCAGTTCAGTTCAGTTCATTTCAGTCACTCAGTTGTGTCCAACTCTTTGCAATCCCATGAATCGCAGCACGCCAGGCCTCCCTGTCCATCACCAACTCCCGGAGTTCATTCAAACTAATGTGCATCGAGTTGGTGATGCCCATCTCATCCTCTGTCATCCCCTTCTCCTCCTGCCCCAATCCCTCCCAGCATCAGGGTCTTTTCCAGTGAGTCAACACTTCGCATGAGGTGGCCAAAGTATTGGAGTTTCAGCTTCAGCATCAGTCCTTCCAATGAACACCCAGGACTGATCTCCTTTAGAATGGACTGGTTGGATCTCCTTACAGTCCAAGAGACTCTCAAGAGTCTTTTCCAACACCACAGTTCAAAAGCATCAGTTCTTTGGCCCTCAGCTTTCTTTATAGTCCAACACCCACATCTATCCATACATGACTACTGGAAAAACCATAGCTTTGAGTAGATGGACCTTTGTTGGCAAAGTAATGTCTCTGCTGTTTAATATGCTATCTAGGTTGGTCATAACTTTCCTTCCAAGGAGTAAGCGTCTTTTAATTTCCTGGCTGCAATCACCATCTGCAGTGATTTTGGAGCCCCCAAAAATAAAGTCTGACACTGTTTCCACTGTTTCCCCATCTATTTCCCATGAAGTGATGGGACCAGATACCATGATCTTAGTTTTCTGAATGTTGAGTTTTAAGCCAACTTTTTCACTCTCCTCTTTCACTTTCTACAGATCGCTTTCCTCTTAATCTGCCTTTATGTTACAATAAGGATATCCTTATTTTAAAAAAGTTATTTGTATGTGGGTAAATTATATTATCCAAAAATTTCATTTCAGGATAGTAAAGGGAGCATATAAAAATGTTTCTTTTAACACTAATCTAGGGAATTCCCTGGCTTTCACTGCTGAGGACCTGGATTCAATCCCTGGTTGGGGAATTAAGATCCACATGGCTTCTCCCCTCCAAAAAATACCCCCAAATAGAACACAAATCTATGGTAATAAAAAAATCAGAAAAGCATTTACCCAGAGTGGGTGGGGCAGGTAGGTGGTGGATGGTGAGAGAAAGAACTGTAAAAGTGCACAAAAGAACTTTCTAGAGTGAAGGAAATGTTCTCTGCCTTGGTCGGGTTGGTATGCAATTGTCAAAACTCATCAAACTATGCACTTCAAGTGGGCGCATTTCATTGCAATTGCCATGTAAATTATATCTCACTCAAGTTGGATAAAACATAAATTTAGACATTGTACAAAAATTTTTTTTTTCCATTAAAAAAAATATTTAGGGTTCAGGATGGGGACCACATGTACACCCCTGGTGGATTCATGTCAGTGTACGGCAAAACCAATACAATATTGTAAAGTAATTAGCCTCCAATTAAAATAAATATATATATATTTTTTAAATTATTTATTTATTTGGCTGCACTGAGTCTTAGTTTCAGCATGCAAGATCTTTGATCTTCCTCTCAGCATGTGGGATCTTTTTTCAGTTGCAGCTTGTGGGATTTAGTTCCTTGATCAGGGATCAAACCTGGACCCCCTGCAATGAGGAGCATGAAATCTTAGTCACTGAATCACCAGGGAAGTCCTTGTACAGAAAAAATTATAAATATATGTTTGTTGTATAAGGGAGGCATTGGATCTGCTAAGGCCTTGAAATTCATTAAGTGGATTTGGACAGGCATTTAAAATAATGGTACCTGGACCCCCCGCAATGAAATGTGAATACATTGCTTATTCTGAATTGTAATTACAAAAGTTTGAAAAACACACCCTAAAATAGGAGCTGGATTTTCAAAAGGATGGCCTTTCTTTCAGCACAGTACCTACTCAGGGCAAAGGTTTCACTGATGGTGGTGGATGAAAATCTGCATTTCACATAGTTTTCTTGATCATTTCTGATTCTTTTTCAGCAGCCTTACCACATGTGATTAGACCATCCTGGCTTTACCCAAGAAACTTGCTGGTCAGGAGCTGGTGTTTGCAAGAGTCTTAAATGTGGTAGTGTGAGTTCTAATCATGGAAATTACAGGGAAGTGGGGAAATGGGTGATGAGGTTAGAAATATAAATTTTCACCTTTCATAACTAGGAGTTAATAGTTAATGTCTAAATTTGACCAATCCAGAATTAACATCAATAAAATAGGGGAAATACATATCATATGACACACGAAGGGCTAACTTTCCTAATATTGTGCAAATATTCCTGACTTACCATGGTCTAACTTAGAATTTTCTTGGCTTTAAGATGATGTGAAAGTGATATGCAGTCATTAAGTAGAAATTGTATTTTGAATTTTGATTGTTTCCCAGGCTAGTAGTAAGGAGTTTGACCCTTTCTGGTGTTGCTGGATGGGGCAGTGGCCACAGTCCCCATGATCCTGAAGGTAAACGACTGATACAACGATTCCGTCCCCGGACAACCATTCTGTTTTCGACTTTCAGTACAGTATTCAACAAATTACATGAGATATTCAACACTTAGGGCTTCCCTGGTGGCCCAGCAGTTAAGAATCTGCCTGCCAATGCAGGAAATGCAGGTTCAGTCTCTGAGTCAGGAAGATCCCCTGGAGAAGGAAATGGCAGCCACTCCAGTATTCTTGCCTGGGAAATCTCAAGAAAAGAAGAGCCCGGCAGGCTGCAGTCCACGGAGTCACAAAAGTGTCGGACATGACTTAGCGACTAAACAACTACAACCAATTCAACATTTTATTATGAAGGCTTTGTGGGAATTCCCTGGTGTTCCAGTGGTTAGGACTCCGCAGGAGGCATGTGTTTGATCCTTGGTCAGGGAACTAAGATCCTGCAAGCTGTGCAGTGCAGCCAAAAAAAAAAAGGCTTTGTGTTAGATAATTCTGCTCAACTATAGGCTAATGCAAGTATTTTGAGCACTTTTAAGGTAGGCTAGTTTAAGCTATGATGTTTGGTAGGTTAGGTGTATTAAATGCAATTTCGACTTACTATATTTTCAATTTATGATGGGTTTATGGGATGTAACCCCATCATAAGTCAAAGAAGATCTAGATTTCTCACAAATCAATCAGGAAAGGAGCAGTCCCATAGTGGGGAAAATGCACAGAGAATATGAACAAATAGCTCCTGCTATGCTAAGTCACTTCAGTCGTGTCCAACTCTGTGCGACCCCATAAACGGCAGCCCACCAGGCTCCCCGTCCCTGGGATTCTCCAGGCAAGAACACTGGAGTGGGTGGCCATTTCCTTCTCCAATGCATGAAAGTGAAAAGTGAAAATGAAGTCTCTCAGTCATGTCCGACTCTTCGCGACCCCATGGACTGCAGCCTACCAGGCTCCTCCATCCATTGGATTTTACAGGCAAGAGTACTGGAGTAGGATGCTATTGCCTTCTCTGAGGAAAGGAAATAAAAATGGCTCTTAAAACTATGAGATGATTACAGCAAATTGGATGCAACTAGAGATGATCAAACTAAGTCAGACACAGAAAGACAAATCCATATGATATCACTTCGATGTGGAATCTAAAATATGGCACAAATAAACCTGTCTACAAAACAGAAACAGAATCACAGACGTAGAGATCAGACTTGCGGTTGCCAAGAGAGAGGGGGAGGAAAAGAGATGGGCTGGTAGTTTGGGGTTGGTAGATGAGAATTATCAACATTGCATTTAGAATGGATAAACAAGATCCCATGGTATAGCACAGGGAACTGTATCCAATCTCCTAGGATAAACCATAATGGAAAAGAATATTAAAAAATGTTTATATATGTATAACTGAGTCACTTTGCTGTACAGCAGAGATTGGCACAGCACCATAAATCAACTGTACTTCAATTTTTTAAAAGATGAAGAAAAAATTGAAAATATATGTAGATATATGAGACATGACTTGAAGTAAAATAAATGCCGATTGAAACAACACAGACAATGCAATTACAGATTATCACACTAAGTGAAGTAAGACCGAGAGACCAATGCCACACGACATCACTTATATGTGGAGCCTAAAATGTGACCCAAATGAACTTATCCGTAAAAGAGACCCACGGACACAGAGAACAGACTTGTAGTTGCCAAGGGGGAGGGGGTGGGGGAGGGAAGGACAGGGAGCGCGGCATTAACAGATGTAAACGGTTATATGTAGCATGCGTGAACAGCAAGGTTCTACTGCAGAGCACAGGCAACTATATTCAACATCCTGTGATAAACTGTAATGGAAAAGAATATTTTTAAAAAAAGAATGTCTATACATGTGTAACTGTCACTTGGCTATACAACAGAGATTGGCACAACACAATGTAAATCAACTATACTTCAATTTTAAAAATTAAAAAAAAAAAAAAAAACACCAACACTGAGATCCTTTTTAAATAAAGCAACTTGGTAAAGGACAAAAAGATTGGCAAAACCTAATATTGACAAGACCCTAGGGGAACGGGCATGTGCTGTTGGTGGGAGTGTTGACTGGTATAATCTCTGTGATGGACAGTTTTCAACATCTGTCAGAATTAGAAACTAATTAGAAAAATAATTTAAAAATTATTTTTCCCCTAGAAATTCATGTGCAGGAGAATGGCACATATATAGGGTACAAAAAGATGTATAACTAGGTTCTCCACTGCAATCCATTTGAAATAGAAAAGCAGTTGTTGTTTAGTCACTAAATTGTGTCCAACTCTCTTGGTTTTTTGCGACCCCATGGACTATAGCCTGCCAGGCTCCTCTGTTCATTCGATTTCCCCGGCAAGAATACTAGAGTGGATTGCCATTTCCTTCTCCAGGGAATCTTCTTGACCAGGGATCGAACTCACATTCCTGCATTGGCAGGTGGATTCTTTACCACTGAGGCACCAGGGAAGCCTGGCAAAAGATAAGGAACAGTCTAAATATCCCTCAGTAGGGGATTGGTTAAATAAGTTACCGTACTCCTAACAAAGCATAATGTGCAAGCATGAAAAAGGAATCTATCAGTAGCTCGCCATGGTCACCAGTGACTTTCATGTCGCTAAACCCAAAGTTCAGTCCTTGGTCCACTGGCAGCATTTGACATGGTTGAGCACTTCATCCTTCCTTTTACCTTTGGCTTCCAGGATACTGTGTCTGTTCGCTCTTGGGCTCTCGAGCCTCAGTCCTTGGTCCTCACCTCTTCCCATTGATGTTCACAGCCATTCTCATGGCCTTAAACACCATTGATGAGCTGTTGGCTCCCAAATTTTTCTCCCCATGAACTCCAAACTCTCTATCTAATTGCCTGTTTAACATCTCCAATGGAATAAGAGGCATCTCCAGATTAACACATTAAAAAACAATTTCCTGATTTTCTCGCCCAGTTCTTTTGCCTCTTCCTTATCTCAGTGAAAGGCAACTTGTCTTTGCAGTTGCTCAAGCCCAAAAGCCTCAGAGTTGTCCTTGATTCTTCGGTTTCTGTCTCATCCTCTAGCCAATCTGACATCAAATTCTCTCAGCTCTACCCTTAAAATATATCCAAAATATGAGCACATCTCACCACCTTCACTCCCCCCGAAACCTGGTCTTCTTCACCCCTGGCTTCTGTCTGGACCATCTCCACAGCCTCCCCACTGGGTCTTCTTGCTTCTACTTGCCCCCTCCTGTGTCCACGAGAGTTGATAAAAATAGGCCCTTCCCAGGATGCATGCATGCTAAGTCATTTCAATCATGTCCAACTCTTTATGACCCCATGGACTGTGTAGCTTACCAGGCTTCTCTGTCCATGGGATCCTCCAGGCCAAGAATACTGGAGTAGATTGCCATTTCCTTCTCCAGGGGATCTTCCTGAAGCAGGGATGGAACCTGCATCTCCTGCATTAGCAGGCTGATTCTTCACCACTGAGGCACTAGGGAAACACAGGATATGTCACTGTAAAACTTCAGAACTCAGGACAGAAAGATTTAATAAGCTTTGGAAGGGTGGGGAGGTGACAGAAAATGGTGATGGAGATGATGATGATATCAGTCAATTAAAATGGGAAGTTGCAGACATTTTCTCATGTGCAAGCTCTCAAAAATTTACATTCCTCATGAAGCTTCAGGATGAGCTCCACCAAAATGAGAACATTACCAGGAAGGAGGAAGAATTGGGATCCAAGACACAAGGAACCTGATATAGGACAGAAGGGAGGAGAATTCCAGGATGACAGAAATCCCCAAATGGCAGCTGAGTATCACAGTTAGACACCTACCAGTCCAAATAGAACCACGTGACTCAAGGGACACTTGTGTCAATGAACTGTCACCACCAGTATGCCAATTACTGTTTGCTTTGATTTTTAACCTGAAGAGAGAACGGCTGGGTGAAGGCAGACCACATTCTTGTCTGTACTTGACTTGTTTCCATCATGATGGATATCTTACTCTCTCTTGGTGATGGGATGTTGGGTCCACTGAGAATTCTCATTCCTCCTCCGATAGATGTGCTGAAAGGCTCCCACACCTGAGAGCTTGTGGAAGGGCTGGGGCATTCTCAGAAGGCAAAAACACAGAGCTGCCCACATTTCAGCCCTAACAGCTACACACACTGATGGTTAGTTGTGTGCTTTCTAAGATTTACCCATGTCCTTGCCCGCTGAATTCCCCAGAATGGGTTTTCATAGACTCTCAGGAAGCTGACACCAGATTACAACCTGGACAGAGTTCACCTCATCTTTTCCACTTATAAGGGCCAGTCTGCCCTTTCCTTACACAGACAGGTGGTCCTTGCTCTCTCAATGTTTTTTAAAAAACTAAACTATACAGTGGAAAATTTAGATTAGATTTACAATGGGGAAAATTGGGTAAAATCCAACTAAAGTCTGTCGTCTCATTAATAGTATTACACCAAAAGAAATGTCTTACTTTGACAAATGTACCATGGTTTTATAAGATGCTAACCTGAGGGGAAACTGGGAAAGGGGAATATGGGAACAGTTGTACTATTTTTGCAGCTTTTCTGTAAATCGAAAGTGATTTTAGGGCTTCCTTGGTGACTCAGTGGTAGAGAATCTGCCTGCCAATGCAGGAGATGCTGGAGATGAGGGTTCGATCCCAAGGAGGAGGAAATGGTAACCCACTCCAGTATTCTTGCCTGGAGAATCTCATGGACAGAAGAACCTGGTGGGCTACAGTCCATGGGGTCACAAAGAACGTCGAACACGACTGAAGTGACTGAGCACAGCACAGCATGTTGTATGAAAGAAAACACTATACAATACCTGAGTGCAATCTGCTGTCACCAGTGACGATCCTGGTCAGGTTGAACCCACACACCACAGGCGTTCGATTCTGTGTTCTCAGGAAAAACCCTTCCTTCCAAAACAAAGCCAAATCCCTAAAGGCTATTCCGCTCAATAAGCATGTGTTTCATGAGTTTGTTGTTCCTTCCCATAGTGTGACCATTTTTCTCATAGTAAGTATGATCCTAATATATAATAATAAGGATTTGTAAGATATCATGAATCCTCAATTCAAGCTAATTCTGTTCGATGGCCTTTGGTCATTATTCAGAGTTTTTTGCCTTTTTCTTTTTTTTTTTTAAGATGTATTTATTTTATTTTTAGCTACACTGGGCCTTTGCTACACACAAGCTTTCTCTAGTTGAGGCAAGGGGAGGCTATTCTTCATTGCGGTGCACAGGCTTCTCATTGCAGTGCCTTCTCTTGTTGCCGAGCACAGGCTTCAGTGTGTGGGCTCAGTAGATGTGAAACACGGGCTTAGTTGCTCTGTGACATGCGGAATCTTCCCAGGCCAGGGATCGAACCGGTGTCCCTCGCATTGCAAGGTGGATTCTTAACCACTGAACCACCAGGGAAGCCCATTAGTCAGAGGTTTTAACCTCAACGTGAGCTTTATTCGAATCACTGTTCGGTGATCAACTCCAAAGTTTGCAAAAAATCAAAATGTCTTTGTGGTGGCTTACCCAGAGACAGGAAATTTATGCTTTGCTCTCCTCATTGCTGAAATGGGTATAATAAAATCCCTACCTCAACAGCCTTTTAAAAAAATTTACTGAAGCATGGCTGATTTACAATGTTGTATTAGCTTCAGGTGTACAGCAAAGGGATTCAGTTATACATATATTCATTCTTTTTCAGGTTCTTTTCCCATGTAGGTTATTACAGAATATTGAGTAGAGTTTCCTGTGCTATACAGTAGGTCCTTGTTGGTTATCTATTTTATATATAGTAATGTGTGTATGTTAATCCCAAGCTCCTAAATTTCACAGCCCTTTTTATAAGGATGTGTAACGTGCTTAGAATGTTGTCCTGACACCTTCCGAGTGCTCCAGAAATGTTTTGTTTTTCACAAGACATATGAGAGTTTTTTAAAAGCCAATTTTAAATAACATATGCTTTCAGCTCTTACATAGTGACTTTAAAATCCTCCCTTTCCCTCAGAATGACTCTAATGGAAAATGTAGCCAAACAACAGGAGGATAAATAGTTGGGCAAATACTAACGAGAGCTCACATTTGTTGAGAGTTTTCTCCGTCCCAGGCCTCAATTCTGGATCCTGTGGCACCGTTGATCCCATCCCATGATTGGACAGTATGAGGAGGTGCCACTGGCCTAGAGCTGACACCTGAAATCCAGGATGTGACGGCTGATGTCTTGGGCAGAGGGATGAATTTGAGACCGTGGAGTTCAGTGGTCAAGGCCCTGGAGGCAGAAGGCCCTGGGAATGAATCCTAGCTCTTTTCCTTTCTAAGTAAGTTGTTAGCTTACTTCTCTGAGCCTCAGTTTACTTTTCTAGAAAATGAGGATAGGGACTTATACTTCCCTGTTGGATAGGAACCCACCTGCCAATGCAGGGGACACAGGTTCGATCTCTGGTCTGGGAAGATCTCACATGCCACGGGGCAACTAAGCCCGTGAGCCACAACTGTATTGAAACTCACGTGCCTAGAGCCCATGCTCTGCAACAGGACAGGCCACCGCAATGAGAAGCTCACATACCGCAGAGAAGGGTAGCCCCGCAATCGCTGCAACTAGAGAAAGCCCACAAAAAGGAACGAAGACTCAGGGCAGTCAACAATAAATAAAATTTAAAATTTAATTTAAAAAAAAGAAAATGGGGATATGAGGAGATCTGTGAAATTCACATAATCACACTCATGGTACCTGACACATAGTGAGCACCGAGCTGGCTGTCGCCATAATTACCAGGATGAAGCCCCAGGTGGACGGGAGACAGGGTTCAGAGAAGGCGGGGCAGGGGAGGGGAGTTGCCCTGGCTCTGTCCCAAGAAGCTTCCACATCTGAGGAGGTGAGTCACTCTTCCTTCCTGTGATAATCTGAGGCAGAGTGGCATCTCCAAGTAGATGAGCTGTGCACTCGGCGTGCCCTTCACCTCTGATGGCTCTCAGGTCGCCTGACCCATGACATCACAGACAGGATGAAATCATGAAGGCCAAAGGTCAGGGTGAGAGGAAATGGTTCCCTGCTAATCTCTTCCTTCCAATCTCTAATTCTTGGACTCATCATTTAGCAGGTTCCTCCTGGATGGGCGCTGGCCATGGTTACCCCAGGTGAGGAAGGTGGTGGAAATAAAGCTTCAGTTCATGCTTTCGGTAATCAATAGGATTCATTCAAGTATTCAATCATTTAACAAGTCTTTATTGTGCACCTACCGTGTGCCAGTCAGACAAAATCCCTGTCTTTTTTTTTTAATTTATTTATTTTAATTAGAGGCTAATTACTTACAATATTGTATTGGTTTTGCCATACATCAACATGAATCTGCCACGGGTGTACACGTGTTCCCCATCCTGAACCCCCCTCCCACCTCCCTCCCCATACCATCCCTCTGGGTCATCCCAGGGCACCAGCCCCAAGCATCCTGTATCCTGCATCAAACCTGGACTGATGATTCATTTCTTATATGATATTATACATGTTTCAATGCCATTCTCCCAAATCATCCCCCCCTCCCTCTCCCACAGAGTCCAAAAAACTGTTCTATACATCTGTGTCTCTTTTGCTGTCTTGCATACAGGGTTATCATTACCATCTTTCTAAATTCCATATATATGTGTTAGTATACTGTATCGGTGTTTTTCTTTCTGGCTTACTTCACTCTGTATAATCGGCTCCAGTTTCAACCACCTCATTAGAACTGATTCAAATGTGTATATGTACCACAGCTTTCTTATCCATTCATCTGCTGATGGACATCTAGGTTGCTTCCATGTCCTGGCTATTATAAACAGTGCTGTGATGAACATTGGGGTACACGTGTCTCTTTCAATTCTGGTTTCCTCAGTGTGTATGCCCAGCAGTGGGATTGCTGGGTTGTATGGCAGGTCTATTTCCAGTTTTTTAAGGAATCTCCACACTGTTCTCCATAGTGGCTGTACTAGTTTGCATTCCCACCAACAGTGTAGGAGGGTTCCCTTTTCTCCACACCCTCTCCAGCATTATTGCTTGTAGACTTTTGGATCGCAGCCATTCTGACTAGCATGAAATGCTACCTCATTGTGGTTTTGATTTGCATTTCTCTGATAATGAGTGATGTTGAGCATCTTTTCATGTGTTACCCATCTGTATGTCTTCTTTGGAGAAATGTCTATTTAGTTCTTTGGCCCATTTTTTGATTGGGTCGTTTATTTTTTTGGAATTGAGCTGCAGGAGTCGCTTGTATATTTTTGAGATTAGTTGTTTGTCAGTTGCTTCATTTGCTATTGTTTTCTCCCATTCTGAAGTCTGTCTTTTCACCTTGCTTTTTTTTTTTTTTTGTTTGTTTTTACGAACGAGGCACTTTATTAACCCAGCATCATTTGTTCTAATGCTTCTTGTTGGCAGCTGCCACCTGTCCAGCGGTTCTGTCCAGATCTCTCTGTCCCTGAGGCGCCAGTTTGCGGCCCCCATCTGGGTCCTTTTCCACCATTTTCAGCCCCCCCAGGGCTTGGAGGACCCGCCGGGCCACGGTCTTGGAGCCTCTGCTGAAGTGGCTGGGCATGACGCCGTTCATCTGGCGCCCCCCATAGATCTTGGTCATGAAGCCAACCCCAGTGTCACCCCGGAGGTACAGGTGCCGCCCGTGGAAGCAGCTCGTGTGTAGAACCAGTTCTCATCGTAGGGAGCAAGTTCTTTATGCTTGGCCAGCTTGACAGTGTCCACGCATTCAGGGACTTTCAGCTTCCCGGACTTTTTGAGGAAGGCTGCCAGAGCTCTGACGAACTCCTGCTGGTTCATGTCTTTTACAGTAACTCCAGGCATCGTGAGGCCTCCGCGCTGCCAGCCAGGGGCAAAATCCCTGTCTTTTAAAAATAGATATATTATTTATTCAGCTGTGTTGAATCTTTGTTGCAGTGCGCCTGCGGCATGCGGGACCTTAATTTCTCAGCCGGGGATGGAAACTGTGTCCACTGCATTGCAAAGCAGATTCTTAACCACCGGACCACCAGGAAAGTCCCCAGTCCCTGCCTTTTTGAAGCTGACAGACTAGCGGGGAAGTTAGATAATAAACATAACACATAAATAAATATTCCAGACTGTTAGAAGGTGATGTGAAAACATTGGGCAGGGTGGGCTTAGGACAGGGGTCAGCAAACTGTAGCACCCAAGTACAATCTAGCCTGCCATTTGCTTTTGTACAGTTCCCAAGCTAAGGATGGTTTTTATATCTTTTAATGTGGCTCAGAAGGTAAAGAATCTGCCTGCAATGCAGGACACCTGGGTTTGATCCCTGTGTCAGGAAGATCCCCTGCAGAAGGGAATGGCAACGACTGAATGACTAACACGACAACTACTAATGTTTGGGAAAATGAAATCAAGAGAATATTTTGTCACAACACTTAAATCAAATATAATCCACTATTTTTTTTTTTTTTAAAGAGAATGTTTTTCTTTTGGTTGTGCCTCACGGCATGTGGGATCTTAATCTTAGTTCCCCAATCAGAGTTTGAACTTGTGCCCCCTGCATTGGAAGCCCAGAATCTTAACTACAGGACTGCCAGGGAAGTCCCTGTGATATATAATATTTGCATGAAATTCACATTTCAATGTCCATGAATAAAATTTTATTGCAACATGGCCATGCTCATTCAGTTACATATTGTCTGTGATTGTTTTTGTGTTATAACAAGAGTTGAGAAGCTATGACACAGAGCATATGGCTACTGAAGCCTAAACTCTTTAATATCTTCCCAGGTGGCTCAGTGGTGAAGAATCTGCCTGCCAAGCGGGAGGCACGGGTTCTATCCCTGGGTCAGGAAGATCCCCTGGGGAAGAAAATGGCAGCCCACTCCAGTATTCTTGCCTGGGAAATCCCATGGACAGGGGAGCCTGGTGGGTTATAGTGCGTGGGGTCGCAATAGAGTCAGACATGAGTGAGCGACTAAACAACCACAACCACCTTTACTGAAAGTCTGAAGACCCCTGACTTAGGGGATTCAGAACGATGTGTGGAGGTGGATTGTTATTTTCCATCAGGAAGTCAAGGATAACCTCACTGATAAGGTGACATTTGGGTCAAGTCTGAAGGCAGGAAGGAGAAAGTTATGTTGTTGTTGTTCAGTCTGTCAGTCCTGTCCGACTCTTTGCGACCCCATGGACTGCAACACGCCAGGCTTTCCTGTCCTTCACTGTCTCCCAGAGCTTGCTCAAACTCATGTCCATAGAGTCAATGATGCCATCCAACCATCTCATCCTCTGTCGTCCCCTTTTCCTGCTGGAATCTTTCCCAGCATCAGGGTCTTTTCATATGAGTCAGTTCTTCGCATCAGGTGGCCAAAGTATTGGAGCTTCAGCATCAGCATCAGTCCTTCCAATGAATATTCAGGGTTGATTTCCTTTAGGATTTACTGGTTTGATCTCCTTACTGTCCAAGGGACTCTCAACAGTCTTTTCCAGCATATGGGCATCAGGAAAAAATGTTCAAGGCAGAGAGAGTAGCCGGTGCAAAGGCCCTGAGGTAAGAATGCATCTGTTGTGCTCAAGGAACAGGATAGAAGCCTCTGTATCTGGAGGAGACTGAGCCAGGGTTGAGTAGCAGGAGTGAGGATAGAATGGTGGCTGGGGCAGACGGTGTGGGATCGGCCACGGGGAGGACTCTGGGCAGGGGAGGACCGTGGCCTGGCTCAGGGGTTAACAAGATTCCTGTGGTTGCATGTGGGGAAGACAGTGGGGACAGGATGGAAGCATGGAGACAAGAGAGGGGGCTGCTAGGACAGTCCAGGAAGGAGCTGATGGGTAGCTGCTGGGGAAGGGAGGGAAGTGGGCAGATTCTGGATAAAACTGAGGGTGGCGTTGACAGTATTTCTCAACAGAGAATATCCTAGCTGGGGAAAAAGTCTCTCTTAAAAGCATTCACATCCCAGGTTATCACATCAGACACACCAGGGTCTTAGTCCCAGCTTGACTATATACAGGCTGTATGATGTTGGCTAAATTGTTCAATCTCTCTTAGCCTCAGTTTCTCCATCTATAAAATGGGGCTAGAGGACTTCCTGGTGGTCCAGTGGTTAAGAATCCACCTCCAATGCAGAGGATACGGGTTTGATCTTTGGTTGGGGAACTAAGATCCCACATGCCATAGAGCAACTAAGCCGAAGACCCAGCACAGCCAAAATGAAAATTAAAAGTTTTTAAATGAGGTTAATAGCCAGGGCGCAGTATCAATGAGATTGTTTATGCAAAGCACTCAGTGTGATGCCTGCATATGGCGAGTGCTCCATTTATAGATGGCAGCTGTGATAACAAGGAACCTTCCCCAGGTGGGACCCCAAGACCTGTCTGCCCAGGTCCCTGTCCCTGAAGAGTATGCCACTCTTCTAGAAGGGAGCTGTCCCTCCATCAATCACCTCCTCTGGATCCCATAGGCCTCCTCTGCCTCCGACCAAGTCAGTGACCTGAAGGCCACACAGTGAGTTGCTAAGGTTTGCCAAACCTCAGTTTTCCTATCTATAAAATGGGCCTCCTAGAGTCTGCATTACAGAGTATCAAATCATTACAGATCATCAAATGAGCTATTTCCTAAGCAGGGCGCCTGGCACACAGCAGTGCTCCTAGCAATTGCTGCTCTGTTTTCACCAAGATCATCAACAGCAATAGCTACATGGATCTCCCTCAAGTACTTTCCCAAAATTTATTATGAAAAATTTCAAACATACAAAAAATGTAAAATAATTTTATAAGAAACCCACATATTCATCACCTAGATTTGACCGTTAACATTTTACTACTCTTGCTTTATTACACATCTACTGATTCATCGGACTATCTCCATCAGTCTACTTTATCTTTTATAATGAATTGCAAAATCCTGAAATATTTCTATTAGGATTTCTGAGGACTCTGTTTACACCAAACACTACTTTTGATACTGTACTTAGTTCACTACAGCCACTCACTGGTCTAATTCCCAGCAATTCTCTAAAAACATATCAAGTATGCAGTATGTTATCCCCATTTTACAGATGAGGACACTGAGGCACAGAGAGCCAAAGGACTTAGAGCTACTAGATGTGGAAGCTGGGTTTGAACCCTGGCCACCTGGCTCCAAACACCTGGTTTTTCATCCATTAATGCCATTTCTCTTCTCCGCAGAACAGGTGAATTTCACCACACAATGAAATATCACACAGTCCTTATAAAAGAATGTTTAGAAGAGTCCAGTAAAATAACATTGGTATGTCAGATGATCGTGATTCAACTCAGATCCAGTGTCTAAGAAAAAAGGCTCCAATGAGGGACACCCACTGTTACCAGCAGTAGCTTAAGGGTAAATGAACACTGTGTGATTAAATGAAATGCTTTGTTAACTATTGCAGCTACTATTGAGTTCTTTCTTTGTGCCTCACCCTATATTATAGGCTTTACATGCTGTATCTTTCTAAGCACTTATGAAGTAGCCAGGGACTTCCCTCATGGTCCAGTGCTTAAAACTTTGCCTTCCAATGTAGGGGGTGTAGTTCCATCCCTGTTTGGGGAGCTAAGACCCCACATGGCTCAAGGCCAAAAAAAAGAAAAAAACATGAAACAGAAGCAATGTTCTAACATATTCAATAAAGACTTTAAAAATGGTCCACATCATGTATCTAGAGTCTATTATACAAAGTGAAGTAAGTCAGAAAGAGAAAAACAACTATCATATATTAATATATATATATATGGAATCTAGACTGCTGACAGTCCCGGGGACAGCAAGAAGATCAAACCAGTCAATCTTGAGGGAACTCGATCCTGAATACTCATTGGAAGGACTGATGCTGAAGCTGAAGTGTCAGTATTTTGGCCACCTGATGCGAACAGATTGAGGGCAGAAGGATAAGAGGGTGTCAGAGGATGAGATGGCTGAATGGCATCACCAATGCAATGGACATGAACTTGGGCAAGCTTTGGGAGATGGTGAGGGACGGGGAGGCCTGGCATACTGCAGTCCATGGGGTTGCAAAGAGTTGGTCACAACTCGGGGGATGAACAATAACAACATGCAATCTAGAAAAATGGTACTAATGAACCTATATGCAGGGGAGCAGTGAAACGCAGGCATAGGGAACAGACTTGTGGACACGGTGGGAGAGGGAGAAGATGGGACGAATTGGGAGAGCCTCACTGAAGCATATACATTACCACATGTAAAACAGATCGCCAGTGGGAATTTGCTGTAAGACACAGGGAGCTCAAACCCGGTGCTCTGCGACAAGGTAGGGGGCAGAGCGGGGTGGGAGGTGGGAAGGTAACTCAAGAGGGAGGGGACATGTGTATACCTATGGCTGATTCATGTTGATGTATGGCAGAAACCAACACAATATTGTAAAGCAATTATCCTCCAATCAAAAATAAATTAAAAAATTTAAAACTGCTCCACATTAAAAAAAAATTCTTAAAAAAAGAAGTAGCCATTGCTGAACCCATTTTAGAGATTAGGACACTAAAACTAAGAGAAGAGTGGAACTAGTCCAAGGTTAGCCAGCCAAGAAATGGCAAACCCAGGATTCAAATTCAGGTGTGTCAGCTGAATTTGAGGTGGTTATCCTTTTCTGGCTTTTTCTACTTTCTTATTTTTCAGTAATAAGATGATTTACTTTCTTAAGGAAAGAATATTTTAGAAAGAAGTCCCCTTAAGAAAGCAGATTAATTTATCTTTATTTTATTAGCCATGTGTATTAGTTTAAAAACATTAACAACTCCACCTCACACCATACACAGAAATCAGCTCCAGATAGATTGCCAACCTAAATGTAATGCAAATGATAAAACTTTTGGAAAATAAGAGAATATCAATATGTTTCAGAGACATGGGGATATAGCTTTAATAGGATTAAAAAAAATCCATAAAGAAAAATTGAGAAATTGAGTAATGCTAAAATTAAGACTTTCTGTCCATTCAGTTCAGTTCAGTTCAGTCACTCAGTCGTGTCCGACTCTTTGCAACCCCATGAATTGCAGCATGCCAGGCCTCCCTGTCCATCACCAACTCCCAGAGTTCACTCAGACTCACGTCCATTGAGTCAGTGATGCCATCCAGCCATCTCATCCTCTGTCATCTCCTTCTTCTCCTGCCCCCAGTCCCTCCCAGCATCAGAGTCTTTTCCAATGAATCAACTCTTCGCATGAGGTGGCCAAAGTACTGGAGTTTCAGCTTTAACATCAATCCTTCCAAAGAACACCTAGGACTGATCTCCTTTAGAATGGACTGGTTGGATCTCCCTGCAGTCCAAAGGACTCTCAAGAGTCTTCTCCAACACCACAGTTCAAAAGCATCTAAAAAATGCCATTAAGAGAGTAAAAAGATGTGATTTCCCAGGTGGTCCAGTGGTTAAGACTTCATGCTCCCAATGCAGTGGGCCCAGGTTTAGTCCCTGGTCAAGGAACTAAATCCCACATGCTGCAATTAAGACCCAGAACAGCAAAAACAAACAAACAAACAAACAAAAAACCTAATTGACAGAATATATTTTTTAAAAAAGAGAGAGTGTGTGTAAAAAGGCAAGCCACAATAGGAGATGTTCATAGTTCATATAACTAACAAATGGCTGGTGTTCAGAATATATAAAGAGCAAATTCATTTTAAAAACAAACAACCCATAGAAAATTGTGCAAGACACATGAACAAACACACCAAGATAATGGATATCCACAAGACCAGTATGCAAATGAAAAGATGGTCAATTTTAATTGCTCACCAGGGAAATGCAAATTAAAACTATTATGAGCTACCACTACAGATCCACCAGAATGGCTAAAAATAAAACGCCTGACATGGCCAAGTGTTGGTGAGGATGCAGAACAATGGAAATGCTCCAACATGGCTGGAGGAAGGAGAATAAATTATTACAACCACTTTGGAAAACTCTTTGGTAGTATCTATCTATTATGTATCTATCTGTCTGTCTGTCTGTCTATCTCTATCTCCCATGAGCCAGCTAGTCTACTCCTGGATTCATACACAAGAGAAATGTGTACAGATGTTCACAATATACTGTAAATGTACTAGAACAAAATATGTACTAGAAAGTTAAGAACAAATACCATTTGTAAGGGACAAAAAATGGAAAGAACTCAAATTTCCATCTACAGTCAGTAAATAAATAAACTGTAGAATATTCACAGGATGGAATGGTACTTGACCACAAGAAGGAATAGACTGTATGTATAGACCCAACCTGGCTAAATTCTGCAGTCATAACGTTGAGAGCTGGCTTAAAACTCGACGTTCAAAAAACTAAGATTGTGGCATCCAGTCCCATCACTTCATGGCAAATAGATGGGGAAACAATGGAAACAGTGAGAGACTTTATTTTCTTGGGCTCCAAAATCACTGCGGATGGTGACTGTAGCCATGAGATTAAAAGACACTTGCTCCTTGGAAGAAAAGCTATGACCAACCTAGACAGCATATTAAAAAGCAGAGACATTACTTTGCCAACAAAGGTCCATCTAGTCAAAGCAATGGTTTTTCCAGTAGTCATGTGTGGATGTGAGTGTTGGACCATAAAGAAAACTGAGCGCTGAAGAATTGATGCTTTTGAACTGTGGTGTTGGAGAAGACTCTTGAGAGTCCCTTGGCCTGCAAGGAGATCCAACCAGTCCATCCTAAAGGAAATCGGTCCTGAATATTCATTGGAAGGACTGATGGTGAAGCTGAAACTCCAATACTTTGGTCACCTGATGCGAAGAATTGACTCTGTAAGAGACCCTGATGTTGGGAAAGACTGTTGGGAAGGCAGGAGGAGAAGGGGACGACAGAGGATGAGATGGTTGTATGGCATCACTGACTCGATGGACATGAATTTGAGCAAGCTTCGGGAGTTGGTGATGGACAGGGAAGCCTGGTGCGCTGCAGTCCATGGGGTCACAAAGAATCGGACACAACTGAGCAAGTGAACTGAACGTTGAGAGAAAGAAGAGAGACACAGGAGTTCACAGTGTATAGTTCGGTTTATGTCGTGTGGGGAGCAGGCAAAATGAAAGAGGCATGAAGAGACATACTTAGGTGCGGTAACCTAAATCAGGTAGAAGTTAGTGAAGTGGGTAACTTCATGGGGAGGGAGAAAGCCGTGTCTGGGAGGAGGCTGGAGGGAATTTGTAGAAACCTGGGAAGATCTGTTTCCTCACCCGGGTGGTGGTTACACAAGTGTGTTTGTCATAATTCATTCAGTAGAACATTTATGTTTCATGTGCTTTTCTATATGTGTGCCGTATTTTGCAATAAAAGATTGCAAAATATATATTTCTTTAATTTGTTACTTCACTTTATTATGGATCACACTGCTGCAGTGAGGAAGACTTATGTGGTTTTTTAACTGAGAGACTTCTGTTGTCTGCCGGGGGAGGAGATGGAAGCAAACTTTTCCCTTCATCTACTTCTTCTGCAGGGCCGTGAGTGACAGAGACAGGCTGCCTCGTGGTCAGGGCCACTGAACTGACATCTAGGATGGCAGGACTCTTCAGGTAGAGGGTTTTGCTGCTCCCCTGGTCTCTGGCCCGGGGAGCAGCACCACAATCATCCTATCACGGGCACCCAGAGGGTACCAGCCTGCGGACCACTCTTCAAGGAGAGGTGACCCTCCCCAAGAAGAAATCCAGACTGTTCTCTCGAGAGCCAAGTCCATCATTCCTACTGAGCAGGCACAGGCACACCCAGAAGCCTGGGGGTGGGGGTGAAGGATAAATAATTAAAAATGACTCTGAAAAGTAGGTTCGTCATAGCCTTACCTTACAAACTGGGCAGACTGGAAGTCTCGGGTAAATAACTGGGAGGCACTGTGTGTGGCGCTGGCTCTGTGCTGGGCACTGTTCTAAGTAGCTTATATCTATTACCTGATTTAATTGTCACATAACCCTCTAAGATGGCCGCTATCAGTATCACCGTTTAACAGATGGAGAAACTGAGGCACGGTGAGGTTCAATCATTTCCCTAAGCTGGTCAATGCTAGATCTAAACACAGGCTAAGTCACCCCCGAGTAGATGTTCTGTTCGCCACCACAAGATTACTCTAAGGAGAGGATAAGAAATAGGAAAATGGGAGTCTATTTCTCAAAAGCACAGAAGTATCTAAAAAGAGAAACTAGAAGTAATTCTATGGCTGTCCTGAGAGTAGGCAAGAGGCCTGCGTATGATCAGGACAGAGGAAAGGGGTCATAAGTGAGCTATGACCCCTTTATCAGCTACATCAGGAACCAAAAAGTACAATTCCAGTAGGGCTTTTTTCTTTTTTGGCTGCTCAGCTTGTGGGATCTTATTTCCCCCACCAGGGATGGAACCTGAGGCCCCCAGTGGTCAAAGCGCAGAGTCGTAACCTTTGGACTACCAAGGAAGTCCCCAGTGGGTTTTCTTTTTGGCTGGGGTCTTGGTTGTGGCAAGCGGGGGCTACTCTTGGTCGTGGTGTGCGGGTTTCTCATTGCAGTGACTTCTCTTGTTGCACAGCACAGGCTCTAAGGATACACAGGCTTTGCTGGTTGGGGCAAGTAGGCTCAGGAGTTGTGGTTTATGGGCTCTAGAGCACAGGCTCAGTAGTTGTGGCACACGGGCTTAGTTGCTCCGTGGCCTGTGGGATCTTCCCACAGCAGGGGTTGAACCCATGTCTCCCGCATTGGCAGGCAGACTCTTCACCACTGAGCCACCAGAGAAACCCCCAGTGGGGCTTCTTAACCTGACTCAGCGATAGAATTCAGGGGCCGTGTGAACTGGAAAAACAACTTTGCTTTGACAGCCCTTCAATTCAATGATCCTCAGCATGTGGTTTGGGAACAAAGCGATTTTCATAAGATGTGTTTGTCCTTTTCACTCTTTAGAAGCTACCTGACCTGCGATGACGTCATCACTGTGATGGCTAATGAAACGTATGCACGTGTATTCTTGAGTTTCAAAAACCTCGTCGTTCTGGGAATCCCTGGAGGTCCAACGGTTAGGAGTCGGTGCTTTCACTACAGAGAGCCCAGCTTGGGAAACTAAGATCTCACCATCCTTGAGACATGGTCAAAAGAAAAAAAAAGGAAAGAAAAGAAAAAAAAAAAATTCTCTTTTATTTTCTTACACTGTTGTTGTCCAGTCGCTCAGTCATGTCCAACTCTTTTCGATCTCACGGACTGCGGCACGCCAGGCTTCCCTTTCCCTTACCATCTCCCAGAGTTTGATCATGTTCCTGTCCACTGAGGCAGTGATGCCATCCAACCATCGCATCCTCTGTTGTCCCCTTCTCCTCCCGCCTTCAATCGTTCCCAGCATCAGGGTCTTTTCTCATGAGTCAGCTCTTCCCATCAGGTGGCCAAAGTATTGGAGCTTCAGCATCAGTCCTTCCAATAAATATTCAGGGTTTCTTCCATGGTAAATATTGATAGATATAACCCCACATATAACACAACTCTTTGGGGTCCTCAATAATTTTTAAGAGGGTAGTTTAGGAACTGCTGCTGTAATTGAAATTTCCCAGGTGCTTCTAACATGGTGGGGGATTGGAAGGGCCAACCCCAGGACACAGCAGATTTCTGGCTTTGTCATGAGAAGAAATTACAGATGTTTTTACACCCTATTATAGTCATCCCTATTGTAGATGTCACAAGACTCAAACACCATCAATACACTCAACAAAGCTTCTAAATTACTATCATTTTTAATGCATTGATAAAGAAGTACATATATTACTGTATCACATATACAAAACATTTCCTGCATCTGTGTAATAGCATCCATTTCCTTTGTATCTTGTGTATATATATATTTTTTTAATGCATGTAAAAACATGATTCGGGGAAGGGCTTCACCAGCCTACCACAGGCGACTTTAGCAAAAAAACTTCAGGTAGCAGTAGTAGCAAAGAACCCAACCACCAATGCAGGAGACGAAAGAGACGCAGGTTTGATCCCTGGGTCGGGAAGATCCGTTGGAGGAGGAAATTGCAACCTGCTTCAGTATTCTTCACCTGAGATATCCCACGGACTGAGAAGCCTGGTGGGTTACAGTCCATGGAGTCACAAAGAGTCGGACACGACTGAGCACACACACAGGAGGAAGTTAAAATTGCTAAGGGTAGAATTTCCCTGGTGGTCTACTGGGTAGGACTCCACACAGCGAATGAAGAGGCAGAGGGTTCAATCCCCGGATAGGGGAACTATTGGCCCACAGGCCCTGCTGAGCAGCCAAAAAATTAAAAGCAAAAACAATTGCTGAGGGTGAGCAGGGTCTTGAGGTTATTTGAGTTTGACTAAAAGGGCTGCTTTTTTTTTTTTTTTTTACATTTTAAGCTGTAATGGAGACTCCAGGAGGTGGAGAAAAATCCAAGCAGTGCAAAAGCCCATCTTGAACCATGCCCCCAGTGTTCTTCTCAGAAACTGGTGTCCACAGTCTGCAGATACAGCTCTGCTTGAATTTACAAAGCCAAATTGTGGAGTCATTTTGTCAGACAAGAAGAAGCAAAGAAAACCTGGACCCTCTGACTTTTCCTGCTGCTCTGGCAAAATGAGGGAATGAAAGTCGTTCAGTCGTGTCCGACTCTGCGGCCCCATGGACCGTAGCCTGCCAAGCTCCTCTGTCCATGGAATTCTCCAGGCAAGAACACTGGAGTGGGTAGCCATGCCCTTCTCCAGGCATTGAACTCAGGTCTCCCACATTGCAGGTGGATTCTTTACCGTCCGAGCCAGGCTCTGGGAAAATACCCAAGGGTATCTTGGCAAGCCACTTACAACCTTCAAACAGGTCAGAAACCTTTTACAGAGAGGTCTCACTGGCTCCCACCTAGTTAGTTAGTGCTTAGTCCGCCCCCCTGGACTGTAGCCTACCAGGCTCCTCTGTCCAAGGGATTCACCAGGCAAGAATACTGGAGTGGGTTGCCATGCCCTCCTGAAGGGGATCTTCTCGACCCAGGGATCAAACCCAGGTCTCCTGCATTGCAGGTAGATTCTGAGCCACGGTAAATCTGAGCCACTAGGGAAGCACGGTCCCACCTACATCCCAAGGCAATTTCTGGAACTCACACATTAATAATCATAAAAATAACAGCTGGTTCTTATCCAGCCCTTACTCTGGGCCAGGCCCTGTTCTCAGCATGCAATTTCATGTGTCAACTGGTTTAAACTTCACCATAGCCCATAGTGTTCATACTGTTATCACCGTCATTTCACAGGCGAAGAAACCAAGTCCCAGCGAGGTCGAGTACCAGCTGAAGTTGCACAGCTCAGAAGCAGCGCTGTCATTGGCGGACTTCGATTTTCTGTTTTCAGCATGCGGGGTGGGGGGCGGTGGGGGCGGCAGCTGCGAAGGACTGAACTAAGCTTGGAGAGAAGGAGGAAGGAACTGCCAAGAATACAAAGACCGTGAGGAGGGAAAGGGATGGGGAAACTCCCCACCCCAACCCAGGTCGCGGATGAAGGTGCCTGAACACCTGAGTACCTCGGGATCCGGAAAGGCCAGAGATGGGGACCAGTGTCAGTGCCCTGGGGGCTCCACAGCTGCGGGGTGAGGCTCCTGGAAACAAGCACAGACTTACCGGTCCGGGCGCTCACCTGGTGGCCAGCTTGGAGGTGGCGGCGGTGGTTTACCAAAACTTCCTGGGTACCCCTTCCTTCGCTCCGCCCTTGGGGGGGTGCATGTGGGCGTGGGGCGCCTGGGACCGGCCAGACCAGTGGGACGCGGGGCCCCAGCTGTCTGGGGAGGCCGTCACCTGGAGAAGGCAGGCTCTTCCGGGGCTGGGACAGCTGTGGGCGGTGGGATGGCTCATAAATACCACCGTCGCACTGGTGCCCGAGACGCACGCATGCTGGGAGCTGGCGCCCCAGAGGGTGAGCCGGGACCCGGAGGGAACCCCCAGCCCCAGCTCCCGGTTCCCGGATTGATAGTCCCCACCGGCCTTTGCCCTGGCAGGCAGGTCCTCCATGACCAGGGGATCCGAACTGAAGCAGGAGGGCAAGGGCTGGGGAGAAGGAGGGTGGGTATGCAAGCGCAGGGCCAGGAAACAGGGAGAAATTGGGGTCACTAACAGCAGGATGGGATGCTGAGATAGGGGCAGGGAGGATGGGGCTGCTCCAGGTGGGATGAAATGCTTGGGTGATCTGGGGATGGAGTGGAGGTATTGGAGTCACAAAGATGGAAGGTTGCAGGATGGAGGAGAGGACCATGAGATCTCTGAGGGCAGGGTGGAATGCCAGGGATGGGGTTGCCAAAGGCAACCTCCTACACTGAGAGCCCCACCCCCAATCCCATTCCCAAACCTCTTGCACTGGGAGTGAACGGTGGATAAGAGCAAGGGTTCTGCAGCCAGGACCCCTGGGTTCCAGTCTCCGCTCCCTCACACTTGAGCCATGCCACTGAATCACTCCATTGCTCAACTTCCTCATCCGTGATACGGGGCTGATGATCACAGAGGCCACCAACACAGGAATGTTGCCGGGCTCCCACGAGTTCATCTATGCAAAGTGCTTAGCACCCAGTGAGGCTCAGAGGGTATTTGTCTCTCAGTCGTGACACTTGCTTTTGTTTTCTCTCCAGACTTTGGATAAGCACTCCCTGTGAAGCCCTCCCTGCCATCCCCGCTGCCTCCTTCCCCCATCCTCTCAGCCCCTCCTGCTGATGCCTGCAGGACCCTTCCCCTTCCCCTGCTCCCCACCTCCCCTCTACCATGTGTTCTTTTCGTCCCTGCTGGACCTGCTGCTGTCTACTCCTCCTCTCCCTGGAAGTCCGGGGGTCCCCAAAGCCTCCCAATGCTGCCCCCGAGCAAGTGCACTTGTCCTACCCAGGTAAGTGTCTGTGACCTCTCCCTGGGCATTTCCCAGTGAGGACCAGTTGGTTTGGGGGCTCTGGTATTTCGCACTGATTCCCGAGGGAGTCTAGGCTGGTGGGTCTTCCTGAGCCTCAGTTGTCCACATCTGTTAAATGGGGATTATAAGCAGTAGGCTACGTGGCTGTGTGGGAAATGGTTCTGGTTCTCAGCCTATAGTAAGCATTCTCCTTGGAGGATTGGAGTTGTCCTTATTCATTGTGTAACTGCTCATTGTGTTGTCATAAAACACCTCCTGGTCCTTGATCTTGGGGTGGAGGTGCAAGGGGGTAATAAGACCCTGGACTCTGGACCCTCTGCACCCAGACTTCCGGGTTCTAACCCAGCTTTGTTGCTTATCTGCCGTGTGACCTTGGGGGAGTGACTTAACTTCTCTGGCCTCAGCCTCCTCATCTGAACAGTGGGGGTAATATTAGTGAGACTTCCCAGTGGAGAGTAAGTGAAATATTAACCTGTGAAGTGGCAAACGGGAACTTGGAATGTGGCAGTGGTTCTCACATGTTTCTGTCTCAGGACGCTTTGGCACAGCTGAAAAAATTATGAGAACTTCAGAGAGCTTTAGCCTATGTGAGTTATATCCATAATAATCGCCATATCAGAAACTAAAATGGAGGCATTCAAAAATATTGATTCAATCATTAAAAATGAACAATAGTAAACCTATTCAGTAGTAAGGTAAATGACATTTTTCATGAAAAGCAATATTGTGAGAAAATTGGCATTGGCTTATTAAATCTTTTAAGGTCTCTTTAATGTCCTCTCCTATCTGTGACAGTTTCTCAGACTTTTGTTCTTTTTTTGGATCCTTGACACTTTTAGGGTAGTTTCATTTAGTTCGTTATTTATTCGTTTATTTATTTATTTGGCTGTGCTGGGTCTCCGCTGCTGCTCAGGCTTTTCTCCAGTCGCAGCGAGGAGGCTACTCTCTTGTTTCAGAACATGGGCTCTAGGGCAGGTGTGGGCTCAGAAGTTGTGGCTCTCAGTCAGTTGCCCCGTGGCATGTGGAATCTTCCTGGGCCAGGGATCGAACCGCATCCCTTGCATTGACTGGCAGATTCTTAACTCCTGGATCACCAGGAGGTCCTAAGATCCAGAAGTCCTAAGGTAGTTTCTTAAAGGTTAGTTGCATTGAGAATCTGAAACCTCATGAATGAAATGGCTTTGACATTTGCTGGATAAGTAACCTCGGACAAGGCACTTTGCCTGGAGGCCTCTGTAAACTGGCACAAAAAGAAAACTCATCTCACAGGGCTGCTGTGAAAACCCAGTGAGATCATAGCTGCCCTTTGTTTGGCCTACACAATAATGATAATGATAACAAATATACTCTTAGAAGTGATTCAGATGGAAAACTCATTTAACCTCTTATTGACCTTAAGCTGTAGGTACTATTGTTAGTTCCATTTTACAAAAGAGTAAACTGAGGCCCAAAGCAATGAAGAGACTCACCTCAGGTCACATACTCGGATTTGAATCCAGGCAGGCTGGCTTAAGAGCCTGCCATATTTGGTCTTCAAACTGTAAATTTTGTACTAATTTTAGATACCATGAGATCTTACTAATGCCAGCAGTATTTCAGTCCACCAACAAGGGTATACTTTAGCCTTCTTTCCTCATTTGCAACTTCTTTTTCCAACATTGAGAAACCAAGCTCCCTCTACTACAATAGACTTACTCATTTGTTCAGTGCTAGAGTGAGCATAAAGGGGTTGCTCCGTGGCCTGTGGGGTCTTAGTCCCCTGACCAGAGATGAAACCTGAGTTCCCTGCATTGCAAGGCAGATTCTCAACCACTGGACCGCCAGGGAGGTCCCTGTTTTTTGATATACTTAACAGCCCTTTGTTAGTGTTTCTATTCCGTATCGACTTCCCCCTACAACCTACGTGTGTGCTAAGTCACTCCAGCTGTGTCTGACTCACTGCAACCCTATGGACTGTAGCCAGCCAGGCTCCTCTGTCCATGGGAGTTTTCAGGCAAGAATACTGGGGTGCGTTGCCATGCCCTCCTCCAGGGGGATCTTCCTGACCCAGGGATCGAACCCTTACCTCTTATGTTTCCTGCATTGGCAGGGAACACTAGCAGCACCTGGGAAGCCCCCCTACAACCTAGGAAGGCTTTAATTGTTCATTTCTTGGGGTGTGTGAAGGAAAGATGAAACAGGACTATAGCTCTAGGACTCAGGGTTTTAAGAAAATGACAGACTTGAGAAGCATCCTACTCCTGCCTCTCGACTAACTACTCCATTCCCATCCCCTCTTTTTTCTACCCCTTCCCCATTCCAGCCCATGTAAGTAATCCAGCTGTTCAGTTTCTGGTGTACGTCTCTTGTACAAATAAATGAGCAGATAACTTGTGTATTCTCTTACACCCTCTTACATGAAGAGTAGCTGACTATAGACACTCTTGTGTACATTGTTTCTTTTAACCTTGCGTCCTGGACGTCAGTCTATACTGGTTCCTAGAGTTCATCGTCTTCCTTTCCGACAGCTGTGAAGTGCTCCCTGGTACAGATGTTACATAGTTCCTTAAGTCGCGCTCCTATGTAGGGGCATGTCTGTGGTTTCCGATATTTTGCAGTTACAAACAGTGCTGCCATGAATGACCTGTGCGCGTGCCTTCTGTACACACGTTGCAGGAAAAAGAATCACCTGGTGGGCTTCCCAGGTGGCACTAATGGTAAAGAACCCGCCTGCCAACGCTGGAGACATGAGAGACTCCATTTCACTCCCTGGGTTGGGAAAATCCCCTAGAGAAGGGCATGGCAACCCACTCCAGTGTTCTTGCCTGGAGAACCCCATGGGCAGAGGAGCCTGGTGGGCTACAGTCCGTAGGGTCGTAACGAGTCAAACACGACTGAAGTGACTTAGCACGCGTGCACACACACCACATGTTATTTTTAAAACCTTGATTTTGTTGCTAATAGGGTTTGTTTGTTTGCTTTTGTTTGTTTGCAAATTGACTTTTCTGGTCATGCCTTGTGGCATGAGAAATCTTAGTTCCCTCATTAGGGATTGAACCCTCGAACCTAGGCCCCCTGCATTAGAAGCGGGAGTTTTAACCACTGGACCTTGAATGAGGTCCCTGGTTGCTGACATTCAAGAATTAGAAGCTATTACTTAAAAGTTTGTATGTGCTCTTGGGATATGAAAACCACTGTATAAAGATTTCAGAGAACGCAATGGCAACCCACTCCAGTACTCTTGCCTGGAAAATCCCATGGACGGAGGAGCCTGGTAGGCTGCAGTCCATGGGGTCGCTAAGAGTCAGGCACGACTGAGCGATTTCACTTTCACTTTTCACTTTCATACATTGGAGAAGGAAATGGCAACCCACTCCAGTGTTCTTGCCTGGAGAATCCCAGGGACAGAGGAACCTAGTGGGCTGCCGTCTATGGGGTCGCACAGAGTCGGACACGACTGAAGCGACTTAGCAGCAGTAGCAGTTAGCAGTATAAAGATTTGCTCTAGAAGTTGACAGACTGGCTGGTACCAAGCCTGCTTCCTGCACGGCGGCCATCCCTAAAGCTGAACAATGGCTTCCGCTCCGAGACAGGGCAGGCTCTATGCTCGGCCACAGACTCCACCCCTCCCTGCTGCCTTCCTCCTTACAGCTGGCCCTTGTTCCCATATATATTAGCTAACTGGCCTCCAGACATTTGAGTTTACAACCCCTAAACAGTGTCATTTGTAAAGTATGTGGCACAAGCCTGCGCACAGTAACACCATTTATAATAATATCCATCCACTCATGTAACCCTGACTGTACCAGACACTGTTTCAAGTGCTTTCCTCTTATTTATTCATCTAAGCCTCAAAGAACCCTATAGGGGAGATACTATTATTATCCCATTTTACCGACGAGGAAACTGAGGCTCAGAGAATTGCAGTGACTTGCCCAAGGAAAGCACAGCTTGGAAATGGTGAAGTAGGGATTGAACTTGGGAAGCTCCAGAACCTGCGTCCTTAACTCCTAAATGTTCAACAGCCTCTCACTCTCTGCACATCCTTCCCCACCTCTGCCCAGGCCTCACTGCCGAACCGCCTCTGCCTCTCTCTCCAGGTGAGCCAGGCTCCATGACTGTAACCTGGACCACATGGGTCCCAGTGCCCTCTGAAGTGCAGTATGGGCTCCAGCCTTCTGGGCCCCTGCCCTTTCGGGCTCGGGGCACCTTCAGCCTCTTTGTGGATGGGGGCATTCTCCGGCGGAAGCTCTACATACACCGAGTCACCCTGCAGGGGCTGCTGTCAGGGGTCCAGTATGGTGAGAGGTGCCCCGGGGCCCGGGTGTTGAAGGGCGAATGGGAGGAGGAGTGGGATGTGGGCTAACAGCTACTATTGGCAGGTGGCTCAGGCAGGCTGGTACCCTCTCTGCTTACCTGCAAGCCTATTGTATGAGACCCTGGGATGAAAACGAAAGGCTGGAGACCTGGGGTGAGGTGGTCAGAGGGGCGTGGGTTAGACCCATTCAGTCCCCCCACCAGTTGAAGATGGATGGGGGGTGAAGGAGACACCCTGGGGCGCTCCCCCCACCCCCCAGCCGCGGCGGACTGTGACCTTTCCCTCTCCTCTCAGTTTACCGCTGTGGCAGTGCTCAGGGCTGGAGCCGTCGCTTCCGCTTCCGGGCCTTGAAGAAGGGACCCCACTGGAGCCCGCGCCTGGCTGTGTTTGGGGACCTGGGGGCCGACAATCCGAGGGCCCTCCCCCGACTGCGCCGAGAAACCCAGCAGGGCATGTACGACGCTGTTCTTCATGTGGGTGAGGAGGCATCGGCTAGGTATGGGGTGGGAGGTAACGCCAGGACTGCGAGGGGCCGGGAGCCGGGGCCAGCGTGGTTCCAAAGGGACGGGGGAGGAGACTGGCCATGGAGATGCTGTCGCGGTTAACCGGGCTCCCGGATTAAAATCAATCTGGCACTTAGAGCTACGTGCATTGGTTTTCTCGTCTGTATTACTGTTGTAAGAGCTGGGACTAGGTTAGATTCGTCCGACTGTTGTGATGACGATACGGACGTCCCAGGGGGCGCTAGTGGTAAAGAACCTGCCTGCCAAAGCAGGAGATGTAAGAGATGCGGGTTCGACCCCTGGGTCAGGAAGATTCCCTTGGAGGAGGGCATGGCAACCCACTCCAGTATTCTTGCCTGGAGAATCCCATGGACAGAGGAGCCTGGCGGGCTACAGTCCATGGGGTCACAAAGAGTCGAACACGACTGAAGCGTCTTAGTACACATGCACCATGATGAAATAAGTCGACATTGACTGCCACGCTGTAGGTGCTACGTAAGTGTTGGTTGTCGTGATCATTTCTGCTGTGATCTGAGAGCCAGGAACCAGATGGGAGACGGAAATCGGGGCTATGATTCAAAGCTGTAGTAGACGCTGGAATCAGACTCCTGAGGTTTGATTCCTGGATCCTTAAGCTCAGCTCTGTGATCTTGAGTCAGCTCTCCACCTCCCTGGACCTCGGTTTCCCCATCTGAAATGGGGATGATAATAACATCCACCTCAGAGGGTGTTTTGAAGATTCGGGTGATCAAGCAAAGCATCTGGAACACTGCCTGGTACAAAACCAGTGCCAGGGAAGACCATGCCAGTCTCAATGCTGTCATGACTCTGGGAAGGGACGAGATGGGGCTGGGGTGTTGGGGCACAGGAGACCAGCGAGGTCCTGGGTCCTGCGGGCATGTCAGGGACCAGAGGCTAAGGAGACGGTTCCAAGAGCGCATGCACTTGGGTGTGAGGTAGGGACTGAAGATGCCTGAGCGGGAGGGAGAGCCAGGACTTGATCAACTAGGTCTCAGTTCTGGCAACAGCAGAGCTGGGTCTGGATCTTCATCCTCTCCTCCACCCCCCACCTCCCCACCCCCACCCAGGAGACTTCGCCTACAACATGGATCAGGACAATGCACGTGTCGGGGACAGGTTCATGAAACTCATCGAACCCGTGGCTGCCAGCCTGCCCTACATGACCTGCCCTGGGAATCACGAGGAACGCTAGTGAGGCCCGAGGGCTTTGGGGTGCTCGAGGGCCTGGCCGACAAAACCAGTCCTTCCTAGTGTCTCACCTTAGTTTCTCACACTGCAGCAGCTCGTTGACGGACGTGAGAGGAGAGGAGATGAGGGCTGGGCTGGGAGCCAGGCTTGGCCTGATGGTGGGAAGTTGGGGGGTGGGGGTGGGCACCCAGACCCTCCCTCCTACCCTTTTACTTCCTTTTATCCAGCAACTTCTCCAACTACAAAGCCCGCTTCAGCATGCCGGGGAACACTGAAGGCCTGTGGTACAGGTAATCTGGGGGGGAGCAGGAACACTGGCCTCCCTCCCCTGAAGGATGGGGGATGCAGAGGAGACCCTCACCTCTGACCCCTGCCCTTTGACCCTTCCAGCTGGGATCTGGGGCCCGCACACATCATCTCCCTCTCCACTGAGGTATATTTCTTCCTCCATTATGGCCGCCACCTGGTAGAGAGACAGTTTCACTGGCTGGAAAGCGACCTCCAGGTAACCTGTGGATGTCCTCCTGGGATGTGCCCCCCACCCCCTCCTCCATCACCGGCTCCCCCCTCCTCCGCCCGCCCCTCACTCTGAACCCTTCTCTGCAGAAAGCCAATAAGAACCGGGCAGTCCGGCCGTGGATCATCACCATGGGCCACCGGCCCATGTACTGCTCCAATGCTGATTTGGATGACTGTACTTGGCATGAAAGCAAGGTGAGCACCCCCTTCCCGGGAACCAGGTGCTGAAATCCAGGTCGGGGGTGAGCCTGAGCCCCCCTCCCCTCCTTGCTCATCTTGCTTAGGTTCGCAAAGGCCTCCGTGGCAAGTTCTATGGGTTGGAGGATCTTTTTTACAAATACGGTGAGTGACTCCCCCCTCCACCCCAGGACTCTCGAGGCCCCACCTCCCTTCTCTCCTGAATTCAGAGGCCTGAACCCCTCTTGCTTTGTCTCAGGGGTCGACCTGCAGCTGTGGGCCCATGAGCACTCGTATGAACGCCTGTGGCCGATTTACAACTACCAGGTGAGGGAGGCCCCCGGGGAGGGCTGAGACCCATGGAGCTGGTGGTGTCAGTGGACCCCTCAGTCAGATCCCCCGGGGCCTGGCCGGTGTGACACACCCCCTCCACCTTGTCACTTCTCCAGGTACTTAATGGCAGCCAAGAGATGCCCTACACCCACCCTCGAGGCCCTGTCCACATCATCACAGGATCCGCCGTGAGCAGGGCGCGGTGGGGTGGGGTGGGATGTTGCCTTTGACCTCTGATCTATTGAGGGTGGCACCTGTGCCAGCTTGGGTGCCTCCTCCTTTATACAGCTGGCATCTCTTAGAGGGTTAGATGTACCTAGTAGTGTACCCATCACACAGATGCAGAAACAGAAGCTAAGAGTAAAATACGCCTTTGAAGTCACAGGTTCAGGAAGTGGCAGGGGCAGGGACAGCTTGCCCAGGTCTGCTGGTCGGATCCAGGACAGAGGGCTTATTGTTATCCTTGTAACTGGACTCCAGCCTTTATTCACGTTGCACCAGCTCATCCTCCACTGTATTTGGTTATTGTGTCTCTTTGTGCTCAGTTGCAGCCAACTCTTTGTGGCCCTGTGGACGGTAGCCCACCGGGCTCCTCTGTCAATGGAATTTTCCAGGCAAGAATACTGGAATGGGTTGTCATTTCCTTCTCCATTGTGTCTCCTTCGTCTCCTCCCATCTGTGACTATTCCTCCATCTTCCCTTGTCTTTCATTCTGGCCAGTTGTTTGTTTCTGTTTGTTTGTTTTTTTTTTCCTGAGTGCCCCTGGATCTGAATTTGTCTGATACTTTCTCATGCCAAGATGCAGGTTAATTTGGGGCCAGACGATCACAAGTGGTGTTGTGTCCTCAGCACATCATACCAAGGGGTCCAGGTCCTAACAGTGTCTCATTCCTGGAGGACTTTCTCTGAATCACCTGTGTAAGGATGTTCTTCCACCATCAACTTGCTGTATTTCCCTTTTTGGCTGATAAACATCTTGGGGGAGATGCTTTTAGACCCTGCAAAAGTTGTTTCTCCTCCAACTTTCACCCACTGTTTTCTTTTTTAAATCTGTTTGCCTGCGCCAGGTCTTAGTCGTGGCACATAGAATCTTTCTTTTCTTTTTCTTTTTTTTTTCAGCTGCAGCACTTGGAATTTTTAATTGCGGCATTTGAGCTCTTGGTTGAGGCATGTGAATCTAGTTCCCCAACCAGGGATCAAACTCAGGATCCCTGCATTGGGAGCTCAGAGTCTTAGTCACTGGACCACCAGGGAAGTCTCCACTTACTAATATTTGAATCCATCAGCGGGTCTTGCCTGCAACACTGATCACTGGGGCGTTCGGCTGGGAATCGTCTATTTCCCTCAATTCTCCTTGATTTATTAGTTAGCAACCTCCTGTGAGGAAGGGTTGTCCCTTCTGCCCCATTTAGTTGGTTGGTTAGTTATGGATTTGCACCAGTGTGGCCTCATGGGGAATTATTCCCTCCTGTGGGTTATAATCCAGTTCTCCTGCTACTGATGCTGCTGTGTACAGGCTCTCACTCTGGCCACTGGGAGCTCTTCAGATCATGTCCCGTGTCCTTCCAAAGTGTCCCTGTCATTTTGTGGGCTCTTTCTTACTTTTTGGCTCCACAAGGTGCTCCAGGACTATCTTGTGTCCCCTCCACTCTCACCCCCAGCAGCCTTGGAATCAATCACTTCCGCAAGAAGTGAGGGCTTATTTTTTAAGCTTATTTTACAAATTAGTGGCCGTCCCAGTGGTCACATATGGCTGTGAGAGTTGGACCATAAAGAAGGTGGAGTACCAAAGAATTGATGCCTTCGAACTGTGGTCCTGGAGAAGACTCTTGGAAGTCCTTTGGACAGCAAAGAGATCAAACCTGTCAATCTTAAGGGAAATCAGTCCTGAATACTCGTTGGAAGGACTGATGCTGAAGCTGAAGCTCCTGTATTTTGGTCATCTGATGCCAACAGCCGACTCACTGGAAAAGTCCCTGATGCTGGGAAAGATTGAGGGCAGAAGGGGAAGAGGGCATCAGAGGATGAGATGGCTGTATGGCATCAGCGATGCAATGGACATGAACTTGGGCAAACTTCGGGAGATGGTGAGGGACAGGGAGGCCTGGCATGCTGCACTTCATGGGGTTGTAAAGAGTCGGACACGACTGGGTGACTAAGCAACAACAAATTAGTGAGATCCAAGGAAGCACTTCTTGTGATAAAAATTCAGACAGGAGATGAAGCCATCCACATCCTTCTTGCTAAGTCACTTTAGTCGTGTCTGACTCTTTGTGACCCCATGGACTGTAGCCTGCCAGGCTCTTCTGTCCACAGGGATTCTCCAGGCAAGAATACTGGAGTGGGTTGCTATGCCCTCCTCCAGGGGATCTTCCTGACCCAAGGACCGAAGTCATGTCTCTTGTGTCTCCTGCAGTGGCAGGCAAGTTCTTTACCACTGAGTCTTACGTCTCTTGGGTGGTATTTGAGAATATTTTCTGTGTATGCAAATTAGTCAGTGTCTCAATAGAGATGTGTTATCACCCACTTTTCATTTTTTTTGGCTACACTGGATTTTTGTTGCAGTGCATAGGGGGGTGGGTGGTGTTGCTCAACATTGCAGCATGAAAGCTTTCTCTAGTTGCAGTGCCTAGGCTTCCCTAGTTGTGTCAGATGGGCTTAGTTGCCCCACAGTATGTGGGATCTTAGTTCCTTGACCAGGGATCGAACCCACATCCCCTCCAATGGGAGGCAAATTCTTAACCATTGGACCACCAGGGAAGTCCCATCACCCACTTTTTAAAAGCATCTCAGATCATCCTTCATTCCCTAGCAGTTCTCAGCCTTGATGCATGTTAGAATTACCTAGGGAGGTTTTAAATCTTTGATGCCCTGGCCCAACCCCAGGACAAACACCAGAAGCTGAGGGCTTGGCCTTGGTGTTGTGAACATTTAACCATTCTTGTTTCGATCTCTATTTCTGTTTCTGTCTCTCTCTCGATATGTGTGTGCGTGTGTGTGTGTGTGTGTGTGTGTGTGTGTACAGTTTCACTATCATTTGCAGATCCAATGAAGAGTTCAGCTGCAGAAATGATGCCCCTTTATCCTTCCATCTGTGTTTCCTAAAAAAAAATGAGGACATTCTCTTACATCAGTACAGTATAATAGATTCAAGTAGTTAACAATCGATACTATACCATCATCCAGTCTCATTCAGATTTATCCAGTTGTCCTATTCATGTCCTTGAAAGATTTTTTTTTTTTCTGCTCCAGGGTCTAGTTTAAGATCATACGTTATATTTTTGTGTCTTGTTTTTCTCCCCTCCTTTAGTCAGAAACATTTTCCCTTCTTTCTGCATTCTTCAAGACTTTGAAAAATTTGAAGAGCGCAGCAGCGTTGTTTGGTAGACTCTCAGTGTGGGTTTGATTAGATTGAAGTTACACATTTGTTATAAGAACACACAAAAGTGATACTGGTTTTGCCTGTGAGTGTGTGTTTTAATATTTACTTATTTGGCCTCGTCAGATCTTAGTTGCTGCAGTCAGATCTTCATTGCATCATGCAGGATCTTTTGTTACATACTGAGTCTCTAGTTGTGATGTGTGGGCTCAGTTGTTTTGTGGCATGGTGGGGGGAGGTCTTAGTTCCCTGACCAGCGATTGAATGTGCATCCCCTGCGTTGCCAGGCAGATTCTTAACCACTGGACCAGCAGGGAAGTCCCCAGTACTGTGTTCTTTTCAGTGTATCATATGAGGAAGTGCATGGTATCTCTTTAAGCCTCGGTTTATGCATCTCTTGCGCCATACTTATGATTTTCCCCTTTAAAGTTAACAAGTGTCTCCCGGAACTACTTGGAGACTATGCAGATATCCTGCTATTCCTCATACTTTTGCCACTACTTTGACCATCCATTGATGGTTCTTGTTTCCAGCAGTTATTACAGAGATGGCTGCAACATGGTGATTTTTCTTTTTTTTTTTTAAGCTCCCTTATCCTTCCTGCTCACATCACCTAGTTTTCTACTGCAAGGATAAACACTTCCTCTTTCCCAGACAATGATGATTTTAAAAGCTTTCTTGGAGGGTCTACTCTGCAACAAGGGTTGAAAGCCACCGATTTCTTCTATTCTGTGAATTGCATTTTCCCCTTAACAATACAGCTTGGCCATCTTTCTATACTGCCCCTCTCTGTGATGGCTACGCTCTAATTTATTTAACTGACCCTTACTAATGGGCATTTGGCTGTCTTCCAGCTCAGAGCTTTTACAGAAAATGCTTCAGTGGACAGTCTTGTACAACCATGCACTGTTGTCTAAGTCCAAGACTCGGGGCACAGAAAGCCTGGCTGGGTCAAAACACTCAGTTGTATGTGTCACCAAGGTCAAGTCTTAACCAGCTTTGTCTTCCCTGGGAGTAGCAGGATCCCACCTGGCAGGTCTTTTCTGCTCCCCAGTGGGTACTTCACCTCCTCCAGCCCTGGGGCTAAATGACTCTTTCCAGCAGGGCTGTGAGGAGCTGCTCACCCCCTTCACCCTCTTCCCGCGGCCCTGGAGCGCCCTGCGTGTGAAAGAATATGGGTACACACGGCTGCACATCCTCAATGGGACACATGTCCACATCCAGCAGGTGTCTGATGACCAGGTCAGTGAGCAGTGGCCCGATCACCTGCCTGAGAGAGCAGGCCCAGTGCGTTCTGGAGTCAAGTGGTTTAAAAAGTGGACTTGAGAGCTGGAGATCCTGGGTTCAAATCTTGCCTCTGCTACTTACCAGCTGGATAACCTCAAGCAACTCTGAGCCACAATTTTCCCATCTGCAAAATGGGGATGTTAATAGTTTCTGCCCCAGAGGATTGAACGAGGGTTGAATGACTTATTATATAGAAAGTGCTCAAAATGGTTTCTAAAACACGGTCAGTTCTAAAGGGATTTATCAACATGAAGCAGGGGAAGGAAAAAGTAGGTGGTGGGAGGCAGGCAGAGGGAAACCAATATGATGTGTGTGCAACCCCACAGACTGTAGCCCACCAGGCTCCTCTGCCCATGGGGTTTCCCAGGCAAGAATACTGGAGTGGGTTGCCATTTCCTACTTCAGGGGACCTTCCCGACCCAGGGATCAAACCCGAGTTTCTTGTGCCTCCTGCATTAGCAAGTGAAAACTTTACCACTTGTGCCCTCTAGAAAGCCCCATGGCCTAAGCTTAGATGGACCCATATAATCATGGCTCACCTTTCTGTATTTTTGCCATTGTAGTTTTAAAATAGCACTAATAACTATGATTGATTGAACACCTATTGTGCACCAAACCCTGAGCTCAATGCCTTATATTTAGTCCCTTTAATCACCACAATAATACTATGGGGCACATTTTCTTTCCATTTTACAGCTAAGAGAACAGACGCTCAGAGAGGGCAAGTAATTTTCCCAGGGTTGCACAGCCAGAGGTTGCAGAGCTGAGAAACGACCACAAAGACCATATTCTTTTTACAATAAGTAGCTACCATTTATTGTGTGGCCCATACAGGGTCAGGTGCTTATGTGTATTATCTATTCAGTTTTCCCCACTTTGTATTGGGTTGGCCAAAAAGTTCATTTGGGCTTTTTCTAAACATCTTAATGAAAACTGCAAACAAACTTTCTGGCCAACCCAAACCCAATAGAATATGGAAGTCAGGCTCAGAGTTGGATCATGTGCTGTAGGCCACAGAGGGTGGCTTTGCTGGCATATAAAGTGAGTTTTGTCTCACTCTGGGGTTTGTGTTCTAACAGTAACAGCCTACACTTACCCAGTCCTTGCCATGTGCCAGGCTCCCTTTTAAGCCTTTTCCAAATACCTCACTTAATTCTAACAGTATCTATGATGTGCGTACTACATCCTCTCTTTCCAGATGAGGAAAACTGAGGCTCAGAGAGGTCTAGCCACTTGTTCAAAGTCACACAGCTTATCAGCCACAGAGCTGGGATTTGAACCCAGGCCACTTGGCCCCAGAATCTGGGCTTTCAGCCCTCATTTCCTCCTCCTTTTTCTTTTTGTCCCTTGCAGGATGGGAAGATTGTGGACGATGTCTGGGTGGTGAGACCCCTGCTTGGCCGGATGATGTACCTCTAGGAATGGAGACAGCTCTCATCAGGAACCCCGGGCCTTGCTGCCAGGCCCTAGAGGGGAGTCAGGGCGGGCCTCGACTCCTCTGCCGTCCTTGGCACCACGGAGGGTGGATGCAGCCCCGAGAGAGCTGGAGCAGCTCTCACCTCCCAGAGAGCTGGGGGTCCCAGCCTGCTGGGTTGGGAGAGCAGGTGTATGTACAGGGAGAGTGAAGCAAGACAGGTCATGGGTGGCACCATCCTGCCCTCCTGCATAGCACTGACTGGGCGGAGTGTCCACAGGGCCTCGGGAATAAAGAGGCTTATGGCTGTGTCTCCCTGGACTCTGAACTTCTGCTGGTGATGGCCTCCTCTGGGCTGTCTCCTCTTCTGCCCACCTAGCAAAGGCCCTTACTAGCCCCAAGTCTGCAGGGTGGGCACAGCTGTCATGACACCACTGTCCAGCAGGTGGCGCCAGCGACCTTCTCTTCCAGGCCGGCCCTCCGTGCCAATCCTGCCTGGCTCCAATAGCCCAAGGGGAGCTAGCCACTGTGGTCCGTGCCTCAGTCTCCCAGCCTGCCACCGAGTTATCCTGGAAGTGGGCAAGTGTTAACACTCCAAACTGCCAGCTGGGACAGACCTGCTGTTTTCCTCCCTTTAAAAATATCCCCCCCTCCTTCTGTTTCGCCTCTTCCTTTTGTGTAGTCGATCGTTATTTATTGAGTGCCTATTATGTGCCAGGACCTGTTCTCCATGCAGTGAACAGCACAGAGATGTCTGCCCTCATGGAGCTGAAATTCTATCCAGGGTGTCAGACAGCAAGCACCACGGGGTAAATGGCAATCAAGCACACAGCAAAGGCCGGAAGGGGATGGAAAGTCACGGGAGGGGACAGTGGCAGTTTTCATGAGGATGCTCAGGAGACCTCACTGAGAGGGTGATATTTAGATCTGAAGGAGGAGTCACATGGGCAGAGCGGTCCAGGCAGAGGAGCAGCCAGTGCAAAGGCTGTGGGGCAGAAACACTTCAGAGCATCAGTGGAGACACCAGTGTGATGGAGCCAGAGTAAGAGGAAGAGTAGGGATGAAAACAGAGAAGTGACAGGGGCAGATCACATGGGACATTGTGGGTCACAAGGCGGTCTCTGTTCTTTATCCTGAGTGACATGGAGCCACAGGAGGGTTCTGAGCTGGTGATGGGCAGGACCTGACTCCAGAAGTCTTAGGCAAAGGCTGGACTCTGGCCTCAAGGATGAGGGCTCTCCTGAGTGAAGCCAGTGAGTTCCTAGCTCTGCAGGCCGACAGCACATTGCTTTGTCCATTGTGGTTTCAGCCTCCTCAGATCTTTTTCCCACCCAGCACCCACTCTGCCCAAGGCTCTTTGCAGCCTTTTTTTTTAGGTTTTTTTTTTTAATGTCTTGGCTCTATTTATTTATCTTTATTTTAGTTAGTACTTGCTGACTGCACAGCATGTGGTATCTTAGTGCCCTGTTGTTTAGTCGCTAAGTCATGTCTGACTCTTTGCAACCCCATGGACTAGTCCACCAGGCTCCTCTGTCCATGGGATTTCCCAGGCAAGAATACTGGCGTGGGTTGCCATTTCCTTCTCCAGGGGATCTTCCCCACCCAGGGATCAAATCCCTATCTCCTGTATTGGCAGGTGGATTATTTACTGTTGAGCCACCAGGGAAGGCCTTAGTTCCCTGACTAGGGATAGAACCCGCACCCTGGGCAGTGGAAGTATGGAGTCTCAACCCCTGGACGGCCAGGGAATTCCCTCCTTGCACTTTCTTGAGCACCAAGCTCTCTCTCACTGTCAGCCCCCGGCCCTGTGCACTGGCTCTTCAGCCTGTGAGTGCCCTCCCTCCGCTCATTCGGGGCTGCATCTGCTCAGCCTCAGGGCTCGGCCTTCCCCGACAACCCCAGCTGAAGGGTCACGGTCACACTCTGTCTCATCCTGTTTTACTTCATGTCCAGCTCTTAGCATTCTGCTATTCACTCATCGACTGATTGGTTACCCTGTTCACTGTCAGTTTGCCTCGCTGGGCTGGGGGCGATCTGTGAGGGTGAAGACCAAGGCCATCTTGTTCATTCATGGGTCCCTTACCTCCACCAATTCCTTCTAGATCCCTTCTCAGGCTGAGTCGGGGCCCTGCCCAGTCTGGACTGTCACTGTCTGGGGGTGGGTCTGTCTCCCCCACTGGACTGTCAACCCCATGAGGGCGATGCTCAGGGCTCACTCCAGCGCAGCCCAGCACTAGATAAATTCTTGAGGTTAATAAATACTTGTGCCTTAATGAAGGCTGCCACGTGTCAGGCTCCAGCCAGGCAATGCCAGGGACAGAGATGAAGCAGCCCAGTAAGATCCTTTGGGAGCCCGAGGGCCGGCAGGGAAATGTGGTTACACAATACGGATGACAAGCAGCAAGAGAACGCCGCAGAGGGAGGTATCAAGCCCATCGAGTGACCAGTGGGGCAGTCACTCATCGCACGCTGTGCCCAAAGACTGAGTTGATGTCCGTGTGGGTCTGGCACGTTCTGTTGGCCTGGCACTGACCACCAGGCAGAAACTGGGTTCGAATCTCCGTTCTGCCACGAGCTGTGGGGTGTGGAATTGCCAGCCCTCTCTGAACCTCTATTTCTTCACCTGTAACAAAAGGGTGATTGTACTTTGTGGGGTGTTCTTGGGATTAAATGAGGTTGAAAGCCTTGGTGTTGTCCCTGACTCCTCTTTTTCTCTCATCTCAGGTTTAATTAGGTAGTACATGCTATTGGCTTTTTTTTTCTGACCGATCAACATGTGGGATCTTAGTTCCCCAACCAGAGATTGAACCCACGCACCCCCAAGTTGGAAGCATGGCGTCTTCACCATTGAACCACCAGGGAAATCCCCTGGCTTTGACTTTTAAAATGTATCTAGAATTCGTTTTTTCCCTCCCACCTACAAGACTCCCTCGCTTGTCCTGTCACCTTGCCCCCCACCTCCCGCCTGGTCCCCCCCCCTTCCCCACCCCCACCATCCCCACTCCATAGTCTATTCCCTACATACATTCCTGTGGTCACTGGAGTTGGGGAGCCAGAGCTCTCCCCATAGCCCACCCCAAACAGCTTACTGCCTTCACCTCCCTGTGCTCATCTCCCACCACTCGCCCCTTGCCACTCTGCTCCAGCCCCATGCGTGTGTGCATGCTAAGTCCCTTCAGTCGTGTCTGACTCTGCAACACTATGGGCCATAGCCCGCCAGACTCTTCTGTCCATGGGATTCTCTGGCAAGAATACTAGAGTGGGTTGCCATGCCCTCCTCCAGGGGATGTTGCTGACCCAGGGATCAAACCCGTATCTCTTCTGTCTCCTGAAGTGGCAGGCGAGTTCTTTATCACTAGCGCCGCCTGGGACCCCGGCCTCAAATAGATCAGGTCACCCTCTCACATTTGCACCGCTTGTTCCTCTCCCTGGGAGCCTGCCCCCAGGGATCTGCATGGCTCCATCCCTGCCCTCCTTCAGGTCTCTTCTCTAATCTCACCCTTTTGGTCCCTCTTGGACCACCTTGTCAAAACCAGCAACCTCAGCCCCCTCCTCCCATCTGCTTTCTCTGCTTTCTTTTTTTTTTTTTTGGCCACACCATGCAACTTGTGAGATCTCAGTTCCCTGACTAGGAACTGAACCCAGGCCACAGCAGTGAAAACCTGGAATCCTAACCACTAGACCATCAGAGAAGTCTCCCTGCTTTATTTTCCTTCAGAGCACTTGGACACTGTGACCTACTTTATGGATAAATGTTTAATCATTTATTCTGTTTTTTAATACCTGTTTATCTATTTTTCTGTTCTGGGTCTTAGTTGTGGTATGTGTATCTAGTTCCCTGACCAGGAATCAAACCCAGGCCTCCTGTATTGGGAGAGCAGTCTTAGCCAGATCACCAAGTAAGTCCCTAACCATTTACTCTTTACCTCCTCCTTCAGAATGTGAGCTTCCAGGGTGCAGGGTTTTCTGCTGGTTCTGTTTACCCCTGTAGCCCCAGCATGTGATTCACAGTAGTTGCTCAACAAACATTGGTTGAAGGAAGGAAGGCAGGAAAAATACAGGTAAATTTCAATCACGGCGCCTGATGCTGAGGGAGCAGGTGAATGACAGAAATGATAGTGATTTCGGTGAATCAGATAAAGTTGCTCAGCCCTAGGGGCTGCCACGGCTGGGTGAGTAGGACGTAAGGCACGCACAGCTCATTGCAACACTGGTGACATGTGACCCACACAGGAAGTGACAGGTTGCAAGCCGGAGACCCTGAGGCTTCAAGCCTTGCAAAGCTTGAGCAAGGCTCAAGTTACACAGATGCCTGCCTGGCGGGTGGGGGCAGGGAGGGAGGTTGAATGGGAACGGGGCTGTGAGTGCTCCCAAAAAGGGCATCAAGGCCTGGAAAGCTCCTGGGATGTCTGGTTGTGGGGCGCGGGGGCACTATGGAGAGATTAGAAGGAGGAAGCTGCAGGTCTCTAGATTCAGTCATTGACCAATATTTTAATTAATAAAGTCCTGCATTGCTTAAATCAGCCAGACATGGTTTCTGTGGATTGCAAGAACCATGCGAGACTTCTCTGGTGGTCCAAGAGTAAGGACTCCACACTTCCAATGCAGAGGACAGGAGTTCAGTCCCTGGGCAGGGAAGTGCTGCATACCACATGGCATAGCCAAAAAAAACAAAAACAAGAACAAAATCAAAAAACAGCTATGCACCTACTATGATCGCATGCTGGAGACATGGTGGTGGCCCTTGTGAAGCCTGACTTCTACTGCGGGGAGGGGTGTAGAGAAGAAATCATGAAAATCAAAATGGCATCACAGGATAGTTCCAGATGGTGATCAGCACTGTGAAGAAAATACACTGAAATTAACGTGTGGGAATGGAAAGAGTGCTTTCGATGTGGTGTCCAGGGAAGGCCTCTCTGAAGAGGTGACATTTGAGCCAGTGGACAGGGAGTCGGTCAAAGTAAAGACCTGGAAGAGTGATCCAGGCAGAGGGACCAGCAGGTGCAAAGGCCCTGAGGCAGGACTGAACCTGTGTGTTTGAGAAACAGCCACGAGTTTTTAAATAATTAAATGTATTTATTTTTAATTGGAGGATAATTGTTCTACAATATCATGTTAGTTTCTGCCAAACATCAACATGAATCAGCCATAGGTCTCTTCCCATCACGATGAGTTTTGACAGATGTGTATTCCCATGAAACCACCATCAAAATCAAGAATCAGAACATTTCTGCACCCCAAAGCGTCCCCCATAACTGCAGTTAATGCTTCCCTGTCTCTCTCAGCTTCAGGCAGCAACTCATCTATTCTTTGTCACTATAGATTTGCTTTTCCTGGAATGCTCTGAGTGGAACTGTACACAGTTGGCTACAGTCCTGCATCCTTCAACTCAACCAACCACGGATGGAAATTATCCAGAAAAAAAATTCCAGAAAGTTCCAAAAAGCAAATCTCGAATTTGCTGGATCCTGGCAGCTATTTCCATAGCATTTACAACTATTTACATAGTATTTACACTGTATTAGTTACTACAAGTAATCCAGGGATGATTTAAAGTAAAACATACCAGGGGACTACCCTAGTGGTCCCGTGGTTAAGACTCCACTCTCCCAATGCAGGAGGCCCAGCTTCAAACCCTGGTTGGGGGACTAGATCCCATAGGCCACAACCAAGATGCAGTGCAGCCTAAATATAGTTTCCCAGATGGCTCAGTGGTAAAGAATCCCCCAGCAATGCAGGAGACACAGTTTCGATCCCTGGGTCAGGAAGATGCCCTGGAGGAGGAAATGGCAAGCCACTCCAGTATTCTTGCCTGGGAAATCCCATGGACAGAGGAGCCTGGTGGGTCTCAGTCCACAGGGTCATGCTGCTGCTGCTGCTAAGTCACTTCAGTCGTGTCCGACTCTGTGTGACCCCATAGATGGCAGCCCACCAGGCTCCGCTATCCCTGGGATTCTCCAGTCAAGAACACTGGAGTGGGTTACCATTTCTTTGTCCAATGCATGAAAGTGAAAAGTGAAAGTGAAGTCGCTCAGTTGTGTCCGACTCTTCGCGAGCTCATGGACTGCAGCCTACCAGGCTCCTCCATCCATGGGATTTTCCAGGCAAGAGGACTGGAGTGGGGTGCCATTGCCTTCTCCCCATAGGGTCATAAAGAGTTCTAAATAGAATTTTTAAAATAAGGTATACATACAGGAGAATGTATGTAGGTTATAATGCGAATACTACACTGTTTTATACAAGGGACTTGAACATCTGTGGGGATCCCCAGGGGTCCTGGAATCAATCCCCAACGGGTCTGGAGAGAGGACTGTAGTATCTTTTGAGGCTGGCTGTTTTCACCCAGACTAATACATTTGCAGTTCATCCAAGCTGTCCTCCTTATCACAAATTCCTTCCTTTTCGTTGCTGAACCACCCAGTACATCTAGGTTCTACGGAATGAATGTACTGCAGCGTATTTATCTGTTTACCAGTTGATGGATGTTTGGGATTGTTCCCAGTTCAGGGTGATGATGAAAACGGCTCTGAACATTCCTGCACAAGTCATTGTGTGAATACATGTTTTCACTTCTCTTGATAAACACCTAGAGTGGGGTCACGGGGACCTGTGTCTTTTGCAATCTTTCATGGCTGTCTAGGTGCAACCTGTGACATATTTTGAGTTCTACTCAGCATCTTATTTTATGTTTATTATTTAATTGTTCATGGGTTTATTCTCTATCTCTCAAGCATTTGTTCTTTGAAAAAGAAAAAAAATGGTTAGGAGCCTAGATCCTGCAGCCAGGCTGCCTGTGTGACTTTGGAGAAGTTACTTAACCTCTCTGTGCTTCACTTTGCACGCTTGTAGAAAGAAAATAGCAATAGTGCATAGGGCTGTTGTGGGGATTAAATGAAGTAGTATATGTGAAGGGCTTAGCACAGAGCCCCCAGTAGCTCAGAGGTTAAAGTGTCTGCCTGGAATGCAGGAGATCCGGATTCAATCCCTGGGTCGGGAAGATCCCCTGGAGAAGGAAATGGCAACCCACTCCAGTACTCTTGCCTGGAGAATCCCATGGAGGGAGAAGCCTGGTAGGCTGTAGTCCATGGGGTCGCAAAGAGTTGGAGCCTGGTAGGCTACAGTCCATGGGGTCCCAAAGAGTTGGACACGACTGAGTGACTTCACTTTCACTTTCTTTAGCACAGGGCCAGCTATACGGATAATTCTCCATACATGTTTTCAGTTATCATTATGCTTGGCACGCAGAAGGCAATGAATATATTTACTGAATAAATTTGAGCCGTCTTTAAGAGCATCAGCTTTGAAGTCAGACTTCCTGTCTAAAATTCCACCAAAGCTGCTTACAAGTGAGGGGACTTTGTTCCACTTCCTACCCTACCTCCATGTCTCAGTTTCCTAAGTCTGTTAACAGGGGCTAAGGATCCCATTCTACAGATATGTGGTGAGGTTTAGAGAAGATGATAAAGAGTCTACAGGGCATCTGGCATAGCAAGCAGTGAAAAAAAACTAGAAGCAACTTAAATGTGCAAGAATAGGGGAATTGTTCAGTACAGCATGATACATCAACAATTAACAAACAATAGTGAGGGACTTCCCTGGTGGTTTAATGGCTAAGAATCTGAGCTCCCAATGCAGGGGACCCAGGTTCAATCCTTTGCCAAGGAACTAGATCGCCCATGCCACAACTGAGAGTTCACAGGCTCTAACTATAGATTTTGTTGTTGCTAAGTCGCTTCAGTCGTGTCCGACTCTGTGTGACCCCATAGACAGCAGCCCACCAGGCTCCCCCGTCCCTGGGATTCTCCAGGCAAGAACACTGGAGTGGGTTGCCATTTCCTTCTCCAATGGATGGAAGTGAAAAGTGAAAGTGAAGTTGCTCAGTCGTGTCCGACCCTCAGTGACCCCATGGACTACAGCTCACCAGGCTCCTCCGCCCATGGGATTTTCCAGGCAAGAGTATTGGAGTGGGGTGCCATCGCCTTCTCCGGCATCCCACACGCAGGTGCAGTCAAATACATAAATAAAAATAAATATTGTTAAAATGGTGATTAAAAAATTCCTTTTTTAACCTCAGTGAAAGTTGTTCAGTCATGCCTGACTCTTTGTGACCCCATGGACTATACAGTCCATGGAATTTTCCAGGCCAGAATGCAGGAGTGGATAGCCATTCCCTTCTCCAGGGGATCTTCCCAACCCAGGGATTAAACCCAGGTCTCCCGCATTGAAGGCAGATTCTTTACCAGCTGAGCCACAAGGGAAGCCCAATAAGACTGGAGTGGGTAGCCTATCCCTTCTTCAGGGAATCTTCCCGAACCAAAAATTGAGCCGAGGTCTTCTGCATAGCAGGTGTATTCTTTACCAGCTGAGCTACCAGGGAAGCAGCATGGCTTTCAACCTCATGGCTTGTAGTATCTTAGTTCCCCAATCAGGTATTGAACCTGCACCCTTGTCAGTGAAAGCACGGAGTCCTAATGACTTCACGGCCAGGGAATTCCCCCCAGATTCTTTCTAAAATAACACTAGAGACGAATATCTTCACCTATACTCCTTTGTGTATATTATTTTCCTTTAATAATTCCTAGAAGTAAAATTGCTGTTTGTCATTGTGTAGTCACTAAGTTGTGTCTGACTCTTTTGTGACCCCGTGGACTGTAGCCTACCAGGCTCCTCTGTCCATGGGATTCTCCCGGCAAGAACACTGGAGTGGGTAGCCATTTCTTTCTCCAGGGGATCTTCCTGACCCAGGGACTGAACCTGTCTCCTGCATTGGCAGGCAGGTTCTTTACCACTTGTTAAGCCTCTGGATGAATATTGTCAAAATCTATCCAGGATTATAGTCCTACATGTGGGGTATGAGAGTGGTTGTTATCTTATATTCTCATCAGCATTGATCATAATATTAAATAAATATTTTTGTGAGAGACCAAAAAAGATCTTTTTAAGAGTCTGATATCCATTTTATTAATTTCTTGTTCACCAATTCTGTTTTTCCTTATTGTCTGTATTTTCAAATTTTTGTTCACATTCTTTGCTTACTTTTCTGTTGTATATTCACCTTTCTTATTGATTTGTAAATGCTCTTTACATATAAAGGGCAGAAAGCTTTGTTTGCCATCTATATATGGTCACTGATCTTTTTTTCTTTGATGTACTGAAATTTATCCCTTTTATGAGGCCAAATCTGCTTCACTCTTCTCATCTGTTTTGATCTATTGGAGGGTCACCTCCTCACTAACCCCTCCAGGAAGTCCTCTACTGGAAGTTCTTTGGGATCAGATTTCCCCTCTGAGGGCACTAAAGCAGGGGAACCTGATTGCCCATCCTGGGGGAGACCCTTGGAGTAGATCAGCCACTGGGCTTGTTCCAGGGTTCTGATTGCTAATAGGATCCCCAACTAAGTTGTAAGAGGGCTTCCCCACATATGGGTTCTAGAACCTGACAGTCTTCAGTGTGGGCAGGCCATTAAAGAGGCAAAGGCTAGATAACTGAACAACTGAATCAGTTTGCTGTAAACCTGAAACTCACACAACATAGTAAACCAACTACGCTGTGCTCTTCTGTTCTTAGTTGCTCAGTTGTGTCCAACTCTCTGCAACCCTGTGGACTGTAGCCCGCCAGACTCCTCTGTCCACGTGGATTCTCCAGGCAAGAATACTAGAGTGGGTTGCTGTGCCCTCCTCCAGGGGATCTTCCCAACCCAGGGATCGAACCCAGGTTTCCCGCATGCCAGGTGGATTCTTTACCATCTAACCACTAGGGAAGCCCAAACCAACTGTAGTCCATTACAAAATAAATTTTTTTTAAAAAGGCAAAGGTTGCACCTGGCCATCTTCCCATCACTGTGACCTGAATAAAGTGCCATCATCTCAGCTTCTAGACTCGGTTTGTTTGTGGTTTTTTTTTGCTTGCAGGACCTTAGTTCCTCAACCAGGGATTAGATCGAACTTGGGCCCTGTGCACTAGAAGCATAGAGTCCTAACCATTGAACCGCCAGGGAATTTCCAATATTTGGTATTTTAAACATGGAGACCCAGTAAGGCATAAAGATTTCAAAAGAGCAGAAGAACAAGAATGTTTAATGCTGGCGAGGATACTTTAAAGAGGGTATTCCCTCTGAGTGCTGGCGGAAGTGTGAATTGGTTGGAAAACTCAACCTTCAAAAAAACTAAGATCATGGCATCCAGTCCCATCACTTCATGAAAAATAGATGAGGAAACAATGGAAACAGTGACAGACTTTATTTCCTTGTGCTCCAAAATCACTGTGGACGGTGACTGCAGCCATAAATTAAAAGACGCTTGCTCCTTGGAAGAAAAGCTATGGCAAAGCTAGACAGTGTATTAAAAAGTAGAAATATCACTTTGCTGACAAAGATTCGCATAGTCAAAGCTATAATTTTTCCAGTAGTTATGTACAGATGTGAGAGTTAGACTGTAAAGAAGGCTGAACGCCAAAGAATTCAGTTCAGTTGCTCAGTCATGCGACCCCATGGACTGCAATGAGCCAGGCCTCCCTGTCTATCATCAACTCCTGGAGGTTGCTCAAACTCAGGTCCATTGAGTAGGTGATGCCATCCAACCATCTCATCCTCTGTCGTCCCCTTCTCCTCCTGCCTTCAATCTTTCCCAGCATCAGGGAAAGATTGTTTCAATAAGTCAGTTGGCCAAAGTATTGGAGTTTCAGCATCAGCATCAGTCCTTCCAATGAATATTCAGGACTGATCTCCTTCAGAATGGACTGGTTGGATCTCCTTGCAGTCCAAGGAACTCTCAAGAGTCTTCTCCAACACCACAGTTCAGAAGCATCAGTTCTTCGGTGCTCAGCTTTCTTTATAGTCTAACTCACATCCATACATGACTACTAGAAAAACCATAGCTTTGACTACATGGACTTTTTTTGGCAAAGTAATGTCTCTGCTTTTTAATATGCTGTCTGGATTGGTCATATCTTTTCTCCCAAGGAGCAAGTGTTTTTTTAATTTCATGGCTGCAATCACCATCTGCAGTGATTCTGGGGCTCCCAAAAATAAAGTCTCTCACTGTTTCCATTGTTTCCTTATCTATTTGCCATGAAGTGATGGGACCGGATGCCATGATCTGTTTTTTGAATATTGTTTTAAGCCAACTTTTTCACTCTCCTCTTTCACTTTCATCAAGAGGCCAAAGATTTGATGCTTTCCAATTGTGTGTTGGAGATGACTCTTGAGAATCTCTTGGATAGCAAGGAGATCAAACCAGTCAGTCCTAAAGGAAATCAGTCCTGAATATTCATTGGAAGGACTGATGTTGAAGCTGAAGCTCCAGTACTTTGGCCACCTGATGTGAAGAACCAACTCATTGAAAAAGACCCTGATGCTGGGAAAGATTGAAGGCAGGAGGAGAAGGGGACGACAGAGGATGAGATGGTTGGATGGCATTACCGACTCAATGGACATGAAGCTGAGCAAACTCTGGGAGGTGGCGAAGGACAGGGAAGCCTGGCACGCTGTAGTCCATGGGGTCGCAAAGAATCGGACATGGCTGAGGGACTGAACTGAACCAAACTACAGCACAACTTGCAATGTGTGTCCCCGGCCATACGGAGGCAGCAGAGGGCAGTTAGCGAGAACCTTGCCTGGGAGTTAAAGCTGGAGATGAGCCCGGTGTGTGATTTTGAGCAAATGAAGTTACTTCTCTAAGCCTCAGTTTCCTCCTCTGCAAAGCAGGGATAATCACAGTCCCTGCTGTTTAAATTACACAGCTTAGTACCGTGCTTGGTGCATAGAAATGTCTGAGGCATGGGAACTGCTGCTATTATTATATCTTAAAGATGTACATTTCCTTTGACCCAGCAGTTGCATTTGTGCTGATCTATTCAAAGGAAATAGAGATGTGCACAAATATTCAGCTACTTGAACTTGTGGGGGTTATTTATAATAGCAAAATATTTATCACAGTTTAAATATTCAATGAGTGGTTCAAACGAATTAGAGTTCATTGACATAATGGCATCTTATGCAGCCATTAAAACAAAAGTTCTTGAAGAATATTTAATGACATGGAAAGATACTAGTGGTATTTATAATCTTGTTTTAAAAAGATACAAAATTATTTATAAATGTGTTTCTGATTCTGTTTTATTTTTTATCTTTTTTTTTTTTTTCTTCTGATTCTGTTTTAAAAGGTAGGTGAATGTACAGGGCTTCCCAGGTGGTTCAGTGGTAAAGAATCCACCTGCCAATGTAGGAGATGCAGGAGACAAGGGTTTGATCCCTGAGTCTGGAAGATCCCCTGGAGAAGGAAATGGCAACCCATTCACTCCAGTATTCTTACCTAGAGAATCCCATGGACAAAGGAGCCTGGCAGGCTACAGTCCACAGGGTCGCAAAGAGTTGGACGTGACTGAGCACGCACACTGAAAGTACAGAGAAAAAAAAGAAATTATGCATCACTCATTCACTGTTTTTGCAGATATTAATTAAATGCCTACTCTGTAAGACACTGTGCTGGGGCAAGGGATATGCACTAAACATTTAAGAGTACTTCTGCAAAGGTGGATTTACAACTTATCCAACCATCCATTCAGCCAATGGGCATGCACAGTGAACAAAACAAAACTCCATGCTCTCATGGAGAGACATGCCAGCAAGGCAGATGACCAAAAAACGATAACTACGATTAGCTAATTCTGTGTATTAGATAGTATGTTAAAGGGTGATCTGAGCAACAGAAAATAAAACCAGACAAGGTAAAGAGTTTAGTAGCATGAGAGGGGTGTTTGTTGCATTAGTCAGGGTGGGCTGGAACAGTTCTCCTGTTAAGGTGACATTTGAGTAAACCTTGAAGGAGAGAAGGGAGGAAGAAGCCATGAGGGTACCTGTGTTAAGTGTTAATGTGTTAGTCGCTCAGTCCTGTCCAACTCTTTACAACCCCATAAAGTGTAGCCTGCCAGGCTCCTTGCTGCTGCTAAGTCGCTTCAGTCGTGTCCGACTCTGCGACCCCATAGACAGCAGCCCATCAGGCTCCTCTGTCCCTGGGATTCTCCAGGCAAGAACACTGGAGTGGGTTGCCATTTCCTTCTCCAATGCATGAAAGTGAAAAGTGAAAGTGAAGTCGTTCAGTCATGCCCGACTCCTAGCGACCCCATGGACTGGTGCCCACCAGGCTCCTTAGTCCATGGAATTGTCCAGGAAAGAATACTAGAGTGGGTTGCCATTTCCTCCTCCAGGGGATCTTCCTGACGCAGGGATCGAACCCAGGTCTCCTTCATTGCAGGCAGATTCTTTACTGTCTCAGCCACCAGGCGATCCCAAATGAATATGGGATCTTCCCAAACCAGGGATCAAACCTATGTCTCTCATGTCTTCTGCGTTGGCAGGAAGGTTCTTTACCATCTATGCCACCTGGGAAGCCCCATATGCACTGAGTGCTTACTAATTCCAGGTACCAGCAAGCACTTTGCATGCATTATCATATTGATTTCCCCCATTTTGAAATGAGGGTACCTGGGGGAAGTCTATTCCAGAAAAAAGGAATAATCAATGTAATGACCTTGAAGTGGGAGAGCACTTGAGTTTTTCGTGGGGAGGGGGAAGAGCAAACCCATTGACTGGGCTTCCCTGGTGGCTCAGACGACAAAGAAACTGCCTGCACAGCCCGAGACCTGGGTTCGATCGCTGGTTTGGGAAGATCCCCTGGAGAAGGGACTGGCAACCCACTCCATTATTCCTGCCTGGAGAATTCCATCGACAGAGAAGCCTGGCAGGCTACATTCTATGGAGTCGCAGAATCGGACACGACTGAGAGACTAACACACACATACACAAACTCACTGGCTAGAACCCAATGAGTGGAAATCACAGAGAAAGATGTCCGAGTTTAGTTTATGGGGTTTTTTACCCTTTTTTTTTTGTTGTTGTTGTTTTTTACAAATGCCTGCTAAAAACAAACATAAAACTTACCAAAAAGATTAAGATCAAACAGTGTCTTGGTTCAGGGTGAAGTTCTTGGGCTCAGACAGACAGACGTCGTTCAAAACTCATTATTTACTTTCTGTGGTCCCCAAGCAGCTAGTTTGCCTCCTCTGAACCTCCTGCTGCTGCTGCTGCTAAGTCGCTTCAGTCGTGTCCGACTCTGTGCGACCCCACAGATGGCAGCCCACCAGGCTCCCCCGTCCCTGGGATTCTCCAGGCAAGAACACTAAAGTGGGTTGCCATTTCCTTCTCCAATGCATGAAAGTGAAAAGTGAAAGTGAAGTCACTCAGTTGTGTCCGACTCTTAGTGACCCCATGGACTGCAGCCCACCAGGCTCCTCCGTCCATGGTATTTTCCAGGCAAGAGTACTGGAGTGGGGTGCCATTGCCTTCTCCGCCATTTATCTGCAAATGGGCATTAATATACAACACGGTTGTACTGAGCATTCAGCAAGAAATTTCACTTGGCGGGGTGTCTGACACATAGTAGTACACGCTTCAGAGCCGTTTCTGGCCATTATTACCCACTACTGGCTTCCACTCCCTAATTCCTTTGGGTGGAAGGTGGGATGCATTTACGAGAGAATAGTCATTTTCCCCTTTAAGAATCCAAGTGGGCTGGGAGCCAGCCTTTCCAAATTTTCCAATCCCGGCTTGGCATTTTCCGCCCGAAGGTCTCCGATTGGACAACACGCACCAATCAGAGACTGGAGAAGACGCTGCCAGGCGTCCAGCTCCGCCCCTGAGCCGGCCCTGCCCCCTGTCGGGTCAGCCCCGTTGCTATGGGGACTGGTGGGCGGCGAGGGGGGAAAGCCCCGGATGTTCGTTGGGGATTCAACATGGCGGCGGCAGTGGCCGTGGCGGCGGCGGCGCCAGAGAGCTGAGGGCAGCAGGAGGGCGCCGAGTTCCGGGCCGAGCGGCCAGGCCGCAAACGACTGCGGTGCCGAGCCGGTAGGATAAGCTGTCTGGCCAGGGGGTTGGTGTGCGCTGGGCAATGCGGTGGGAGAGCGTTTACGCGAGTAGGGGGCGGGGCCGCTGGGGTCAAAGTTCACTCGTGGTGGGAAGAGTCGCGTCCAGGGGGTCGCGGGTCAACGCTGAGTGGGAGGGAGTTGTAGAGGAGGTCAGAGGTCAAACTAATGAAGGGGGCGTGGCGAGGGGGCGCAAAATTCAAAGTTTGAAGCGGGAGCTCCGTTGGAGGGGCACGGGGTGAATGTCAAAAAGGGGGGTCAAAATTAATAATTTGATGGGAGGATGTGCCCATGAGGGTCAGAGGTCACAGCCATGGGGGTGGCGGATTGGAGATTTAAGGCAGCAGCCAGTAAAGCAAATGAATGAGATTTGGCTTGGGGGGCATCTTTATGGGATCAAGGGTGGAACGTGACCAAATTGTAGAAAGATCACAGATGATGGTCCCAAGGGTCAAAAGTTAAAACCCAAATGGGACATATTGCAGGAGGGCAGGGATAGGACACTCAAGAAAGAGGTCAAAGGTGCTTTCTGATGGGGGAGAAGGAACCTCCCCTCCCCCAGATAATGAAAAGAATAACAAACACTCATAAAGCACTTATTGTGTGTCAGGCCCTGTTCTGAACGCTTACCGTGTATTTAGTCCTGACCACAACCTTATGGGCTTGGTGCCATTATTAAGGGGCTTAGTGTTTTGCCCAGGGCCGCCTAATGAGTTAGTTTTGCAGCTGAGATTTGAACTCTGGAGGCCTGGGCTCAGAGTTCTATGCCCTACTGACTCTCACATACTCATTATGTTGGTTAATCCTTAATGAGTGCTGAGGCTGTACTCAGAACCCTGTGTGCCTAGTCTTACTATACCACAATCTGGATAGACCCACTTCACAGCCAGGAGAAGTGAGGCACAGAGAGGTCCTGCGAAGTAATGGAGGAAGATTCCCTGCTGGATCTGAATAATTCCAGAGCTCCGGCCTCCGGTTGCCACACTGTAAACTGCTGGAGGTCTGTTCCTGGAAGCAGGGAGCTGGGCAAGGCTGGGCCACTCCTTGGGCAGGAATAGATTGTCTCTGGCCTCTGTGGAAGGGTGTGATCTGGGAGGAGAGTTTCCCCTGGGCCTATGGGATGCGGTGTTTGTGGGTGGCCCAGAGTCCAAGTGAGTCTGGCAGGCTTCTGGCTAGGGAGGGTGTCCTTGGGTGGTACTCTGTACAAAGTTGGGTGTTCTCTGTACTTAAAACCGCAACCTCTCATCATGGCCCTCAGTCGCTTCCACCTCTTGTTGGGCTGCTTTCCCCACCCCTCAGGGAGGTCCAGCTACGCTAGCCTGCTTGCTGTTCTTCGGCCCTGCAGGCTCATGCCTGTCTCCGGGTCTTTGACCTTCCTGTTCCCTCTGCCTGGAATCCCGTCTCTGCTCTGTACCCTCTCACTCACCAGTCGCTCACAGCTTGACCGGGACCACCCTGTCCCCAGACACTCTTTATCTCACTGTTGTTCTCTGCCAGCCCTTCACTCTGTCCTTAATTTACTTATCAGAGCACAGTTGAGCTGCCTCCTTGCTAGAAGGTGGGCCCATCACAGGCAGGAATTTTCCCATGTTCTTTCCCTGAATCCCCCCAGGGTTGGTGGCGATTGAATGTTGGGCATGGTGCTGGGTCTGCAACAGTGGACAGGACAGCGGGGAGCCCCTGGCCCCCAGGGGCCCTCAGTGTCCCTTGGTGGGAGCAGACTGTGACCAGACCCCTAGCCAGTGAGACATGGCTACATCTCGCCCAGGGTGATGTGGCCTGCGAAAACATGCTCGGGGATGAGGAAAATGCCCTCACCCAGGGCCCCAGACTCGGAAAGTCCCCTGGGCAATCTCTGAAGGATGGGTAGGAGGAATGGGAAAGGGTGTGCCAAGCAGAAGGAAAGGCGTAAGTGGAGGTCAGGGGTGCAGAACTGGGGGCTTGTGGGCAGCATGGAGCCTGAGTGAGACCCCTAGGGTTCTCGGCTTGGAGTGGGGCGGGCAGTGGAGCAGAGGCGGGTGAGTGGCTGCCCCGTGTGTGTAGAGCTCTGAGGCAGTACTGGGGAGTGGTTCAGAGAGGGGACGCTGGGACAAGGATGCCTGGCTCACACCCAGCTCCGTCACTCACAGGCTGTGTGATCGTGGGCAAGTCGCTTAACTTTTCTGGGCCTCAGTTTCTCCCTGTGCAAAATGGGCATAATGATAGTGGCTACCTCAGACCTGCTGTGAGGATGTGGAACACAAAGAGCTTGGCCCAAGGCCTGGCGCGTGGTAGGGGTTGTGTCAGCCCTAGTCTTCAGGCTACTGCTGCCTGGGGAGGGCCTCAGAGGTGGCAGTCAGGCCGTCTCCACCTGCCTCCTGGCTTGCTCTGGCAGGGTCACCAGGTGGGCACGTGGCCAGGGAGCCCTACCAGTCCTCACAGTGGTGGCTCACTCAGCATCTCAGGGCTCCGCACAGATAAAGGGGGGGCTTTGGTGCTGGATAGGGATTTGGCGCCGGACACCGACATTCAGGTTCCCTCCCCGTCACTTACCAGCCATGGGACATTGGGCAAGTCATGTCTTATTTGCCAGTTTTGTTCTTATGATACATTTTAGACTAGTGGAAAGAGTAGAGCTTCAATATAGCAAAACACCCACGCTTCCAGCGTCCAGCCTGGGACCGTGGATACAGTTACAGGCCCCTGTTCTCTGCCCCGCCTTCCCGATGGTAGCCACGGGGCTGGATTTGGCCTCCAGCCTACCATCGCAGATTTTCCTTCTGTTACTACCCTCGGAGGGATTCGCAAACGACAGAGTAATAGCTCTCAACCCTGGCTCCACGCTGCAGTCACTTGGAGAGCTTTCCAGAACGCTGCTGCCCCAGGCCCCTGCCCCCTCGCAGACTCTGGCCTGGGTGCCCTTGTCTGGGGCGGGGCTAGCCTCAGCACGTGGTTGCAATGGCCGGCCAGGGTGGTCCGCTGTTTCACAGGTCGTTATCAGTGGCGCCACGGGAAACAGCCCACTGCTGCTTCTCTGCGTCAGTGCGGCTGTTTCTCTGTGTGGACGAGTGTGGATCTAGAGCAGGCTGCTCATTTCCGCCTTGTGTGTTTCTTTTTGTGATGGTGCGGCACCAGAGTTACCCGTTCATCTTTTGGTGGCCGTTCAGGTGGTTCCCATCGGGACTGTAACAGACAGTGCTGCCACGAACACTCTAGAGCCTGTTTCCCTGTGTACTGCAGCCGGAGTCTCTTGGGCATATGCCACGCAGTGGACATGCTGGACCTTCCCAAATTACTCTGTTCAGCATTTGTACCAGCGTGTTTCCCAGCAGTGCCTGAGGGTTCCCTCGGCTCCGTGCAGCTTCGGCTTCGGGCAAGCTTGCAGTCCTTGCTGAAACAGTTTCCTCAGCTGTGAGGTGGTGGATTTTATACCACCTGCACCCCTTCCCTGGTCTGGTTGCAAACGGGTACGGTTCATGTGATGAGCTTAGCTGGGGTCTGACACCTTGTTGAATCCCCACACCCAGAGGAGAAGGCAGGCTGGGAAAGGCTCTGCCTTTCCAGGGTATCCAGGACAGTGGCTGAAACTTTGACCCACCTCTCCTAGGGGATCGTCTCCAGGGCTGGCCTTTGAAAGGGAAACATACTGACTTAAACCTCCTCAGGAAGGAGGCAAAGAGAAAGGAAGTGCCACTCAGAAGGGGACGAGCAGAACCTGGTTACACTGCGTGTGTGTGTGTGTTACAGTGCTCATCGGTCCTCGTGGTGACCAACACAGTCAAAGCCCTGTCCTCGGGGCTCACAGGACCGTGAAGGAAACAGACCTGGCCCCAGACAGTGACAGCCCAGAGTGGTCAGGCTGGGTAGGGATGCTCAAGCAGAGTGGTCAGGGCTGGGACAAGGTAGAGACTAAAGGAACCCGGAGGTGGCTCTTCACTCCACCTGGGGAGCCAGCGAGGGCTTTCTGGAGAAGGGAGATACCTGACTGACGAGAGGGAGCCAGGCCCAGGAACAGCTGGGAAAAACAGAGCAGGTAGTGGGTACAGAAAGTGTGAAGGCCCCGAGGTCCAAAGGAGCTTGGGGTGTTCGGGTCCCACCAAAGAAGCCAGTGTGGCAGTCAGCAGCGAGACCAAGGACATGGGAAGGTCTGGCAGATAGGATACAGCAGGGGTCGATGGGCTGAGACAAGGAATGTGGATTTCTTTCTGTGTGTGATGAGAATCATCGCAGGGCTGTAAGCAGCATCTGCTTTCCCTTTTATAAAGATCGCTCAGGCTGCCATGTGGGGAACAGATCAGGGAAGGCGGGGGAGGGAGAGGGATAGTCCATGCCGGGGAGGGTGGGTAGCATGAGGCTGGTGGAGATGGAGAAGGGTCCTGAGTGCTGGCCAAGATTTCGAGTCCTTTACTTGTATGAACCCATTTGATCTTCACAGCAGCCTACAGGCAGGTGCCGCTGTGTGGGGGTGTATTCGCTCAGTCGTGCCCGCCTCCTCGCAGTCCCATGGACTGTAGCTGGCCAGGTTCCTCTGTCCGTGGAATTCCCCAGGCAAGAATACTGGAGCGGGTTGCCATTTCCTCCTCCAGGGGATCTTCCCGACCCAGGGATCAAACCCATGTCTCTTCATCTCCTGCATTGGCAGGCAGGTTCTTTACCACTATCGCCACCTGGGAAGCCCATAGGTACGGTTATTAACGCCATTTAGAGATGAGAGAATGCGACCCAGAGAGGTGTGTGACCTGCCTGGGGACACATAGCAGGCAGGTGGCAGAGGCAGGACTTGAACCCCAGGCCTCCGGGCTCCAGAGTCACTGCTTGTTTTCACAGTGGCCCTCCAGTGATTTGGAAGCAGGCTACTTCCTGTTCTTAACCCAGATTCCTGTTTGGACAGAAACTCTTTGGGGGGCAGCCTGGGTAGTTTCTGAGCCCTGGGCCCGCGCCTCCCTCAGGACCTCCCACAGCTCCTTGCACTTCTGGTCCACTGCGTCACCCCTCCTTGTCCTGCTGGCTCCTAGTGAGCCACACTTCCTGGCCAGACGCCGGTCAGGGTGTCCCCAGCAGCTGTTTCTCCCATCACCCCAGCCAGGCGGCCACAGATGCTGCCAGCAGGAAGCGGTCTCCTTCCCAGTCACGGCCAGGGAAATGGGACCCTTCCCGGCCCAGCCACCCATCCGGGGCTGGGGCTTATTGTCTCACAGCTGCCCTGGCCCACAGGAAGGTTGAGGGGGAGGCAAGGAGGGTCAGAAGGGGAGCTTTCCCAGGTCCCAGGAGAGCCAGCTACGGCAGATGGAGCAGAAGCCACCACTCACCGCTGCCGGTGTCACAGGGCCCTCTGGTCCCACCCTGCCCTTCCCCGGGGTGCCAGGTCTCTGCTGCCATCCTCGGAGCAGTGGCAGCTTCCCTGCCAGGGCCACGCGTTCCCCACACCCCGAAGCCCGACCCCTAGTGGGGATCCCGGGGCTGGAGGGGGAGGCCGGGCCGCCCTGGGCTTCTCCTTCCTCGCATGGTGCTCCTGCTGTTGCTTCAGTTGTGCCCGACTCTTTGAGATCGCATGGACTGTAGCCCGCCAGGCTCTTCTGTCCATGAGATTCTCCAGGCAAGAATACTGGCGTGGGATGCCATCTCCTTCTCCAGGAGAATCTTCCCGACCCAGGGATGGAACCCGCATCTCTTGCATCGCCTGCATCGCAAGCAGGTTCTTTACAGCTAAGCCACCGGGGATGCCCTCCTCAGCTGTTAAATGAGCTATTGGGAGGGTTGGAGGAGACTGATGTCGACGTGTTTGCATGTTGCCAGGCACACAGTAAGCTCATCGGATGTGCCCCGCTCTGGGCTGCAGCCTCCTCTTCACCTGCTCCCAGCCCCTCAGGACACTGCGCCAGCCCCCAGCTCCCAAGTGCTAAGAGCCAGATGTGTGCTTTATAAGCATCTCTCAGCAGCTCGGCCCGGAGCCTTGAGGAAGGGGTGTTATTAACCTCATTTCTCTTTTCCTGCATTTTAATTTTAAGAAGGCCCATTTTTGCCCCAGCGGCATGTATGATCTGTTCGCAGTTGAGAAGCCACGCAGAGCACAGAGAGTGCGCAGCTGTAGGTCTCCTTGCCACCCAAGTGGTCGGCCCCTTCCCAGAGACAGCCTTGTTCCGGTTTCTCTTCTTTCCTGGACATTTGTTCCTGCGTGTGTTCTCTCCCACTTTTGTTTTGCTCACATGGAGCTGACTTTTCACATTTGTATTCTGTCCTGCTCCTTGCACTTTTCACTCTTAAGTTCTGTGTCAGGAGGTCAGGGGCTCCCTTGCACTTTCTACTGAAGTTCTGTGTCAGGAGGTCAGGGGCTCCCTTGCGCTTTCTACGACTGGGGCAGGTTCCATGGTGTGATGTCTTCCTGCACACACCTGTGAGCTGTGCACACCTCTGGAGGTGCTTGGGGTCCGAGACGTGTGCCCGGAAGCCCTGCAGTAGTGTTCCGGTCTGCCAAGAGCCCGTGCCTGTTCGCATTCCCACCCCCTATGTCCAGGGGCGCCAGGGTCTGTCTCCTCCCATGCTCACCCTGCGGACGGGTGTCATCAGATGCTTTGACCTCGGCCAGGCAGACAGGTGCCGAGTGGTCCTTACTGTGGTTCTGATTTTAACATGAGCAAAGGGGAGCATCTTTGTTGAAAGCCATTTGGAATTCCTTTCCTGTCTATGTGTGATATTTTGCTTTCCCTAAAAAGAAGAAACTGAGGCAGAGGCTAGACACCCTGCAGTGTGTGAGAGAGGCAGATGTGGGACTCGAACCCAGGCAGGCCTGCCCTCTCCAACCCGGAGCTCTTAACCTGTCTGATGTAGTCGAGATTGAGGGCACGGAGTCTGGAACCTCCCAGACAAGTCACTTCACCTCTCTGTGCCTCCGTGTCCTCATCTGTAAAATGGGGATGATAACGGCACCTCCTGTATGGGGTTGTTCTGAGGCTATAGATGCCTACTCCTCAGGCGGAATGCATAGTCAATGTTCAAGACCGTCAGCTGCTAGCATTAGTCCTCATAGGATTTCTCTTTGTTATTGGTATTAGCAGGTACATTCTGCGTGTTTTGAGTAAATGAATTTATCCCAACCTCCTAGCAACCCCAAGATGTAGATATTTAGGGTTTGTTGTTGTTGTTGTTGTTGCTGTTTGTTTGGGCTGCGCTGAGTGGCATATGGAATCTTAAGTTCCCTGATTGGGACCCGAGCTTGCGCCCCTGCAGTGGAAGCCTGGAGCCTTAACCACTGGACCACCAGGGAAGTCCTAGGTGCACATGCTCTCGAGTGAAGGGAGTGAAAGTACTCAGTCGTGTCTGACTCTTTTTGACATGGACTATACAGTCTATGGAATTCTCCAGGCCAGAATACTGGAGTGAGTGCCTTTCCCTTCTTCAGGGGATCTTCCCAAGCCAGGGATCCAACCCAGGTCTCCCTCATTGCAGGCAGATTCTCTACCCGCTGAGCCACAAGAGAAGCCCAAGAATACTGGAGTGGGTCGCCTATCCCTTCTCCAATGGATCTTACCAACCCAGGTTGCAGACAGATTCTTTACCAGCTAAGCTATCAGGAAAACCCCGTACTTGTTCTTCTCTCCCTTTTAAGAGGAGGAAATTGAGATCCCAGGAGACCAGCCTGGTGTCACAGAATCAGCAGGGCTGGGGTTTGGCCCGGGGGCTCCTAACCACTGGGGGGCACTCCCTGAGCCACCCTCCTCACTGAGCCAAGGGATTAGGAGGCTGTCCCTCTCACCCCGTCTGCCCCGCGCCCACTCAGGGCTGGCTGCAGCGGAGCTCGGAGGGCACACCTTGGCAGGTGGGGCACTAGGCAGGGGCCCCACGGAGAGAGCCTCCCTCCCCCGCCCTCTGCTCCCCTCCGCCAGCCCCAGCCCGGCCCTGGAAACTCCTGATAAAGCGGCATTGTGTGGCAGTTTCGGGCTGGCTTCCCCCAGCGGGTTTCAGCCACTCCCACCCTACGGGAAGCGGCCTGGGCCGCCTCCCCTCCCCCGCCCCTCCTCAATCAATGCTGGGAATGGGGAGGAAGTAGGACAGCGAGAGAGGGCCGGGCTCCCGCCGTCCCCCAGGTGAGGACTCCCCCCATCAAGCCCTAAGCGCACGTGCTCTCTCTTTCTGGTGCTTTCTTTTTCCCTAGGGACCCCTCCTCTGCTGCCTCCAGCGCCTCCACAGCCCCCTTCTCCCTCCTCCCAGTCTTCAGCAGAAGCCTGGCCCCAGGTCGCTGTGTGTGTCTGTGTGTATGTGTGTTTTAGGTATATTGATAATTCCACCTCTTTTTCAACCTTTAATAATTGTGAAGCTTAACTCACCTACAGAAAAGTGCATCAGTGCACATATCAGTCTAACAGGTAATTATAAGGTGAGCAGCATTTCCCCACACCTAGGTGGAGACTGAGAACACCCCACCCCAGGGCCTCCGTGTTGACCACAACCCCAGTAGCGGCCATCTCCCTGACTGGGGGTCACCGGCTCCCTGCAGCCTGGCGGTTTTACCAGGTGTGCATCCCGAGTCCTAGCCTCCACCTTGGCTGCTCGGGCCCTTCGCATGAATGCCCTCCTCCAGCATGCCCCCGTCTGGTCTCCCTCATCCTTGGTCTGTGAGGCGCATCCCTGTGGTCGTGGGTGTGAGTGGTCTGTTTGCCGTGCAGTGTTCTAACCGACTGACTTCTCCACTCCCACTGCCTGGGTGTGAACGTGCTCTTTGAACATGTCTGCCAGGATGTCTGCGCCCACACTTCCCCAGGGATCACGTCCAGGGTCCAGTGCTCGGGTGGGGGGGGGTGTCTCTTCACCTTTAGCAGACCCCACCACGCAGCTGTCCAGAGCGGGGGTAACCGCACCCGCGCCTGCCGGCAGCTGCACAGCCTCCCTCCCCAACACGAGGCCTGTCAGACTCTGTAATTGACCTTGGAACATTTTATATTCTCATCTCCTGCAGAAGCTTATCGCCAAGATGAGTCCTCTTGTCCTTTTCTCCTCCCCGGGGTTCCTGTCCATGCTGGCTCTTACCCATCCCACCTCTTATGCTCGCCTCTGGGCTCTTGAGACCCGCAGTGAACACAACAGGCTCCCTCACTGGGCTCGGTCTGGCAGGGGACTCTATATGGAGCAAGAGTGACACAGAGACATGGAAAATAGACCAGACTCCGGGCCCCATCTTCTCCCAGCGGCCCTGCCTCGTTCACGGGCGCCCCATCCGCCCTCCTGGTTGGGCTGGGAATCTGATGTCATCCTGACTCCTCTTGGCCTCTTCCTCCACATCCAGGATGTCCAGAAAGCCTGCTGTTCTACCTTCAGATTAGAACCCGGGGCCACCCACTCTTTGTTGTCACCCCCTAGTTCCAGCCACCCTCAACTCCAGCCTCGACCGTGGGGACAGCCCCCCCGCCCCCCCAACTGCCCCACAGTCGGTCCACGCCCAGCTGGAGGGAGCCCGGGTCAGATCCCGTCCCTGTCCTGCGGGGGACCCCTTCCCTGGCTTCATCTCTTTTGAGGAACAGCCTTCAAGGTCCCAGAAGATTCTGGCCCAGCTTCCCTGCTCGCCTTCACTCATCTGCTGCTTCCCTGTCGCTGGAACATTCCGGGCCGAGTCCTGCCTCAGGCTCTTTGTTCAGCGCCCCCTCCTAGGTCTACAGTAGCGATGTCACTCTCTCCCCACCTTCGCCTGCTTGGCTTCCCTGGTCCGCTCACCGTCACTACTGTTCCAGTGTGACCCGGTGTGTTGGTTGGTGTCCGCCTCACCCACCCACCCCCACAACTTAGCTTCATGGCGGGGGTACGGGGCGGGGCCAGGTAGGCGGCTTACTATGTGCCTTGCTGTATCCTCAGGGCTTGACTTTCACTAGTCAAGCCCTGGTGAGCTGAATGAATGAATGAGAGGTTGTAGTAAGTGGAGTATATCTTTGCCAGGGTGTATGTTGGGCCAGTGGGGAGGAGGGGTAGTTCCCCTCAGGTGAGGATTACAGAGCAGGCTTTCCTGAGGAGGAATTGCCACTTGAAGGGTGAACTCGGGGAGGTAGAGGGTCGTGGGTTCAAGGCTGAGGGAGCTGCCTGTACAGATGTCCTAGGCAGTAGAGTGCAGGGCACCTTTGAGGAACTGAAAGGAGACTGGCATTTGGTTCTGTGTACTCTGGAATTGAATCTTGACAGCCACTTGGGCCTCTCCGTGTCCCAGTTTCTTCCTCTCTAGAACCAAGGCCCCTCTGGGTGTCCCAGGACGTATCTGAGGTTCTGCTCCTAACACACTTGTCCTTGGGCCTGGCAGAGAAATAGGAATGTGATTGGTTTATTATCTTTTTTCCAACAAATACTCAGGAGTGCCTGGCCCTTTGTGGCCTCCGGGGACACTGTGCTGGTAAACAAACCCAGTTGCTACCCAGTTGGAACCTGTCTCTTGGACTCTCAGCCTTCTGGCCACACCCCTGACACATCACAGCTCCAGCTCCGAGGCAGGAGAAGGCCTCAAATGACCTTGAGCCTGGGGAGTCCTTATTCCTGAGGCGGATTAATAGAGAGAACTAATTGAGGGCTTGCACGTGCCAGGCCCAATGCCTGTACAGAACTCCCACGCTGCTTCTGCTCAGTCCTTCCCGGAAGGATTCGACCCATTTCAGAGATGAGGGAGGCGAGGGCAGCGCCAGTGGTGAGTGCTGGGCCCATCCTGCCCGCTGGTGCCCAGCTGGCGTGGTGGTGTCTCCTCCTGGGGCCAGAGCAGCCTTGCTCGCTCTGTGAACATCTGGAGTGCACATCGGGAGCGCCCCCTGTGAAGGGCCCATTCCAGCCGCTTGCCTCTTTCTCCTCCAGGCTGTCTGCATTTTCATTTTGAATTTCTGTGAGTTAAGTCTTAAGAGTCTGGACCAGAACCTGTGTTTCTAAGATGGTCCTCCTTACATTCTCTCATTTGATGCCCTGTCTTTCCAGTTTCTTTAAATTGTGTCTTTTGATGAAGCTTTTAATTTTACTGTAGCCAGATTTATCATCTACTTCCTTTATAGTTTTATAGTTCTACTTTTCACATTTAGTCGCTCTTTGTTCTGGAATATGTGTGTGTGTGTGCGCGCACGCATGTGTGTGGTGTGAGGTAGTCACCCAGCTTCACATTTTCCACGTGGATCCCCAGTCATCCGTATACCATTATGACAACAGCCCGTAGTTTCTCCTCTGCACCTGGGCCATAAAGTCGTCTCTGTAAGTGGGCCTGTTTCTGGGTGCTCTCATTCTTTCTTGTGCTCAAGTTTGCCTATTCCTGCATCAGTATCCCGCTATCCTAATTCATATCATTGTCTTTTTTCTTAATATTTTCATTTAAATGGCCATGCCGGGTCTTAGTTGTGGCGCAAGAGATCTTCAGTCTCTGTGGCGGCAGGCAGGATCTTCAGTTGCAGCATGTGGGATCCAGGTCCCTGACCAGGGATCGAACCTGGGTTCCCTGCATTGGGAGATCGGAGTCCTAGCTACTGGACCACCAGGGAAGTCCCAGTAGTTGATAATAAGTCTTGATGGCGTGGAGAGCAAGCCCTCCCACGCACGCGTCCTTCTTCCCAAGTGTCTCTGCCAGTTGACTTTTTGTAATGCCACTTAGATATGAGACAAGCCTCGTGCCCCACAAGCAGACATGACGTTAAGTCTCCCAGTCCATGAACGTGGTCTGTCTCTCGATTTATTTAGGTCTCCTCTGATGTCTTTCAGCAGAGGGTCACACTTCTCCAGCCGGGCCTTGCCCACCTCTTGCTGGGTTTATTCCGGGCACTTGGTGATGTGGCAGAGGGGAGCCCGTGGCCACCTCTCCCGCGTGGCGCCTTGCTCCCTGGCCTCAGCCTGGCTGGGTGAGGCCCTCAGAACAGAGGCAGGAGCCTGGCTTCCCCATGCTCTGCTTCCTCCCAGGCACCGCCCCTGGGCCCTGGCAGAGGGCGGGCAGGTTGCCCGGAGAGGAGGTTGTAATTTTCCTGAATGATTTCAAGGGCTAATTAAAGGTTTTCCTTGACTAATCAGCTTACGGTTTAATTATCAGGAAACAGGCTCAGGGATGCAGGAAGCCGCTCGCAGGGGTCTCCTCACAGAGTAGCCAGAGGGAGCCAGGGCCGGGCCGCTCCCCCCGGGGTGGTGGCGGGATGTGGGGATAGCTGAGGACCCCCCGAGGCCCGCCGCGGTTCTCCAGCCCTGCAAGGGGACCAGGTGCGGGGCAGCCAGTGCCTATGGTTGCGGTCTACGTGTGTCCCTTCTCGGCTCCAACCCTTCCATGGCCCCCTCTGCTGGGCTGGGCCTGGCCCTCCGCTTGCCTCCCGCGCTCCAGCCTCGCGGGTCTTTGTTTCCTGCTCTCACCTCGGTTATTCTCTGGGGCTCGGGCTAAAGGTCACCACCTCTGGGCAGCCTTCTCAGGCCACTCCTGCCTCCAGAGCGGGTGATAAACTCTGCCTGCCACATGCCGCTGTCAGCATCCCTCACCCCACCACCGATAAGGGCTCCATGCCTGGGCTGCGCCCTGTGGTCCAGCACTGGGGTCATGGGAGGACCCAAGAGGAGAAAGGGGCTCAGGACAGGCGCCCCGAGGAGACGGCTGGGAGTGGGCTTCAGGCCTGGAGGACTGAGTGGTTGCCAAGGCCTTGGGGGAGCAGGGGGCAGTTGACAGCTTGGCCAGTGACCTGGCCAAGGATGGGCTCTTGGCAGTTTGCGAAGGGGGAGGGGACCTGGGGATGGCCGTGCCAGGCCTGGCTTCATTCCTCGCATTCCTCAGCCGGCCCCAGACTCCGGTGGGCAGGCAGAGAGGGGCCTCCTGGGCGGCGTACCCTGCCCCTCCCGCCCCTTTTCCTTTCCGCCCCCTACCCCGCCCCCCATCAGTCTGTCTCACTTCTACCACCCCCTGAGGACTCAGTCCTGGGACTCTGTGTCCAGGCTCCCCCCCACCCCCATCCCATGCTCCTTAGGGTTACCTGGCACAGGTGTACATCACTGACTCAACGGACATGAGTCTGAGCCAACTCCCGGATATAGTGAAGGACAGGGAAGCCTGGCGCGCTGCAGTCCATGGGGTTGCAAAGAGTCGGACACCACTGAGCGACTAAACAACAAAAGGTCAGGCCACTTGAATCTGAATCTCTGGCTGTGGGGCCTGAGCATTGGGTTTTGTGTTATTTGGTGTTTTTTTTAAGCTCCCTGAGCGACTGTAGTGTGCTTCTGAACCGAGATGAGAGCCACTGGCTTACAGAAATGGTAGAAATCACGTATTAGCTTTCGCGATGTTTGGACACTTTTCTAGGCTTCTGACATGGCGTGATTAAGTCGTGTCAGCCCTGTCACCCCCACAGCCTCACTACAGGAAGATGTGACTGTTATTCCCACGTTACTGACAAGGGAGCTGAGGCCCGGAGGAGGCGTCAGGGCCTCTTCATCCCTGGGCCCGCCAGCCCCTGTCTGGGCAGCCGACTGTCCCCTCCCGCCTCCTGTCTTTCTCTTCCCGACTCACTGCCTCTTGTCTCTCCTCTCCTCTCCCTCAGTTTCTACTCTCCCTACTCCCCTGCAGAGGCTTCCCTGCTTGCAGGCAGGATCCTGCCGAAGCCACACAAGGAAGATGGTTTCTGCAGACCCAGGACGAGGCCGGGTGCTGGTCCCCCACACGCCAGCCACTCCTGGCTGTTCCTGGCACCTGGAGGGGGAGGGGGTGGGGGGCAGGGCATGCATGCCCCTGCTGGTGGGGGGCCCGGGAGCAGGGAAGAGCGCCCAGGCTGGTGGACCCCCCAGATCCTGTGGGCCCCCAAATCTGATGTTGTCATCCGTTGCGGTTACCATTTCAGGCTCCCATGGAGTGGCTGATAGTTTAATTTCAGGAAAGGTTTGTGCTCAGATGTGACTGTTGCATCGCAGGAGCCATTAGGATTCACTCAGTGGGAATGAGGGGGGCTGAGAGTCCAGAAGCCCCTGTGCGCCCCCGCTCCGCAAGGGCTCCTGGCCTCCTCTCCCCCATCCCCTCTGGGCAAGGACTGGGCATCCAGCTTCCCTGCTGGCCTCACCCGGCTCCCCCAGCCTCCTCTGTGACCTGGGGCCAGGCCCTGAGCCCCGGATGTCTCTGCACTGGTTCCCGTTTAGAGCGACTCAGCCCAGGTCTGCCATCATCATGTCATTATAGTTACTACTGCTGTGATGTCTGTTACAGTTATTAGAGGCAGGATACGTGTTTGGATTTAGTAATTAAGGTTCACAAGGTGAGTGACCCACGAATTCTTCACTGTTCTGACTAGGTCACATTCCTTTCTGCAAAGTGTTTAAAACCTCTGTATGATGGAAGTGCCCACACGTTCTTCTGAGCAGTGGCCTGCCACCCTCCTCACGGCGCCCGCCCCAGCTTCAGCAGTTATCTGTCACCACCAGGCTTTTTCATCTGCACCCCACCCCCACCTCCCTGATTCTTTGGAGGCAGTTCTTAAACATCGTATACTGCGGCCATAAATATCTCAGATTTTTTGCATATAAGAGATAAGGAGTCTTTAAACATACCCACACAGACGATACCATGGTCATAGGAGAAAAAGAACCAATACTTTCTTAATAGCCTCGCATTTTCCCGGTTGTCTTGTCGTTTTTTCCAATGTGTGTGTTTGACTTGGCATCCGGACAAGGTCTGCTCTGCGTTTGGTCGACAGGCCCCTAACGTCTTCTGTCGCCTGTAGGCTCTTTCCTGTGCCCGCTGAACAGGTCATTGATCTGTTGAAACCCCTGATCCTCTGTCGTCTGGAGCTTCCCACGGCCCGGGCCTCACCAGGCACCCTCGTGGTGTCACTTCACAGGTCCCTCTGTCCCCTGTGCTTCCTGTATGTTGGGCCTTAGGTCTAGAGGCGCGATTGCATTCGGGTTCCACTACTTCATAGATGGTGCTTTGTAGGAATTCAGGCCAGCCTTCATGTCTGGGTGACTATCTTGAAGTAATTTCTTTTTTTTTTTTTGCAAGTGAGTGGATTAAAATGGAAATTCTTAAGTTGCTCTTAGTAAGGCTGGTACGCACTACAGCAGAACGGGGCAGGGGGGAGCCGAAGGTCTGAGGTTCAGAACACCCGTAGTCTGGGAGCACAGGGCTGTGCGTGAGCCCCTGGCTTCCAGTGAGCCTTCTTTACAAACTGAAGCTTTGGGCTCCTGCTCTTCTGGGACCAGAGGCCCCCAGCTGAGAGCCATTCATCCATCCCCCCCACCCTCATTCTTCACCCTCCCCTCTGCTTATCTTTAGGGGCTCCTGCCCCAGCTCTGCCCTTGGCCAGCTGGGCCCCCTGGGAAGCTTTCCTATCCTCCCCCCCTGCCCCCCGCCCCCGCCTGCTTCCTCCTCCTTAACATAGCATGATGGTGGGAGGGCAGCTGCACCTCCGGGAGGGCTGTGGTCAGGAGGTCTGGGCTCCGGGAGCGGCTCTTCTGCATTTAGTGTAGACTCTCTTGACCTCAGCCCCGCCACCCTCCCCTCACACCCTCCCTCCCTTCCTGCCACACAGGCCTCCTGGGCCAGCCTCAGGCATTCTGGAACGTGCCAGGCAGGCTTCAGTCCTCAGGCCTTTGCAGTTGTGGTTCCTTCTACTCTGAAAGCACTTCCCTAGGTTCCCCACGTGGCCCCCTCACTTCCCCTGCTCCTGCTCAGGGACACCCACCCCCCTAGACACCCTGTCCCCCCCACACACCCCGTGCTCTGTCCCCTCTCCCACTGGTCATGTACTTTCTTGTTTACCTTTATGTTATCTTATCTCCCTCACTCACCAGCGTGTCACCTCCGGGAAGGAGGGACTGTCTTATTCACTGTGTCCCTAGTGCCTAACACAATGCCTGGCATACACTGAGTGTATAATCAGGAATTGTCGAGTGCATGACCAATGGGAGTGTAAACATGGTTAAGCGAGTGGACTCCGGCCTGGGTCAGACCTGCCATGGAATCCTGGTGCTTTCTGGTTTTTAATTGAAGAATAATTGCTTTACGATATTGTGCTGGTTTCTGCTCTGTGTGTCTGTGTATTAGTTGCTCAGTCGTGTCCGACTCTTTGCAACCCCATGGACTGTAGTCCGCCAGGCTCCTCTGCCCATGGAATTCTCCAGGCAGGAATACTGGAGTGGGTTGCCATTCCCCTCTCCAGGGGGATCTTCCTGACCCAGGGAACCGGGGTCTCCTGCATTGTAGGTGGATTCTTGACCATCTGAGCCACCAGGGAAGCCCTGGTTTCTGCCATACATCAACATGACTCAGCCATAGGTACACATATGTCCCTTCCCTCTTGAACCTCCCTCCCCATCCCACCCCTCTGGGTTGTCACAGAGCCCCGGTGTGAGCTCCCTGAGTCACACAGCAAATTCCCAAGAGTTGCAAGGGACCAAGGAGAGCCGCTGCTCTGATCACAGGACCAGTTCCAGTCTTGGGGGGCGGTGGAGAGAGAGAGAGTGTGTGTGTGTTAGAGACAGATGGACAGAGAGAGAGCGAAAGAGACTGTGTGTGAAAGAGATCAGAGAGCCACCTGATGGCCTCCCCTGGGGCCTGTTGCCCAACTAAGAGAGGAAACACACTTGCCGTGGTTAGAGTCCCCGGGGTCCCTCCCGCAGGTACCCCGGCCTCGCTGTGATTCCTTGTTGCCTCCATGAACAGTATCCCATATCGTATTGTGCTGCAGGTTTGAAAACTGGATGTAAATGGTTCCCTGCTCAGCTGCAGCTTGCTCTCAGTATTGTGCTCTGGAGACTTCTCTAGTGGAGCGATGAAGTCGCCTGCCAGTAGGAACGCTCCCCAGCATGTGTCAGAGGGAAGCCCCTCCCCACAGCCAGATGAAAGCAGCCCTGCCCTGGGGGAGCCTCAGGAGGGCGCCTGGGGGCTCCTCTCGGCTCGCCACCCTCCCCCCTCCCCTGCCCCATTCCCCGGTTTGACACTACTGCAGGAGACATAAGAAACGCAGGTTCGATCCTTGGGCTGGGAAGATCCCCTGGAGGAGGGCATGGCAACCCACTCCAGTGTTCCTGCCTGGAGAATCCCATGGGCAGAGAAGCCTGGCGGGCTGCCGTTCATGGGGTCACAAAAGAGTGGGACACGACTGAAGAAACTTGGCACACACGCAGGCACACGTCCAGTGAAGGTGGGTGCTCCTCTCCATGGAGGGCACTGCCGGCTTCCCAGGTTGATAAATGGGATTCAGTTACAGGCCCTTGACATGGAAGAGGCCTTCCCGGATGCCTGTTAGGTGGGAAGGGGTTCTGGTACCATTCTGGGTGTGTCAGTTCCACAGAAGGGACCTTCCATGGAGGAGGGTGAGGCCCCCCCCACGCCACGTGGGAATGGACTGGGGACTAGGGAGGAGGCAGCAGGGTCTCTTCCCCTGCCCACCTGCCCCTTGGCTTCCCCCTTCAGCTGGTCTCATCCAGCCTTTCCTAGAGAAACTTTGTGGTTAGTGATCCTATCAAAAGCCCTGATCCGGAGGCGTGGGTTTGCTTCCCAGCTCTTCGACCTGCTAGCTGGATGACCTTGAGCTTGTAGCTCCTCCCTCATCCCTCCTCCACCACCACCCCCGGCGGCCTCAGTTTCCCCATTTGTAAAATGGGATTGTTATACAGGTTATTTTATCCATGCAAAGCTCTCAAAACAGATCTAGCACATAGAAATCTCTTTAACAAGTGTTAGGAGAAGGCAAGGGCACCCCACTCCAGTACTCTTGCCTGGAAAATCCCATGGGCGGAGGAGCCTGGTGGGCTGCAGTCCATGGGGTCGCTAAGAGTCAGACACGACTGAGCAACTTCCCTTTCACTTTTCACTTTCATGCATTGGAGAAGGAAATGGCAACCCACTCCAGTACGCTTGCCTGAAGAATCCCAGGGACGGGGGAGCCTGGTGGGCTGCCATCTATGGGGTCTCACAGAGTTGGACACGACTGAAGCGACGTAGCAGCAGCAGCAGCTGTCAGTGATGTTGTCAGTACCACTCACTCTTGCACTTTGTAGATAATCACTGCGCTCCTCCTCTGACCTGTCTCCCCACCAAGACCCTGCCCTCATGTCTAGTGATAGAAACAGACACGGCACCAGGCAGTGACAGCCCCAGAGTGACCTTGAGGAAAGCACAGGCCCCCGTGTCATGGCTTTGGTGGGGGCAGCCCTGAGGACTGAGACAAGCCCTAGCTCCAGCCTGGGAAATCAGGGAAGGCTTCCTGCAGGAGGGGACATCAGAGCTGAGGCCTGTAAGAGCAGTCAGTGTGTGGAAGCCTGTGTGTTCCAAGGAAAATGAATAGCATGTTCTAAGGTGGGAAAGGGCCTGGCATTTTTAATAAATTATTAGTAGTCATGTATGGATGTGAGAGTTGGACCATAAAGAAGGCTGAGCACCGAAAAATTGATGCTTTCAAACTGTGCTACAAAGACTTCTCGAGAGTCCCTTGGACAGCAAGGAGATCAAACCAGTCAATCCTAAAGGAAATCAACCCTAAATATTCATTGGAAGGATTGATTGCTGAAGCGGAAGCTCCAATACCTTGGCCAGCTGATGTGAAGAGCCAACTCATTGGAAAAGACCCTGATGCTGGGAAAGACTGAGGGCAAGAGAAGGGGGTGACAGAGGATAAGAAGGGGGTGACAGTGGATGGCATCACTGACTCAATGGACATGAGTTTGAGCAAACTCTGGGAAATGATGAAGGACAGGGAAGCCTGGCATGCTGCAGTCCATGGTGTCGCAGAGTCAGACATGATTTAGAGACTAAACGACAATATTAGTAGTTTTTCATGAAGCTTTTCATTTTGAGATCATTGTGCTTTAATCTGGAGGTGTGAGAAATAACACAGGGAGAGCCCCTGTACCCTTTAGCCAGCTCCCTCCAATAGTAACATTTTGCAAAATTAGAATCAGTATAAGATCACAACCAGGATGTTGTCACAGATACAGTCAGGATGGAGAACACTCCATCACAAGGATCCCCCATGCCCTTTTTACAGCCACATCCCGTCCCTGCTCTGTCCCTCGCTCCAGGCAGCCATTCATCTATTTGTTCCCCATTTTTATAATTCGGTCATTTCAACAGTGTTACGTAAATGAGATTGTACTGTACATAACCTTTGGGTGTTGGCATTTTTTTCACTCAGCATAGTTCTCTGGAGATTCATCCAGGTTGTGTCAATAGTTGGTTCCTTTTTGTTGCTGAGTAGTGGATGTGCCATAGTTTATTGAACCATTCACCCACTGAGGGACATCTGGGGTGTTTCCAGTTTTTGACTATTAGAAATGAAGCTGCTATTAACAATCTCATACAGGTTTTTGTATGAATATAAATTTTCATTTTTTCTGGGACAAATACCCAGAAGTGCAGCTGCTGGTATGTAGGTGGATGCGTGTTTAAAGAAACTGCCAAACTATTTTTTAGGATGGCTGTACAACTTTACATCCTCACCAGCAGCGAATGAGTGATCAATTTCTCTGCGTCCTGGCCAGCATTTGGTGGTGTCACTATTTTTTATTTTGGCTATTCTAATGAGCATGTAATGATAATCCTCTGTGGCTTTAATTTGTATTTCTCTAATGGCTAATGCTGTCAGACATCCTTTCATGAGCCTATCTGCCATCTGTGTATCCTCTCTGGTGAATCATCTTCATGTCTTCTGCCCATTTGCTAATTGGATTGTTTGGGTTTTTTACTGTTGAGCGTTGAGAATCCTTTATGTCTTCAAAATATTAGTCCTTTGTCAGGTATGTGGTTTGCAAATATTTTCCCCCAATCTGTTACTTTTTTATGTTCTTTACATGGACTTTTGCAGACCAGGAGTTCTTAATTTTTAAAAAAAAAAATTTGTTATTATTATTATTTTAATTTTGGCTGCTCTGGGTCTTCGTTGAAGCACATAGGCTTTTCTCTAGTATGGGACACAGGGGCTTCTCCCATCCCAGTACTAACCAGGCCCGACCCTGCTTAGCTTCTGAGACCAGACGAGATTGGGTGCGTTCAGGGTGGTATGGCCTTAGACAGGGGCTTCTCTCCTTGCAGGCTTCTCATCGTAAAGCATAGGCCCTGGTGCGCGAGGCTCAGTAGTTGTAACGTGTGGCCTCTAGTTGTGGTGCTTGGGCTTAGTTGCCCCACAGCATATAGGATCTTAGTTCCCCAACCAGGGATCAAACCCATGTCCCCTTCGCTGGAAGGCAGATCCTTAACCACTGGACCACCGGGGAAATCGTCCAGAAGTTTTTAATTTTGATGAGGTCGACTTTAATAATTTTTCCTTTTATGGGTCATGCTTTTGGTATCCAGTCTAAGAAGTCTGTGCTTAGCCCTAGATCTTGAAGATATGTTGGTTTGTTTTCTAAAAGTTTTGTTAAGGTTTGTGTAAGTGTGAAGTTCGGATAAAGGTTCGTTTTTTTAGCATATGGATGTCCCTTTGTTCCAGTACTGTTTGTTGAAAATTCAGAATTTTTTTTCCTCCGTTAAATTGCTTATAGTTCTTTGTCAAAAATAAATTACAACAATGAGATATACCTTCGCACCTACCAGGATGGCTATTATCTTTAAAAAAAAAAAAAGGAAAGAAAACTAACGTGTTGGTGAGGAGATAGAGAAATTGGAGCCCTCGTGGATTGCTATTGGAGATGTGAAATGGTGCAGCTGCTGTGGGAAACAGTTTGGTCTTTTCTCAAAAGGTTAAATATAGAACTACCATATGACCCAGCAATTCGACTCCTAGATACATATCCGAAAAATTGAAAGCAGAGACTTGAACAGATATTTGTACACTTTAATGTTCATAGTTGCTTTATTCACAATAGCTTAAAAGTGGAAACAACCCAGGCGTCCAGCAGATGAATGGGTAAATGAAATTTGGTGTATACATGCAATGGAATATTATTTAGCCATAAAAAGGAACGGGGTTTACATGCATACTACAAAATGGATGGACCTTGAAACATCATGCTTAGTGAAATAAGCCACATGTAGGAAAGATATTCTAAGAGTCCACTTATATATTCCACATAGAACAGGCAGATTCATAGAGAAGGAAAGTAGAATAGGGGTGGCCAGGGGCTGGGGGGAAGGAGGGAGTGGGGAGCTGGCGTCCATGGGCACAGGGTCTTTGCTGGGGATGATGAAAACGTTTGGAGCATGAGTCATGGTGGTGGTTGTACAGCATTGTGAATGTGTTCACTGCCACCGTGGTTCACACTCTAGGATTAAGGTTGCTTAAAATCATAGATAGATATATAATAGTAACTCCATTATGTCTGACTCTTTGTGACCCTAAGGACTGTAGCCAGCCAGGCTCCTCTGTCCATGGTATTCTCCGGGCAAGAATAGTGGAGTGGGTAGCCATTTTCTTCTCCAGGGGATCTTCCTGACCCAGGGATCAAACCTGGGTCTCCTGCATTGCAGGCAGATTCTTTACCGTCTGAGCCACCAGGGAAGTCGTTATGTATACTGTATAGGCAGCAGTAACCAAAACCATCCCCAGGAAAAAGAAATGCAAGAAGGCAAAGTGGTTGTCTGAGGAGGCCTTACAGATAGCTGAAAAAAGAAGAGAAGCTAAAAGCAAAGGAGAAGAGGAAAGATATACCCAACTGCACGCAGAGTTCCAGAGAATAGCAAGGAGAGATAAGAAAGCCTTCTCAGTGATCAGTGCAAAGAAATAGAGGAAAACAATATGATGGGAAAAACTAGAGATCTCTTCAAAAAAAGTAGAGATACCAAGGGAGCATTTCTTGCAAAGATGGGCACAATAAAGGACAGAAACAGTATGGACCTAACAGAAGCAGAAGATATTAAGAAGAGGTGGCAAGAATATATAGAAGAACTGTACAAAAAAGATCTTAATGACCTGGATAACCATGATAGTCACTTACCAGAGCCAGACATCCTAGAGTGTGAAGTCAGGTGGACCTTATAGTAAGTACTACTACAAACAAAGCTAGTGGAGGTTATGGAATTCCAGCTGAGCTATTTCAAATCCTGAAAGATGATGCTGTTAAAGTGCTGCACTCAATATGTCAGCAAATTTGGAAAACTCAGTGGTGGCCACAAGATTGGAAAAGGTCAGTTTTCAGTCCAATCCCAAGGAGGGGCAATGCCAAAGAATGTTTCAACTACCATACAATTGTGCTCATTTCACATGCTAGCAAGGTAATGCTCAAAATCCTTCAAGCTAGGCTTCAGCAGTGTGTGAACTGAGAAATTCCAGATGTATGAGCTGGGTTTAGAAAAGGCAGAGGAACCAGAGATCAAATTGCCAACATCCATTGGATCATAAAGTATGTATGTGCTTAGTCGCTCAGTCATGTCCAATTCTTTGTGACCCCATGGACTGTAGCCCGCCAGGCTCCTCTGTCCATGGGGATTCTTCAGGCAAGAATACTTGAGTGGGTTGCCATGCCCTCCTCCATGGGATCTTCCCAACCCAGGGATCCAACCCAGGTCTCCCACATTGTGGGTGGATTTTTTACTGTCTAAGCCACCAGGGAAGCCCTTGGATCATAGAGAAAGCAAGCGAATCGCAGAAAAACATCTACTTCTGCTTCATTGACTGTGCTAAAGCCTTTGACTGTGTGGATCACAACAAACTGGAAAATTCTTAAAGAGATAGAAATACCAGACCACCTTACTTGTCTCCTGAGAAACCTGTATGCGGGTCAAGAAGCAGCAGTTAGAACTGGACATGGAACAATGGACTGGTTCAAAATTGAAAAAGGAGTACGACAAGGCTGTATATTGTTATCCTGCTTATTTAACTTATATATAACATCATGCAAAATGCCAGGCTGGACGAATCACAAGCTGGAATCAAGATTGCTGGGAGAAATATCAACAGGCTCAGATATGCAGATGATACCACTCTAATGGCAGAAAGCAAAGAGGAACTTAAGAGCCTCTTGATAAGGGTGAAAGAGGAGCGTGAAAAAGCTGGCTTAAAACTCAGCATTCAAAAAACTAAAATCATGGCATCTGGTCCATCACTTCATATCAAATAGATGGGGAAAAGTGGAAACAGTGATAGATTTTATTTTCTTGGGCTCCAGAATCACTGCAGACAATGACTGCAGCCATGAAATTAGAAGACGTTTGCTCCTTGGAAAGAAAGGTCCATATAGTCAAAGCTATTGTTTAACCAATAGTCGTGTATAGATGTGAGAGTTGGACCATCGAAGAATTGATGCTTTCAAATTGTGGTGCTGGAGAAGGTTCTTGAGAGTCCCTTGGACTGCAAGGAGATCAAACCAGTCCATCCTAAAGGAAATCAGTCCTGAATATTTATTGGAAGGACTGATACTGAAGCTGAAGCTCCAATACTTTGGCCACCTGATTCGAAGAGCCAACTCATCGGAAAAGATGGTAATGCTGGAAAAGATTGAAGGCAGGAGGAAAGGGGAGTGACAGAGGATGAGCTGATTGGATGGCATCACCAACTCAACGGACATGAGTTTGAGCAAGCTCTGGGGAATAGTGAAGGACAGGAAAGCCTGGCGTGCTGCAGTCCATGGGGTCACAAAGAGTCAGACACAACTTAGCAACTGAAGAACAGACAAGGTATATTTTACCACAGTGAAAAAAAAAAATCAGTGTTTTAAAACCCAGCTGGGTGTATTTGTTTGGGTCTTTGTCTGGATTCTTTATTCCATTCACTGACCTCTGTGTTTTTCCCCACTGTCTTGATTACTGTGGTTGTACCCCAGGCCTTACTATCGGGGAAAGTGAGTCTTCGGGCTTTATTCATCTTTCACAATTGAGTAGTTCTGGGGCCTGGCATTTTTGGAGCCCCTCTGGCACACCCTTGTGTGAAAGATGGCAGTGTGACTTACCAACTTTCAGAGTCACCCTTTGTGCCTGCCTTGCCCTCGGCCCCCACATCTGACAGGAGTTGCATGTTGTGGGCAGACACACCTCTGGTCTGGGGCCCTCCCTCCATGCCCGGCCGTCGGTCTCATCACCTGTCCCCACATCTACTCAGGCCCCCTTCATCCCGTCCTCAGACGCGCAGCCAGAGTTATGTCTTCCAGATGCAGGCCATCCTCAGCGCTTGTCTTGGCTCCCCTGACTCCCCTGGTGGCCTGGTCCAGCCTGGCTCCTCTGTGTTCTCATCCCTCCAGCCACCCTTCTCAGCTGGAATGTCACATTTCACTGGGTGGTCCTGGACTGTAAGCCCCGGGGGCAGGGACCATGCTGCACCGCTGCCCCAGCCTGGACGGCGCATGGTGGGCACGTGTTCTGCTTCTGTTGACAAAATACACGGATGCGAGATAGAACCTGTAATTGGGGTCGTGGTGGGGAGACAAGGCTGGAGAGGTGGGAAGAGCTGGGGTGGGTTTACAAAGATCTTGACCCTCACAGAAAAACAAAGGCTTTTTTTTTTTTTTTTGGCCACGCTGTGTGGCATGTGGAAATTTAGTTCCCCAACCAGGGCTTGAGCCCCCTGTAGTGGAAGTGTGGAGTCTTAACCACTGGACTACCAGGGAAGTCCCAAAATCAACCTTTTTTTCTTTTTCATTTTTGTCTACGTCATGCGGCACGTAGGAGGTAAAGGCTTTGAAGAGACTGTTAGCAGAAAAGGAGTTCTGGTGACTTTTACAAATTTAAAAGGATGCGCAGTTACTAAGTGCCTGTGTGCTGAATCGCTAAGTTGTGTCTGACTCTGACAGCATGAACCCACCAGGCTCCTCTGTCCATGGGATCTCCCAGGCAAGAAGACTGGAGTGGGTTGCCATTGCCTCCTCCAGGGGATCTTCCTGACTCAGGGATCGAACCCGAGTCTCCTGCATTGGCAGGCGGATTCTTCCCAGGTGCTGCGCCATCTGGGAAGCCAGCAATTACTCAGCACCAAAAGGCGAATGAAAACAAGGCCAAGAGGGGCCAGACTTCACCTGTCTGAGTGGGGAAGATGGGAGGGTGTGAGAACACCCTGGGCCTGAGGCCAAGGGAAGGGCTGAGAGTGGCAGCTTGGCGGTGCTGTGCTTTGCCTGGCAGTCCTCCTGGTAGGCACTTGGCCCACAGACACGCTGGCACACCTGTGAAGTGACTTCTGCCCACGGTTTTCACTGCTGCACCATGTGTAAGAGCAAATGACTGGAAGCCTCTGACCTGGCCCCGTGGGGACTGGCTCAAGGCATCATGGCCCTTCCACGCAGCTGCTAAAGCAGCGGGGCTGTGCTTTGCACAGATGGAAGCCTGGAAAGATCATTAGACATATCTTTTTTTTTTTTTCATTTAAAATCACAATTAGCCTACATGTGGAAAGCGCATAAAGTAGAAATGTACAGTATGACCAATGACTTTAAGGGGAAGACCCACGTAACTACTTCCTCCAGTTGAAGTAACAGATGGTGCCAGCCCCTGCCCCCGCCCCTGGAGGCAGCCCCTTCCCTGACTTTTGAGGCAGTCGCTCCCTCCCTTTTCTCTTTGCTTTTGCCCCCTCTGTGTGCATCCCTAAGGAGCATATTTCGTTTTACCTGGTTTGAACTGTTCCTGACCAGAGTCCTAGGATGTGTTGGGTTTTGTTTCGCTGCTTCTGTTTAATATCATGTTTGGTGTCCGTCCACACACGGCTGTGGGTCACTCATTCTCACCGTTGTGTACTCTCGTGTGGGGCTAGTGGATCACACGGTTCATTATCCACCTGGTGTGGGCGAGCGTTGGTGTTTCCAGTCTCTCGCCGATTCAGACTGTGCCGTGTGCACCTCCCCGTGTGTGTCCCTGGGGGTGGATCCGGGAGAGCGCGCCAGGTTCCCAGCGTGTCTTCACCTCCACTGGACGCTGCCAAACACCTCCTGGTGCCCGCGGCACAGAGGAGCCAAGGAACAGTCTTGAGAAAAGCAAAGTGCAGTTGAGTGTGTGGTGTGCAGCCATTTATGATTGTTTTTTTAAGTGCGAAAGCATCTGTGTGTACACATGCGTGTGTGCATAGGCTCTCAGAAAACAATAGAATCTCTAATAGAGGTGACTCCACGGCCGAGCTGGGGCAAAGCAGGAGGGCGCCGACCTGTCAGCGTTTCCCCTTCAGTGCCACTGACTTTTGAACTATGTTGCATATTATAAAGAGACAGAGACTGAGACAGAGAGAAGGGGAAGAAATGGAGGGGAGAGATGAAACCTAAATATGGCAGAACTTGATAGTTAAGAATCTGAGTGATGGGGGTTCATTAGTTTAGTCTCTCTGGGAGCATGTTTTAAAACTTTCATTATGCAGATCTGTTCTGGCGTGAGAGACTCCTTTTTCTCCCCCTTTAGCTGTTCCAGGTGTTTGGTTGTGGCATGCAGGCTCTTAGTTTCGACATGCGGTCTCTAGTTCCCTGACCGGGAATTGAACCAGTGTCCCCCTGCACTGCGAGCATGGAGTCGTAACCACTGGGCCACCAGGGAAGTCCCTGTGAGAGGTTCTTGAACGGACCTCTCCTTGCCCCTGAGGCCTGGCCCCAGGAGGACCCCTTGTCTCCAGTGAGACTGCCTTTTGGAGGAGAGGTGCTCCCTCCTTCCCCCGCCCTCCCCTGTCCCTTCCCGTGGGACCTAGTTTCCCTGGCTGGTCAGACCTACGCAGTCCTGACCGCCTCCCTCACCAGAGCCCAAACAAGCCTGTCCGGTTTGGGAACCCGCCCCATTTGGCTCCTGTCTGGGTGGCTGCCTGACAGGTGCTTCATGCTGCCGGGGGAGGGGTTAGCCTGGGCCCTGGGGAGGGGGCCCTGAGACCTGCCCTGCATCGGCCCCAGGCTCAGCTGGAAGCCCCTGGCTTAGTGAGCAGGTGGTGGGCAGAAGGGGTAGATGGGGTTTCCAGACCAGTCAGGCCTCCTGGTCCACGTGATAAAATGGCCTGATAAAGTACCCGCCCATTTAGGGCAGTGGTAAGCTAAAGGACTTCATGCATGCTGAGAGCACGCCCCAGCCCAGAGGAGGTTCTCTGGAAAGTCAGGCCACTCATTTTCAGAAGGGTTAATTACACCCTGGCCAGCCAGCCAGCATGGCACACAGAAGTCCCAGCCCTCTCCACCTTTCTCTCTCCCCATTGCCGTCATGGCCTTCCAGCCCCTCTCACACCTAGATATAGCAACGAGCGGGGGGTTCACCGTGATCTCCCCTGGCGAGCCTGCAAGTCTCAAGTTCATCCTGATAGTCAAGGGCAGCGGAGCAGGAGCGCCCCAGTCACTGTGCCCTCTGAAGCTCCTGCTAGAATCGCAGCCTGGGTGCCAGGGGATGCAGCAAGCCCCAGATCTCCCGCCACCCTCCCCATCAGAGAGGCCGCTTATGCCCTGGTGCCCTGTCCCGCACCGCAGCCCTGGCCACTGTTTCACACCTAACTGGCCCGGCAGCCCCTCTCAGACGCGCAGCCCTGGGCTGTGTAGCCACTGCTCCCCTGGCACCTCGCCTGGCCTGGACGTGAGATGGGGGCGTGCGTGTGTGGTGGGAGACTGCCCCTGCCTACGCAGGGGCAGTGGTTGGGTCCCCTCCCCTCCACGGGGACAGCTGTGGGCCACGTGGCCCAGGCTTTCCAGGCTCAGCCCCGCCTCCCTCCGCCCCGCCCTCCCCCTCCCCCTCCTGGGGGTTGGAGCCACAGCCAAGCTCAACTCCTGCCAGGGCAGGGCCGAGTTGCCAGCCACTGCCAGGGCGGCTGGGGCACAGAGGCCAGCCGGCTCTCCTCGGTGGGCCAGGGGAACCCCTCGATCCCGGCTCCCTGCTCGGTTTCAGCTGGGAGCCCCCTGTCTGCTGGCCTGCCCCACTGCGGGCAGCCCAGGCCCGAGGGAGGGCCAAGGATGGTGGAGGTGAGCTGGCCCGGCCTCGAGGAGGAGGGGGCGGGCCGCCTGGGTGTGGGGGAGGGCAGCCACCTGAGTGCATGCGAGGGGCCACACCTTTCTCTGGGCCAGGGGCGGGGTGTCGTGTGTGTTTCTGGTGGAGATGGCAGGTGTCTGTCTGCTGGGACTTAGCCCAGGCCTCAGCACAGGTTCCCCCTCCACACATACCCCTCCCGCGAGCGTCTCTGTGGGAGCGTGTTCTTGGGGTCTGGTTTGCATGGAGGTGGTTCTGAGGGGTCAGTGGGTGACCACAGACTTGGTGGTGTGTATGCCTGAGTCTGTGGTAGGTCTCGTTACCCACTGTGTGTGTATCCCATGGTCTCCTTCTGTATCAGGAGGGCTCCTAGGTGGATGGGGTCTTGGGGTCTGCCTTCCTAGATGAGTCCAGCCGTCACGGAGTGTCTGGGATTGTGTATGTGCACGCGTGTGTGTGAGTGTGTTTGTAGGTGGTGGCCGAAGTCTATCTTTGTGTCGTCGGCTTCCCCCAGGATCCTTGTATGCATCTCCAGGTCTCTCCGGAGCCCTTGCATCTTTGGAATGGCTCTTTACACTGTGGAAGGGCTTCTGGGTCCTTAACTTCCTGGGGTCCCAACCTTGGGTCCCCAGTGTTGCGACCCTCCGTTCCCAGGGCTTCCTCTGAGCCAGGCCCCTCTTAAGACTGCTCCCCACCTTCTCCCACTGACGCCACACAGTCAGCTCCGGCCACTTGCTGGGCCCGCGTTCCTGAGGCAGGAGCTGAGGCTCAGGGCGGGCTGGCCCTTCCTGCGCCCAGGTTCCCGCTGTCCTGTTTCAGGGGCTTTGCCGTGTGACCAGAGGGTGTGTTCCTGTGGTCTGGGGATGTGTGGCTGGACGCCCGTGCTGCGTGTCTGTGTCACCTGTGCACTGTGGCGCGACCTCGTGTGCTCTGTATCTTGGGGGTGTGCGCGTGTGTCTGTGTGGGAGGGCGGAAGCCCTTAGGTGGGGGGGCCAGGGAGGCTCTGGAGCCTCTTTTCTGCCTCCCGCCCCCTCCCTCCTTCCTGCCCCACCTCAGGGGAGGAATGAGAGATGTCTCAATCTGATTTCCCCAGTCTCCGGGGGCTCGCCCGCACTCTCAGGTTTGTTATGGCATCCATTCCCCTCCCCGGGGGGCTGAGGGACTCCAACAGCGCCCTTTGTGTCTGTGCCCTGTGGAGCCTGGCTGGGGGGCGGGTGGCAGGGGGCCAAGCCTGGGGCTGCCACAGGAGCCGCCTGGCCTCCCGGGGGGCTCGGAGCACCGTCTCTTCATCCAGCCACATTCTCTGAGCTGTGCCCAGACCTGTGCTGGGCAGGGTGCCCGAGATGGCCCCAGGGCCTGTCCTCCGGGGGGACACAGTCTAGCGGGAGAGGCAGACCTGCCCTCGGAACATAAAGGGGGCCCACTGTGCTGCCCTATCCCAGCCCTGGAGAGGGAGCATCTTAACAGAGACAGAAGGACTGGCACGTCTGCTCCGGGGACCCTGCTCAGGGGGGCCCTGCTCTGGGGGACCCTGCTCGGGGGACCCTGCTCTGGGGACCCTCTTTCCTTCATCTGTTCCTTTATTCGCGCGGAAACAACAGCAGCGCTAATAACCACAGTCAGCCTGTAGCGGTGAGGACCCAGTTGGCGCCAGGCACTGCTCTGAACGCTTTGCCAGGTCACCTCTTTCGATCATTCAAACATCCCCTGGGGAGAGAGGAACCGTCATGACCCCCCAGTTTGCAGACAAGGACATAGAGGCCCAGAGTCACGAGCTCCCGGCCCACGGCTTGACGGTGGTAGAGGAGCCACAAGCCTGGGTGTCCACTCTTCCTCACCAGCTGCCCTCGGAGTCCTTGTGGGCAGAGGCCTGCGATGTGGCCGGAACACGGAGAGCAGGCTGCCCCTTGCTCCCTGCACGGCCAGCTCCAGGCCCTGCTCCCCCAGGCCAGGGTGGCCCCGGATCTGTGTCTCTTTGTGGGGTTTCACCCATCGCGGGGACTCACGGTCTCTGGCGGCGTACCTTCTGTGTGATGTGCCTCTGGCCAAGATTTACTGCCACCTGCTCAAATTACCCGCCTAGGCTGCATGGTGGCAGGTCCTGGGGAAGTGGGCTCACAGCCGGGCACCTCTTGTGTTCAGAACAAACGCCAGGTTATTTGCTAAATAGCCAGACTCTAAGGAGGCCCAGTTCCTTTGCAGGCGTCAAGGTCAGACTTCCAGGCGGTGTGGACAGGGCTTGGGGACTCCTGTCTAACCCTCTGCCCTGCTCTTCCTAGAGTCCAGCCTCATCACCGCAGCAGTGGCATCACTCAGTCACAGCACAGCTATTACCGGTGCCTGCTGTGCGCCAGGCCCGCTCTAGCTGCCAGGGGTGCAGCGAGAACAAGACAGACAAAGGCCCCTGTTCTTGGGGAGCCACCGCTCCCCTGCTGGGGGCAGGGGTGGGAGGCAGGACCTAGGATCAACCGGTATATAAAATGCAAGATGGTAATAAATGCCACGGAGAAGTATAAAGCTGGGTGCAAATTTTGTCAGGGGGTCAGGCAATGTGTTTACACTAAGACCTGATGATCGAGGAAGGGTGAGCCGCGCGGCTGTGGGCCGCGGGAGCAGTGGGTACCGAGGCCCTGAGGCTGGAGCAGGCTCCGCGTGTCTAGGCCTGGAAAGGAGGGGCTCGTGTGGCAGGGACGAAGTGTGGGGAGGAGGTGAGGCCCCGGGGCGGTTGGGGCCCTGCTCAGTCCCAGTGGGGAGTCTCATCCGGGCGGAGGGTTTTGTTTTCTTCAGATTCCCTCCTAACCACGCGACCTTTCTGATCTCGGTCCTGGTCATCAGAGGCTGAGTTGTCTCTTGTGCGTGTTCTCGCCCCATAAACCTCTAGGTCCTGCATCTGGAGCAGAAGCTTTGGCAGGAGCCAGGGTTGCTGGGAGGCAGGAGGCTAAGGGGGCAGCGACAGGTCTTCTCCAGAGGGCCGAGTGGACACTTTTGTGCCCGGTGCTGGGCAGCCCTGGCAGGGACTTCCTGTCTCTGGGCCTCAGTTTCCTAATTTGGGAAACAGGAGAGGAGAAGCCTCTCCACCTGCACACCCAGGAACCGCCCAGAGGGTTTAGCATGGCCAGAGTCAGCACTGAAACTCGTGTGTCCCCTCCATCCACCCAGTACCCACACAGGGCAGAACCCTGTTACTGGGACCCAGCTATAACAGCCGGAACACGGTTCCTGCCCACGCCAAGCCACCGACTTAGCGGGGAGACAACTGACACGATCGTGATCATGTAACACGTTAGGTGATGCTAAGGGCTGGGAGAGAACGGACCGGGTGCCAGGCTCTGGGAAGATGCAGCCATGGGCAAGACCAGACCAAAATCTCCCACCTTCTCAACCTGTCCAGAGCACCCAGAACCTGCCCGTTGCTCCCGCCTCCACAGGCCCCACGTGTCCCGTCCACCCTCTTCCTGCTGGCCTCTCGCATCCTCCGCTTCCGGGCCTCCCTGCTCCTGCCCTGCTCACAGCCTTCCTGCGGCTCCATCTTGCGCAGGTAAGAGCTGAGTCCTCCCCGTGGCCCTCCTCCCTCGCCCTGTGCCCCTCGCCCCGCCCCAGCCCCTCGGCCTCCGCTCTGCTCTTTGGCCACTGAGCACGCTGCAGCCCCAGGCCTTTGCGCTCTCCTCCCCCAGGTAGTCACTCCTCTCCCCACCCTGCTCTAGTGTGACCCCCTCTGTGAGCCTCTCCCTCACCACTTCACTGAAGATCCCCACGTCCCCTCAGCCTCCACACCCAGCTGACCCCTGCTCTTTTTCTTCTCAGCACTCACCATCTGACTCACTGACTGGCTTTCTGGTGTATCTTGTCATGAGCTGTCTCCTTTCCCCTCAAATGTGAGCTTGGCAAGGGCAGGGACATCCCTGGCTCTCCTGGCCTCTGCTGTGGGCCCTGCCCCGGGCTTGGCAGAGCTCAGCTCTCACCCGACAAGGATGATGGAATAGATGGCGGGTGGGTGTGATGGGCCCTTTGTGGGGAGAGCAGGTGTCTGCCAAGGAGAGAGCTTGGGCACATGTCAGTCCCAAAGCTTGAGGCGGGGTCTGGGGATAGTACCTGAGGATTCCCTGCAAGGACTAGGCAGGAGGAGAATGGGGGGCAGGCACGTGGATGGGCAGCAAGAGCTGAGCAGAGCCGTGAGGGGAATGGTCTGGGTTTCAGGGGGGCCGTGAGAGCCTGCTGGGGCTGCCAAGGTTAGCCAGACCCCTGTCCAGCGTCAGAGCACAGCGCAGGGAGGCAGGCAGCCAGGGGGCCTCTGGAGCCAGTGGGTGCAGATGATGGCAGAAGGGTGAGGGGGCCGGTGAGCGCGTCTCCATCGCCCGCTTCCTGCTCTAGTTTCACTTCAGTGACTAGGAAAGGGCGGCCGTGGCCCCTGCTGCGTCCTCCGCTCCGGCCCCAGGGCCCTGGCTGAGTCAGCACCCTCCATTGCCCTGTGGGGTGGGGGCAGTTTTATTCGGGGCTGCAGGCAGGGCAGGAGGAAAGAAGTCTGCGCGCACACACACATGTGTACACAATGCACTCCTGAGCGCGTGGTCACACTCGTGGACCTGGCTCCTCCACAGGCATTCATTTCCTTGCTGCGGGGAGCCGCAGCGTGGTGCCATTTTTTTCTCATGGAAGGTCAGCGGGCAGAGCCTGTGAGTGCAGGGGGTGACTGGAAAATGGGAAGGTTTTGCTTGCTGCTGCTGCTAAGTCGCGTCAGACTCTGTGCGATCCCATAGACGGCAGCCCACCAGGCTCCCCCGTCCGTGGGATTCTCCAGGCAAGAACACTGGAGTGGGTTGCCATTTCCCTCTCCAATGCATGAAAGTGAAAAGTGAAAGTGAAGTCGCTCAGTCGTGTCCGACTCTTAGTGACCCCATGGACTGAAGCCCACCAGGCTCCTCCATCCATGGGATTTTCCAGGCAAGAGTACTGGAGTAGGGTGCCATTGCCTTCTCCAACAGGCGCAAAACCTTCACATCCCACATGTGAAATCATTCACAAGTTGTTTTTTTTTTTTAATTGAAATAAAAATTTTAGAGTAGGATCAACATGTGTCTGCATTGGGGAGCAAACAGTGAGCTTCAGACGCTTCTCTGCCCGCGTCGGTGGCTGCAGGCTGCGCCCTGCCCTCCCGTGTTCCACGTCGCTGGGGTCACGGCTTCACCCTCTGCCTCTGGGTTCCAGGCATTTCTCCACCAGAGAGAGACCCTGGGCAGAGCCTGAGGTGTCCGAGCAGGGGCGCTGCGGAGCAAGTTCAGGTGAATGTGTTCATTCACCAGATGTTCGAGTGCCTGCCACGCCACGTCATAGGCACTGGGTACAGTGGGGAGCTCGACAGAGGTCAGGCCCTGCTCCCCTGGAGGAGCTGACATTCTCGTAGTAGCAGACACCGAAGGCTCACCCACACACACAGAGTTACGTGGTGAATGCAGAGAGGAAAGATAAAGCAGGGAGGGCGCTGAAGGTGTGAGGAACTGGGACATTCATGCATAGACTTGGGCGGGGAGAGAGAGAGGGAGGGAGGGAGCTATGTGGAAATCAGTGAGAAGAGAGTTGGGGGCCCAACTGCCAGAACAAAGGCCCTGAATCAGGGCATGTCCAGGGTGTGAAGAACAGTGAAGAGGCCAGGTGGCTGGGCCAGAGGGGGCGAGGGGCCTGTGGGGGGAGAGCCGAGCAGCCGATGGTGCCGGGCCTCGTGGGCCATGGGCCAGAGTTTAAGGTGTTGACTCTGCGGTGGAGCAACTGTCTTCCATGCCCACCTCTGCTTGTTGATCGTAGCAAGAGGTTTCACCTTTGTGAGCCTCAGTTTCCACATCTGCATGATGGGAGTGAGGTCAGCCACCCCACGGAAGTCCTGGGAGGCAGTGAGCTCAGCATCGGCGTCTGTGCAGGCTCAGGGTCCCCCACGGTGGTAGAGGTGGTGGTGCGAGTCCTGGGGCTGAGCCGCAGTAAACCACCTTGGTGGCTGGCACTGGCTCTTGGACTGCTTTCTCGCTGCAGACGGACGTGCCGAAGGCCTGTGGAATAGGCAAGGGAGGAGCCCTGTGGGGTGGAGGGTGGCGGCGGTGGGTCCCCACTTTACGCCGCCTCCCACCTACCACTGGGGGCCTGGGCAGGTCGGAGGAGGAGGGACCCTCTCCGCCAGGACGGGTCAGGGCAGGAAAGAAAAAGCAGTGTCTGGGTGGACAGAGGAAGGGGAAGGAGGGAGGAAGGGGCAGAGACCAGGGACAGCCTGGGAGTTGATGATGATGACGACACAGAAGCACAACCACAGGACAGGCAAGTCTCCAACTGCCCGGGTTCAAATCCCAGGGTTCCCCTCGCTGGGCCTCAGTCTTCCCACCTGTGAATTGGGGATGATAGCCATGCCTGTCTCACAGGTTAGGGGCGAGGGTGGAATGCGATTAGACACAGAGCAGGCCCGGGCACACTCGGGTCTCCGAGGATGTGGCTTCTATCGTTCCGAGAACCGGCGGGGCCCAGACTCGGGTTAGGCCAGCCTGGTGTCTTGAGTCCACTCTGCTTCCCAAGCTGTGTGTGACCTGGGCCAGCGGGTGCCCTCTCTGTGCCTCATTCTCCTTGTCTGTGACACAAGGCCCAAGTTGGCCCCTTGCTCCGGGGTCGGGCGTGCAGACTGTGGGTCGAGCGCTTAGCAGAGGGGCCGGCGGGACCGCTGTCACTGTCACGGTGACCGACGTCTACCGCCCGCTCCCTTGTTGTGTGCACCGGCCCCGGGGCCCGGCCATCGCGCTGGGTTCTCTGTGACTGCTTGCAAGAACTCCTGGAAGCAGGTACTGTCTCGGTTCTCTTCTAACAGAAGAGGAAACTGAGGCACAGAGCTGCTGGCCCAGGGCCACGCAGCGTGCTTCCCCCGTGGGCTGGCTCAGCCTCGCAGCAGAGCCGGCCTCTGGGCCCTGGGCTGTCTGACTCCTGAGTTCCGGGCGTGCCTGGGAGCCCAGCGCCCACTCCTTGACACCCCACTGCTCCTGGCCAGGCCCCTCCCCTCACATGTGGCAGCTCCTCTCCCTCCCCTCTGTGGCTCCGGTAAAGTCAGGAGCTTGGGGACTGATGGAGGGGTCAGGGGAGCCCGCGGTGCTCAGAGCTGCCCTGGGGTGGGGCTCCCGCCTGGCCACTATAAACACGGCCAGTTCCTCTGTTTGTCCTGCCCTCTGTGCAGCGCCCAGAGGGAAGGGGTGGCCCCAGGCAAATATCCGGAGGTGTGCCCCTCTCTCCCCCGCCGCAGGGGGCGGGGGCTGGGGAGCCTGGGGGCTCGCGGGTGGGCATCCTGGGTTGGCTGCCCCTCTAGCAAGCTGCCTCCTGCCCACCCCGTCTGGATCCTAAGCTCCTCCCTCTCCCGGGTTTAGTGAGGGGTCATGCGGCTAATCCTGTCTTGCAGAGGGCTCGGAGCTGACTTGGGGCCCGCAGGCCACGGGCTGGGGGGTGGGGATGGGCAGGCAGAGTGAAAGAGGCCAAAGTGAGGAATGAGGCTGGGCCTGAAGCCAGACGGGGGCAAATCTGGGCAGACAGGAGGCAGTGGGACCAGGGCGGGCGGGTGAGGGGGGCGCACGTCTGGGCAGGTGGGGGAGAGTCGGGGTGTAGGGACGAGTAGAGGAGCTGGAGCTGCAAGGGAGGCGAGGGCAGAGAAGTCTGGAGGGAGCACGGGATTGGTCAGGGTCCCCGAGGCCTGGGAGGGTGGAATGCACAGTGTTCTGGGGGCTGGAATGGGGGAGCCGCACTGAAGGGGCTCCTGGCTTGGTGGGGGTAGAGAAGGGGCTGGGGCAGAGGGTCCCCGACCCTGGCCAGGTCTGTTCCCCTGGCAGAGCCCTGGCTCTGGCCACCTGCTGGCCAGGAGGCCCAGGCCAGTTGAGACAGGTTGGCTGCTTGGGTCCCCACCCGCCTCCCACTGGGCTCCTGCCGCCAAACCGGTTCTCCTGGATGGCTGCCCACCGATGGCCCCACCTCTGGGCTGGGGATGGCGGCCTCTCCGCCCTCAAGCCCTGCTCCTGGGAAAGGAGCTGGGAGAACGACCAGGGGCTGCCGGGCCGCATCGCAGATCCGCTCACGAGCGTCCTCACTGAGTCACGAGACTCACTGTGCTGGGGCCGACCCCGCGCCGGGCACCGTGCCAGGTGCTGAGGAGCCAGCCTGAGCAGATAGAAATCCCCACCCAGTGCACTTCCCCTTGTCCTTCGGGTCTCAGTTCACACGAGCCCTTTTCTGGGAAGCCTCCCGTATCACTACCCTGCTGTCCCTGCAGGCTGGGTCTGGCACTCTGTGACCCCAGCCCCGACCATCCTGGGCCTTCAGAGGCTGTCTGGGTCACCACTCTGTCCCTCACACTGACCAGCACAAGGCTGGCCACAAAGGAGTGAGTTGCTGATGGCTGGATGGATGAGTAAGCAAAGGATGTTTTCTTCCCACTTTACAGATGAGTAACCCAAAGCCCCGAGAGGAGACATCACCCGCCCAAGGGCACTTCTAGCAGAGCCAGCAACAAAGCAGGTCTGTGGGGCTCCAGGGGCAAGTGTGTGGGACCGGGGTTCTGGGGGGCGCAGCACCTGGGCCCCTGACACAGCTGGGAGTCATCCTCGTCATCAGAAGAGCAAAGGCCGACTGGGCCCTCCCTCCATGCCCCGCACCGAGCCCTGCTCATTAATTAACTCATTAATCCTCCCGGCAGCCGCCCCACGGGGGTCAAGACGAGGCACAAACAGGCTAAGTCACTTGCCCAGGGTCACAGTAGGTGGCAGAGAGAGATTTGCACTCTGGCCATCTGGTTTCCTCGCTCTTCATGTCTCCGGCCCCCTCTGTGGGACACCACCATTCCGCATGTCCCCTTCAGCCCCTTTGGTTTTTAAATTCAGCTTTCATAGGTTCGGGAAGACCCCCTGGAGAAGGGCATGGGTACCCACTCCAGTATTCTTGCCTGGAGAATTCCGTGGACAGAGGAGCGTGGCGGGCTACAGTCCATAGGGGTCACAAAGAGTTGGACTGAGTAACTTTCACTTCCATTGGCATTTACCACTGCTGTGCCAGTATTGTTGTGAGTACCGGCCTGGAAAGCACGGGCCCTAAAGACAGGGGCAGTTTAGTCTTTTAGGATCCTTCATGAAGTGGGTCTTGCCCCACTCTGTGAGGAACTTGCCTCCTCCTCTAAGCCTCAGTCTCCTCATCTGTAAAGTGGGGGTATATTAGTGAGGCTGCCTAGGAGTCACGCGTCGGACAGGGGCTTGGTAACCATGTGTTGAACAAGTAACCAGAGGTACGTGCTGTTTCTAGCCCACAGTCCAGGCTGAGAAAGCAGGGACAGAGGTGGCAGGCCTTAGGCACCAGTCACAGAGCACATCCTATGTGTTGGGCGGGGGCTGGGACGGGGGGCGGCAGATGAGACCGGGCCTGTGGCACCGGGAGTCGCGATGGGAGTTGTAAACGCTGAAATGTAAACACAAGACTGGCTGTGTGTGTGTGAGTCGCTCAGTCGAGTTTGATTCTTTGTGACCCCATGGACTGTAGCCAGCCAGGCTCCTCTGTTCGTGGGATTCTCCAGGCAGGTACACTGGGGTAGGTGGCCGTTCCCTTCTCCAGGGCATCTGCCTGACCCAGGGATCGAACCCAGGTCTCCTGCATCACAGGTGGATTCTTAACCATCTGAGCCACTAGAGAAGCCCAAACATAAGACTGAGCAGCGCAGTTTCCAAAAGTTATACATGCTGCGAGATGGGGTGGAAGGACAGGGGGCCTGGGTGTATTCAGGAGAGGAGCCACCAGTGACTTCCACCTGAAGCGGGCGGGAGTCAGGCGTCAGTCCCCACAGAGGGAGCTGCCACGGCAGAGGCCCTGAGGTCGGAAGCCCACCGTGAGCCAGAGGAAGAGCTGAGAGCAGAGAAGCCCACTGGGAGTGCTCACCTTTTTACCTGAGTGGGGTGGGACCGCCAGTGGGCTCTGAGCCAGGGGCCTAACTGGAGTATTCACAAGGCCCCTGGGGCTGCAGATGGGGTGCAGGCTGTGGAAAGGGTGGGGGTGTGGGGAAACCAGGGAGAGATGGAGGAGAAGCAGCAGGTCCTGGCAAGCCACGCCCTTCCTCAGGCTGCCAACCGGAGCCCCACTCTGCACTCTCCACGCAGAGAGCCTGGAGCCATGTTCGGGAAGAAGAAGAAACGGGTCGAGATCTCGGCGCCGTCTAACTTCGAGCACCGCGTGCACACGGGCTTCGACCAGCATGAGCAGAAGTTCACGGGGCTGCCCCGCCAGTGGCAGAGCCTGATCGAGGAGTCGGCCCGCCGGCCCAAGCCCCTCATCGACCCCGCCTGCATCACCTCCATCCAGCCTGGGGCCCCCAAGGTATGCTGGCGCCCGCTGCTGCTTCTCCTGACCTGCGCCGACCCCTGTGGGGTGACCCCAGGCCTCAGCCCCACACTGGACCCTCCCTTGCTGCCCACCAAACAGATGCACCCCAACCACACCCCCCATCCTCACCTTTCACTCGCCTATCCACCACTGATACCTCACCTGGCACCAGCGCCAACCCACCTTCCCTTCCTGAGAAGCCCCCGCTGACCTTGACCCTCTGACGATCCCCCATGCCAGCCCCAACTCATTTGTCTGTCCTGAGCCCTGTGCTCCTGTCCCCAGGACCACAAACTCGTCCTGGGTCTTGACAGGCCTCCCATCGCAGGCAGAGGGACAGACCAGTTCCCACGTGGTGACCGCCCCAGTGGTCAGGGCTGGGCCAGGAGAGGCCCGAGGGGCCATCGGACCCAGCCCCAGGGTACAGGCCAGCTTCCCGGAGTCAGGGTCACCTGAGCTGAGCCCTGAGGGCAGAGGACAGGAGGAGTCATTCAGGCAGATGGTGGAGAGCCAGGGCTTGTAGTGGAGGAAACAGCCCTCGTGAAGCGCGGGGGGCGGGGGGGTGGTTTCAGTTTTTTCCCTGCCATCTAAGCAAATGTGCCAAGCTGGGATTTGAATTAAGGTGCGTTTCCAAGGCCCATGCTCTTAACCCCGTTCCTGTCTCCATGGTCTTGGCTCCCTGGGCGTGGCCTGTGGTAAGGCTGTTCTGGGGGCAGGGGGTGTGGCCCCCGCAGCCTGCAAAGCCGGCCTCAGAGCACAGACTTCACCCGAAGGGCAGTGGAAACCAGGAAGTCAGCCTGGGTTGTTCTGAGGGGTGGGGGTGGGGGGTGCATGGGCCGGTCAGCAGGCCTGGGGCTGACTCATCCTCGCTGGTGCCCTGGGTGTCGTGCCCAGCCCAGCCTGGCGGGAGGAGCCGCAGGCAGACGCTCTCCTCCAGGGTCTCCCACTGAGGTGTTTGTGCGCCCCAGGCAGGGGGCTTGGGATACTTTGAATTCTTTGCCACTGCCTAGAAAAGCAAGACTTTACATCCAAGTCTGTTTCTGCCTTCTGATGAATCGGCTGGGGCCACTGGAGGGGCAGCCGCCCGCGCAGGCAGGGTGCCGGCTCTTCTGGGCCCGCTGGCCGCACCCAGCCCACCTCGATTCCACCCCCTGCCAGGCCCTGTGGCTGCATGCCTGCTGGTCATGCCCTCATTCAGGCACTTCCTAAAAATCCTCCCCAGCCGCCAGGGATTCCTGACCTCTTATTCCAGCACCGAAGCCTGAGCAGGTGTCTCCCTTGTTTCACTGGGCCCCTGGGGCAAAACCAGGCTGCCCTACTAGCAGCCAGGGTCCAGGAGAGGCAGGGGCAGGCGCTGCCCCCAGGGCACGGTGGCCTGTCGGTGGGTTTTGCAGGGTTCGAGTTTTCTGCACATATGAGGCAGTGCTGGCCTCAGGTTGTCTGGCAGCCCATGGCCCTGCCTGCCAGTGACTGACGCACAGGACTGGGGCCTGTGCTCTGCAGCGGCAGCCCCTTCCCAGCCTGCCCGCCTCACTCGCTCACTCATGGGCTCAGCAGGTACTTACTGAGGCCTTCTGCGCACCAGCCACTGTTCTGGGCCTTAGATGCAGCCAGGAAGAAGCGGTGGCCACCCTCACGAACACTGCACCATGGAGCAGGCCACGGGCAGCTGAACACGTGCTTCACGCCCGCTGGTTCTGAGTGCTCTGAGAAAAGGAAAGCAAGAGAGCAGGATAGGGAGGGTTCGAGGCTGGCGTTTTAGACCACAGGAAGTCAGGGAGAGCCAGCAGCAGAGACCTGAAGGGGGCACACTGAGGAGGGGAGCCCCAGGCAGACAGGGGCGAAGGACTGCAGGCTGAATGAGCAGCCAGTGCCTGAGGCTGCGCTATGTCTGGTGTGTTTGAGGAGCAGTTAAGAGGCCCCGTGTGCCTGGAGCTGGTGCGTGGGGGCCCCTAGGGGGAGCCCTGGAGGCAGTGAGCTGGGTCAGGACGGTGGCCACGGCAGGCAGGGCGTGCCTGGGACACACACGGTGCTGGTTCGCGTTCGCTGGCACCACCCCTCGGGCACTCCTGCCCTCTGCTCCGGGCCCAGACCTTTCTCACTTTACCTCCACCCCACCCTCAGCCTCCACGGGAACAGAGGGCGTGTTTAGGGCTCACAGCCCTGCCAGGCTGCAGGGAAGGAGGTGCCAAGCCGGGCCCTGGCCCCCGCATCCTGTAATTTTCAGCTTTCCAGGGCTTGTTATGGGCTGGCGCAGCCTCTGCCCTCCTTCCCCTGCACCCCTCCAAGCCTGGAGAACAAGGAAAAGGCAGGGGGTGCTTCTCTGAGGGGTGTCCTGGGAACCGCTGCTCCCAGCCCGGGGGCAACAACCTGATGGGGCGGGCAGCTCCCCTCCTGTCACGCGAGGCTCGGTGCTGGGGGAGGGGCTGTGGGGGCCTCCCCGGGTCCGCCCCGCCCTCCCAGCCCCACCGTCACCCCATGGCATTTCTTCATTCCGTCTCTGTCTTGTCTCTGTGTGTGTTGTGTTGTCCTGTCCGCCTGTGTTGGATGCACGTCCTGTGTCCCCCTCCTCCTTGCCCGGCCCCCACCCTGCCATTGCCCTGGACCCCAGACCATCGTGCGGGGCAGCAAAGGCGCCAAGGATGGGGCCCTCACGCTGCTGCTCGACGAGTTCGAGAACATGTCGGTGACGCGCTCCAACTCCCTGCGGAGAGACAGCCCGCCGCCACCCACCCGTGCCCGCCAGGAAAACGGGATGCCCGCGGAGCAGGCCGCCACGGCCAGAGGGGGCCCAGAGAAGGCGGGCAGCCAAGGCCGGGGGGCCGGTCATGGCGAGGCAGGTGGCAGCACTGGAGACAGGCGGCGGGCGGGGCCAGACAAGAGGCCCAAGTCTTCTAGGGAGGGCTCGGGAGGGCCCCAGGAGTCCTCCCGGGACAAGCGCCCCCTCTCTGGGCCTGACGTCGGCACCCCCCACCAACCTGCCAGTCTAGCCAGCGGGGCGAAAGTGGCGGCTGGCCGGCCCTTTAACACGTACCCGCGGGCCGACACGGACCACCCATCCCGGGGCACCCAGGTAACCACTCCCCCACCCCAGGACCCCTGACCGTTGCCTTGCCCAGCCTGTTCCCACCCACCAACTCCAGCCTGCCCCAGCCCACTGTCCATCTCCATCTTGACCGCCATTATCTGTTCCGCAGCCGGGATCCCTGTCCCCCAGCCCCTCCCCTGACAGCCGCCTCTCTTTTCTGTTGCAGGGGGAGCCTCACAACATGGCCCCCAACGGGCCATCGGTGGGGGGCCTGGCTGTCCCCCAGTCCTCCTCCTCCCGGCCCCCTGCCCGAGCCCACGGCGCCCCCAGCCCTGGAGTGCTGGGCCCCCATGCCTCTGAGCCCCAGCTGGCCCCTCCAGCCCGCGCCCTCGCCGCCCCCGCCGGGCCCCCTGCCCCCGGGCCCCCCGGCCCCCGCTCACCACAGCGGGAACCCCAGCGAGTGTCCCACGAGCAGTTCCGGGCTGCCCTGCAGCTGGTGGTGGACCCTGGTGACCCCCGCTCCTACCTGGACAACTTCATCAAGATTGGCGAGGGCTCCACCGGCATAGTGTGCATCGCTACCGTGCGCAGCTCCGGCAGGCTGGTGGCCGTCAAGAAGATGGACCTGCGCAAGCAGCAGCGGCGGGAGCTGCTCTTCAACGAGGTGGGCCCGCCGCCCCATCCCCGTAGGGCTCCCCTGCCCCACCATGCTCCTCCTGGGGCCCCCCTGCTCCCCAGGGCTCCCCCACCCTCCCACCTGCCCCACTCCTCCCAGGGCCCCCCAACTACCCCACTCCCCCTAGGGCTCCCCTGACCCCCGGTTCCTCCCAGGGCCCCTTGGCTCCTCCCAGGGCCCCCCGGCTCCTCCCAGGGCTCCCGCACCTGCCCCCATCCTCCCGGGGCTCCCCGCCTCCCCACCTGCCCCCCCCCAAGCTGTCCCACTCCTCCTGGGGCTCCCCTACCCCACGGTTTAGAGGGTATGCAGGGCTGAGAACCGGGAGAGGCTCTATGGGGCTGGGGTTTGCCAGGTGTGAGTTCTGAGCCCAGCTCCTGTCCTCGCTCTTCATGCCTCCCCAGGCTGTGTCCTCTGTCCCCACGATACCCACTGCCATGCCGTCCTGTCCTGTCCAGGCCCCGAGCCCCAGCTCCAGGCCCTGAGCCCCACTGACCCTCTGTGTGCCTTCCAGGCCCCTCACCACCAAGTCCCATACTGGCCCCACACTGTTGACCCCACACCTGCCTCTCCTGGTTCCCCATCTCGGAGAGGCCCCACCACCCCAGTCCCCAGGCCAGGGCCCTGAGCCTCCCCGTTGCCTCCCCAGCCCCCCAGGCGAGAGCCTGTCGCCCCTCCCCCAATGCAGCGCGCAGCGGCGCACGTTTAACGTGGCTGCCTGAGCTGCACGCAGTGAGCGCCACGCCCGCCCTCCAGGCTTTGCTTTGCCAGGCCTTCCTGCCCCTGGAATCTAACCCCCACCCCCGCCTTGTGTCTGAGCCTCCTGCTTGTCCTGGTCTCAGCCCTGTGCTTAATGCTCTCGTCCCAGCGCCCTCTCCCAATGCCAGCCTGGCCATCAGGGCTACTCACAGACCCACTCAGGGCTGGTCAGAGATCAACATCAGCAGCGTGAGGTGTGCATGGGGTGGGAGCACCCCGGAATAGAATACATATGTCAGGCCCCTCGCTGCCTTCTGGGTCTCTTGGCTTCAGGCGTGGGAGGACAGTCCCTGGACTGGACCCCGATGAGCAGGAGTGGCGGGTGGAAATGGACCTGCAGTTTGGCAGGGCCCCCCCGAGGCTGAGAGGGCGGGCTCTGGCGGCAGGGACTGCTGGTCCTCCCCTCGCCGTGCCGACCCCGCCTCCTGCGTGCAGGTGGTGATCATGAGGGACTACCAGCATGAGAACGTGGTGGAGATGTACAACAGCTACCTGGTTGGGGACGAGCTCTGGGTGGTGATGGAGTTCCTGGAGGGAGGCGCCCTCACCGACATCGTCACGCACACCAGGTACAGCCGGGCAGCTGGACGCTGCTGGGTCCCCAGAGTGCCCCCAGACCTCGCCCATATCAGGACTGCTCCCCTCCAGACGCCTTAGGGTGGGGCCACATCTCAGAACCAACACACTGTCCCCATCATACCTCCAGGGTGGGGCCGTGTCCCCATCAGACCCCAGGGTGGGGCCCCTGTCTGCCCCACTCACTCCCCACCCCCCACCTGCCCTGCCCTCCCAGGATGAACGAGGAGCAGATCGCCGCCGTGTGCCTGGCCGTGCTGCAGGCCCTGTCCGTGCTCCACGCCCAGGGAGTCATCCACCGAGACATCAAGAGCGACTCCATCCTGCTGACCCACGACGGCAGGGTGAGCAGTGGTGGGGTGGCTTGGCCTCCCCCGGCCTCTGCCCAGCTCTCCCCCTGCGGGTGGGTGGGCCCAGCCCCCAGTTCAGTCTCTTGAGGAGCAGTACGTGTATTCATTCCTCGTGCATCAGTCCAGAGTCAGGGGTCCAGGTGAGTGGGGGCCTCTGCCATCATTAGCCCCAGCCGCTGAGAGCTGGAGTCTAGCCCTGGACCCAGAGCAGGGAGACTGCATCTGGGTGGCTGGCCACAGCTCTCAGCCACGCGACAACCTGCTCCTGGCCTGGCGTCCAGGACTGGGCTGCGGACTCTTGGTCCTGTCTTCTGGACCGAAGCTCCGAGTTTGCAGTCCATGGATGAGCCTCCTGGTCCCAGAACCTGCATTCGTATTCCAAGAGCAGATGTGATTTTTCAGGGGGAGGGGGCCCTTGACTTTCACCAGATTCTGGTTGGTGATCTGCCTGCCCTCCCCCAGGAAAGTTAAGCCAGTTCACAGAGGCGGGGGGGTCGGGGGAAGGCTTTGCTTCCCAGGGAGTCTCAGTTGGGGTCGTGAACACCTGAAGATTCTACAGACGTGTTTGGGGGACACGGGTGAGCACAGAACTGTATGTGCAATGTGTATGAGCATGCTCTCTGGAGGGTCCATTGACATCCTCAGGAGTCTGAATAGGGCCCATAGTTCCCAAGAAGCTGTAAATCATTGTTTCTGAGGAGGTGGTTGTTGCAGAGGGACAGGCAGCATCCTTCTCACCCCCTACCAACTAAAGACATGCCTCCTGCCGGGAAGCCAGGGCCCAGGGCACGGCATTGGGAGCCAGCCTCAGGCCAAATCCCTGCCCAGCCTTTGGTACTCATGGAACTTGGGCTGCCTCCCCCAGGAGTCCCAGCACAGACCCTGTCAAGGAGGCAGATGTGTGATCTCAGGCAGCTGACACCACTGAGGGCCCCAGCCAGGAGATGGCAGAGCTCCGCCAAGGTCAGGCTCTAACCTCTGGGCGGCATGTGGAAACCCAGCGTGTCAGAGGCTGAGGAATTAAACAGGCGACTGCCTCTGCCCCACCAGCACCTCTGACCCCCACTTCTGCACCCTGCTCCAGGTAAAGCTGTCAGACTTCGGGTTCTGCGCCCAGGTGAGCAAGGAGGTGCCTCGGAGGAAGTCCCTGGTCGGCACACCCTACTGGATGGCCCCAGAGCTCATCTCCCGCCTGCCCTATGGGCCAGAGGTGAGCCAGAGGCAGCCAGTCGCCCTGCACTGGTTTGCGCTGTTGCGGTCCAGAACAGCCGGAGTGTTGGGTGAGGGGGCTTGATCACCAGGGACAGCTTGGGGGGAGAAGTAGACTTGCCTGCGTGTACTCCTCGCCAGCTGAGTGCTAGTTCGGAGCCAGTGCTTGGCAACGGGAACAGGAGGCTGGGCAGAAGGGGCCCTGGCCTGCCTGCCAGCCTGGGGCAGAGGCTTCAAACTGGCTGATGCGCTCTGAAGATGCTCTTGCAAGCATTTTTTTAAAAAGAGCTCTCACGTGAGTCTGAATTTGGTCCCCTGGTGGAAAGCCAAGTGACCTGGGCACGAGGAGGCCGCATTCCCTCATGGCAACAGTCAGGTGCTGAGGAGCAGGGGAACCCTCGTCTTGGTCACAGCCCCCACCCATCTGTGTTGCCTACACTGACCTGCTTCACTCCCTGCCATTCCCTGCCTGGCCCTGAGGTCTTCCAGCTCTGCCTGTGGCTCTGAGGACAGTCAGTCAATAAGACTTGACCCAGTGCCTGGCCAGGGTGCCCGTGGAAGCATAGCTTGGGGAACCGCAGGCAGGAGTGGGGTCACATTGGGAGGGGAGGCTGGTAGGAGATTCTGAGGGACCATCTCCACCAGGACTGCCTGTGACAAAACCTTCTCAAGAAGGATTTAGCAAAGTGGAAAACTGTGGGTCCCTAGGACTGTAAAGTTTGGCGGGGGCACAGGCTTCATGCCCAGCTGTGTGCAGTGTCCCTCCCGGCTCTGATTGTCCCCGTGTAGCCCTCACTCAGGCAGGTGCTGCCCCATCAGAGCAGAAATGAGGACTGTTTTCCTGACTATCTTGTTTAAAGTCTCAGGGTCAACTGTGATTGGCTCAGCTTGGGTCACGTGTCCATTCCTGAACCAGTTACTGTTTCCGCACTCTGCTGATTAAGACAGCTTGGTCATGCACCATGGACTGAAGTAGTGAGGAGGAGGTTCTCCAGAGGAATCCAGGGGCAGGGGGAGAGGGTAGCAAAAAGAAGGGGATGGATGCAGGGTGGGCAGAACCCTTCAGAGGGTTCCCTGAGTGAGGAGTGCATAGGGTCTGGCAGGCTGGGTCCCAGTATCAGAGGCAAAGATGGAAGCAGGGCCACCTGTCTGTGGGTGTCCCCTGAGCGCTGGCCACACCCACACAGCTCAGCCCTTCTGCCCTGCCCCCACCACAGGTGGACATCTGGTCTCTGGGGGTGATGGTGATCGAGATGGTGGATGGGGAGCCCCCTTACTTCAATGAGCCACCCCTCAAAGCCATGAAGATGATCCGGGACAACCTGCCACCCCGACTGAAGAACCTGCACAAGGTGGGCCCCTCCCGCAGGCAGTGGGCGTGGGGGAGACCACACGTGGGTGGGGGAGGGCACCGCCCAGCTCCGAACCCAAGGATCGTGCTGGGTGTAGGCGGGACTCGGTGCTGATGGCTCTGAGGTGGTGCTTACTGCATGCTGAGTCGCCCCCACGCCCCCCCAGACCTCGAGTGTCCGTGTGGACTCTGCGCCCTCAGCCCCTCAGAGCTTGCGCTCAGGCTGGCTGGTGAGGTCCAGCAGAGGGACCTTCCGGTGGGGAAATTGCCTCCTGAAAAAGGGGTGCCTCCAGGGCCCAGCTGTTGCCAGCTCCTGCCGAATCATGAAAGTGGGGAGGCCGTGAGCCCCTGGGGCCAAGCTGTCGGTGCGGAGGGCCTCTCTGCCCCTCCCTGGGCAGTAAATGCCATCGGCCCGTTGGGCAGGAGGAAACCGGGGACCTGAAGGCAAGTGAGCAGACTGCTCACCGACCCTCTCGCCCCGCTCCTGGCAGGTGTCACCGTCCCTGAAGGGCTTCCTGGACCGCCTGCTGGTGCGTGACCCGGCCCAGCGGGCCACAGCGGCTGAGCTGCTCAAACACCCGTTCCTGGCCAAAGCGGGCCCTCCCGCCAGCATCGTGCCCCTCATGCGTCAGAACCGCACCCGATGAGGCCCGGTGTCACCCCCACCCCTGAACCAAAGAGCCCCCTGGGTCACCCCTTCCCAGCCAGAGGCCAGTGGGGGGCCGGCCTCTGCTCCTCCCAGCCCCGGAGACACTCCGTGTGGCGCCCCCCTCCTTGCCAGGGGGTGTGCGGGACCCTACTACTGAACTCCGGTTTTGATTTTGTGACTTTGAAAGAAACACAGGGACTCGTGGGAGCAAGTGAGGCTCCCAGGACGCCCCCACCCTCTGGGACAGGCCCGTCCCCGGGGTTTTCCTGTCCCCAGGAAGGGCAGGCGGCCCCCCATCACTGGAAATCTGCCTTGGGGACTGCCGGGGGTGGAGACAACACTACGAAAGGTGTGTGTGTGTGAGTGTGTGTGTGTGCGTGCGTGCGTGTGCATGTGGAAGGTCCAGTTCCGGTGTCCTCCAGCCTGCAAGTGGGGGTGTCTGAGACCTCGTCTGACACGCAGCCCCTCCCCCGAGCCATTGCAGGGGTCGATCATGAATGTCTGAAGAGTGGCCTTTTCCCTCGCCCAGAACCCCTCTGTGTGGCTGGACCTGGGATCCAGGGGGCGGGGCTTCCCACCCACCCCCAGCCTCTGCAGAACATGACTACTGCACCTGGACAGCCTCCTCTTTTCTAGAAGTCTATTTATATTGTCATTTTATAACACTCTAGCCCCCATCTGGGGACAGATAGTCCTTGGCCTGCGGGGTGGCTCCAGGGACAGAACCACCGCTTGAAGAATCAGGTTCCTGGCCCCTCAGCGCAGCCTCGCCCCTCCCCTCCCTCAAGTTAGTTTTACAATTAAAACATTTTCTTGTTTTGTGTGTGTGCAGTGTGTGTAGAGCTTCCCCCCACCCCAGGTCCAGGCCTGCTGGTGGGGAGAGCTGATGGGGCGGGGCTCTAGGCTTGGGAGGAGGCTTGGCTGACCCCAGGATTCCAGCCCCACTAAGGGCCAGGGCCATGTCTCTGGCAAGGAGGTCGGCGGTGGGGGCGGGGGAGTGGGGGCGGGCAGTGAGTTACAGCCCAGCAGCCAGTAACGCGCCTTCTCATGGGGACCGGATCGACGACCCAGGCCTGGAAAGGCAGCCAGTTTACCAGTCCACATGCCAGGATGATCAGCTTGCCATGTCTGCGATTTGCTGGAAACATAAAGGTTGGGTGGAGTGCGTTCAGTGGAGAACTGATCCTTGGGAGCTGACGTTAGGAAACTGGTCAGCAGGCAGATGGGCTTTCGGGGGATAGGCTACAACGGAAGGACCCAGGGCTGCCAGCCTCAGAAACATGCCATTGGCTGAGTCCTTCCCTCCAGGGTGCGGCTGGGGACGTGGGGGCCGAGCCTGGGTCTCAGGAGAATAGCCAGCCGACAGGTGACACCGCTGCTTCTGCATTCTGGGCAGTGACTGCCCCAGGCTGGCATGGGCTTTGCGCACGCCCTCTCTAGCACCTGGGAGAGCAAAGAGGGAACCCCCTATCCAGAGCCCTCCAGGCATCAGTGGCACCAGGGACCTCAAGCTGGTGTGTGGGCAGAAAGTGTGGAGCAGACCCAGAGAATCCAGCTTAGTCCTGTCTCCGCTCCCCTCCTCCCCCACCCCGCCACTGTTAGCACCTGCTCCCTTAGCACCCCTCGCCACAGGCCCTGAATCCCCCAAGAATCAGGGCTCTGTTTCTGTGACCGCCTGGCTGAACGCATGCATGATAGACAGACAGACATAGAAATTTAAAACAGCAGTACAGCCAACTACTGCTGTATATGAGTGTGTTTGAGGCCTGGGTGAAATGGATACATTTTCTGTGGGGAAAAAAAATATATATGCCAAATGGTGTGGGGAGAAACAGTACAAGAAAAGACTGAAGTACACCCTCCACACCCACCCCCTGACAACACACACACACAACTTCAAACTTGAGTGCTTTTACAAATGAATTCCACCCGACAGATGGATCAGGTAATTCCCACCTTATACAAGTTGTTCCGGAAAATAGAAAAAGAGGATAGCTCCCGGCTCCTTGCGGAGGCTGCTACGCCCGTGAGCTGAGAGCCAGATAAGGCCAGTGGAGAGAAGATGGCTGTCTCTAACTCACAGTCCTGTGTGATGAGCTCACGGGATACCCAGGGAGCTCTAGGTTTCGGGACGGGAATCACTTGCCCGTCTACTGCGTGGTGGGGGCAGCTCCGCATGGTTCCGTGGAGACTCCGCTGTTCCTGTCACCTTCAGCCATCATCACTGCTGAGAAGGGTCTTGAGTGGTGTGAGGGCATCTCCTTCTCCAGACCTCCCTCCAGGTACCACGCAGACGGGGTCCCAGGGTATCAGTCAGCCTCTCCAGTTGTTTCCAATGGGGTCTGGGAGCAGGGAGGGGCAGGGCTTAATCCAGGGGGTTGGTTACCAAGGCACTGGGAAGACGGGAGGAGCCAGAGGACCCAGCTGTGCAGTGGTCAATTGCTCCATTGTGTCGCTGTTTGTGACTAGCCCTCCAGGCTCCTCTGTCCATGGTATTGTCCATACAAGAATACTGGAGCAGGTTGCCATTTCCTCCTCCAGATCTGCCCCACCCAGAGAATGAACCTGCATCTCCTGCATTGCAGGCAGATTCTTTACCGCTGAGGCCCAGCCAGCAGTCATTAAAGGCGGGAGGCCGCCGCCTCCTGGAAGCTGGAGTAACAAAGGAGTCAGTGGCACGACCAGAATCCCAGAATGGGTCAGCCGTGGCTGGAACGGGGTTGCTCTCTCCACTTCTGCCTTCTGCTCCCATTCCAGTGCCTCCTACCGCCAGGACCTCACTGATGTCCACTGGCAAGGGACTTCTACGAGGAGTTTTCAGGCTTCCCGCCTCTACAGAACAAGGGAGCTCTTAGAAGCGCAAGTGGGGCAGAGCAGCAGCAGACACGTCCCTCGCAGCCACGTGGCCTAGAGGACTCCCTCTGTCCACGTTACTGACCAGGCACAGAGTGAACGTTGCCTCCGCTGCAGCAGGGGGCGCTCTGGGTGCCGGTCTGAACTGCAGACGCCCAGAAAGGGGAGTCAGGGATGTATTCACCTGTGGGTCAGCGGTGTGTTTACACCGACCCAAAATGAGTGATTGAAACAAGTCGGACCAGTGGCTCTCAAAGTGTGGTTCCTGGACCAATATCATCCCTGGGAACTTGCTGGAAAGGCAAATTGCTAGGCCCCACGCCAGGCTGAATCAGAGACTCTGGGTGGCGCCAGCAATCTGTATTGTAACAAGCTTTCCAGGGGACGCGGATGCCCACTCAAGTTTGAGAACCACTGAGATCCACAGTTGCTCTCGGTAAAAGGCCAAGGAGCGTGGGACGCAGCCCCGCTCAGTCAGCAGGGTCCCAGCCTCCTTCCACCTTGCGGCTCCTCCATCCTAGGATTGCGGCCCCTCCCACGTGAATAGAAGGGCACGCCCCTTCCCTTTAAGGACGTGGCCCAAAGATTTCCCCGTGGCCTCTTCGGCCTGAGTTAGTCACAAGGCCACGCCCAGCAGCAAAGGAGGTTGGGAAATGTAGTCTTTATTCTGGCGGCTGTGCGTCTGAAACTTCTATCTCTACAAGATCTTGCTGTTCACTAAATACGCCAGGCTTCACGCCAGAAAACTCAGAGGCAGACCCAAGTGTACGCAAGAGCAAACGGATGGGGGGCGGGGGCAATAGATAGTTTAATAACAGTGTTGAGGAAATTGGTTCATCTTATCACTTCATGGGAAATAGATGGGGAAACAATGGAAACTGTCAGACTTTATTTTTGGGGGCTCCAAAATCACTGCAGATGGTGACTGCAGCCATGAAATTAAAAGGCGCTTACTCCTTGGAAGGAAAGTTATGACCAACCTAGATAGCATATTGAAAAGCAGAGACATTACTTTGCCAACAAAGGTCCGTCTAGTCAAGGCTATGGTTTTTCCAGTGGTCATGTATGGATGTGAGAGTTGGACTGTGAAGAAAGCTGAGCACCGAAGAATTGATGCTTTTGAACTGTGGTGCTGGAGAAGACTCTTGAGAATCCCTTGGACTGCAAGGAGATCCAACCAGTCCATTCTAAAGGAGATCAGCCCTGGGATTTCTTTGGAAGGACTGATGCTCAAGCTGAAACTCCAGTACTCTGGCCACCTCATGGGAAGAGTTGACTCATTGGAAAAGACTCTGATGCTGGGAGGGATTGGGGGCAGGAGGAGAAGGGGACGACAGAGGATGAGATGGCTGGATGGCATCACCGACTCGATGAACAAGAATTTGGGTGCACTCCGGGAGTTGGTGATGGACAGGGAGGCCTGGCGTGCTGTGATTCATGGGATCACAAAGAGTCGGACACGACTGAGCGACTGAACTGAACTGATGGAAAAAAACCTGACTCCTTACCAAATACAACACAAGGGAACCTGAGGTCGGTACTGTGCAGGGCAGTTGCTGCTATTCTCATGTGCTTATTTACTTTTAAATTGAAATAAAATTAAGTATTTAGTCTCTCTGTTGTGGGTAGTGACCCACATTTCACACGTTCAGTTGCTGCTTCTGGCCAGAAGCTAAGAATTACACATTAGAGATGTGAAAACTATTACCTTTGTTTATCGGACAGTGTTTCTCTAGCTGGATTAAACATCACCATGAAAGGTCAACTATAAAGTTGATGGAGGAAAATAATTGATAACCTAGGGGCAGAGAAGGACTTCTGAAAACCCCAAAGGAATAAATTACAAAGGAAAAAATATCAATTTGATTATGCCAAAATTTATTTTGTTCAAGGAAGGACATAATGGGCAAATGTATTGGGTTTCAGAATGGGAGAAAATATTTGCAAATCCTAAGGAGAAGGCAATGGCACCCCACTCTGGTACTCTTGCCTGGAAAATCCCATGGATGTAGGAAGGCTGCAGTCCATGGGGTCGCTGAGGGTTGGATACGACTGAGCGACTTCACTTTCACTTTTCACTTTCATGCATTGGAGAAGGGAATGGCAACCCACTCCAGTGTTCTTGCCTGGAGAATCCCGGGGACGGGGGAGCCTGGTAGGCTGCTGTCTATGGGGTCACACAGAGTCGGACACGACTGAAGTGACTTAGCAGCAGCAGCAGCAACATCTTTAAGATATATTTTTTAAAACAAGAAAAAGAGCATTTCTTACAGAAAAACGGGCATTCACAATGGTATAAACAAACAACTAAGAAAAAAAATTCCAAAACCCAACAAGGATGTGCACAGGTGCTCAAACTCATTAGTAATCAGAGAAACACTAACTCCAGGGACTTCCTTGGTGGGCTAGTGGCTAAGACTCTGAGCTCAGAATGCAGGGGGTCCAGGTCAGGGAATTGTTAATACATCCCGCATGCCGCAAGTAAGTTTCCATGGCGCAACGGAAAAAAGAGCCTACTTGCTGCAACTAAAGATCATACATGCTGTAATGAAGACAGATCTCAAGTGCAGCAACTGAGACCCAGTGCCACAAATAAATTAATAATAAACATTTACTTTTAAAAAAAAAAGCGAATTTTAACAATGAGCTGTCATTTTAACACTACGAATCTGGTAAAAATTAATGTCTGGCTTAGTCAAATGAAGTGCTGCAAGTACGAATCTCCTAACAATTCCACTCTCGGGTGACTTCCCAAAGAAATTCTCTCTTGGGACCGTGAGGGAGCGTGCCCAAAGATGTTCGAGGCAGCAGTATTTATGTGGGAGCTGAGGGCACAAGGCAAGGTTCCTGCGACGTCATCAGGAGCCAGGGCCCACCTGTGCCCATAGCAAAACGCAAAGCCAAATATTGTGGATATAAAATAGTCCTGGCTTCCCAGGTGGCTCAGTGGTAATGAACCCGCCTGCCAACACAGGAGACTCGGGTTTGATCCCTGGGTCAGGAAGATCCCCTGAAGAAGGATATGGCAACTCACTCCAGTATTCCTGCCTGGGAAATTTGACACATAGAGGAGCCTGGTGAGCTAAAGTCCATGGGATCCCAAAAGAGTTGGACACGACTAAACAGCAACATTTGCAAAACCAGAAAAGAGACTTGTTCATATAGTAGAATGACTCCCGTGAGCAGAATGGGAAAAGGAGGGGCACAAAAGAAGGAACGAAAGAACAAGAGAGGGGTCTTGGGAGGAGTAAAGGCCTTGAAGGCCACGACAAAGGTCTGTTTTGTAAGCAAAGGGCAACCCCCTCTGGTGTGGGTTGGGGTCTGGTTACAGGTATTTAAAATGAAAATTATCCAGGAGATTCTAACATGCAGCCAGGAATGAGAATGGCAGTTTATCTGCCGCAGTAAGTCACTGTTAACCTCAAACCTCGTGCCTGCCTCCCACCATGTCCCACAGGGGAAGGGCCAAGGAATCATTCCACACCTTCCCCCATTTCACAGACAAGGAGACTGAGGTCACATGGCCTACAATGGCCAGGCCTAAAGCCGTGAGTCCCTTTCTTCTTAAAAAAAAAAAAAATTGTTTATTTATTTATGGCTGTGCTGCGTCTTTCTTACTGCCCTGACTTGTCTCTAGTTACATTGAACGGGGGCTACTCTTCAGTTGCGGTGTGCAGGCTTCTCTTGCTGCAGAGCACGAGCTCTAGGGCCCATGGGCTTCAGCAGTTGCGGCTGCCAGGCTCTAGGGCACAGCCTCAATAGTTGTGCCACATGGGCTTAGTTGCTCCTCGGCATGTGGGATCTTCCCAGACTAGGGATCGAACCCCAGTCTCCTGCGTTAGCAGCGGATTTTTCTTTTACCACTGAGCCACCAGGGATGCCCTCATTGACTTTCTGAGCCAGGCCTCAGGCTGGGCAGAGAGGCTGCAACAGTGAGCAGGACGCTCCGACTCTGACACCCCAGGGCCAGACAAATGACATGGGGTAGGGGGAGGAAGTGGCCACACGCAGGTCCCTTTGAAGGCCAGTGACTTCTCAGGGCTCCACAGCCTTGCAGAAGTTTGGTCTGATGGTGCCAAATGTTCTGATTTTCCTCAAGAAATCCCCATGTTCATGTGAAAGTCCTTGAATCTCAAAGGTAGGTCACTAATTAAAAACATTCAACAGTATCATGTGGGGCAAGCAAAATCGAGGGAATAGTTAGCATTCATCAAAACCTTACTGTGTCCAGCGCTTTGCTGAGTTCCTGGTGTTACCTAATTAACCCTGTAGAGGCTTGAATAGTGTTCCCTTCTTCCCCCACCACCCCAAGAAAGAAAAAACCAGATACATCCCCATGGAACCTGTAAGTGTGACCTTATTTGGAAAAGGGGACTTTGAGATGTGATTAAGGACCTTGAGGTGAGATCTTCCTGGCTTATCTGGGTGGGCCCTAAAACCAGTGACAAATGTCCTTATAAAGAAAAAAACAGGGAAATTTGAGACACCCATCAAGCCCTTGTGAAGAGATTAGAGTCCTACAGCCATGAGTAAAACCACACCAGCAGCCTCTGGAAGCTGAAAGAGGCAAACAAAATCTCCCCCTAAAGCTCCAGAGGGAGCAAGTCCTTGCTGACACCTTGATTTCAGACTGCCTGCTTCCAGAACCATGAGAGAATACATTTATGCTGTTTCAAGCCACCCCAGTGTGTGGCAATTCATAATGGCAACCCCAATCCTCCTAGGGCTTCTCCTAGGAGGAAGTGGCTCAGGCAATAAAGAATCCACCTGCATTAAAGGAGATCCAGGTTTGATCCCTGGGTCAGGAAGATCCCCTGGAGAAGGGAATGGCAACCCATTCCAGTATCCTTGCCTGGAGAATTCCACGGACAGAGGAGCCAGGTGGGCTTGGGGTCACAAAGAGTCGGATACAACTGAGTGACTAACTCTCCAGGCTCACCAACCTTCCTAGCAGCCCTCTGAGGAAGCACCTTCCGTGTCCTGTTTTACAGCTGGGACGCTGTGGAACAGAGACTCCGAGTCACTAGTCTAAGGTCACACAGCAAGAAAGTGGTCAAGGCAGAGTTCAAAGCCATCACCATGCCACAGCCTCCTGAAGACTGAGAATCTCTCACGACTGCACCTGAGGGACCACAGGTCTGAGCAGGAAAGGGTCAGCCTCTGTCTTCTGGGGCTGCAGTCAACCAAACTAGGCCAGACCCCCAAAAAGAGACTCCAGAAGAGAGATGGCTGTTCTTGGAAAACACTGAGGGGTGTTGGTTCGGGGCAGGGGACAAGACGGGGCAGCAAACAGGGTCCTGACCTGTCGCTTGGGGGTTGGGGACTGCTCACAGCCTTTTCCAGGTTGACCAAAGGTATCTGCAGAAGTCTGGGGACCACTGGGTTAGACAGAATTAAATTCTCTCTTCCTTTCTTCCCCTCTCCCTCTCTTCTCTACACCTTTATCCCCAACTTTCTCTCTCTCTTATTCTGCCATTTAATCGTATTGAGTATTTGAACAGGTAACAGAAACCCATGGTACAAAATATAAAAGATTCCAAAGGGACTAAATTGCAAAGTCAACCTTCCGTCCTCCACATGCCCTGCCCCCGGGTCCCCGTCCCCCAAGGTAGCCACTGAGACAAGTTTCTTGCATCTCCTTCCAGAAATGTATGCGTGTACCTAGAAATACCTACATGCGTATACTGGCGTATGTTCTACTTTGCACAAAAGTTTGCAAAATGTGCACATCCTTCTACAACTTGCTCTATTGCGACCTAATGGTGTATTCTGGTGGTCGGTCCCAGGTGGGGTACATGAGCAACCTCGCCCGTGGTGATGGCTCAGTAGTATTCCGTGGTGCATATGAACCCTGATTTCACTGGAACAGCCTCTGCTGATGGACGTTCAGGAAGCTCGCGGTGGTTTCCTAAGCAATGCCACAGGAGAGACCTTGCATGTACTTCCTATCTGGCAAATTTATCTTGCCCCCTCCCCTGCCTGCCCCTGGACTCCCACCTGCCTGCTGCCCCCAGGTGATGCCTTCTGGATATCTCTGACCTTCTGGATCCTTCCCTGGATCTGGTCAACTCCATTCCAGTCTCCATAAGCATCTCAGTTGTCTGCCTGTCTGCTTCAGCGTCTCTAGATTTCTCTGCCTCTCTTTCCTTCTGTGTCTATCTTCATCTCTGTCTCTCTTTGTTTTCCTCCTTACCAGCTTCCCTTGTCTTCCTTTTTCTCTCCCTCCATCCCATCTTGTTTCCCTCCTGTTATCTCCCAACTCATCCCGCCTCTCTGTTGCCCCCTGCAAGGTGAAGCTGGTTCAACACATGTCCCCACCTCAGAGCCCAGTGGTTTCTCCCTGGGGATGTGGTACCCAACCTAGCACACCTTTCTCCCACCCTCACTCCTCTCTTGACCTGGCTGGGGTCTCCCATCCTCTGCAGTCCTGATGGAGAAGCCACCATCTGCTCGTCCAAGCCCTGGTGCCCTGGTGCCCTGGTGCCCGCCCCCCACCCTTTCTTTCTCTGTACCAGCAGGACTGGACCCTGGGCCCAGCTGGCACTCCTGGGGGTGATACTGGTTTTTCATCAGGAGTCATGGGAAGCTAGACTGAGGCAGGTTGGATTTGGCTTCTGGGCTAGACAGAGCCTTGTCCTCCTGTTGGGGACCCAGCCTTCTTGCCCTCCCTGCTCAACAAACAGAGCAACCAGTCTGTGTCAACCCTGAGCTGGGGACAAATAACAAACCAACCCCCACCCAAGGCCCTGCCCTGGTGAGGTTGACATTCTCACCGGGTGACACAGTTCATGACCAAGTGAACATACCCACATACTCATAGGTATTTAAAGACCACACGAAGTTCAAGAAAGAAAGAACGGGGTGTGGTGACAGAGGAGAGCAGGGGGTAGGAAAGTGACCTGGTGGGGGAGCGCCCAAGTTGCTTTATATGAACCAATAGGGAACAATCACTGAGATGCATTGTTAGAATAAGGAAGAGGGGTGTGTGCCTTATGAAGAGATGACATTTGAATGGAGAGGAAGTAATTGGTGGAGGCATGGAGTGGAAGACCTTGTAGCCAGAAAGTGAGGCACATGCAAAGGTTCTGAGGTGGGAAAGAAGTTGGCGGGTCAAGGACCAGCAAAAATACGGGACTTATGGTGGGTGAGGAGGAAAGTGTGGACCACCTCACATAGCACTGTGGGGAGGAGATAGACCCATTTTTCAGATGAGAAGCTAAGCTTTGGAAAGAAAGGAAAGTCTTTTGCCTAAGAACACACAGAGTAAGGGTGAGGACTGCTGAACTCAGGCAGCCTTCTGCTCCTCACCACTAGGACAGTGGTTCTTAGTGAGGGATCCCAGACCAGCAGCGCAGCATCACCTCTTGGGTCCACCCCAGAAACACTGAATCAGAGACTGGGGGTGGGGGCTTCGCTAGAGGTCAAGTGGTGGAGACTCTGCAGTTCCACTGCAGGGGCCATGGGTTCCATCCCTGGTTGGGGAACTAGGATCGCACATGCCGCAGAGCAACTGAACACCACAACCAGAGCCCACAGCTCCAGAGCCTGCACCACAACTAAGACCCGATGCAGCCAAATAAATAATTTTTTTTTAAAGGAGTGAGACATAAGGAAATGAGAGCGAAGGAAGGCACGTGACCACAGAGGCAGAGACTGGAGTGATATGACCACAAGCCAAGGAATGCTGGCGCCGCCGGGAGCTGGGAGAGGCGAGAAAGGCATCCTTCCTAGACCCTCTGAGGGGTTGCCACCTGCCAACTTGATTTCAGACTTTTGGCTTCTAGAACCATTAGAGAATAAATCTGTTTTGTAAGCCACCACATATGTGCTAATTTGCTGAGGCAGCCCTAAGAGATGAATCTACCGTTTGGTGGGGCAGACGGAGCAGCGGACTCCAGCTTGACTTCCCACCTGGGGCAGAAGACAGAGCCCACCCAGGCTTCCCCCTGACCGCTTCTGAGAACTCAGAATCTTCTTATGTGTGGAATTCAGAGATGCTGGGATGTAATGAAAGGGACAGAGATGGGGATGAGGTAAACTGAGACCAACTCAAAGACTTAGAAGTGGGGCTGCAAACCAGAATCTGGGGTAGGGGAGAGTCTGGGGAGCCGGGAAGGGTTTCAGGAAAGCAGAGATGACTCACCAGATGGCTGGTGAGAAAGATCAAGAGGCATAAGGAGCTTGGGCCCTAACCTGGGCCACCCTTGCAGGGAATGCAGACTCTGGGCCAGACAGCAGAGGTTCAAATCCCAGCTTTGCCACTTTCTGGCTGTGTGACCTTGGGTAAGACACTTCACCTCTCTGTGCCTCAGTTTCTTCATCTGTAAAGTTGGTTTAATGATAATACCTACCTTACAGGGGGCAGTTCATTTAATAGACATAGAGCACATAGTGCCAGGCACACAGCAACTGCTCCATTATTGCTAATACTGTTGTTGTTTTTATCATCTCATTCTGTTCCTCAGGTGTTGACATGGTGATGCCTCTCAGATTTGTGCCTCAGCCCTGATACCTGTCTTTGAACTCTGCTTTGTACATCCAGCTGCCCCTACCCCCAATATTGCTCCTTTAGATATCCAGTACTGACATCTGGGGCTTCCCAGGTGGCTCAGTGGTAAAGAATCCTCCTACCAGTGCAGGAGACATGGGTTTGTGTAGCAACCCACTCCAGTATTCTTGCCTGGGAAATCCCAATGACAGAGAAGCCTGGTGGGCTACAGGCCATAAGGTCATAATAGAGTTGGACACAACTTAGTGATTAAGCAACAACAATAACTGACATCTGAGACAGAATACTGCTTCCTGCTTCCTCCTCACCGTCAATCCTGTTCTGGCCTCATCTTCCCCTCTGTGCAAATGGTACCACCTTCTTCTGCCCGTTGCTCAACCCTCAAGGCCAATCAAGGCTTTCCCCTCTGTCAAATCAACAAAGATATTCAATCTGTCCTCGACCCAGCAGTCACTCCATGGCACCACTCTGGTCCTGTCCACCCCCAGCTCCTTCCTTATTGTTTCCCTGCACCCTCTGCCCACACTCAGCTAGAAATCAGTTCATCACTTCCCAGCTGAAACTTTCCCCGCAGTTTCACTGTGAATTGATTACACTTAGATAAATCCTACAGAGCTGCCCCCAGCAATGCCCTATCTGATCTCATCTCCCCTGCACTCCCTCCATTTCAGCCACACTGGCCTCCCTCCTGTTCCCCAAACCCACCACTCCTGGTCCTACCTTAGAGCCTTTACACTTGCTGTTATCTCCTTTTCAGGTCTTTGCTCTAACGTCACCTCCTCCAAGAAGCCCTCCCTGACCACTTCAGCTAAAACGGGCTTCCTACCCACTCCTTTGCCCCGTCATTACAACCTTTTTCACCATCAGAGCATTTAGTGCTGCCCTTTAATTAGTTACTCATTGAGGGAATTCTCTGGTGGTTCAGTGATTAGGACCCCATGCACATCAGGGTGCAGATTCAATCCCTGGTCAGGAAACTAAGATCCCATGAGCCCAATGACTTAGCCAGTAAACAAAAGAAAGAAAGAAAGAAAGAAATTCTTAAATTGCTGAAGTCCATCCCTCCTCCCACAAGGAAGCCGCACAGGGATAGGAATCTGTTCTTCCACCATTATATCACCAACACAGAGGGATTGGACACTGTGGATGTTTAATAAGTATTTATTGAAAGAATAAAAGGTAGTAGCCTATGAGGCCCACTGTTCTACATCTTGCCTTTTTCACCCAATAGACTTGTGGCTAGTGGTAAAGAATCTGCCTGCCAATGCAGGAGATGCAAGAGACACGGGTTCGATCACTGGGTCAGGAAAATCCCCTGGAGATGGAAATGGCAACCTACTCCAGTATTCTTGCCTGGGAGATCCCATAGACGGAAGAGCCTGGCAGGATACAGTCCATGGGATTGCAAACAGTCAGACGTGACTGAGCCACCAAGGGAGAGGAGGGGGAGGTTTGTTGCCATTTCCTTGTCTGTACATCAGGACTGCCATGTCCTTTTGCCTTTTTTTCTTACTGGGATATAATTTACATACAAGAAAATACACTCATTAATTTTTTTTTAATTTTATTATTATTATTTTTGGCTGAATGCCGAATCTTAGTTCCCCAACCAGGCATCGAACTTTTGCTCCCTGCATTGCAGCATGAAGTTTTAACCACTGGATCACCAGGAAAGTCCCTAAACCCTTTTCTTCTTTCAGTTGCACTGGGTCTTCGTTGCTGTGCTCAGGCATTCTCTAGCTGTGGCAAGCAGGGGCAACTCTTTGTTGCGGTGCTCAGGCTTTTCATCGCAGTGGCTTCTCTTGTTGCAGAGCAGGATCTCTAGAGCACAGACTCAGTATTTGTGATGCTTAGGCTTAGTTGCTCCCAGACATATGGGATCTTCTCAGACCACAGACCAGGGATGGAACCCATGTCCTCTGCATTGGCAGGCGGATTACTAACCATTGGACCACCAGGGAAGTCACCCCCCTCCCCCAACACACACACACCCATTCTAAACATACAGTTTGATGAATTTTGGCTAGTGTATACTCCCATATAACTACCACCACAATTAAGATAAAGCTTTTTTCTCACCCCAGAAAGGCCACCCCTCTGTCCTACAGCCCAGGCAACCACCAACCTGCTTTCTTTGATTCTAGATCGCTGTTTCAGAGCTTGAGTCCCCACACTGGGACCTTTGCTGATCAGAAGGTGAAGAAAGGAGACACTGGAGATCTAATGTTGAAAGACACTTGGCTCTGTATGGCTCCTGGATTGCTCAGATTTAAGTAAAACTATTTCTCATAGTATGGGGTGATAGGGTGGGTGTTTCTAAAATTTCAGATTCTGGGGTCCACAGGGACTAAATTAGACTCCTGGGTGTAAGGTTTGAAAATACACTTTTTTTTTTCTTTTGGCCATGCCATGAGGCATGTGGGATCTTAGTTCCCTGACCAGGGATCGAACCCATGCCCCCTGCATTGAAAGTGCAAATCTTAACCATTGGACTGCCAGGGAAGCCTGAAGATACACATTTAAAATAAGTTCCATGGGTGAATCTGGTGAGCACTAAAATTTGGGGATCGTGTGGTATGAGGATATGGGTGAGACAGAAGGGCATTCTGGGTAGAAAGAACTTTCTGAGCAAAATCCCTGAGATGGGTGAGAACAGGGACCAGAAATCCAGGGCCTGTAATGCTGGCAGAGAGCTGGGATTTTTCTCCTGAGGGCACTGGGGAGCCATGGCAGGTTTAAGCGGGGGAGTGACTACTTGTGTTGAACCTTTCATAAGATCCTTTTAACTGTGGCCCATGTGTGTGTGTAAGAGAAGGGGCTGAGGACCCCAGGAGTGAGATAGTGTGGACACCATGGCAGGAGGGGGGCAGACAGAGGAGGGGTGTTGATCCTGATGCTACAGATTTCCTGCCTTTTTTTTTTTTTTTTTTTTTTTTTTTTTGGTCTCTGGCTCTGAGCCACTCCCTGCCCTGGATTCTGACCTGGGGACAGCTCTGACTCCACTAGATAGACACTCCTCCTCCTGACTCTGTCCTTTCTTCCTCCTCTGATGAAGACAGGCAGGCAGCCAGGCAAGGGTGTGGGTCTGTGCGCTTGCAGTGGTGGTGGGAGTGTCTCCAGTTATGCGTGGATCATGGGCTCTGCAAGTATTTGGAAACCTCTTGGGGACTTCTGGGTGAGCAGGGATATTGCACATAAGTTAGTTTGTCCCCTTCTGTGGGTCCTGCCTCCCCCCAGGGCCCTGGCTAATTCCCAGCTTTCCCAGGATAGGTCACTTCACCTCTCTTGCCTCTCAGTTCCCCAGTCAGTCAGTGGAGGAACTATTACCAGTCCCCACCTCCCAGGGTTGTTGTAAGACATAATGAGTTAAAGGCAGATACTCAATAAATGTAACTATGTTCTCCCATCTGTTTCCGTGTGAGCCACTGTCTCTGGGGGTAATTTGAATCTGTATCCCTGTGTATCACATGAAATTCTGTGTCTAATTTGCCACATACCAGCTGTGCAACCTTGGGTGAGTTACTAGACCTCTCTGAGTCTCAGTAACTGAGACTTCTACAAAAGTAGAAGTCTACAAAATGGGTATAACAATAGTACCTATTTCCTATGGAAGATATGGAGATTGAATTAATTACTCCACCTAAAGAATTTAGAACAATGCCTGGCACACAGGCGTTAATTACATGAGCATCATCATTTGGGTGTGAGCTCCACTCTGTGTGTCTGCAGAATGTGTCTGTCAGCATCTTGCGGGAATCTGGGGCGGGAAGCATATGGGGTTATCTGGGGTGGTATGGGACCAGGCCTGTGAGGGAGCCATCTAGTTTTTCATCTGTGAAATGGGGATAACAACAGCTCCCTACTCAGGGTTGGTGTGCAAGCTGGATGCTGGGGTGCATGTGGCTGGCACGCAACTCCATATTCATTCACTATTATCTTTTCTTATGTATAAAATGCCCGTAATAATAGCACCTAAGTTGTTAGAGGATGAAATGAACTTGAAAAGCTTAGGACAACATCTAGCAAGCAGAAAGCATTCACTGTGGCACTTGCTACTGGTAACTTATGTGGGACTGAGCCCATGCTTACCTGAGCGGGCTGTGGGATGTGGCAAGGGCAGGCTGTGGGCGTGGGCATCTGGCCCTTCAAGTTCCTCCGCCACCCCACTTCCTCCGCACCCCCGACCTCCTGCCCCCGCCATCGCTCCAGCCCTGACTCCAAACTCCCTATGACCTCCCAGGGAGGAGGTTTGGCCAGCCTGCACCGCCTGCCCAACCCCAGGAAGAGATGCAAGGCACCCCAATATCCAGGAGGGGTTATTACTACCTCCCTTTCTGACACTATCTCAGTGTCTCCCTCGGGTCCCCCATCTCTGTGACTCCCCATCTCTAGCTCAGAGTCTCTCTGGGTCTCTCTCTGTCCCCCACCCCACGCCTCTATGCTTCTGGGACAAGAAATATCAGGTCCCAAGTTCGTGTCCCAAGTGAGGACAGAGGAGGAACAAGCAGAGGCGGGACTCCCCTCCCACTCCCACCCCTTACAGCATGCCCAGCTGACGGGGAGGTTGCGGGGGGAGAGGGGGGCTTCATTAATTAAGCTTTCCTCCAGCCACGCGGGATGTTAACGAGGTGGATGGGCCTCATTAGAGAGCCGAGCCCTGGCATTAACGCCTTGGTCACACCCCTCTCCAGGGCTGATGTCTGGGGAAACTGGAGCAGGAGGCTTGGGAAACACAGCTGGGCTGGGACCCGGACTTCTGCAGGCTGGGAGAAGGAGGGGCTGGGACCTGGGCTCCCGAGCCCCGAGGAAGGAGGGCCTGGGGGCCCGGATCCTTCCCCCAACACACCCCTCTACTTAAAGGCCAGTCGAGGCGCTCCGCCCTCTCCCGCCCCGGGTTCACCCCGAACCCTGCGGAGGAGCCCGGACAGTCACCCAGACCCGAGCGATGGAGGAGGTGCGGGAAGGACCAGAGCTCGGCGGCGGGATGGAGGAACCCGCGAGCCCCCAGGAGCCGGCGTCGCCGCCCCCGCCCCCGTCGCCGCCTTCGCCCGCGGCCCCCGAGACCCCTCGGCTCCCTGCGCCCGAGTCGCCAACCGAGGCCCACGCGCGGCAGCTGCTGCTGCAAGAGTGGGCGCCGCCGAGAGGGAGCCTGGAGCTGCCCCCGCGCCTCACCTGGAAGCTGCTCTTCCTGAGGCGGCCGCTCTACCGCAACCTACTGCGCTCGCCCAACCCCGAAGGTGCGGGGCCGTGGTCCGCGCGAGGCTGGAGCAGCCGGGAGGCCGCCACGCCTCCGTCTCCTTCCCCTGGGCTCGCTCACCTAGACCGTCGGTCTCGTCTTCTCTTTGTTTCCTTGTCTCTCTTAACTCTGTTTCTTCGTCTCTGTCTCTTGATGTCTCCCTCTGTGTTTTTATTTCTCTGCATCCTTCTCTGGGGCTTCTCCGGTGGCACAGAGATAAAGAATCCACCTGCACTGTAGGAGATGCAGAAGACGCAGGTTCGATCCCTGGGTCGGGAAGATCCCCTGGAGGAGGGCATGGCAACCCACTCCAGTGTTCTTGCCTGAAGAATCCCATGGACAGAGGAGCCTAGTGGGCTCCAATCCATGGGGTCGCAAAGAATCTGACAGGCCTGAGCGGCCGAGCAGCCATGCATTCTAGCACTTCCTTCTCTGTCCCTTTTTCTCTCAGCGTGTCTCTCTGTCTCACTTGCATCTCTGTCTCTTTCTACATCTTGTGTCTCTATCTCTCACAGGGTCTGTATCTCTCCCTCCCTCCTCCCATGTTACCATTCAGTCGCTCAGTCATTCCGACTCTACGACCCCATGGACTGCAGCACGCCAGACTTCCCTGTCCTTCACTATCTCCCCGAGCTATCTCCCTCCTCCCCCTCCTCCCATAGTCTCTCTTTTTCTTGGTTCCTCTCTCTCTTTCTCCCTCTGTTCCTCCCCTCTCGCCACAACGCCCTCCCCCTCCAAGCACTGGCCCTCTGACCCCAGGACATTCTCAGGGCTCTCCCAGGGCCCTGACTCACTCCCCGCTGCCTGGCTGGGCTGGTCTGGCAGGCGGGGCACTGATTCCTGTCCTTCCAGCCGCGTCCAGCGGGCAGTGAGTGGGTATCCTGCAGGAAGGAGGGCAGCTTCAGCACGCCTGAGGCTCCGCTTCCCTGCGCGTTTCAGGCATCAACATTTATGAGCCAGCGCCCCCTACCGGTCCCACCCAGCAACCCCTGGAGGCTCTGGGTAAGCGCCCGGAGGCTAGCCCCGTGCTGTGGAGGGGTGGCCCTGGAGAAGGGGCAAGTTTTAATCCGTTGCTCCTCCATCCGCCAGGCAATTTCCGCGGCTGGCACATCAGGACTGAGAAACTCCAGCAGAACCTCAGGTGAGTGGCCGGGACACACGTGGCCTGCATTTGATTCCCTCTTCCGGCCTCCCTTGCTGTGGGACCTGGAAAAGCTGTCTTTACCTCTCTGGGCCCTAGTCTCCTGCTCTGTAAACAGGATGTCATAAAAGCATGCCCATAAAACACACGGCATAGGGTCTGGCTAGTTTGCAGATAGTAGGTGTTCCATGCCGTCTTAGTCACTCAGTTAGCGTCCAACTCTTTGCGACCCCATAGACGGTAGCCCACCAGGCTCCTCTGTTCATGAAATTCTCCAGGCAGGAATACTGGAATGGGTTGCCATTCCCTTCTCCAGGGGATCTTCCGGACCCAGGGATCCAACCCGGGTCTCCGTCTCTGCCGGTGGATTCTTTACCGCCCGAACCAGGGAAGCCTAGCAGTTAATACTGTTCCTATACTCAGCCTCTTTCTGTGGGAACGGGAGAGTCACCTAGGCCACCAGCTGGCTCCCTTTCTGCATAGTGGGTGGGATGCCACAGCTCAGGGGCTCCAGGTCACAGGCGCTTGGGTTCAGCTCTGCCACTTCTTTGCTGCTCGATCTTTTAAGTCACTTGCCTGTGTGCACCACGGTTTCCCCATCTGCAACACAGGGTTCAGGATGCATCGCCCTCAGAGAAGCTCATAGGAGCCGAGACTGAGGTGCTGAGTGGCTGCTCAGCCCCCCTAGGCCAGTGCCCTTGATGTCTTTAGGAGGGTGGTACGATCAGGGTGTCCCGCTTCAGGGGCCCCGGCTGACCTGGGAGAATGCCAGCAGATGGCAGCCCTCCCCCGTGCCCTCTCTCACAGCTGGACGGTGAAGCAGCAGTGCGTGGACCTTCTGGCCGAGGGCTTGTGGGAGGAGCTACTGGATGATGAGCAGCCACGTATCACGGTCATGGACTGGTACGTGCCTCCGCCCCGCCCACCTGCCCAGCCAGGTGGCACACGTGGGCTCCCCAAACCGCATGCCTCACCCCGTGCTCCCTGAGACCCTCCTGCCACTGGGGGACCCAGCCCTTTCCATATCTCTGGCCCCTTTGGTCTGAATCTTCCTGTTCTTGGAATATTCCCGCCCAGAGCCTCTTCTTTCTTCCTTGGATGTTGGTTACCCTCTTTTCTTGAGATGGATTCCCCCCTCTATTTGGCTGCGTCTCACAGCTTGAGGGATCTCAGTTCCTCAACCAGGGATTGAACTCAGGCCATGGGGAGCCTTCCCTGATCACTCCCAAGCTGGGTCAGATGCATTATGCTCCAGCACCCCGAATGTCCCCTATCCCAGCCCTGACCATGCCTAATTGTCGCTTCCTAATGACATGTCCACCTCCCCAACTAGACCATTATTAATCCCATGAGAGCAGGGCGTAGGGTTGTCTTGGTCACTGCCATGTCACAAGCAGCACCCAGCCCCGGCGCACAGAGTGGGTGCCAGTGGGTGTGTGTGTGGAATGGCAACCGTACCAGGAGTGGGGCTGTGGTGGCAGCTGAAGGCCTGCCCCCAGGTTCGAGGACAGCCGACTGGATGCGTGTGTGTATGAGCTGCACGTCTGGCTGCTGGCGGCTGACCGCAGCACAGTCATCGCCCAGCACCACGTGGCCCCCCGCACCTCCGGGAGAGGCCCTCCCGGGCACTGGATCCAGGTGAGACGCCCTACCCCGGCCACCACCCCCACACGTGCTTTCGTGTCCCAAGACCTCACAGAGGGAGGAGGGAGGAGGGCAGGGCTTACGGGTCCCTAAAAAGAACTTCTTCCTGACCCTGGTGCTGCCCCAGGTATCCCACGTATTCCGCCAGTATGGCCCCGGCGTCCGCTTTGTCCACTTCCTGCACAAGACCAAGAACCGGATGGAGCGTGGTGGGCTGCGGCGGACTAGGGTGACCGACTCCTCTGTGTCTGTGCAATTCAGGGAGTGATAGGCTGACCCTGGGCCCCTCCTGACCTCTCATATGATGATACAAGATACCAACCCCTCAGTGACTTCTTATTACCTTATCGCTTCTGATATCTTAGCATCTCTTTGATCCCCTAGCAGCTCCCTAAGCCTTAGAAGTCCCTAACCCTTAGTACCTCCTGACCCTTAAGCTCCACCATGTTTCCTGAGCACCCCGCTTCCCCCTTTATACCCTCCTGTCCCCTTGGCTGCTCCTGGATCACATACTACCTCCTATGCCCTGTAATCCTGCCTGGGCCTTGGCTTCTCATTTGACATCTTCACACATCTTTGTCTGTCTGTCTCGCTGGCATTTTCGCTGCACTCTCTGCATGAGGGCAGTGGCCACTTCTTCCTGAGTTAGTGCTTAACAAGATAATAGGGGCTCAATAAACCTTTGTTGACTGAATAAATAAATACATGTGCCCAAGGAATGCTGTTTCCCTGGTGTTTGCTCCTTAGAACTTCACCAAGTTCATTTCCCACTTGCACGTTCTCTAATCCTTGATCTCCAGCGCCTCCCTTGACCTCTGATCTCTAATGTTCCAAATTTATGGCCTCATAGCCTCTCTACTTACCTCCTTCTTCTCCCATGTCTCTTAACTCTCAGAATGTCCCCAGATTTCCTTCCTCCCTCCAATTCCATGTTATCATCCCCCAGAGCTGTCCCTCTACTTCTCTTCCTCCCAAGACCCCTCATTGCTCCTCTCTTACTCCTCCAGAGCCCCCAAACCTAGATACTCATCAAGGGTCCTTATTCTTAGAAGTAGTAAATTGCAAATTTGAATTTTCAGGAATATGCAAATTAGAATGAAAGTGTTCTCCATGTGCTGGAGCCTGGGGCATTAAAAGTATTTCACAACCCATGAGTCCTGGGCTGTGGGCAGATCACAAAACAGACCCTGGACCTACATGGGGCAGAGTCCTTGAAGGCCTCTTACCATTGTACATATGAATCCTGAGAGAGTCTTGAGGTCCCTGGCAGGCCTGAATACCTGGTGTGGGGAAGGGGGGATTCAGAAAATGGCTATCCACCAAAAAGTGTAGAAAGCATTTCAGTGTTTAACAATCAGCCAGCAGTGTGACTTCTCCGGTAGTCCTGTGGCTAAGACTCTGGGCTCCCAATGTAGGAGGCCCAGGTTCCATCCTTGTCCAGGGAACTAGATCCCACATGCCACAGCTAAGACCCAGCATGCATGCTCAGTCATGTCCAACTCTTTGCAACCCCGTGAACTATAGCCCTCCAGGTTCCTCTGTCCATGGAATTTTCCAGGCAAGAATACTGGGGTGAGTTGCCATTTCCTACTCCAGGGGATCTTCCCAACCCAGGGATAGAACCAGCCTCTTGCATCTCCTGCACTGGCAGGCAGATTCTTTACTACTGCACCACCTGGAAATCCCTTGACCTGGTACAGCCAAACAAAATAAATAAATATTTTAAAAAATCAGCCAGCAGTACCATTACTTGTCACACAGATGCCGTATGGGTATGTGCACATGTGTGTATACCTAAATCCGTGCATGTGCTCCCACAGGATCTATGCATGTGTCCCCATCCACAGCAGGTACTATGGGCTGACCCAGCCCTGACCACCCTGCTCCCTCCTCCATTCCCGACCCCACATCTGCGTGGACTTGGGGCCCAAACACAAGCAGAGGGCAGACAAAGATGGCTTCATAAGGGCTGTATTACAGGGAAGGCAATATGAGGGTAGGCAGAAAGCTTTGTTCTCTCGGGTCTTAGAGACTTCAGCAGACCCCATGGACAAGCCAGGTGAGGGGCTCAGCACTTTGTAAGGGCTGGAGATGAGCGATCTCATAAGGTATCATTTGCAACTGCAACAGAATAGAAAATTATTGTCAGGGGGTGCCAGGGCCTCAGAGAATTATGGTAGGAGGGATTCTAGAAGCCTGAGATGGGGTCGGGGGCTGGGGCTGGGCTCCAAATTCAGGGGCTAGGCATCCTGGCCTGGGAGTTTGGGGCTAGGGGTTCTTGGAGTTCTTGGGGGTAGAGGGGCAGGTGGGTGGTTTTAGAGGGTGCCCTGGGTAGATCTAGGGCCACGGGGTCTGTGAGTTTGGATATGTGAGTCCAGGGTGGGCTCAGGGGCCTCCAAAGTTGGGCCTGGAGGCTTCAGAACCTTAATGGGGGCACTAGAACCAGTTTCTGGGGCCAAGGCTGATGTAGAGGATCTGGAAGAGTGGAGCATGAGGGCTAGATAGGGTACTCCTGGAATTAGGTCTGGGGTCTTGAGGTCTCGGTCAGTCAGGTTTAGAATCTGGGAGCTCCAGAGTTGGGTCTGAGAGCCCTGGGATCTGATGATCTAGGGGGGGTGGGGAAGGACTAGCTTTGGTTCTGGGGGCTTCAAAGTGAGGGGGTTGATGGCTTCCTATCACCAGGCTAGGCTCGAGGTCACCAGAGATCATCTGCCCTCCCCAGAGAGTGCAGCCGTCTGGTGGGTAGGCAAGTGGGCGATTCAGGGAGGTGGGACGGGGAGCTCCCAGAATGAAGACTGGATTACTGAGTCTGGGAATCTCAGAGTTGGGTCTGGGAGATCCAAGGGGCATGGGCTTGGGGGAGGGGGCGTGGGGGAGAAGAAGGGGGACCTCGGAAACTGGTTCTAAGGATGCTCAGTTTGGGTCAGAGGCTCAGGGGTCTGGGTGGTGGGGCCGGCGGGTGGGCACCTGCAGTAGACCGCGGAGATGGCGTTGGACCAGTCCCCGAAGAGGCCGCGGCGGTACTCCTCCAGGCGCGGGTAGCTACCGGCCGAGAACTTGCGCGACTTGCCCTCCTTGCCGCGACCGGACCACACGGTGAGCTCGCAGCGCTGGCCCACCACGATCGAAGAGATGACTTTCGTCCAGTCCGAGGGCAAGTAGGGCAGGTCGGCGCCCGGCTCCAAGGAAAGCACGGCTCCGGCGCAGCAGTTCTCGTAGTAGGGGTCGCTCTTGTCGTAGAGCTTGGCGCACGTGCGCGTCCCGTCGGCGTTATTCAGGTCGGCGGACGCCGGGCAGGCGCCCCGGACGCCGGGGACGGCCAACAGGGCAAGGGTCAGCAGCAGTGGGCACAGCGGGGACATGGTGACGCTGCGAGGCCGAGCCCCCGCTCCCTTTTATGCTCCCGACCCGTGGGAAACGAAAAGCTGCGAGATAAGGACTTGGGGATGGAAGGCGAGGGCGCCCGGGAGCAGGGAGACTTCCCAACCAACATCAGAACCCACAACCGCGCATACAGGACGGACTTTATTTGCATAAAACTCAGCTGCCGTCTACACGACTGAAGCGACTTAGCAGCAGCAGCTGCTGCTGCTTAAGACGGAATGTAGCAAATGACAGGACCTGTAACTTGGAATACAGAGGGTAGCATAGGGTTAATACTTATAGGTGGAGGAGCTCTTAAAAATTGACAGCGAGTGGACAACCCCCTCCCACTTCCAAATAGGGAGAGGCCCAAAGAAGGGGAGGGGAGCTGGGCCTCCGTGCAGGGCGTGTACCCTTCCCCCCAGGCAGGCCCTTGGGACAGGAGAAGCTGGAGATAAGGAGAGACAGACCTTGAAAGGGAAGGGAGAGATGGGAGGGAGGAGATGAGAAGGGAGTCGCCCCCACCTCCACAGGAGCAGATCTCTCAGAGCAAGGTTGAGAAATTAGCTAGACATATTTGCAGGACGAAAATCGTTGCAAGGTAATATACAAAAGGCTTGGGGGGAAATTTGCAACACCTGGAACAGCACAGAATTAGTAGCTATTATACATAAAGATGGAAAGAATACAGGGACGAATTGTATTAAAAAAGATCTTAATGAACCAGATTACTACAATGGTGTGGTTAGTCACCCAGAGCCAGACATTCTGGAGTGCGAAGTCAAGTGGGCCTTAGGAAGCATTGCTGTTAATAAAGCTAATGGATGTGATGAAATTCCAGCAGAACTACTCAAATCCCTAAAAGATGATGGTTTTGCATTCATTATCCCAGCAAATCCAGAAGACCCAGAAGTGGTCACAGGACTGGAAAAGGTCAATCCTCATTCCAATTCCCAAGAAGGGCAGTACCAAAGCATTGGACAATTGCACTCACTTCCCATGCTAGTAAGGTCATGCTTAAAATTGTGCATGCTAGGCTTCAGCATTATTTGAACCAAGAAATTCCAGATGTCCAAGCTGGGTTTAGAAAAGGAAGAGGAACTAGAGATCAAATTGCCAACATTCGCTGGATTATAGAGAAATCAAGGGAATTTCAGAGAAACATCTGTATCTGTTTCATCGACTACACTAAAACATTTGTGTGGATCATGACAAACCATGGAAAGCCCTTGGAAAGATGAGAATACCAGACCATCTCACCTGTCTCCTGAGAAACCTGTATTCTGGTCAAGAAGCAACAGTTAGAACCCTGTATGGAACACCTGATTGGTTCAAGATGGGGAAAGGAGTATGACAGAGCTGTCTGCTGTCACCCAGTTTGTTTAACCTATATGCTGAGCACATCGTGAGAAATGCTGGGCTGGATGAGTTACAAGCTGGAATCAAGATAGGCGGGAGAAGCATCAACAACCTCAAATATGCAGATGATACCACTCTAATGGCAGAAAGTGAAAAGGAACTAAAGAGCCTCTTGTTGACGGTGAAGGAGGAGAGTGAAGGAGCCGGCTTAAGACTACATATTAAAAATACTAAGATCATGGCGTCCGGCTCCATTACTGCATGGTAAATAGAAGGGGAAAAGGTGGAAGCAGTGACAGATTTCCATTTCTTGGGCTCCAAAATCACTGTGGACAGTACCTGCAGACATGAAATCAGAAGACCATTGCTTCTTGGCAGGAAAACAATGACAAACCTAGACAGTGTTGAAAAGCAGAGAAAAGCTCTGCCGACAAAGGTCCATATAGTCAAGGCTATGGTCCTCCCAGTGGTCACGTACGGCTGTGAGAGCTGGACTGTAAAGAAGGCAGAGCACCAAAGAATTGATGCCTTTGAACTGTGATGCTGGAGAAGACTCCTGAAAGTTCCTTGGACAGCAAGGACATCAAACCAGTCAGTCTTAAGGGAGATCAACCCCTGAATATTCACTGGAAGGACTGATGCTGAAGCTGAAGCTGAAGCTCCAGTATTTTGGTCATCTGATGCAAACAGACAACTCATTGGAAAAGTCCCTGATGCTGGGAAAGATTGAAGGCAGAAGGAGAAGAGGCGTCAGAGGATGAGATGGTTGGATGGCATCACTGATGCAAAGAACATGAACTTCGGCAAACTCCAGTCAATAGTGAGGGACAGGGAGGCCTGGTGTGCTGCAGTCCATGGGTTGCAAAGAGTTGGACACAACTGGGCGACTGAACAACAACAACACATATAAAGAAGACTTACAAACTGACAAGATATCAAACCACACCCTCTGCCACCTACCCCAAGAAGGACAAGTCAAGGAAGGGGAGAGGGAGGAAGAAGCTGCCACTGTCCCCCCACCCCAGAATTCTCACTCCCAAGGAACTAGATTTTCCTAACCAAGATTGGAAATCTTGCATCTATAAAATAAACAGGGGACTTCCCTGATGGTCCACTGGCTAAGACTCCACACTCCGGATGCAGAGGCGCTAGGTTCCATCCCCGGTCAGGGAACTAGATCCCACATGCCACAGCTAGGACACAGCACAGCCAAATAAATAGATATTTTTTTAAATAAAATAAACAAAGGATAAGTTAAAATGTATAAAACTTAAACGTTTTGTATAGCAACAAATAGAAAAACATAATCTGGGGGAAAATAGACAATTTTTGTAACATGAATGTTTACTGATCAGCAAGTCAAAATGGTATAAACCAAAGGCAAAATTAAGGGGCTGTACGGAGAAGGCAATGGCACCCCACTCCAGTACTCTTGCCTGGAAAATCCCATGGACGGAGGAGCCTGGTGGGCTGCATTCCATGGGGTCGCCAAGGGTCGGACACGACTGAGCGACTTCACTTTCACTTTTCACTTTCATGCATTGGAGAAGGAAATGGCAACCCACTCCAGTGTTCTTGCCTGGAGAATCCCAGGGACGGGGGAGCCTGGTGGGAGGCAGTCTATGGGGTCATACAGAGTCGGACACGACTGAAGTGACTTAGCAGCAGCAGCAGCACAGGAAGGTTAGGGAGGCTAGGACCTCAGGGACATGAGGACCCTGGCATCTGGGAGTCTGGCCAAGGCCCTTCAGAGGGTCTCTGGAATCCCTGGCCTCCTACCAGATGAGAACAGGGTCAGGTGTGTGAATGAGCTGTGGCTCTATGGGTGAGTCCAAGTCTGGGTCTCAGTTTCCTCATCTGTAAAATGGGTGACATTTCTTCCTACACTATAGGATTGCTATGAAGATTACAAGGGATAGGAGAAAAGTACGGGGGCTAGAGGAACAGCCTATGGAGTCAGGCCGCCTGGAGCCAGATCCCAGCACCTCCATGAGCTTTTGCAAGTGACTACCTCAGGGTCTCATGGAGACAAGGACGGATGGTATCCACCTCAGGATGCTGGTGTAAGGAGTAAATGAAATAATCCACATAACAGCACTTAAAGTAGGGCCCTTGCTATGTGCCATATGAGTGTTTGCCTGTTCTTTTTTTTTTTTTTTAATATGTATGTATTTGGCTGCACTGGGTCCCAGTTGCGGCACATGAGATCTACTCTCTTAGTTGCAGCATACTGAATCTTGAGCTGCAGCTTGTGGAACCTAGTTCCCTGACCAGGGACTGAACCTGGGCCCCCTGCTTTGGAAGTTCGGAGTCCTTAGCCCTCGCCTACCAGGGAAGTCCTTGCCATATTCTTATGAAAGCCCTTAGCATGATGCCTGGCACACAACAAAGCTCAACAAACATACACCAGCACCCCACCACACTGACAACAATCTGCTGTTAGCCACAGCCACTCGGCCAACCCTGCTCCCTCCTGTTCTCCTAGACACCATCTTCTGCCTTGCCCGGGGTAGTGTAGGAGTTAAAAGCCAAAGGCTGGAAACACTAAGAACTAGGTTCAAATTTTGACTGTCACCTTACTGAATGACCTTGGGCAAGTGAACCCATCTCCCTGAACGTTTCCTCCTGTCTTCCATAGGATAATACAAAATGATGATAGAAACAGAAAATGACAATAGATTTACTATATAAAGTAATTTATAGCCAATAAAATACTATTTAAAATATTAGGAGCAATTCACATAATTATTTATATATATTATATATGTATTTAATTGTGATGGTGAATAAATATAATAGTATAAATATAAATATGTTGTTTGGTCAATAAATTGGGTCTGACCCTTTTGTGACCCCATGGACTGTAGCCCACCAGGCTTATCTGCCCACGGGAATAATGGAGTGGGTTGCCATTTCCTTCTCCAGGTATCTTCCCTACCCAGGGATCGAACCCACATCTCCTGCATTGACAGGTGGATTCTTTACCACTGAGCCACCTGGGAAGCCCCAAATATAAATATATTTATAAATTACAGTATAAATATAATATAAAAAAGTACAAATATAAGTACAAAGTACAGTGCCTGGCACACGGTAAATGCACAATTAACAGAAGCTGTTAGGACTATTCTTACAATGATTCTGAGACCCTGTACCCTGGCCTGACCCGGCCCCAAATCAAACCTGGATCTTTCTCCCTCCTTTCCTCTCGTGACTACGAAATCTAATCTCCAGCTGCTAACTTCCCAGCGGGCCTCCTTAACTTCAGGGACACAGATCCCTACCCTCCCAGCTCTGCAAGGGTTGGACTTGGGGACAGACACAGTTACCTAGAGCCCCAGCCACCCAGGAGGGCCATGAACTTGAGACACAGAGAGCAACATGGGATGGTGAGGAGACCCTGACAGGGACAGGAACGCAGGACCCTCTGGGGCACAGCAGACAGCCAGAGGCAGAGAGAATCCATGGAGACCCAGGACAGGGGCACAGCATCCCCAATCCAGGGACACACACACGAGTTGAGGGAAGGTAGGAACACCCCTTCACGCATCAGTATCACTGATGGTCACTGATACTCACTGGTGAATCTAGGATTAAATGTAGACATATGCTTGATACACAGTGCCAGAGAAACACGGCCTCAGACAATGTCTTGCCAACAGAATCACACGCCCACCATCATTGACAAAGCCCCAGTTCTCAACTACTCCCACCCTATGCTCTATGAAATCTCAAAATTGCAAAACTCCATGCAAACATCTAACATGCCCACGTGAGCACTCACTAGGCATCTTCCCCTGGAAACAATTTCCTTGCTGTTAGTAACATAAACTGGACAAATGGTAGAAAAATAAACATCTCTTTACTGCACGTTTTTTTTTTTTTCTTCAAATGAAAGAATGTCCTGCCCTTGAGGAGCCCATGAGCCCTTGAGAAAGTTAGATGGTAAATCAATAATTCAAACACAATGAAAAGAGCTATTACAGGGGCATTACAAAGGACTCCGGGAATGCAGTGGGAAGAACAGTAGGGTTTTTTTTTAAATCCACTGATATATTTTTATTTGAACAATGTGAAAAAAAATTCCCTTTTTACATCTCATGTCTTGATTTGACATTTTTCATCAGACCATAAAAAATAGATGGGTATACATGTGAAAGTGCTAATAGAAGAAAAAAGAAAGTTTTGTCTCAATCTGGGTAGAATCCGAACATAAATAACATTATGAAAATGCTAAATCTGCTGCATGAATACAGGAAACATTCAAGTCAGTACTTAAACTTGCACTGGATCACTGGAATGAATCACTTTTTTAATGACAGATCACTGAGAGGGGTTCAGATCAGATCAGATCAGTTGCTCAGTCGTGTCCGACTCTTTGCGATCCCATGAATCCCAGCACGCCAGGCCTCCCTGTCCATCACCAACTCCTAGAGTTCACTCAGACTCACATCCATCGAGTCAGTGATGCCATCCAGCCATCTCATCCTCTGTCGTCCCCTTCTCCTCTTGCCCCCAATCCCTCCCAGCATCAGGGTCTTTTCCAATGAGTCAACTCTTCCCATGAGGTGGCCAAAGTACTGGAGTTTCAGCTTTAGCATCATTCGTTCCAAAGAAATCCCAGGGCTGATCTCCTTCAAATGGATTGGTTGGATCTCCTTGCAGTCCAAGGGATTCTCAAGAATCTTCTCCAACACCACAGTTCAAAAGCATCAATTCTTCGGTGCTCAGCCTTCTTCACAGTCCAATTCTCACATCCATACATGACCACAGGAAAAACCATAGCCTTGACTAGACGAACCTTTGTTGGCAAAGTAATGTCTCTGCTTTTGAATATGCTATCTAGGTTGGTCATAACTTTCCTTCCAAGGAGTAAGCGTCTTTTAATTTCATGGCTGCAGTCACCATCTGCAGTGATTTTGGAGCCCAGAAAAATAAAGTCTGACACCGTTTCCACTGTTTCCCCATCTATTTGCCATGAAATGATGGGACCAGATGCCATGATCTTCGTTTTCTGAATGTTGAGCTTTAAGCCAACTTTTTCACTCTCCTCTTTCACTTTCATCAAGAGTCTTTTTAGTTCCTCTTCACTTTCTGCCATAAGGGTGGTGTCATCTGCATATCTGAGGTTATTGATATTTCTCCCGGCAATCTTGATTCCAGCTTGTGCTTCTTCCAGCCCAGCGTTTCTCATGATGTACTCTGCATAGAAGTTAAATAAGCAGGGTGACAATATACAGCCTTGACGAACTCCTTTTCCTATTTGGAACCAGTCTGTTGTTCCATGTCCAGTTCTAACTGTTGCTTCCTGACCTGCATACACATTTCTCAAGAGGCAGATCAGGTGGTCTGGTATTCCCATCTCTTTCAGAATTTTCCACATTTATTGTGATCCACACAGTCAAAGGTTTTGGCATAGTCAATAAAGCAGAAATAGATGTTTTTCTGGAACTCTCTTGCTTTTTCCATGATCCATTGGATGTTTGCAATTCGATCTCTGGTTCCTCTGCCTTTTCTAAAACCAGCTTGAACATCAGGAAGTTCACGGTTCACATATTGCTGAAGCCTGGCTTGGAGAATTTTGAGCATTACTTTACTAGCGTGTGAGATGAGTGCAATTGTGCAGTAGTTTGAGCATTCTTTGGCATTGCCTTTCTTTGGGATTGGAATGAAAACTGACCTTTTCCAGTCCTGTGGCCACTGCTGAGTTTTCCAAATTTGCTGGCATGTTTCTATATAATTCTCAAGGGCTGATATAACCCTCCAAACCAACCCGGCTGTTTGGTTTGGAAGCAGCAGTTCTCAAAAAGTGATCTCTGGACCAACAGCATCCATCAGCATTCCCTGGAAACTAGTGAGAAATGTAGATTCTCAGCTCCGCCCCAGTTCTACGAATCAGAAACTCTAGGGATGGGGCCCAACAGTCTGAGCTTGTTTGTTTGTGGCTTTGTTTTGAGGCGGTGTTGTCTAGGCTGGCTTGAGGGATCTTAATTCCCAACACACACCCTGGACTATAAAAGCACAGAGTCCTAACCACTAGACCCCCAGGAATTCCCAACACTCAGAGATTGTTTGTTTGTTTGTTTAAGATTTATTTATTCATTTATGACTCTGCTAGATCTTCACTGCTGCACTCCGGCTTTTCTCCAGTTGGAGTGAGTGGGGCTACTCTCTAGTTGTAGAGGCTTCAGTAGTAGCAGCTCCTAGGCTCTAGAGCACAGGCTCAGTGGTTGTAGCAAACGGGCTTAGTTGCTCTGAAGCATGTGGGATCTTCCCGGAGCAGGGATCAAACTTGTGTCCCTTGTGTTGGCTGGTGGATTCTCAACCACTGGACCACCAAGGATACCCTCCAACAATCTGAGTTTTAAAAGCCCTCCTGGTGACTTGATGCTGGAGTTTGAGAACACTGGGTCAGGGCTTTGGTCTTCAAAGACTTCATATGTCACTGTTTATTATATCTAGAATTTTCCATATTAATAGCTCAATTTGCTCAACTCCTAGAAAGTTTATTTCATATATTTTCCCAAACAAATTAAGCCAAATTCCATTAGCAATAGAAAAGGGAACATCTCTTGGGCTCCATGATGGAGTCTCATTAGACCATACCTGGAAGCCAAATTTCTGGAATGTACTTGAACCTTCTCCAGTGCAGACAAAAAGTCACTCATCATCTAACTTCAAGACACACAGGTGAAGACCATTTTCTCAGCTACACCTGCTTCAGGTGAGGCACCTATCTGGAAGGCTCCCTGGGTCCCATGGTCCCCTGGTGCTGTAGGCCAGGGCTACTCGAACTTCCTGATGTGTGCGTCCCCAGTCACTTCAGTTGTGTCCAACTCTTTGTGGCCCTATGAACTGTAGCCCACCAGGCTCCTCTGTCCATTCTCCAGGCAAGAATACTGGTGTGGGTTTCCATGCCCTCATCCAGGGGATCTTCCCCTGCCAGGGATCGAACCTGCATCTCTTAGGTCTCTAGCATTAGCAGATGGGTTCTTTACCACTAGGGCCACCTGGGACGCCTCACTCAGGCTTTACTGTGCCCCAAATTACTTGGGGGTGAGGTGGGGTGGAGAGGGTCCTGTTAAGGTACTGATCCGATTCAGCAGGTCTGGGGTAGGATTTCGGTTCTGTGTTTTCTACCAGCTCCCAGTGCTGAGGACCATTAAGCAAGCCTGACACTCCCATCTGAGATAGATAGAGCCAAGAATTTGGCTCCAGACAGGCAACTTGCCACCAGGAGGGTATGGAGGAATTCAGAGGCCATCAAGGCTGAGGAGGAGCAGTAGGGAGCCCGGGGGCACCATAGGGGAGTAGTTGAAACTGAGAGAGAAAATCTAATGAAATTTCAGAGCAACCCGTGGAGGAAGCAGAGTCTGAAACTCCCAAAGGCTGTAACACTTTTGACCCAGAGACCGCCCCCCCCCCCCGCCCACCCCAGTGAAAACCCTAAACCAAATCTGGGGAGGGGGTGGAGTTTGGCGGGCTGCGGGCCGGGCGTGGGGAGGCTGGGCGCACCCGCGAGGTGGCGCCGAAGCACGGAGATTCCTGGAGCCGGCTGGGGAGAGCTGGAGCCTTGGGTTCAAGCCCCGGCTCTGCCATTTACGGGCTGCCTGAACCTGGGAAGCCACTCAGCATCTGTGAGCTTCAGTTTCCTCTCGTGTGAAGTCGAGACAATACACACAAAAGCTGGTTCCCTCTTCTAGTTCTGAGACTTGTAAGGAGCGTTTCCTTTTGTTTTATTTATTTTTTGTACAATTGTTAAAGGTTACACTCCATTTACAGCTATTATAAAATACTGGCTATATTCCCCGTTCTGTACATCCTTGAGCCTATCTTACACCAGCGGTTTGTGCCTCTCCCTCCCCGACCCCTATATTGCCTTTCCAGCTTCCCCACACTGGTGACCACTAGTTTCTTCTCTGTGTCTCCCTTTTTCTTTGACACCTCAGCTGTGAGATCTTCCTGACTACTGGCCACCTAAGGAATTCCCTGTTTCTTTTTGTGTGTGTATTATCCTCACTAGTTTGTTGTATTTTTTAGATTCCACATATAAGTAATACCGTACAGTAGTTGTCTTTCTCTTGTCTTATTTTGCTTAGCCTAAGATACCCTCTAGGTTCATCCTTGTGGCTGCAAATGGCAAACCTTCAGGTTTCCTTTTCCATTGCTTATATTGGTCATCGGTACATTCTCTCTCTCTTTTCTTCTCATTTCTAGTTTTACTGAGATATAATTGACATGAAAGTGAAAGTGTTAACTGCTCAGTCCTGTCCCACTGTTGGTCACCCCATGGTCTGTCGCTCCCCCACCCACATCCATGAGGCTCTTCTGTCCATGGGATTCTTCAGGCAAGAATACTAGAATGGGTAGCCATTCCCTTCTCCAGGGGATTTTCCCCACCCAGGGATCGAACCCAGGTCTCCTGCATTGCAGGCAGATTCTTTACAGTCTGAGCCACCAGGGAAGCCCATAATTGACATATAGTATTGTATATGTTTTTCATGGCTATAGTCACCATCTGTAGTGATTTTGGAGCCCAAAAAAATAAAGTCTGACACCGTTTCCACTGTTTCCCCATCTATTACCCATGAAGTGATGGGACCAGATGCCATGATCTTTGTTTTCTGAATGTTGAGCTTTAAGCCAACTTTTTCACTCTCCTCTTTCACCTTCATCAAGAGGCTTTTTAGTTCCTCTTCACTTTCTGCCATAAGGGTGGTGTCATCTGCATATCTGAGGTTATTGATATTTCTCCCAGCAATCTTAATTCCAGGTTGTGCTTCTTCCAGCCCAGTGTTTCTCACGATGTACTCTGCATATAAGTTAAATAAGCATGGTGACAATATACAGCCTTGACGTACTCCTTTTCCTATTTGGAACCAGTCTGTTGTTCCATGTCCAGTTCTAACTGTTGCTTCCTGACCTGCATAAAAAGCAGAGACATTACTTTGCCAACAAAGGTCCGTCTAGTCAAGGCTATGGTTTTTCCAGTGGTCATGTATGGATGTGAGACTTAGACTGTGAAGAAGGCTGAGCGCCGAAGAATTGATGCTTTTGAACTGTGGTGTTGGAGAAGACTCTTGAGAATCCCTTGGACTGCAAGGAGATCCAACCAGTCCATTCTGAAGGAGATCAGCCCTGGGATTTCTTTGGAAGGAATGATGCTAAAGCTGAAACTCCAGTACTTTGGCCACCTCATGGGAAGAGTTGACTCATTGGAAAAGACCCTGATGCTGGGAGGGATTGGGGGCAAGAGGAGAAGGGGACGACAGAGGATGAGATGGCTGGATGGCATCACTGACTCGATGGATGTGAGTCTGAGTGTACTCTAGGAGTTGGTGATGGACAGGGAGGCCTGGCGTGCTGCGATTCATGGGGTCACAAAGAGTCGGACACAACTGAGCGACTGAACTGAACTGAACTGATTGTATATGTTTAAGGTCTACAACTTAATGGTATATGTATATATTGTGAAATGATTACCACAGTAAGTTTAGTTAACATCCATACCCTCAAATAATTACATTTTTTCCCTTGTGGTGAGAACTGTTAAGATCTCCTCCCTTAACTTTTTATTTGTTTATTTATCTATTTTGGCTGTGCTGGGTCTTCGTTGCTGCCCCCGCTTTTCTCTAGTTGTGTCAAGCAGGGGCTACTCTCTAGTTACTTCTCTCGCTTCGGAACGTAGGCTCTTTTTGGGCACTCTGGTATCAGTAGTTGCGCTTGCAGGTCTAGCTCACAGGCTCAACCGCTGTGGCCCACGAGTATAGTTGCCCTGAGGCATGCGGGATCTTCTCGGATGAGGGATTGAACCTGTGTCTTGTGCATTGGCAGGTGGATTCTTTACCACTGAGCCACCAGGGAATCCAGCAACTTTTAAATATACAATACAGTATTGTTAACCATAGTCACCATGCTCTATGTTACATCCCTGCTGCTGCTGCTGCTAAGTCGCTTCAGTCGTGTCCAACTCTGTGCGACCCCATAGACGGCAGCCCACCAGGCTCGCCCATCCCTGGGATTCTCCAAGCAAGAACACTGGAGTGGGTTGCCATTTCCTTCTCCGATGCATGAGAGTGAAAAGTGAAACTGAAGTCGCTCAGTCGTGTCCGACTCTTAGCGAACCCATGCACTGCAGCCTACCAGGCTCCTCCATCCATGGGATTTTCCAGGCAAGTGTACTGGAGTGGGGTGCCATTGCCTTCTCCATTTACATCCCTAGGATTTACCTATTTTATAACTAGAACTGTGTCCCTTGTGACCACCTTCATTCATCCATCAATCTGTTCTTGGTTTCTGTATGAGTTCAGCTTTTTGTTTGTTTTTTAGATTCCACATAAAAGTGAGATCAGGCAGTCCAATGGTTAAAACTCTGCGCTCCCAATACAGGGGAACTAGGATCCCACATGCCTCACAATGCAGAAAAAAAAAAAAAAAGGTGAAATCACACAGTGTTTGTCTTTCTCTGTCTGACTTACTTCACTTAGCATAATGCCATCCATGCTGTTTCGAATGGAAAGATTTCCTTCCTTTTTTATGGCTGAATTTTTTTCATCAGCTTTGAGATGTAATTGCAATTTTTTTTTTCAAATTACTAGTGATAACCAACACTTAGTTTTATAGATCCTCTCTATTGTATATTTGGGGTTTTTCTTTAATTTGATCTTACTTCATTAATAATAACACATAACATTCATTTCTATTGTGCATTTGGTTTTTACTCTTTTTTTTTTAATGTATTGTGCTGTTCTTATCCTAACGTTTGAGATTGATGTTTAGCTTGCTAATTTTCAGCCTTTTTTTCTTTTCCCACATTTGTATTTAACGCTTCTTACTTCCTCTGTGAGATTGTTGCGAAGCTTACATAAGATAATGTTTCGTGTGCCAAGATTATATCAAGCATACAAAAGTTCTCAGTTTGTTGATTAATGTTGATGCTGGTTTTGATTATCATTATTAATGAGATAATTATTATTTTCTCCCTTAAAAACAGAGAAAGATTCAGGAGAAGAAAACTGGATCAATTATGTGTTAGTTTTCTATTGATTCCGAAACAAATGATTACAAACTTAGTGGTTTAAAGCAATACAGGGACTTCCCTTGTGGTCTAGTGGCTAAAACTCTGCACTCCCAATGCAGGGGGCCTGGATTTGATTCCTGGTCAGGGAACTAGATCCTACATGCAGCAACTAAAGATCCCACATGCTGCAAGGAAGACTGAAGATCCCACGTGTAAGACCTGGTGCAACCGAAAATAAATAAATAAATACTTAAACAAAAAAAAAAAAAAGAAGCCATTTTCAGGAGGTAAACTTAATAGTTAAATAAAATACAGATTTATTATCTAACAGATATGGAGATCAGAAATCTAAAATGGATCTCCCTGTGCTAAAATCAATGGATCTCACTGGGCTAAAATCAAGCCTCTTTCTAGAGGTTCTAGAAAACAATCTGTTTCTTTGCATTTTCTAGTTTCTAGAGGCCACCTACATTCCTTAGCCTGTGGCCCCTTCCTTCTTCAAAACCAGCAACATAGCATCTTCAAACCTCTCCCTGACTTTGAAGGATCTTTGTGATCACATTGAACTCACCCAGATAATGCAGGATAATTTCCTTATTTTAATGTCAGCTGATTAGCAGCTTTTATTCTATCTGCCACTATATCACCCCTGTTCCGTGTAATATAACATATCCACAGGGACTAGGGACTGGGAAAGGGCATCTTTGGCTGGGGTGTTATGCTGTCTATCACAAATTAGCATTAGATTTTCCTGAAAATAAGTTTTCTTCTCTTTTGTGTGAAGATAGGTGCTACTCAAGCTGTCCAGGGCTCCACAGTGTGAAGACCCAAGCTTCTTCTATCTTGTTGCTCCATCATCAATATGTGGCTTCCTCTTCATGGTCCAAGATGATTTCTTGAACTCCATCTTTGCATCCTTACTCCAGACAACAGATGAAGAATAAGAGGGAGGGAAGAAGAGAATGTTCCATTCTTTTTTTTTAATATAAATTTATTTATTTTAATTGGAGGCTAATTACAATATTGTATTGGTTTTGCCATACATCAACATGAATCCGCCACGGGTGTACACGTGTTCCCCATCCTGAACCCACCTCCCACCTGCCTCCCCATACCATCCCTCTGGGTCATCCCAGTGTACCAGCCCCGAGTATCCTGTATCCTGCAATGAACCTGGACTGGCGATTCGTTTCACATATGATATTATACATGTTTCAATGCCATTCTCCCAAATCATCCCACCCTCTCCCTCTCCCACAGAGTCCAAAAGACTGTTCTATAGAATGTTCTTTTCTTTAAGAGCTCTTTCTAGAAGTGACACATGATACACCTGTCTCCACCCTACCGTCAGAACTTAGTTATAGGTGAGCATACGATGCCATGAGAAGTTGAGTCGTGGACTTCCCTGGTGGTCCAGTGTTGAAGAATCTGCCTGTCATTGCAGGGAACACTGGTTTGATCACTGGTTTGGTCCAGGGAGGTTCCACGTGCTATGAAGCAATTAAGCCCACATACCACAACTACTGAGCCCACATGCCCTAGAGCCCAAGCTCTGCAATGAGAGAAGCCACTGCCATGAGAAGCCTGTGCACTGAAACTAGAGACTAACCCCCGCTCACTGCAACCAGAGAAAGCCCATGTGTAGCTATGAAGACCCAACACAGCTTATTAATTAAAATTTTTTAAAAGATTAGCCATATGCCTGGTGGGAAGTCAAGTTTCCTGTTCCTGAAGGAAGATTAGATATTGATGTATTAGATGCTGATTAGATATTGAGGTATTGTCACATTGCTTGGGTAAGAGGCAGGTTGAGGGATGAGAGACAGTCACACAGGACACAAGTCTCCAGGGGGGAAAAGGGAATGCAGCCTTTACACCACCCAGGTATGGTAGGGAATTTTGACTGTGGTGGGCTGATCAGTATCAGTATCAGTTCAGTCACTCAGTCTTGTCCGACTCTTTGTGACCCCATGAACTGCAGCACGCCAGGCTTCCCTGTCCATCACCCACTCCCGGAGTTTCCTCAAACATGTCCATCAAGTCGGTGATGCCATCGGACCATCTCATCCTCGGTTGTCCCCTTTTCGTCCCGCCTTCAATCTTTCCCAGCATCAGGGTCCCACCTGTGTACAGCAGAGGGAATTCTGACTCTGGCAAGCTGATAATGGCCTCCAAGGATATCCAGGTCCTCATCCTGGAACCTGTGAGTGTGACCTTTTTGTGGCCAAAAAAAACTGCACATGTAATCGAATTAAGGATCTTGAGATGAGAAGATTGTCCTGGATTATCTGTATGCCTGCTAACTCAGAGACTGGAGTGATGTTCTTTGAAGATAGGTAAGGGGCCACAAGCCCAGGAATATAGGTGGCCACTAGAAGTTGAAATAGGCAAGGAATCGAATTTTTCCCAGAATTCTCCCTAAGGAGTCAGCCCTATTGACACCTTGATTTTGGCCCTCTAAGACTCGTTTAAGGGACTTTCATGGTGGCCCAGTGGTTAAGAATTCCCCTTGCAATGCAGGGGACGTGGATTCAATCCCTGGTCCAAGAACTAAGATACGACATGCTGTGGAGCAACTAAGCCCGCACACCACGATTACTGAGCCCCAGTGCTGCAGCTAGAGAGCCCATGCACTGCAACAAAAGGTCCCGCATGATACAACGAAGATCCGCATGCTGTAGCTAAGACCTGATGCCGCCAAATAAGTCAAACATTTTTAAAAGACTCATTTTTATGCAAATGACCAATAAGCACATGTAAAGATGGCCACTAATCATTAGGGTAATGCAAATCCATTTGGTTTTGTTTTTTTTAGATTGATTTTACTTCGGCATATATATCATTACTTGGTTTATTTATTCACTGGTCAATGAATACATTGAGTGAGATGGAAGAGTTTTCTGGGCAGGGGAGGGGCCTGACTTGACTCAGGTGTTTACAGATTTCCTCTGGCTTCATGTGGGGATCAGACTAAGGGTCCACAGCAGGACTGGGGAGCACAGGGAAGAGGCTGCTGCCATGGTCCAGCTGACAGAGGGTGGACAGGAGCAGGGTGGGGCCGCTGAGGGAGTAAGCAAGGGCTCAGTGCAGCATATCCTTACAAGTAGCATCAACTGGACTTACTAACTGGATGTGGGAGATGGGAGAAATAGAGGAACCAATGATGATTCCAAGGTCTTTGGCTTGGGGATCTGGAAACATGGAGCTTCCATTTTCTAGGATAAGAAAGATTGCAGAAGAAACAGGTTCAGGGTAGGGAAGAGCAGGAGTTACATTTCTGGCATGATAAGTTTGAGAAGCCCATTAGATATCCAAATGAAGTTGTTCAGTAGTGAGTTTGATGTATAAGCCTGGAGTTCAGGAGTGAGGTCTGGAAAGCTAAGTTTGGGAGGTGTATCAGTCAGTGTGTGCTGTGTAATAAACAACCACAAAAATCTCAAAAACACAGTAACCATTGACTTAGCTCAGCTCTCTGCAGATGAGCTGGGGATGGCTCTGCTGACCTCTGGGGTTCGATGATTCCGATCAGGTTCAGTTGGGTGGCTCTGATTCAAGCTGAGGGTCTGGATGGCTCAGGTCTAAGGCCAGGCTAAAGGAGAGCAGCAAGCCAGGAGAGCTCTTCTCATCATCAGAGCAAAACCCCAGGAAGTAACAGGAAACCCATGAGGCTTCTTGAGGACTGGACTGAGAATAGGCACATTGTTGTATATCATTGCATATATATATATCATTGGCTTTAAAAAGTCACATGGCTGGGTCCAAAATCAAGGGACAGAGAAGTAAACTCTGCCTTCAGTGAGGTCATGGGAAGGCTGTAAATACAGGAAAGGGGAAGAATATGTACCAAGAATTCAATCTGCCACAAGAGCCATGACTATACAGATGGGATTGGGTTCTAAGCCATGAGAATAAATACATGCATCACAGATAGATGAGAGATAAGCACTGTAATGAGCTCTGGATGTTCCAGGAGATGGAAAATCAGGAAAGGAACTGAGAAGGAACCACCAGAGAGAGAAGGAAAACCAGGAAAGTGGGAACCAGAGAAGAATGTGTTTCATAGATCAGAGAATGAGCACCCATGTCAATTACTGCTGAAACATCAGGAAACATTGGTCTGAGTATCAACCATTGGGTTTGGGAATGGAAGGTGGATTCTTAACCACTGGACCACCAGGGAATTCCCTAGACAATTCTTTTGACAAACATTGCTGAAAACGGCATGTGATGGTCAGCTTTATATGTTAACTTGATTGTGCCATGGGGTCCCCAGACATTTGGCCAAACGTTGTTCAAGTTATGTCTGTGAGTGTGTTTCTGGATTAGATTACATTTGAACTGGTAGAGTAAGTCAAGTATATTGCCCTCCCTACGGTGGGTGGGCCTCATCTAATTAGTGGCAGACCTGAATAGAAGGGAAAGGTGGAGTAAGAGAGAACTCCATTTGCTTGACTGCACTGAGCTGAGATTGTGCTCTTTTCTGGCTTTCAGACTCTAGATGAACACTGGCTCTTCCTGAGTCGCGAGCATCCTGGTTTTGGGACTGAAACTTACACTATAGGCTCTCCTGGTTCTCAGGGCTTTGGACTTAGCCTGGAACTACACGTCAGCTCTCCTGGGTCTCCAGGTGGCCAATGGAAGACGCTGGGACTTAGCCTCCATAATGCATAAGCCAACTCCCTATAATAAATATATATGTATATATATATAGGGCTTCTCTGGTGGTTCAGCTGTAAAGAATCCACCTCTCAATGCAGGGGACATAGGTTTAATTCCTGGGTCAGAAAGATCCCCTGGAGATAGAAATGGCAACCCACTCCATTATTTTTGCCTGGGAAATCCCATGGAAAGAGGAGCCTGGTGGACTACTGTCCATGGGGTCACAAAAGAGTTGGACATGACTTAGTGCTGCTGCTGCTACTGCTGCTAAGTCGCTTCAGTTCGTGTCCGACTCTGTGCGACCCCATAGACTGGCAGCCCACCAGGCTCCCCCGTCCCTGGGATTCTCCAGGCAAGAATACTGGAGTGGGTTGCCATTTCCTTCTCCATGACTTAGTGACTAAACAACTATATATATATAGTCTATATCTGTATCTGTATCCAGTCAGAGTTCTGTTTCTCTGGAGAATCCTGACTAATACAAGGAGGCAGAGAAGTGTGGTAGCTGGAGTGGGTATAGGATTGAGTTGGAATTTATTTTAATTTTTAAGATATTTATTTTATTTATTTGGCTGTGCATGGAGTCTTCAATCTTCATCTCAGCATGGGAGATCTTTAGCTGCAGCATCTGAGATCTAGTTCCCTGACCAGGGATTGAACTTGAATCCCCTACATTGGGAGCATGGCGTTCCAGCCACTGGACCACCAGGGAAATCCCTATTTTTATTATTATTTATTTATTTATTTATTGACCACATTATGGCAAGTGGAATTTTAGTTCCCCAACCAGGGATCGAACCCATGCCCCCTGAAGTGGAAGCTCAAAGTCTTAACCACTGGACTGCCAGGGAAGTTCCAGTAAGTAAGCACATTTATGATATGTTAGAAGGAGATATTTGCTGGGGGGAGAGGTGGAAAGTTGAGCACTGGGACATCAGGACCACTAGTGCTTCCCTGGTGGCTCAGTCAGTAAAGAATCTGCCTGCAATACAGGAGACCCTGATTTGATCCCTGAGTTGGGAAGATCCCCCGGAGGGGGACATGGCAACCCACTCCAGTGTTCTTGCCTGGAGAATCCCCATGGACAGAGGAGCCTGGTGGGCTACAGGCTGTGGGGTCACAAAGAGTCAGACACAACTGAGCGACTAAGCACAGCATGGAAGATTGCAAATTTTAAAAAATATTTACTTATTTGGCTATGTCAGGTTTTAGTTTTGGCCCACAGGATCTTTTGTTGCGGTGCATGAGCTCTCTAGCTGTGATTCGAAGACTCAGCAGTTGCATCACACAGGGTCTGAGATATGTCAGATCTTAGTTCCCCAAACAGGGATTGAACCCACATCCCCTGCATTGCAAAACAGATTGTTAATCAATGAACCACCAGGGAAGTCCTGGGATTTGCTATTTTTAATGGATTGTTGGTGTGGGTTTCAAGGGAAGTCTGCTAGGGGGCTTCTGGGAAAGGTTTTCCTTAGTGATAAGCAGGACACGTGGATATTCTTTCCTTTTTCTGCCCAAAGGATTTAATGTCTGGAACTGTGGTAGCCACCTTACGACCTGAGATGATCAAACCTGAGGATGCAGCTGAAATGCAAGGCTGAAAGATGGGAAGAATTTGAATTATTAATAACATTAGTGTGATTTTCTGAATTAGCCAACTCCTGATCTATCTTACCATCAGGTTTCTTGTTGTATGAAATTACAAAGTCCTGATTGTTTAAGCAAGTTGAGTTGAAGTTTTCTGTTATTTAAGGGAAAAAAAAAATCCCTGTAAACATATTTACATTTCATACACAGTAGGATTCTTCCATTTGTTCTCCAACCACATGTGATGTGACAATATTCCATTTAAAAAATCTGTAAATGCTGAAGAAGTTAACAGGCATTCACCAAGCTCCCAGCAATGGAAGAAACCACCCTCTTCTAGCTGTCAATGGTGTTCAGAACCATGGAGAGTGGACACTGATCCTGCCTTCTCAGCCCTGTGGGACTAGCTCTTCTTATGGGAGTTTTCACCAGTCAATCCCTTTCTAAGGACCATTATTCAGAAGATGGCAAGGGAAATTTTAGGGGCAGAGTCTTTGTTGCTATTGGCTTATCAGCTGGTACATTTGGATCTGAACTTGAGCTGATTTCTATGCAAAATAATAATGCTAATTTATCCTGTCTTTAAAGTCAGAGTTGGAGATAAGAACTTAAGATGTTTTATATTGCCTTATCATTCAAAATATCTTCTTCCAGGGAATTCCCTCGCGGTCCAATGGGTAAAAACCCACCTACCAATGCAGCAGATGCGGTTTTGATCACTAGTCTGGGAACTAAGATCCCACATGCTGTGTGGCAAGTAAGCCTGCGCTCTCCAGAAGAGCCCCTGCACCACTAAGACCAGACACAGTCAAAAATAAAGAAATATATCTTCTCACCTTCCAAAGAGAGGAATCCATTTCTGTGGGAAATTATTAATCTCTACCCTATTGACCTCAGGCATGGCTGTGTCACTTGTTGGGGTCAATGAAATGGGGATGGAAGTGAAGTGATCTGTATCATTTCTGAGCAGAAGTTCTAAGAGCCAGCGATTAGTCCATCGTGTACTCTTGTCTCTCTATTCTAAGACTATCAAAGTCCAAGATAGAACTGCACCTTCAACTTGGATCCCAGTAAGGAGCTGAGAGTCAACTTACTCAAGATGGTTGTGTTGCATGAGTAAGCAATAAACCTTTGTTGTTATAAGCCTCTAGTTTGAGGGTCATTTGTTACTGAAGCATAACCCAGCTTAAGCAGACTGATACAAAAGTAGTCAATGAGAATATAGTTGGTGAATCCATGGGGATTTGTGAGAAGACCCCAGAGAGAGTATAGAGAAGAGAAATGAGAATCTAGGACAGGCCCCTGAGACACTCCAGTATTCAAGAGATAGGAAGAAGAAAGAGAACCAGAAAATGTGACTGAGAAGAAGCAGGCAGACATGGAAGGAAGAGGAGAGGGTGGTATCCCAAAGGTCAAAGTAGGAGAGAGTTACAAGAAGGAGTTACTGAGGAATGGGTTAGATGATGCTGAGAAGTCTTCTATGGTGAGAACTGGAGAAGCAATGCAGGATTTAGCTGTAAGGAGATTGTTGTTGGGGAGTGCAGATCTGGGAACAGAAGCCAACTGTAGGGGTTACTGAGACTTGGAGTCTAGAAGGAAGTGGAGCCAGTAAAGGGAAATGGAGAAATAGTTGCAGAAAATAGGACAGATTAAGAAAGGGATTTAATAAAAGAGGAGACTACCGATGGGCAGGTACTTGTAGAAAGAAAGTTATAGAAAATGGAGGCTAAGAGAAGGATAATTTATGGAGGAAGGACATAAGAGAGACCAGGGTCAGGCACTGGTCCAAGTTAGGAAGAAAGGCGGCTCACTTATCTTGATGGGGAAGCAAGAGGAGGGTGGGGACAGGTAGGGTGTGGTATAGATGATGTGGAATTTCTACCTGGTAGCTTCTGTGAGGAAGAGAGCAAAGTAATCTGTTTGGAGAGAGAGAAAAGACATGATGGAGTCACTGATAAGAGGAAGCAGAGAAGACTTGAAAGAGTTGGAGTGAAACTTTCAAGAAACAGAGGTTTGAAGGAATAGTGATGTCATAGAGACTGGGGTAGGCAGAAGGACCTGTTTACCTGGATTGTAGCTCCAGGTTATTCATCTTCCTGCCCCACTTCCATGGATACTGATTATGAGGACTCTTTGCAGCTTTGTATCAATGACAGTCTTGGGTATGGTGGAGGCATAACAATCCCATGAAGCCAGAATTCGTCAGCTCTGTGGGAAACCTGCCTTTCATTTCCGTGTGTATCATTAAGGATGCTTTTGGCTGCAAGTAACAGTAAGTTTTGGGCTTACCTGGTGGCTCAACAATAAAGAATTCTCCTGCAGTGCAGGAGACACAGGAGATGTGGGTTGAATCCCAGAGCTGGGAAGATCCCCTGGAGGAGGGCATGGCAACCTACTCCAGTATTCTTGACTGTAGAATCCTATGGATGGAGGAGCCTGGTGGGCTATAGTCCATAGGGTCGCAGAGTCAGACATGACTGAAGTGACAGCAGAGCACAGCACAACAGTAAGTTTTAACTCGACTGGCTTAAAAAATAATTTGAACTTGTTATCTTGCACAAAGTAAAGTAATGCATATAGACACAAAAATCCTTAACAAAATGTTGGCACATAGAATTCAGCAGTACATCAAAAGAATTATACCCTACCACCTAAGGGATTCATTCCAAGCATACGAGATTGGTTCAACATTTGAAAACCAATCAATACAATTCACCAAGACAGGCTAAAGAAAAAAAAATCACATGATCATATCAATGAAGAAAAAACATTTACCAAACACAAACATTCATTCATGATTTTTGAAAACTCGTAGAAAAAATAGGAATGAAAAAAAACTTCCTCAACTTGAAAAAAAGCATCTTGGGACTTCCCTGGTGGCCCAGTGGCTAAGACTCCATGCTCCCAATACTGGGGACCAGGGTTTGATCCCTGGTCAAGAAACTAGATCCCACATGCAGCAATTAAGACCTGGCACAGCCAAATCAATATATACATTTTAAAAAAAGAAAGAAAGAAAAGAGCATCTACAAAAAAAACAAAAAAAAAACAAAAACCCACAGCTGACATTTACAGTTAATGGTGAAACTGAATGCTTTCCCCCTAAGATCAGGAGGAAGGCAAACATGTCCTCTCTCACCCTTCTTACTCAGCATAGTAGTACTGCACTCCTATCCATTCCAATCAGGCAAGAAGGGAAATGAAAGACACGTAGATCAGAAACAAAAATGATTTGTAGCCAACACAGTTGTCTATATAGCACAATGCTCGCGGTGGAACTAAGTAGTTTTTGGTGATAACTTCCTCTGTGATATTTCTCCCAGCAAATCTCCAATCTGACAAGCCATCCCAGGTTCAGAACCACAGGGAGTTGGGGGTGAATGGACCATAAACACAATTTTAACACATATGCTTAGACATACTCACAGATACAGACTGTAGGTCCATGATAAAGACATTATCCCACTGATCTGACCCAGACCCAGCCACCTCTAGACATCTTATTTCTTAATGTAATGACAGCTTGTGGTGCAATAAAATCTTCCCTTGTTGTGGTTGGAAAAATCCTTAGTGATTCTTTCACTCCTTGCTCATACATTCTTTTATATTCTCTTTTTTAAAATTACCTACTTCTTTATTTTTGGCTGTGCTGGGCCTTTACTGTTGCATGCAGGATTTCTCTAGTTGCAGAAAATAGGGGCTACTCTTGTTTCAGCGCATGAGACTCTCATTGCAGTGGTCTCTCTGTTGCTAAGCACAGGCCCTGCCTGCGTGTACTTCAGTAGCTACGCCTCAAGGGCCTACAGCACGTGAGCTGTGGAGTGCTACCTCAGTAGCTGTGTCCCACAGGCTTCGCTGCTCCGTGGCACGTGGAACTCTCCCCCACCAGGAACTGAAGCACATTCCCTGCACTAGCAGGCAGATTCTTTTCCACTGAGCCACCAGGCAAGTCCACATTCTTTCCTATTCTCTTCATTTCTCCCTTCCCATCCCCCTGCCACATATGCGGTCACATATTCAGACACATATAAGCAAGGTCAATGTCATGAACAAATAGTTTATTTTCACACATTGTATAAAAAGTACAAGAATAAATATAATTTAAGGGCTTTGTAAAAAAATAGGAATCTAGAACCAATAATCCAGTGGAGGTAGTTGGTGCATAAACAATATCTAAAAAGGTGGGACAGGTTGCAGGCAGGTCTCCGGGGTCAGACACACTGGTCTCCGCTGGCAACACATTTCAGGTCCCGGGTGAGGAGGCGGAGGAGGTTGAACATCACAGAGGCTTCAAGGCAGTCCTGGGACTCCTGAGGGAAGAGGGGGATGGTTCAGTATCTCCCACGTCTGGGACCCCAGCTGCCCCGGACATCAGTTTGCCATCTCTGCTCACTCACCTTCTTCCGGGCCTCCTGGAGGCGGTGCAGCCAGAGGTGGAGGCGGCCCCGGGGCCTGGAGCTTGCTGTGGGCTGAGCTGGGACCTGTGGGCAGAGGAGAGAGGGGTGAGGCTGTGAGGCAGAGCCGGGGACCGAGGGGGACATCCAGGCGGTCAGAGCCCAGACCCGGCCCGGGGCCCCAGCACTCACACAGGCCTGGAGCTTGGAGTGGATGTGCTGCAGCGTGAGAAGGGGCTGCTCCAGGCTGTGGCCCAGGGATGAGTTAGCCATGGCCTCCAGGACCGTCAGTGTCAGGGCCAGCTCTGCCTCCAGAGCCACGGGGCGCTCCCATACCTGAGGAGGAGACAGAACACACGTGAGAGCTGCAAGTGAGAGGGACCAGGTGAGGGGGCAGGAGAGGGGATAGATGAGGGGGACAGGTGAGGGGGACAGGAGAGGGGGCAGGTGAGGGGGCAGATGAGAGAGACCAGGTGAGGGGGCAGGTGAGGGGGACAGGGGGAGGGACAGAGGGAGGGGAAGCAGGGTCAGGTGAGAGACACAGTCCACGTGGTTGGCTGAGCGGAAGCCGTGGGAGAGGACTGGGGAGGGCAGGGAGAGAAGGACATGTGAGAAGGAGGAGGTGAGGGGGCACTTGCGGAGCCAGAGCAGGTGAGGGCAGGTGGGCCTGACTCTCCCAACTCACCTGCAGGTGCTTCAGGTCCCGGGTCCTGGGGAACAGGTGGGCGCTGCAGTCCCAGTCCTTCAGCAAGAACGAGTCTTCCTAGAGAGCAAGGGCAAGGTCGGATCACAGCGGGAGGGATGGAGGGGGGACCCCAGGGAGACCGGAGGATGGCCAGCAACAGAGGAGGGGAGGTTATCTTCCCAAAGGATGGTAGAGGCTCATCCAGTGCAGGACAGGAGATTGCCCACTGCGGGGAGGGGGGAGGTCAGCCCCGTGTGTGTGTGTGGGGGGGGGGGGGGCGGCAGGCAGACCTGCCTGCAGCCCAGGTAGTCTAGGAACCCACAGGAGGGGGCTGTGGGCTCACCCACTGCAGGAGGGGTGGGGAGACTCACAAAGGCATCCCTGGCCGTCTTGAAGGCCTGCAGCTCTTGAGGGGACAGAGACTTGAACTGGGCCATGTGGCAGCCCCTGGCAGGTGGGAGGGCCCTGGGGGCAGAGGGCACAGGAACTGCTCCTGTCCTGCTCAGCGCCAAGGTCGTCAGCATCAGCACCAGCACCAGCGTGCAGCCCGGGGCCATGTCTGGTTAAGGAAGGATAGAAAGGTGAGGGGAGGGAGGGCGTCAGGGAGTCAGGGTGCAGGCTCTGGGGAGGCGAGGGTCCCAGACAATGGTGCGGGGGCTCACCCAGCTTCATTCCTGCTCTCTGGTCTCTGTCAGAATGGGGGATCAAGTGTCCACTCTGAGGCTGTTGCCTGGGATCTCAGTCTTGTCTGGCGTCTCTGACTTCAGCCTCCTCTTCTGGATCTCGGCTCGTTGCTCCGTTCGTGTCTCTGAACTTCCAGCTCTGTCTGGTCTGAGGTGTAACTGCTGCCTGAGCTCCATGGTGCAGCTTTTAGCCTGTGCAGCCGGGCAATCCCAGCTGATGTAGGAAAAGTGAAAACACAGCTACAGGCTAACACTGGAAAGCCCAGAGTAGGGCGGAGCCAGTGAGCCAGGTGAGCAACTGAGCGAAAGAGAAACTGACATTGATTGGTGCTCACCTCCGAGGAAGTGAGTAATGAAGACAAAATCAGGACTGGAGTAGCTTCAACCCCACAAGGGCGGGTCTCCTATAGAGACCAGGCTGATTTAGGACTGGGTGGGGAGGGGACAGAGGAAGTTTATTTTTTGCAGATGCCCCAGTGCGGGCAATAGAAGGAAAAGGCACTTGTAGAAGGTGTTACCTTGAACAACATGGACCTTCCAAGAGGGAGGCTGTTCAGAGCATGAGAGAAAATCCAGGGGTGCTGTTGAGGGTGGGGAGAGCGGGTCAGAAAGGCAGAAACACTCTAGAATTAAGAGAGGAGACCAGCCCCTCCCCACCTATGGATAGTGACAGAATAGGGGAGGGGTGGAATCTGCATTAACCTGTTCTCTGATTGTCAGGTACAGAGGGACCCAGAAATAGGAGGATCTGCTATGAAATTGGGGTGTGACTAAGACTTCAGAGAAATCAGATGGGCTTGAGAAAAATGCCTTCATTCACTAAGTAATTATTTACTCCCCACTTTGGGTCAGATTCTTTTTAAGGTGCCAAGAAAACAGTATTGGAAGAAAATGAAAGACATAAAATAATCCTTCACGGAGCCATTTATAAGAAAAAGGTACCAGAGAGTATGGGATGGGGGGGTTAGGCATGTGGGATGTATTATGTTAGATAACATCAGATAATGGAAAATGAAAGAAATGAACCAGGGTTGAGAGTAGAATGGAAGAGAAAGTTGCACTAAATAAGGTAATGAAATGACACTTGAGGGCAGCCCTAAAGGAAGTGAGGGAGGCAGCTCTGTGGAGATCTGAGAGGGAGCCTTCTAAGAAAAGGGAACAGTCAGTGCACAAGGAAAAGAGAGAGAACCTCCTCCTTTTGTGAGCCTGTCTATGTCTCTGCTGCAATGTGGTCTTGAATACTCGTGATAGCACCAAAGACATCCATGCTTACCTACATTTCAAACACAGAAGATATTGCACGGACTCAGAGGGGTTAAGAAAGTTGTTTAAGGCCACACAGCATATAACTAGTGAGGGCAGGATGTGAACTGAGTTTTATCTGACAGCAGACAAGTAACTACTGCACTCAACAGCCCCAGTGTGGCTAGATCTGGACTTAGAGGTAATGGATTTCTCCAACAGAAAGTATGGAGTCCTGGAAAGGGTGGCCCACAGTCCTCATCTGGGAATATCTATGAGCTCCAATGCATAAGCATGTTTCCAAAGCAACCACAGGAATGTGCTTTGGGCATCTACAAGTGTTCTGGTCAGATTCTGTCAATTGCATGCACCTTATATCAAGGGAAAAGATCAGGGTCACCGTTCGCTTTTAGGGCTTCCCTGGTGGCTCAGAGGGTAAAGCGTCTGCCTGCAATGCAGGAGACCTGGGTTCAATCCCTGGGTCAGGAAGATCCCCTGGAGAAGGCAATGGCACCCCACTCCAGTACTCTTGCCTGGAAAATCCCATGGATGGAGGAGCCTGGTAGGCTGCAGTCCATGGAGTCGCAAAGAGTCAGACACGACTGAATGACTTCACTTTCACTTTTCACTTTCATGCATTGGAGAAGGAAATGGCAACCCACTCCAGTGATCTTGCCTGGAGAATCCCGAGGACGGGGGGAGCCTGGTGGGCTGCCATCTATGGGGTCGCACAGAGTCGGACACGACTAAAGCGACTTAGGAGCAGCAGCAGCAGCAGCATATCAGGGGAAAAGATATCCCTACAACAATGCATCATGAAAATTGACTGTTTATCTGAAAATTCCTAAATACTGTTTCTCTTAGAAAGGAAGTTCAGGGGAGTGGTTAGGAGCATTGGAACTGGAGGAAAATATTCTGGGTTCAAACCTGGTTCTGATCACTACCTATGTGACCCTGGGAAACAATCTTTGCACTTGGCTACAGTGGTTGCCCTGGAGAAGGAAATGGCAACCCACTCCAGTACTCTTGCCTAGAAAATTCCATGGATGGGGGAGCCTGGTGGGCTACAGTCCATGGGGTCGCAAAGAGTTGGACACGACTGAGCGACTTCACCACGACGACACGACAATGGTTGCCCATTCACAGGTCAGGACAAGTGGAAGAAGTACAGTTCTTGTGTATTATGTGCTTGGTTGTTTAATGGAGACCAGTTACTAAGGCCATTCTGTGACTTCAGCTGGAAGCTTCGGAAACATTATTTCAATATATATTACTCACTGCAATGGACGTGTAATAATGTCATGGCATAGATGAAAAAACTGAAACTCAAAGAGAAGCAATTTGTCCAGACACACAGCTATGAAGTGGCAAGGACAGAACCAAAACTCAAGTCACCTGATTTCCCTGTCTCAGAATTTTGTGATCAACAGCCCCCCTCACAATGATCACAGGAGAAATAACCAACAGAAATGCAAATAATAATAATAATAATTGGCAATAAATTGACAACAGAAGACAGAATAGCAAATACACACAGAAACTTCATTAGTACAAAACACACAAGTTATGGAATTAAAAGAAAAAAAAAAAACAACTGCTTCTCAGGACTTTTGGCCCCTCCACTACCCAGTCCCTCAGGGAATGAGGCCTCCCCGGGGGGAGCTCCAAAAGTCACAGATTTCATGGACTTTCAAGGTGACCACTGAAGGTTCAAAGCTGGGATTGGAACTTGTCATGGGACAGGGGTTCCTGTAACTACAGAAGTAGAAACCGGTCCATGGTCTGTGGTGGTGGTCAGCGACCAAGGCAGACACGGACTCCAGTCTTTTCCTGGGAGGGTCTTAGGGCAACGCATCCCACGGGAATACCGCTGGTTCCCGGGGACTCTTCCTGGTCTTTGGGGAAAGAGCGCCTCAGGCACCAGCGCATACGGGTCGAGGCTGAGAGAGCCCCTGGTTCAGTGAGACCACAGAGGAGGGCGGCGCCCGCAGCCAGGCGCTCTGAGCGCTCCGGGTCCAGACGGAGCGGCGGCGGCATCACAGACAAGGCCCCGCGTGCGCCACCAGCCGCAGGTCCCACGCGAGCAGGCGCAGGAGGTGGAAGATGACGGTGGCTTCGTGGCACCGAGGCGACTCCTGCAGCCCGGGAAGGAGGCAGGGCGGGGCTGAGTCAGGACTCTCCTTCCCGTGAGACCACCCCCAATCCAGACCCTCAGGGCTGCAAGCCCGACCCCCGCCCCTTCTCCACCTCCCGCGGTCCTCCCTGCGGTCCAGCCGCGCTCGCGCCGGCTCCACTCACAGCTCGGCGAGTCTTGGGACGCCTCCCGGGCCGCCGCGGGGACCTCCTCCAGGAGCCTGGCCGGGCCAGCTCGAGCTGGAGCGGGGAAGGATGTCAGCGAAGGCGGTGGAGACCCGAGCCTCCCGTCCCCTCCCCGGTGACTCGGACCCTCATCCTTCCGGCCGCAGAGCAAAGCCGGGAGGATGCGATTCGTGTCCGTGCCCGTTTCCGGGCTCAGTGGGACAGCTTCGCGGTGCGGGTCGTGGCCCTGAGACCAGGGGCGCAGAGCAAGCCGGGAGCGGCGCGGGGCCACGCCGCCGGGCACTCACGCAGGCCGCCACGTCCCGCCCCGCGGCCGCCAGCAGCTCCAGGGTCTGCCCGACGCCGGGGAAGAGCTCGGGGCTCGGCAGGCTGCTCAGCACGGCCTGGGCGTCGGCGAGGTCGCGGGCCACCCGGCGGAGCATCGCACAGGACTGCGGGGACCGGGCTGGAGTTAGACGGGGCGGCGCCTGAGCCGCCCCCCACCGCACACACAACCCCGCCGGCCTCGGGCCTCACCGACGGCCGGGGAGGGTTCCTCTTCGGGCGAATAGAGCGTTTGCGAGGCCCCCAGCTCAGCGTCCCTTCTTCCTGCGGGACAAGAGCTGGGGTGACGCAGGGCCTCCTGGCCAGGGCCCCTGGAGCACTGGGACGTCAAGGATTCCTGGACGTGGAATCAGGACTGGTCGGGACCGTGGTGGTTTTCGTGTCCCGAACCAGGCTGCGCTCTGATGAGTGTGCAGAGCTGTAATGCTCCCGCCTTCCCGGTGCGGAGCCGGCGCCTCGACGTGGAGCTAAGTCCGCCTGGAGTGGGCGCCCCTCCGTGACCCTCACCAAGGCCGTATATGAGCCGACCACGGGACACCCAGGAAAACGTCAGAGTCACAGTTGTGGACCCTGAAATCAGAGATGTGCCTGCTGGACGCTAGAACATGAGCGCCCCTCGGGCCAAAGACTGGTGTCTCTGAGCCTGGAGGGCCCAGGGCCGGAGGGTCTGGGGGTTGGGAGGGGGGCGGTTTGGGGACCAGGGCCTCTGAGCATCATTCACATAGTGGTCCCTCAGTGCCTTGACAGCCAGCAGCGCCCAGGGGTCCAAGGAGTGATAACGTTAGAAGAGGCAGCGCCGGGCTCACCAAAACCCACAGCCCGATGGCCAAGGCGGCTGCGCCACTCCGCCCCATCTCTGCTCCTGCTGGAGGCGACAGATGGTCAGGGAGCCCAAAGAGAAGGCCCTGAGTCCAAGCCCCTGCCTCTGGTTAGACTGGCACAAGGACTCTCACTCACAGCGTGGATGCTGATCACACCCAGGGGAAGACACAAGGGGGGTCCTGACACCCCTCCTACCCTCAGCCTCTCTTCCCTCACTCCTCACCTGCACTGTGGCTTGGGTGCCTGGCACTGCAGCAGGGCCTGTCTTCCACTGGCCTCTGAGTGGTGTCCAGAGTGGTGCCCACCTGGGTCGGCGGTGCCTGCACCCTCCAAGGTGGCTTTTAAGTGTTTCAACTGGGACCAGTGAGCAACCGGGCTTCCCCGGTGCAGGGTAAGCTTTCCCAACGTCAGTGCTGGCCAGTGGCCAGCGTGTGTGGACTTTACCCACCTTGGGCCAGTGCCAGCGATGACTCTGCCTGACCCTCGCTCCTGAGCCAATTGCTACTGTTTGCTTTCTGGACTCTGTATTTTCTGTGTGTTGATCTTTCTTTCGCTCTCTAGTGATAAACTGAAAACACACCATTGCCTTCAACTGGAAGTGGCAAGTTTGGCAGAGATACCAATACAAGTGCCTGCCCTCCAGGAGCTCATACTAGGGTTTCTAATGCTTGCTCTTCCATCACGCTTTTTTGTCATTACATCCTGTCTTCTCTCCCTGTCTTTTTCTTTCTCTTTCCTTGCACAAATATTCCTCCCTTCTGTTTTTCAGCTTTTTTCCTCATCTGGGTCTTAGAAAAATTCTGTCTTCCTTAGAGTATTATTTCATGTGTGTGCATGTTAAGTTGCTTCAATCATGTCTGACTGTTTTGTGATTCCATGGACTGTAGTCTGCCTGGTTCCTCTGTCCATGGGATTCTTCATTCAGGAAGTGCTCAGCATGTATCAGCTATAATTATTGTTAACAATGGTTGAGAAAAATATGTCTGCAATTCAAATTTTCAACAGCAAATGAACAATAGTTTTATAATTAGTAAATGAATAAATATCATTTAATAACACTCTATTAAATGATATGTAGTCCTTTACCAATTACCAACTAACAGGCTTAGTTGCTCCACAGTATGTAGGATCTTCCCAGGCCAGGGATTGAACCCATGTCTCCTGAGCTGGGAGACAGATTCTTTACCACTGAACCACCAGGGAAGCCCCGCATGTTTAGTTTTTTAAGAAACGACCAACCCTGTTTTCCAGAGGGGCTGTACTATTTTGCATTTACACCAGCAATGAGTGATCAATTTCCTGTATCCTCACTAACGTTTGATGTTGTCACTATTTTTTTAGGCATTCTGATAGTCATATAATGGTATCTCATTGTGGTTTTAATTTGCATCTCTCTAGTGGCTAATAATGTCCAGCATCTTTTCATATACTTATGTCCCAACTTTCACTCTTTGGTGAAATGTCTCTTAATGTCTTTTGACCATTTCCCAAATGGATTATTTAATTTTTCTACTGTTGAGTTTGGAGAGTTCTTTATCTAGTCAAGATACTAGTCCTTCATCAGACGGGTGGTTTGCAAGTATTTTCTCCCAGTCTTTAGCTCATCTTTCTATTTTCTTTTTAAATTAATTAATTATTTCTGGTTCTGCTGGGTCTTCATTGCTTCACGAGGGCTCTCTCTGGTTGCAGTGCTCTGGCTTCTCATTGTGGTGGCTTGTTGTGGAGCACAGGCTCTAGGCACATGGGCTTTAGTACTTGCAGCACTTGGGCTCAGTAGTTGTGGCTCACTGGATCTAGAGCATGGGCTCAGTAGCTGTGGAGCACAGGCTTAGTTGCTCCCAGGCATATGGGATCATCCTGGATCCAGGATCGAACCCATGTCCCCTGGATTGGCAGGTGGGTTGTTATCCACTGTACCATGAGAGAAGTCCTGTCTTTTTAACATGATCTTTCATAGAGCAAAAATTTTTGATCAAGTTCAGTTGATCAATTTTCCTTTTATGGATTAATCCCTTTGTCCACCTCTAGACCTTGAAGATGGTCTTCCTAAATTTTTCTAGCTTCTATAGCTTTATGTTTTACATTTAAGTCAGTGATCCTAATTTTTATTTTCATGTGAGTTTTAGGTCAACGTTCATTGTTTGGCCTATGGATGTCCAATTACTCCAGCATTGTTTTTTAGTTAATTAATTTACTTGTTCTTACCTGGGTCTGGTCTTCATTACTTCACGGACTTTCTCTAGTTGCAGCAAGCGAGATCTACTCTTCATCTCAGTGCCTGGGCTTCTTATAGTGGTGGCTTCTCTTGCTGCGGAGCAGGGGCTCTAGGGTGCTTCAGTGGAGGCTTCAAAAGTTGCAGTTCCTGGGCTCCAGAGCACAGGCTCAATAATTGTGCACAGGCTTAGTTGGCTCTGGTCATGTGGAATTTTCCCAGACCAGGGATTGAACCAGGTGTCTCCTGCATTGGCAGGCAGATTCTTCACCACTAAGCCACTAAGGAAGCCCAGCATTGTTTTTGAAAGGGCTATTTTTTTTCCAGTGAATTGCTTTCGCGTGTATGAGTATTTCTAAACACAAGGAATGTCACAACATGTGTATTGTTCTCAACAATTTCCTTTTTTCACTCTATGTCTTGAAGATTTTTCCACGTCAATACATATAGATCTACTTCATTCTATTTAAAGTCCAACTTAACCTGGGGTTCATGAACCACCCCTACAGTAGGATTCAGGGGAGGGTGAACTTGCATGGGAGAAAGTTACATCTCCTTCTTCACTAACCTCTAACTGAAATTTAGCATTTCTTTCCCTTATGAATGTAAGCAACAAGCTACAATAATATTAGCAGAAGTTGTGACTTTGCCATAAAAGAAGACACAGATATTTCATAGCATATTACAGACATGGCACATATCTTGCAATATCATTTACTCCTATTAGTACCTCAAAAGTATAGTAGTTGTTAAACCTACTGCCCTATCTTGTACTTGGATCATTAATAAAGAGGCATCAGTTCAGTTCAGTTGCTCAGTTGTGTCCGACTGTTTGCGACCCCATGAATCCCAGCACGCCAGGCCTCCCTGTCCATCACCAACTCCCGGAGTTCACTCAGACTCACGTCCATCGAGTCAGTGATGCCATCCAGCCATCTCATCCTCTGTCGTCTCCTTCTCCTCCTGCCCCCAATCCCTCCCAGCATCAGAGTCTTTTCCAATGAGTCAACTCTTCCCATGAGGTGGCCAAAGTACTGGAGTTTCAGCTTTAGCATCATTCCTTCCAAAGAAATCCCAGGGCTGATCTCCTTCAGAATGGACTGGTTGGATCTCCTTGCAGTCCAAGGGACTCTCAAGAGTCTTCTCCAGCACCACAGTTCAAAAGCATCAATTCTTCGGTGCTCAGCTTTCTTCACAGTCCAACTCTCACATCCATACATGACCACTGGAAAAACCATAGCCTTGACTAGACAGACCTTTCTTGGCAAAGTAATGTCTCTGCTTTTGAATATGCTATCTAGGTTGGTCATAACTTTCCTTCCAAGGAGTAAGCATCTTTTAATTTCATGGCTGCAATCACCATCTGCAGTGATTTGGAGCCCCCAAAAATAAAGTCTGACACTGTTTCCACTGTTTCCCCATCTATTTCCCATGAAGTGATGGGACCAGATGCCATGATCTTCGTTTTCTGAATGTTGAGCTTTAAGCCAACTTTTTCACTCTCCTCTTTCACTTTCATCAAGAGGCTTTTTAGTTCCTCTTCACTTTCTGCCATAAGGGTGGTGTCATCTGCATATCTGAGGTTATTGATATTTCTGCCGGCAATCTTGATTCCAGCTTGTGCTTCTTCCAGTCCAGCGTTTCTCAAGATGTACTCTGCATATAAGTTAAATAAGCAGGGTGACAATATACAGCCTTGACGTACTCCTTTTCCTATTTGGAACCAGTCTGTTGTTCCATGTCCAGTTCTAACTGTTGCTTCCTGACCTGCATACAGATTTCTCAAGAGACAGGTCAGGTGGTCTGGTATTCCCATCTCTTTCAGAATTTCCCACAGTTAATTGTAATCCACACAGTCAAAGGCTTTGGCATACTCAATAAAGCAGAAGTAGATGTTTTTCTGGAACTCTCTTGCTTTTTCCATGATCCAGCAGATGTTGGCAATTTGGTCTCTGGTTCCTCTGCCTTTTCTAAAACCAGCTTGAACAACTGGAAGTTCATGGTTCATGTATTGCTGAAGCCTGGCTTGGAGAATTTTGAGCATTACTTTACTAGTGTGTGAGATGAGTACAATTGTGTGGTAATTTGAGCATTCTTTGGCATTGCCTTTCTTTGGGATTGGAATGAAAACTGACCTTTTCCAGTCCTGTGGCCACTGCTGAGTTTTCCAAATTTGCTGGCATATTGAGTGCAGCACTTTCACAGCATCGTCTTTCAGGATTTGAAATAGCTCAACTGGAATTCCATCACCCCCACTAGCTTTGTTCATAGTGATGCTTTCTAAGGCCCACTTGACTTCACATTCCAGGATGTCTGGCTCTAGGTCAGTGATCACACCATCATGGTTATCTGGGTCATGAAGATCTTTTTTGTACAGTTCTTCTGTGTATTCTTGCCATCTCTTCTTAATATCTTCTGCTTCTGTTAGGTCAGTACCATTTATGTCCTTTATCGAGACCATCTTTGCATGAAATGTTCCCTTGGTATCTCTAATTTTCTTGAAGAGATCTCTAGTCTTTCCCATTCTGTTGTTTTCCTCTATTTCTTTGCATTGATTGCTGAGGAAGGCTTTCTTATCTCTTCTTGCTATTCTTTGGAACTCTGCATTCAGGTGCTTATATCTTTCCTATTCTCCTTTGCTTTTTGCTTCTCTTCTTTTCACAGCTATTTGTAAGGCCTCCTCAGATAGCCATTTTGCTTTTTTGCATTTCTTTTCCATGGGGATGGTCTTGATCCCTGTCTCCTGTACAATGTCACGAACCTCAGTCCATAGCATTTAGCACAGGCGGCTGTGACCAGTGCATTTAGCACGGGCGGCTACCCCACGTCCGAGGTCAGAGGCAGAAGCCAGGAGGACCCCACGCCCGAGAGGAGGCGGCCAAGAGGAATTACCCCACGTCCGAGGTCAGGGGCAGCGGTGGAGAGTGCCAGGCTGCGACGGCGCAGGAACGGCCAAGAGGAGCTATCCCGCCTCCGAGGTCAGGGGCAGCAGCCGAGAGGAGCTACCCCACCTCCAAGGAGCGGTGGCTGCGCGGGCGCAGGAGGGCCTAGAGGAGCAGTTCCACGTTCAAGGTCAGAAGGGGCGGTGTGAGGAGATACCCCTCGTCCAAGATAAGGAGCAGCAGCTGCGCTCTGCTGGAGCAGCCGTGAAGAGATACCCCACGTCCAAGGTAAGAGAAACCCAAGTAAGACGGTAGGTGTTGCAAAAGGGCATTAGAGGGCAGACACACTGAAACCATACTCACAGAAAACTAGTCAATCTAATCACACTAGGACCACAGCCTTGTCTAACTCAATGAAACTAAGCCATGCCCGGGGGGCCACCCAAGACGGGCGGCTCATGGTGGAGAGGTCTGACAGAATGTGGTCCACTGGAGAAGAGAATGGCAAACCACTTCAGTATTCTTGCCTTGAGAACCCCATGAACAGTATGAAAAGGCAAAATGATAGGATACTGAAAGAGGAACTCCCCAGGTCAGTAGGTGCCCAATATGCTACTGGAGATCAGTGGAGAAATAACTCCAGAAAGAATGAAGGGATGGAGCCAAAGCAAAACAATACCCAGTTGTGGATGTGACTGGTGATAGAAGCAAGGTCCAATGCTGTAAAGAGCAATATTGCATAGGAACCTGGAATGTCAGGTCCATGAATCAAGGGAAATTGGAAGTGGTCAAACAAGAGATGGCAAGAGTGAACGTCAACATTCTAGGAATCAGCAAACTAAAATGGACTGGAATGGGTGAATTTAACTCAGATGACCATTATATCTACTACTGTGGGCAGGAATCCCTCAGAAGAAATGGAGTAGCCATCATGGTCAACAAAAGAGTTTGAAATGCAGTACATGGATGCAGTCTCAGAAACAACAGAATGATCTCTGTTCGTTTCCAAGGCCAAACCATTCAATATCACAGTAATCCAAGTCTATGCCCCAACCAGTAATGCTGAAGAAGCTGAAGTTGAATGGTTCTATGAAGACCTACAAGACCTTTTAGAACTAACACCCAAAAAAGATGTCCTTTTCATTATAGGGGACTGGAATGCAAAAGTAGGAAGTCAAGAAACACCTGGAGTGACAGGCAAATTTGGCCTTGGAATATGGAATGAAGTAGGGCAAAGACTAATAGAGTTTTGACAAGAAAATGCACTGGTCATAACAAACACCCTCTTCCAACAACACAAGAGAAGACTCTACACATGGACATCACCAGATAGTCAACACCGAAATCAGATTGATTATATTCTTTGCAGGGAGAAGCTCTATACAGTCAACAAAAACAAGACCAGGAGCTGACTGTGGCTCAGATCATGAACTCCTTATTGCCAAATTCAGACTTAAATTGAAGAAAGTAGGGAAAACCACTAGACCATTCAGGTATGACCTAAATCAAATCCCTTATGATTATAAAGAGGCATATGTATCACTTATTGCAAAGTTACTCTAATATTTTGGTAACTGTGTTTCAATACAATCAGTTTTCTTAATAGTCCTGTGTATTTAATTTTATGTCTTTAAAAACATGTTTCTAGAAAAAAAAACACATTTCTGAATCAATAAGTGATTACAGCAAGGTGGCAGGATATAAGGTTAATACACAAAAGCCTATTGCTTTCAATGAACAATTTTAATTTGAAATTAAAAATACCATTTACATTCAGCATCCCCCAAAATGAAATACTTAAGTATTAATACAAATCTAACAAAATATAAACAAAATCTGTGTGAGAAACACTATAAAACTCTGATGATAGAAGTAAAAGAACATCTAAAAATAGAACTCTTCTATGAATATAGATAAGAAGATTCAATGTTGTCAAGATGTCAGTTCTTCCTAACTTAATGTATAGAGTCAATGCAATCCAAAGTTCCAGCAAGTTAATTTGTGGATATTGACAAAGTGAAAGTTAAACAGAAATCCAAAAGAACCAGAGTAGCTTTCACAGTATTAAAGGTGAAGAACAATGTTGAAGGACTGACACGCTCACGTTAAGACTTATTATAAAACTACAATAATCAAGACTCAGCTATTAGTGAAAAGATAAATAAATCAATGTAACAGAAGAGAGTGCCCAGGAATAGACCCACACAAATGCAGTCAATTGATTTTTGAGAAAGGACCAAAGGCAATCCAGTAAAGAAAGGATTGTGTTCCCAAAAATGGTATTGAAACAACTGGATAGGGAATTCCCTGGTGGCCCAGTGGTTTAGACTCTGAGCTTCCACTGCAGGGGGCGAAGTTTCAATCCCTGGTCTGGGAACTAAATCCTGCATGCCTTAGAGTGTGGCCAAAAATAAATATAAATAAATAAACCTAGATGCAGACTTTGCACATTTTCACAAAAATTAACTTCAAATATATCATAGACCTAAATGTAAAGTGCAGAACTATAAAACCCCTATAATGTAGTATAGGAGAAAATCTAGGGAACCGTGGTGATGATTTTTTGTATACGCTGAAAGCACAAGACATGGAAGAAAAAAAAAATTGATGAATTAGAAAAATTTAAAATTTCAGATGACAGACACCATTAAAAGAATGAAAAAGTCACTCCCTTTCTCTCCCCTAGTCTTAAAAAGCATGATTTTAACAAAAGACTGGAAAGAATATCAATGCCCACCAATAGGAGTTTGGGATTGGTTATTCAATAATCCCATTAGATTGGAAGCCTTACTAGTGGTACATGCAAATTTTCTTCCATCTGCCCCTCCAAGTTCATTCTTCCCACTTCTCTAGCCTCCTCTGGGCCCCAGAAGCTGGCCTTTGGCTTCTGTTGAGTGCAGCCAACGGGGAGCCTAGTAATAGGGCCCGAGAGAGGGAAAGTAGAATACAGGCAGTGTATTTACTTCTCTTTCCCTCCACCTGTGTGTATGACTCTCTTCATCCCAGGTCAGGGAACCCCTCCCTGCCCTATCCGCTGTCTTCAGGCTTAGGGATGACAGACCCACACCGGCTGGGCCCAAGACCTTGAACTACTCCTCCTCTGCTCCCTTTACCATCCAATCCCTTGGTAAACACTCCTGGTATTAAACCACTTCAAATTATCCTAAATTGATTAGGGCATCTTTCCTGCAGGGGACCTCACTGATACAGTATAATTAAAGATGTGGGGGAATGTAAAGGAGAGATAATGGTAAGACACAAAAAGCAGGCTTCCAAACTGTATACAGACAAGCTCCAACTTGGCAGAAATTGTTCATAGAGGGAAAAAGAAAAAAAAGGAGGATTAGCAACTAACTGCTAAAAAGATTACCTCCAGGAAGTGAGATTAAAGACTTTTTTAACTCTCCAAGTTGTATGTTTTTTTAATTGGCTGAATCTTGATAACGAATGTGTTACTTCGATAATCAGAAAACATACACACAAATCAATATATGTACATTTCTACACATTGGAAAAATTGTTCCAGAGCTGGGGTGAGGCGAGACAGGGTGAGGTGGGTGGTGAATTGACAAATTTTCTTTTTCTCCCTTAAGCATGTCTCTATTTTTCAGGCGTTATCCAATGGCCCTGCATTACTAATTTTATCAGAAAAAGTAGTAGGTTTTATTATTTATTTATTTAATATTTTTATTTATTTATTTGGCTGCACCAGGGTCTTAGTTGTGGCATGTGAGACCTAGTTCCCTGACCAGGGATTGAACCCAGGCCCCCTGCATTGGGAGCCCAGAGTATTAGCCACTGGACCACCAGGGAAGTCCCTTTTATTTATTTTTATTTTGGCTCTGTTGGGTTTTTGTTGCAGGCCTTCTTCAGTTGCAGCGAGTGAGGGCTACTCTCTAGTTATGATGTGCAGGCTTCTCATTGCAATAGTTTCTTTTGTTGCGGAGCAAGGGCCCTAGAGCTCTGGCTCAGTAGTTGCGGTGCGTGGGCTCTGTTGTCCCTCAGCACACGGACTATTTCCAGACCAGGGATGGAACCCATGTCCTCTGCATTGGCAGGCAATTCTTTACCACTGAGCCACCAGGGAAGTCCAGTAGATTTTGTTTTTAAACCAAAACAGAGACTGACTGAGACACACAGAGACAGAGATGCTTGAATGTTTGCAATGTTGACTAAAAAAATAGTCACAGCCTAAAAGTTGAATTACATTTTATTTGGTGGAAATTTTCAGGACTTAAGTCCAGGAGGCAGCATCTCAAGTGGTCCTGGGAGAACTACTCAGAGGAGATGGGAGGGGGAGGGAGTCAGGTTACATTGAAATTTGCATCAAGGGGTAGGTAGTCGGAACGTCAGAAGTATTTTTGTGAATTAAAGAAAATCAGATACCACAAGTTAAGGAATTTAGCGCTTTTCCTTATATGCAAAGATGGAAGAGTCTGGACTCACTGAAATCATTCCTTTCATATGCATCTCCGCTATCTGGGGCCAGTATCCTGAGTCCCTCAGCATTCACCATAGGGAATGGTTACAGCTTGACGGCTGCTGGATGTTGTTCTCCTTCCTGGGCTCAGAAATTCACCTTTGGAGGGCTGGAATCACTGATGGCTGCGACATCCTTGTCTATTGATATGGCAGGAAATACTCCTTTTCTCAGTGAGAAAAAGGACTAAGAAACAAACGAAGTTACTGACAGAGACAAAAACAGGACCAAAGAGGTGGAGACAAAAGGGGAGGCGAATAGAGAGGGAAGAAAGAGAAATAGAATGAAATGAGGACAGAAGAGGAAAGAGAGGAGGCACTAAATCAGATATGGGGTGGGGGGTAGTTATGGCTTAGAGATCAAGCTTTGAAGCTGGTTTGAGTACAGGCTCAAATTCTGCCTCTGCCGATTATGAGCTGCGTATCTTGGAGAAGCTCCTTCGTCTTACTGTGCCACAGTTTTCCCATCTGCAAATTGGAGGTATAATAGAACTATTCTTGCAGTGTCATTTTTGGAACATTAAATGAGATGCTGCTGCTGCTGCTGCTAAGTCGCTTCAGTCATGTCCGACTCTGTGCGACCCCACAGACGGCAGCCCACCAGGCTCCCCCATCCCTGGGATTCTCCAGGCAAGAACACGGGAGTAGGTTGCCATTTCCTTCTCCAATGCATGAAAGTGGAAAGTGAAAGTGAAGTCGCTCAGTCGTGTGTGCCCAACTCTTAGCGACCCCCATGGACTGCAGCCTACCAGGCTCCTCCATCCATGGGATTTTCCAGGCAAGAGTACTGGAGTGGGTTGCCATTGCCTTCTCCGTTAAATGAGATGATTACATATCAATACCTTGGAACAGGGCCTAGTAACTGTGTAAGAGCTAATCGGCATTATAGAAAAGAGATAACGACGCCCAGGGTGATGAAAGTGAAAGGATACAGAAAGGGCCCGGAAGTGTTGGCAGTCAGCTGGGGTGGCATCATTGCTGGCATTGCCTCACTGTGGGTTAAAGTCCTCACATCCCTGCCTACAACCCTCTGGGCCGATCAATGGCCAGCACTGACGTTGGGAAAGCTTACCCTGCACCGGGGAAGCCCGGTTGCTCACTGGTCCCAGTTGAAACACTTAAAAGCCACCATGGAGGGTGCAGGCACCGCCGACCCAGGTGGGCACCACTCTGGACACCACTCAGAGGCCAGTGGAAGACAGGCCCTGCTGCAGTGCCAGGCACCCAAGCCACAGTGCAGGTGAGGAGTGAGGGAAGAGAGGCTGAGGGTAGGAGGGGTGTCAGGACCCCCCTTGTGTCTTCCCCTGGGTGTGATCAGCATCCACGCTGTGAGTGATAGTCCTTGTGCCCGTCTAACCAGAGGCAGGGGCTTGGACTCAGGGCCTTCTCTTTGGGCTCCCTGACCATCTGTCACCTCCAGCAGGAGCAGAGATGGGGCGGAGTGGCACAGCCGCAGCGGTCGTGGAATTGTGGGTCTTGGTGACTGTGGGTGTAGCTGCCAACCCCAACGTGACTAAGCCTCAGCGCTGCCTCCTCTCACACTATCACTCCTTGGACCCCCGGGCGCTGCTGGCTGTCAAGGCGCTGAGGGACCACTATGTGAGTGATGCTCAGAGGCCCCCAGCCCTCCGCCCCTGGCATCCCCGGGCTCAGATATGCCAGTCTTTGTCCCAAGGGGCCCTGGCGAACTAGAGTCTAGTAGATGCATGGCGGATCTCAGAATGGAGAACTGTCAACCCCGACCCCTTCCCTGAGGCTCTAGTGGTCAGTCATACAAGAACTTGAGGCGCATCACAGATGGGGGGCCCCCTCCAGGCGGACTCGGCTCGACGTCAAGGAGCAGGCTCCGCACACAGAGTGCGGGTGCATTTCAGCTCATGCATCAGAGCGCAGCCTGTTTCGGGACACGAAAACCACCACCGTCCCGACCACTCCTGATCCACGTCCAGGAATCCTCGACGTCCCAGTGCTCCAGGGGCCCTGGCCAGGAGGCCCTGCATCACCCCAGCGCTTTTCCCGCAGGAAGAAGAGACACTGAGCTGGGGGCCCCAAAACTGCTCGATCCGCCCGAAGAGGAACCCTCCCCGGCCGTCGGTGAGGCCCGAGGCCGGCGGGGTTGTGTGTGCGGTGGGGGGCGGCTCAGGCGCCGCCCCGTCTAACTCCAGCCCGGTCCCCGCAGTCCTGTGCGATGCTCCGCCGGGTGGCCCGCGACCTCGCCGACGCCCAGGCCGTGCTGAGCAGCCTGCCGAGCCCCGAGCTCTTCCCCGGCGTCGGGCAGACCCTGGAGCTGCTGGCGGCCGCGGGGCGGGACGTGGCGGCCTGCGTGAGTGCCCGGCGGCGTGGCCCCGCGCCGCTCCCGGCTTGCTCTGCGCCCCTGGTCTCAGGGCCACGACCCGCACCGCGAAGCTGTCCCACTGAGCCCGGAAACGGGCACGGACACGAATCGCATCCTCCCGGCTTTGCTCTGCGGCCGGAAGGATGAGGGTCCGAGTCACCGGGGAGGGGACGGGAGGCTCGGGTCTCCACCGCCTTCGCTGACATCCTTCCCCGCTCCAGCTCGAGCTGGCCCGGCCAGGCTCCTGGAGGAGGTCCCCGCGGCGGCCCGGGAGGCGTCCCAAGACTCGCCGAGCTGTGAGTGGAGCCGGCGCGAGCGCGGCTGGACCGCAGGGAGGACCGCGGGAGGTGAAGGGGCGGGGGTCGGGCTTGCAGCCCTGAGGGTCTGGATTGGGGGTGGTCTCACGGGAAGGAGAGTCCTGACTCAGCCCCGCCCTGCCTCCTTCCCGGGCTGCAGGAGTCGCCTCGGTGCCACGAAGCCACCGTCATCTTCCACCTCCTGCGCCTGCTCGCGTGGGACCTGCGGCTGGTGGCGCACGCGGGGCCTTGTCTGTGATGCCGCCGCCGCTCCGTCTGGACCCGGAGCGCTCAGAGCGCCTGGCTGCGGGCGCCGCCCTCCTCTGTGGTCTCACTGAACCAGGGGCTCTCTCAGCCTCGACCCGTATGCGCTGGTGCCTGAGGCGCTCTTTCCCCAAAGACCAGGAAGAGTCCCCGGGAACCAGCGGTATTCCCGTGGGATGCGTTGCCCTAAGACCCTCCCAGGAAAAGACTGGAGTCCGTGTCTGCCTTGGTCGCTGACCACCACCACAGACCATGGACCGGTTTCTACTTCTGTAGTTACAGGAACCCCTGTCCCATGACAGGTTCCGATCCCAGCTTTGAACCTTCAGTGGTCGCCTTGAGAGTCCATAAATCTGTGACTCTTGGACCAGTTTCTACTTCTGTAGTTACAAGAACCCCTGTCCCATGACAGGTTCCGATCCCAGCTTTGAACCTTCAGTGGTCACCTTGAGAGTACATGAATCTGTGATTCTTGGAGCTCCCCCCTGGGGAGGCCTCATTCCCTGAGGGACTGGGTAGTGGAGGGGCCATAAGTCCTTCTGAGAAGCAGTGTGTATTTTTTTTTTTTTTTTTTTTTAGTTCCCTAACTTGTGTGTTTTGTATTGATGAAGTTTCTGTGTATTTGCTATTCTGTCTTCTGTTGTTAATTTATTGCCAATGATTAAATATTTTTTGCATTTTTATTGGTTGTTTCTCCTGTAATCCTTGTGAGGAGGGCTGTTGAGCACAGAATGCTGAGACAGGGAAATCAGGTGACTTGAGTTTCGGTTCTGTCCCTGCCACTTCATAATCGTGTCTCTGGACAAATTCTCTTTCAGCTTCAGTTTTCTCATCCATGCCATGGCATTATTGCACTTCTCTTGCAGTGAGTAATATACATTGAAATAATGTTTCTGAAACTTCCAGCTGAAGTCATGGAATGGCAGTAATAATTGATCTCCATTAAATCATCACACATATAAATGCAAAACAATTGGACTTTAAAAACTTGTCAAGGGACTTCCTTGGTGGTCCAGTGGTTAAGATGCTGGGCTTCCAGTGCATGGGGCTTGAGATGGATCCCTGGTTGGAGAATTAAGATCCTATGTGTCCCACTGTGGGGCAAAAAAAAAAGTCTGAACCTGTGGATGAACAATCTTTATGGACAGCTACAAGGCCTGTTTCCCAAGGTCACACAACTAGTGATGGTCAGAGCCTGGTTTGAACCCTGGAATCTTAAACTCCAGCTCCCAGGTCCTACCTGGTATCTCAGAGAGTAAAGAATCTGCCTGCAACGGAAGAAACCCAGATTCAATCCCTAGGTCAGGAAGACCCCCTGGAGGAGGAAATGGCAACCCACTCCAGTATTGTTGCCTGGAGAATCCCATGGACAGAGGAGCCTGGTGGGCTACAGTTCAAGAGTTCAAAGAGAGTCCGAGGTGACCACACTAACACTTTCACTTTCTTCCCAAGCTCTTAACCACTGCCCTGAACTTCCTTTGTAAGAGAAGCACTATGATGTTTAAGAATTTTGAGGTATTTTGTCAATTTTCAGGATTCCTTTTAGCAATGTCTCCTCCCCTGATATACTGCTACTGCTAAGTCACTTCAGTAGTGTCCGACTCTGTGCAACCCCATAGACGGCAGCCCACCAGGCTCCCCCATCCCTGGGATTCTCCAGGCAAGAACACTGGAGTGGGTTTCCATTTCCCTCTCCAATGCATGAAAGTGAAAAGTGAAAGTGAAGTCACTCAGTTGTGTCCGACTCTTAGCGACCCCATGGACTGCAGCCCACCAGGCTCCTCCGTCCATGGGATTTTCCAGGCAAGAGTACTGGAGTGGGTGCCATTGCCTTCTCTGTCCCCTGATATAAGGTCCCTGAAACTGACAGAACTGACCAGAACACTGGTCGGTGCCTTGGGCACATCCCTGCTGTTGCTTTGGAAACATTGTTATGCATCAGTGTTCAAAGATATTCCCAGCTGAAGACTTTGGTCCACCCTCTCCCTGGAATTACGAATGAAGGAAAGAGGGGGTGGGAGGAATAGTCGAAAGGACTCCACACCTTCTACTGGAAAAATCCAACTCCCTCTAAGTCCAGGAGCACTAACCACACTGGGGCTGCTGAGTGCAGTGGCTATTTTCTTGTTTCAGACAAAATTCAGTTCACATCCTGCCTTCACTGATTATTTGCTGTGTGACCATGAACAACTTTCTTAAGCTCTCTGGGTCCCCCACCCCCACCCCCTGTCTTCTGTATTTGAAATGTAGATTAAAGCATGGATGACTTGGTGCTATTGTGAGTATTCAAGACCACACTGCAGCAGAGACATAGACAGGCTCACAAAAGAAGGAGGTTCTCTCTCTTTTCCTTGTGCACTGACTGTTCCCTTTTCTTAGAAGGCTCCCTCTCAGATCTCCACAGAGCTGCCTCCCTCACTTCCTTTAGGGCTGCCCTCAAGTGTCATTTCATTACCGCATTTAATGCAAACTTTCTTTTCCACTCTGCTCTCAACCCTGGTTCATTTCTTTCATTTTCATTATCTGATGTTATCTAACATAATACATTCCACATGCCTAATCCCCCCATCCCATACTGTCTGGTACCTTTTTCTTGTTAAAAAAAAAAAAAAAAAAAAAAACCTTCATGAAGGATTGTTTTATGCCTTTTATTTTTTTTAGTGATCTCTTCCTTGCACCTTAAAAGGGTCTGACCCAAAGTGAGGGAGGGGGTGAGTAATTACTTAGTGAATGAATGAAGTCATTTTTCTCAAACCCAGTTGATTTCCCAGAAGTCTTGGTCACACCCCTATTTCATAGCAGATCCTCCTATTCCTGTGCCTGACAATCAGAGTACAAGTTAGTGCAGGCTCCGCCCCTCCCCCATTCTGTCACGATCAGTACCAGGTGGGGAGGGGCTGGTCTCTCTTAGTTACAGAGTGTTTCTGCCTTTCTGACCCCCTCTCCTCACCCTCAACAGCACCCCTGGATCTTCTCCATCCTCTGAGCAGCCTCCCTCTTAGAAGGTCCAGGTTGTTCATGGTAACACCTCCTACAGGTGCCTTTTCCTTCCTCTTCCTGCACTGGGGCAGCTGCAAAAGAGAAACTCCCTCTGTCCCCTCCTCACCCAGTCTTAAATCAGCCTGGTCCCTGCAGAAGAACCCCCCGAACCCCTTGTGGGGCTGAAGCTGTCCCCGTCCTGATTTTATCTTCATTACTCACTCATTACTTCATTACTCATTCGAGGTAAGCATGAATTGATGTCATTTTATCTTTCGCTCAGTTGCTCACCTGGCTCACTGGCTCCGCCCTGATCTGGGCTTTCCCAGCCCGGGCCTCCCCTGGTGGCCACTGTCAGCCTTTACCTTTGTTTTCACTTTTCCTACATCAGCTGGGATTGCCCGGCTGCACAGGCTAAAAGCTGCACCATGGAGCTCAGGCAGCAGTTACACCTCAGACCAGACAGAGCTGGAAGTTCAGAGACACGAACACAGCAACGAGCCAAGATCCAGAAGAGGAGGCTGAAGTCAGAGACGCCAGACAAGACTGAGATCCCAGGCAACAGCCTCAGAGTGGATACTTGATCCCCCATTCTGACAGAGACCAGAGAGCAGGAATGAAGCTGGGTGAGCCCCCGCACCATTGTCTGGGACCCTCGCCTCCCCAGAGCCTGCACCCTGACTCCCTGACGCCCTCCCTCCCCTCACCTTTCTATCCTTCCTTAACCAGACATGGCCCCGGGCTGCACGCTGGTGCTGGTGCTGATGCTGACGACCTTGGCGCTGAGCAGGACAGGAGCAGTTCCTGTGCCCTCTGCCCCTAGGGCCCTCCCACCTGCCAGGGGCTGCCACATGGCCCAGTTCAAGTCTCTGTCCCCTCAAGAGCTGCAGGCCTTCAAGACGGCCAGGGATGCCTTTGTGAGTCTCCCCACCCCTCCTGCAGTGGGTGAGCCCCCAGCCCCCTCCTGTGGGCCCCTAGACTACCTGGGCTGCAGGTGGTTCTGCCCCCCCTCCACGGGGCTGACCTCCCCCCTCCCCGCAGTGGGCAATCTCCTGTCCTGCACTGGATGAGCCTCTACCATCCTTTGGGAAGATAACCTCCCCTCCTCTGTTGCTGGCCATCCTCCGGTCTCCCTGGGGTCCCCCCTCCATCCCTCCCGCTGTGATCCGACCTTGCCCTTGCTCTCTAGGAAGACTCGTTCTTGCTGAAGGACTGGGACTGCAGCGCCCACCTGTTCCCCAGGACCCGGGACCTGAAGCACCTGCAGGTGAGTTGGGAGAGTCAGGCCCACCTGCCCTCACCTGCTCTGGCTCCGCAAGTGCCCCCTCACCTCCTCCTTCTCACATGTCCTTCTCTCCCTGCCCTCCCCAGTCCTCTCCCATGGCTTCCGCTCAGCCAACCACGTGAACTGTGTCTCTCACCTGACCCTGCTTCCCCTCCCTCTGTCCCTCCCCCTGTCCCCCTCACCTGCCCCCTCTTCTGTCCCCCTCACCTGCCCCCTCACCTGGTCCCTCTCACTTGCAGCTCTCACGTGTCTTCTATCTCCTCCTCAGGTGTGGGAGCGCCCCGTGGCTCTGGAAGCAGAGCTGGCCCTGACACTGACGGTCCTGGAGGCCATGGCTAGCTCATCCCTGGGCCACAGCCTGGAGCAGCCCCTTCTCATGCTGCAGCACATCCACTCCAAGCTCCAGGCCTGTGTGAGTGCTGGGGCCCCGGGCCGGGTCTGGGCTCTGACCGCCTGGATGTCCCCCTCGGTCCCCGGCTCTGCCTCACAGCCTCACCCCTCTCTCCTCTGCCCACAGGTCCCAGCTCAGCCCACAGCAAGCTCCAGGCCCCGGGGCCGCCTCCACCACTGGCTGCACCGCCTCCAGGAGGCCCGGAAGAAGGTGAGTGAGCAGAGATGGCAAACTGATGTCCGGGGCAGCTGGGGTCCCAGACGTGGGAGATACTGAGCCATCCCCCTCTTCCCTCAGGAGTCCCAGGACTGCCTTGAAGCCTCTGTGATGTTCAACCTCCTCCGCCTCCTCACCCGGGACCTAAAATGTGTTGCCAGCGGAGACCAGTGTGTCTGACCCCGGAGACCTGCCTGCAACCTTGCTACCTTTTTAGATATTTTTTATGCATCAAAACCAGTTTTTTTTAATTTATTGCCTCCAAATAATTATTTCTTTATTTATGGATGACATTTCTCAAACTCAGACCCAGTATGTTTATTTTTCTACTTTTTATAAAAAATGTACAAATAAACAATGAGAAAATGATACTTCCTCTGGTGTGGGTCTCTGTATTTGTGTATGTGAATTCTGGGGGGAGGGTGCCACAACAAATTCTCACAAATTGAATGACTCCACAGAACACAAATTTATTATCTCACACTTACACAGGTCAGGAATCTGGGTGGACTTGGGTAGTTTCTCTGCTGTGGGTCTTACAGGCTAAGTCAATGTGTGGCTGGCTGGATAGTTTCAGAGGCTCAGGAAAGGATCCCCTTTCAAACTCATTTAAGTTGTCAGCAGGATTCTGTTCCTTATGGTTGTCAGACTAAGGTTCCATTTCCTTTGCTGTGATGGCCCATCCTTAGCTCTTGGTCCATTAACGAGGACCCTAGATCTCAGAGTCAGCAATCATGAGTCAAATCCTTCTTACGCTTGCAGTCCCTCTCATTTCTCCCTTTGCCACATTTCTCTTCTACCTTCAGCCTGGGAAATTTCTCTGCTTTTAAGAACGTGTGAGGTACCATTTCACGCCAGTCAGAATGGCTGCTATCCAAAAGTCTATAAGCAATAAACGCTGGAGAGGGTGTGGAGAAAAGGGAATTCTCTTACACTATTGGTGGAAATGCAAACTAGTACAGCCATTATGGAAAACAGTGTGGAGATTCCTTAAAAAAACAGAAATAGAACTGCCATATGACCCAGCAATACCACTGCTGGGCATACACACTGAGGAAACCAGAATTGAAAGAGACATGTGTACCCCAATGTTCATCGCAGCACTGTTTATAATAGCCAGGACATGGAAGCAACCTAGATATCCATGGGCAGATGAATGGATAAGAAAGCTGTGGTACATAAACACAATGGAGTGTTACTCACATTAAAAAGAATACATTTGAATCAGTTCTAATGAGGTGGGTGAAACTGGAGCCTATTATACAGAGTGAAGTAAGCCAGAAAGAAAAATACCAATACAGTATACTAATGCATATATATGGAATTTAGAAAGACGGTAACGATAACCCTGTATGCGAGACAGCAAAAGAGACACAGATGTATTAACAGTCTTTTGGACTCTGTGGGAGAGGGCGAGGGTGGGATGATTTGGGAGAATGGCATTGAAACATGTATAATATCATATGTGAAATGAATAGCCAGTCCAGGTTCGATGCATGATACAGGGTGCTCGGGGCTGGTACACTGGGATGACCCAGAGGGATGGGATGGGGAGGGAGGTGGGAGGGGGGTTCAGGATGGGGAACACATGTACACTCATGGCAGATTCATGTCAATGTACGGCAAAATCAATACAATGTTGTAAAGTAAAATAAATAAATAAATACATTTTTAAAAATACAGAAAAAAAAAAAAAAAAGAACGTGTGTAACAGATTGAATCTGCTCAGGGAATCCAGGATAATCTATTTCAAAGTCCATAAATCTTAATTACATCTTCAGATCCTTTAATTACACCTCCATGTGTAATAGGATTTATTCATAGGTCAGGGATGGGGGTTTGGCATCTTTGGGGGCCATTATTGATCCCCCCCAGAGAAGGTAATGGCACCCCACTCCAGTACTCTTGCCTGGCAAGTCCCATGGACGGAGGAGCCTGGTAGGCTGAAGTCCATGGGGTCACTTGAGTGACCCATGGGGTCCCTCAAGTGTGGGGGCCCCACAAGAGTGGGACATGACTGAGCAACTTCACTTTCACTTTTCACGTTCATGCATTGGAGAAGGAAATGGCAACCACTCCAGTGTTCTTGCCTGAAGAATCCCAAGGACGGGGAGCCTGGTGGGCTGCCGTCTATGGGGTCGCACAGAGTTGGACACACTGAAGCGACTTAGTAGCAGCAGCAGCATTGATCCTCCCACAGTACCTATGTGGTGGTGTGACAGTCTCACTAGAAAGCATTCTTTTTTAAACCCCTTCTTTTTAATTTATTTAAAATTTTTATTATTATTAGGTTTTTGTTTTTTTTTTTAAGCCATGACTGGGCGTGTGGGATCTTAGTTCCCTGACCAGGGATCAAACTCCCACCCCTTACATTGGATGCACAGAGTCTTAACCACTGAACCACCAGGGAATTCTCTAGAATGCATTCTAAGTAAAGTAATATTAACTAAAAATGCCTTAATAATGAGAACATTGATTACTATATAGGATGAGAAATCTCGAACAGTGGGGTCCATTTAAGATGAGCTGTTCAGTATGGTCTCCAGATCCCATGTAGCTACCATGAACTTGAGAGGTAGCCAGTACAAGCAGAGCTGTGTTCTAAGTATAAGATATCATCCAGAATTTAACAACTTCTTGTTTTTCTTATTTTTATTTTTTCAGATGGTGCCTGCCAAGTTTCTCTACTGTACAGTTACTATTTTTCTCTTTGGAGTAAATAAGGGTGTGGGGAGACTTTGATACCACGTAAATCCCTATTACTTCTCAAACTCTGACCCATTTGTTTTAGCATCTATGAATGGAGTTTGCCTTACTGTTGCTGTGCTGATAAGTCGATTCAGTTGTGTCTGACTCTTTGCGACCCCATGGACTGTACCCCACCAGGCTCCTCTGTCCTGAAATTCTCCAAGCAAGAATATTGGAGTGGGTAGAACACCAGCAGATGGCTTCTCTGCCACCATCGACTGAACCTTAACCCACCCACAGTGGGTGCAAGAGACACTAGTTCTTCCCCAAGACTAGAACACATTCCCTGGATGCATCCATTTCTGCGGGATGCATGGCCACAGACTATCATCTCGGGTGGTCAGTAGAAGACTTGATTCCTGGGTCACTTTGGTCACTGACCCCCACATACCAGGAACCAGTCTTACTTACATAATTGCGTGGGTTCCTCTAACCATTACAGGGCTGGTCCTCTGATTTGAACCTTCAATGCCTTTGGGGGATTCTATGAATCTGTCACTCTCGGCTCTCCCCCACCCAAGCAAGTCTCATTCCCTGAGGGATCTGGGGATCACAGATGTCAAAGTTCACAGTTATAATATTCTGGGTCCTGCTATTTATGTGTCCCCGTGTTTGCAAATCCCATGTCCCTGGTGGTATTCTTTTCTTCTGGTGTCAGTTCATTTTCATTTATTAAGTGGTGTTACACTTACTAGTGAGAGCAATCATTCTGAGACAGAGTGGAGGAAGCCTGACTTTGAACTTGGACCTGAATTTGATACCCAGATGGGACATTTACAAGTCACTCTGCTGAGTGACTTGTCGTGATATATTTACCTTTCCTGGCCTCTAGATTTCTTCATCTGAAAATAACTTAAGGGGACTTCCTTGGTGGTCCAGTGACTAAGACTCCTTGCTCCCAATGCAGGGGGTCCGGGTTTGACCCCTGGTCAGGGAACTGGATCCCACACGCTGCAACAAGAGTTCGAATGCCACATCTAAAGATCCTGTATGCCCCAACAAGGATAGAAGATCCGTGTGCTTCAACTAACACCCAGCACAATCAAATAAATAAATAATAAAAATTGTAAAAAAATTTTTTTAAAAAACAACTTAGGAATTCCTCACTTTGAAAGTTTCATTTATTCATCCCTGCAGCCATTCACTCATTCTACACAGATAGTGTTTCCTAGTTGCCTGCTATTTGCCAGTATTGTGGGTACAGAGCCACAGGTCCCTATCCTCCCAGGAACTTCTGTCTGGGGAGGACTCTGGTCATTAAAGTTTGAGAAACAGAAAGAAGGCCAGTGTGCTGGAGTCCAGAACTCCTCAGAGGGATGGCTGGGAGTGAGGTTAGACAGGCAGATCGGGACCAGGGCCTTTGGTGTCTGTGAAATCTTTAAGCATTTGGATTTTTCTGTAAGATACAAAGAGTCATTGCAGAGTTTTAATTAAAGATACAACTTCTCAGATTTATGTTTCTAAAAGTTCAGGCCTCAGAAGAGGAGAGCTCCCTGCAGTACCTAAGAGTAGATGAGGGAGTTTGGGTGAGAGGTAATGGTGACATGTATTCAAGTAAAGAGGTTCTTCCATAGATTAGAAACAATATATGCCAAGACATTAGCATTTCATCTGATGGGCAGAAGTATCTCAAGTCTGAGAAAGGATGGTGGTCATGGTTGAAAATGCGAGCTCTGAGGTCAGAGAGATCTTGCAATCTCAACCAACGCTCACTTAGTTACTGCGCGACCTGGGGCAAGTCAGTTAAGCTTTTAGTTTCCAATCAGTAAAATAAATTATAATATCCTGCCCCCATTGGGAAGTAGTGGGAATTAAATGTGTTAAATCATGTCAAGTACCAAGACACAATCCCTGGCATAACATAAGGACTCGTTATTAAATCAATTTATCATCATTAAAAAATTTTTTTCTAACATGTGAACTGTTGAATAAGAGAGGAAGCTCTATCTTAAGGCCCTATCACTAAAATGGTTAAAGGAGACACGGTTGTGGGCAGCCCAGCAAAATTTCTCAGGTCATTCTTTTCAGCACAGCCCCTTCCCCAATTATTCTTTTCTTTAAAAATAATTTGTATATTTTTTATTTTTGGCCATGAAATGTAGCGTGCTGGGAACTGGATCAGGGATCAGGGATTGAACCTGTGACCCACACAATGGAAACACGGAGTCCTAACTACTGAACTGCCAGGGAATTCTTCTTCCCCCTCCCTCCATCAGCGTCATTCTTGATTGACCTAAACCAACCTGCTCTAGTGCTCTTGCTGGGGACTATCGTAGGCTTGACCACGTGACTGTATCAGCCAAGATCCTCTCGATCCTCTGCTGCTGCTGCTAAGTCGCTTCAGTCGTGTCCGACTCTGTGCGACCCCAGAGACGGCAGCCCACCAGGCTCCCCCGTTCCTGGGATTCTCCAGGCAACACTGGAGTGGGTTGCCATTTCCTTCTCCAATGCATGAAAGGGAAAAGTGAAAGTGAAGTCGCTCAGTCGTGTCCGACTCTTAGCGACCCCATGGACTGTAGCCCACCAGGCTCCTCCATCCATGGGATTTTCCAGGCAAGAGTACTGGAGTGGGGTGCCATTGCCTTCTCCGCTCGATCCTCTAGGGAGACCAAATGATCAGATAGGGCAAGAGATTTACTGGAGCAACAACTCTACAAGATGCGGGTGCATAGCTAAGAGAAACCAACAGAGGGCAGCACCCCGGCCCAGCCAACAGCCGGAGGCTACCACCGTTCCTAAACCAAAAGGGACCTGGGAGGGAGTGGTTCCCAGTCCCCGGACACAGATTCTTGCAACATCACTGCTGCCAACCCAGCCGGGAGCTAGTCAGGAGAGTTAATATGCACCTGCTCTCTTTTCCTCCCTCCTGTTTTCTGCTAACACCTCCCATGGCTGAACCCAGCTGGAAGGCAGAAGGCACGGGAGTCCCAACGGATGTAATTCCACACACTCCCACCTAGAGCAGAACGGAGAGTGAATCTAAAGGGAAAAGAGAGGGCGTGTTTTGGGACTTCGCTGGCGGTACAGTGGTTAGGACTCTGCGTTTCCACTGCAGGAGGACGGAGTTTGATCCCTGGTCGAGAAACTACGATCCCATCATGCCATAAAGCGCTCCAAAAAAAGAAGAAGAGAGACAGGAAACTTTTCACAGGGGTCGGATTCTGACCCATGCTGAGGGGAATTTGGCTTGAGAGGAGGTGACTGCTCTAAGAAAGATTTTATGATCTCTCTTGTGGTAGGCTGAAAAGCGCCTCTCCCAGAGATAGCCACAGCCCAACCCTGGGACCTATAAAAGTGACCTTACTTGTGGAAGGGGAAAAAAAAGAGATTTTTAAAGGATGTGATGATTAAATTAAGTATTTTGAGATGAAATTATCTTGAATTATCAGGCTGAGATGGAAATGCTCAGGCAAGCATCATCATAAGAGAGAGATAAACGGAGAACCCCTAGGAGAGATGGTCCAATTGCTCTGGCACCCTAGAAGTCATCAAAAAATGTTCTCCCAAATAGTTTTGTCCACTTACTCAATAAATATCTGCTCTGTGCCAGGCCCTGAACTGGGTGATGAGGGGACATTGTGATGACAAAGAGAGCCCAGGTCCTGCCCTCACAGAGTTCGCAGTCCGGTTACTCTCAAACTCTCCAGCACTTGATTTTCGTTAGTTTCTTTATTTTGTTTTGTTTGTTTGTTTGGGGTTGTGTTGGGTCTTTGTCATGGTGCTCTGGCTTCCCTATTTCAGAGCATGTCTGGCATGTGGGATTTTAGTTCCCTAACCAGGGATCAAATCTACATCCACTGCATTGGAAGGTGGATTCTTAACCACTGGACTACTAGAGAAGTCTCAGCACTTGCTTCTTTAAATCCTTCTGTATAAAGTCATTCAGGTGGATGAATAATGGTGTCTTATTGTGATTTTGTTGTTGTTGTTTTAGCTCACTAAGTCATGTCCAACCCTTTGTTACCCCATGGACTGTAGCACCCCAGGCTCCTCTGTCCTCCACTATCTCCTGGAGTTTGCTCAAACTCATGTCCATCGAGTCAGTGATGCCATCCAACCATCTTATCCTCTGGCATCCCCTTCTCCTCCCGCCTTCAATCTTTCCCAGCATCTGGGTCTTTTCAAATGAGTCAGCTCTTCACATCAGGCGGCCAAAGTATTGGAGCTTCAGCTTCAGCATCAGTTCTTCCAATGAATATTCTGGGTTCATTCCCTTTAGGATTGACTGGTTTGATCTCCTTGCAGTCCAAGGGATTCTCAAGAGTCTTCTCCAACACCACAGTGCGAAAGCACCAATTATTCGATTTTAAATTACATTTCCCTAATGACTAACAACGATGAGCATGCTTTCCTATTGTTATCTGCAATCCATATATCTTCATTGGTGAAGTGTCTGTTCAAATGTTTTTTTCTCAGTTTTATTGGGTTCTTTGGCTTATTACTGAGTTGCAAGTTTTCAAAAACATATTCTGGATAAAACACCTTTATCCAAAAATAGTTTTGCAAATATCTTCTCCCCTTCCATGGCTTGTCTTTTCATGTCTTCACCGTGTCTATTTTTTATGTATAGTTCATATGTATTCTTGAGATACAAATGACATATAGTAAATGGCACATATTTAAATTTACAACTTGATCACTTTTGATATATGAACTCATCTGTGGAACCACCACCACAATCAAGATAATAACCATATCACTAACCTCTATAGTATTGTCCTGCTACTTTGTAATTCTTCCCTTCCTTGCTAATTTTTAAAAATAACTAATTGACTTTATTTTTGGTTGCACTGGGTCTTCATTGCTGCGCATGGGCTTTCTCTAGATGCTGCGAGCAGGGCCACTCTGCACTGCGATGCATGGGCTTCTCATTGTGGTGATTTCTCTTGTTGTGGAGCACAGGCTCTAGACACACAGGCTTCAGTAGTTACAGCTTGTGGGTTCTAGGGTGCGGGCTCAGTAGTTGTGGCCCACGGGCTTAGTTGTTCTGCAGCATGTGGTATCTTCCTCGGCCAGGGATTAGACCCATGTCCCCCAAAGGACCTGCGCCGCCTTGCTCATTAACCCACTTCTGAATAAGTCAGAAAAATATCACAAACTGGGTGACTCATTTATATCATTAGGACTCGGGCCCCAGAAACCGCTCACGCTGGGCCAAGCCTTCCTCTGCAGGCTGAGGCAGCTCACATGGATATCATTAGGCAGAGAGACTGTTCATCTGGGGGCTTTTTCTCTCTTATTTTATTTTTTTTATGTTTTTTGTGGCTTCCAATATACATTACCACACATTTAGCTATTTAAAACAACACATGTTTATTATTTTACAGTTTCTGTAGATGGGAATTTTGAGTGGGCTCCACCGGGTCCTCTGCCTAGGGTCTGTCACCAGGACAAAATCAAGGTGTTATCAGGGCTGCCTTCCTTCCTGAAGGCTGAGGGGAAGAATCTGTTTCTAAGCTCAAACACGTTGCTGGCAGAATTGTCCCCACAACAGTAGGACCGAGGTCTTGCTTCCTCCCTAGGTGTCCAGCAGGAATCGGTCTTACTCTTAGAGGCTGCCTACATTCCTTCTGGTGGTTTCTATGTGGGCCCCTTCCAGCAACCCTGGCTGGAATCCTTCTCACACTTTGAACCTCTCTGATTTCTCCTTCAGGATCGATTCTCTGACCCCAGCCACAGAAAGTCCTCTGCTTTTATAGGGTTCATGGGATTAGACTGAGCCCACTCATATAAGCTCCCTGGTGGCTCAGACAGTAAAGAATCTGCCTGCAATGTGGCAGACCTGGGTTCAATCCCTAGGTTGGGAAAATTCCCTGGAGAAGGGAATGGCAACCCACTCCAGTATTCTTGCCTAGGAAATACCATGGACAGAGGAGCCTGATGGGCTACAGTCCATGGTATCACAAGAGTCAGACACAGCTGAGTGATTAACACTTTCGCTCAGATAACCCAGGTTAATCTCTCTATTTTATTGCCTGAAACATCAATTACATGTGCAAAGTCCTTTTTGCCATGTAACATACTGCTGTCACTTTTTTTTTTTTTTATATTTGGCCATGCCACTCGGCTCATGGTTTCTTAGTTCCTCCACTAGGGATTGAACCCAGGCCCTCAGCGGCAAAAGCGTGAATTTCCCTGTCATTCACTTCTGTCTTATCCATCCAACAACTGTCTCAGGTCCTGTTATTTCTTCCAATCGACCTGGATTTGCTCAAACTACCCCAGCCTCTCAGTCTTCTAGATTCACCCCAATCTTCA